>NC_137163.1:12151460-13351460 GCF_951394435.1 Stenella coeruleoalba
CCATAACTTCATGGTTAAAGCAATAAACATTTATTATCTCACAGTTTTTATGGGTCTGGAATCTGGGCCTGGTTTATCTGGATCCTGTGGCTCAGGGCCCCTTACCAAGCTACACTTAAGGTGTTGGCCAGGGCTGTAGTCATCGTATGGTTGAACTGGGAACTGATCTGCTTCCAAGCTCACTTGCATGGCTGTTGGCACAATCCGCATTCTCCTGGGCTGTTGGACTGAGGGCCTCGGTTCCTTGTTGGCTGTTGGCTCTGGATGAAGGGTGGCCTTCATCCAGAGCCACATGGACTCTCCATGGGGCAACTCACAACGTGGCAGTTTGCTTCTTGAGAGTCACTAAGTGAGGAGAGAGAGAGAGAGAGAGAGGGAGAGAGAGGGAGGGAGAGAGAGAGAGAGAGAGAGAGAGAGAGAGCTAGCAAGATGGAAGTTACAGTCTTTTGTAACCCAATCCTGGTTGTGGCATCTCATCACCTTTGCCTTGTTCTGTTCTTTAGAAGAAAGTCACCAGGTCCAGACTACACACAAGGGGAGAGGATTACACAAGGGCATGAATATGACGGTAGGGGGGATCACTGGGGACATCTTAGAAGCCTGACTACAACAGGGAAGAGGAAGCCTGGCATATTAAAGACACAGATAGAAGGCCAGAGAGGCTAGAGCTTAGTGAGTGAGGGAGACAGCATTGCAAGAACTGGTCAAAGAGGGAGGTGGGGGACAGATCATGCAGGGCTTGATAGGACCAGGTAAGGCATAATAGGAAATCATTGGTGGGAAGTAAATGTATCTGGTTCAAACTGTGAATAAATCATGCAAGCTGTCACATGCCTATGGGTAGTAGGAGGTCTAGAAGTGACAGTGAAGAAACCACTTAGGAACAACTGTAGCTGTTCAGTGAGAGACGGTGATGGCTTGTACTGAGATGACGGCTTAGCCCTGGAAAGAGCAGTACAGAAAGGGGCATATTTTGGCAGTAAAGTCAGCAAAATTTGCTGGTGGCTTAGACGTGGGTGATGAGGGAAAGAAGAATCAAGATGATTCTTGAGTTTTTGGTTATTATTATAAATCCCTTCCATCGTATCCTGCATTTGCCAAGGAACTCAAAGCATGAGTTGGGAGGAACCTTAGAAATTACTTCGTGCAATTCTCTCATCTTACAGATGAGAAAGCTGCAAGCCATGTCACCTTTCTAGTCCTCAGCTTCCTCTTGTAATGTGGGGAGGCTGGGCTAGATTTTCTTCGAGCACTAAGGGATGTCCTCTGAAAAAAACCAAAGCCCGAGTCTGCACTGACTTCCAACTCTTGCCTTTGTTCACATCCCATGTCTTTGCCTTGATGGAGAAGCTGGGAGGAAAGAAGGTGGGAGTGAAGAGAGAGCAGCATGTGCAAAGATGCACTGGTGGTGAGCTTAGTGCATACCTGACGGGTCAAAGGGGCTTTGGGTGGCCAATGGGCTTTGAAGACCACTGTACTACCAAGATTCTGTAGTTCACTTGTTGAAAATAGCCTGGCCATGTATTTTCTGAGAATGCTTAGATGTAGGGCAAAGGTCGGCAGAAATATTTAACCAGTTGGGGCAGATTCAAGACTGTTAATAATATCTAACTGCTATGGAGCACATGTTCTGTGCCAGACACTGTGCCTGGAGAAAATGTACATTCATTTCTCAATTCATCCTTACTCTCCAGAGCTGCTCTTCCCTTCTCAGTGAAAGGCAGCCCTTTCCTTCTAGTGACTCAGACCAGGAAATGGTAACGTTCCATTCTTGACTCCTCTCATACCCCACATACAATCTATCAGCAAATCCTGTTGGCTCTATTTCAAAATAAATATGGATTCTTGCCATTTTTTTCCACCTCCATCATCACCACTCTGGTCCAAGCCACCATCCTCTCTTCTCGGCTACGCATAGTAGCCTCCTCACTGGCTGTCCTGTTTCTACTCCTGGCCCCTCCACTCTAGTCTGAACACAGTAGCTAGAATGATCCTGGTCAACTGAAGTCAGATTATAGCACTTCTCTGGTGAAATGGCTCCCAATTACTTTTAGATGAAAAAAACTAAGTCTTTATAATGACCCCATAAAACATGACATAATTTATGCCCCGCCCTCTGGATCTCCAGTTACATCTCTGATCTTCTCTCCTACTTTTTTTCTCCCTTGCTCACCCCAGTGCAGCCACGTGGACTCCCTGTTCCTGGATCATGAAGGCACTCTTCCATCCTCTTGGCTCAGGCCTTTTTGCACCTGCTGTTCCCTCTGCCTGGAGAGTTCTTCTTCCAGTTATTTACAAGGTTTGCTCCATTGTCCTTTTGAGATCTTCACTGAATCTCATTTTCTCAGTGACGTGTTCTATGGCTATCTTGTCTTGAACTGAATCCCTTACCCCAATACTTCCTACTCTCTTTCCCTATTTTATCCTCCTTAGCACTTATGACCTTCATACACAACATATTTTATTTTATGCACTCCCCTCCGCCACTAGAACATAACCCCACTAGAGCAGGGATCTTTGTTTTATTACTGTATCCCCAGAGCTTGGAACATAGTAGACTCTGAAAGAGAACGAATAAACTTCCCTATGAGGCGGGCACTCTTTTCCTCTAATTATCAGATGTAAAAACTGAGATGTAGAGAAAATATGCATCTTTCCTGAGGTCACAACATTGGAAAGTGACAGTTGGGACTTGAAACCAACTTCACTTGACCCCAGAGCAGCCCTAGGGCTGTGGGTTCTTGGCCATCTGACATGTTACATGAAATGTAAGCCTTGATTTTTTTATTACTAAAGAGGGGATGACTATTTACCCCACAAGATTATTGTGAGAATCAAGATAAGTGTGGACGTGTTTGTAGGGTATCTAACAGTTTCCTCATATGCACAGTGTTATTATTTCTATTATGAATGTTGTATAGATTATATGGGTACCTTGAACTTGGTATATTCCCAATCAGAAAGCAGTCCTGCCTCATAAAGAGAGAAGGACTAGATGGAAAAAAATAAGAAAATCTGGCTCTGGTCAGTTTCAGGCTTGGGCTGATACTCAGCCTGTTTCCTCAGCTCTAAAATGAGGTTGCCAGTTCGCAAGGCAGAAATAGAGACACAGATGCAGAGAACAAACGTATGGACACCAAGGAGGGAAGGTGGGCGGGGTGTGGTGGTGGGATGAATTGGGGGATTGGGATTGACATGTATACACCAATATGTATAAAATGGATAAGTAATAAGAACCTGCTGTATAAAAAAATAAGAATTTTGATTATCCTAATCATTTATATGTAAAAATAAACACTTTAATCAGAAAAATAAATAAATAAAATAAAATGAGGTTGCCTACCCTTTCCTGGAGGACGATTGTGAGGCTCATTTGGGACAATGCATGGGAGGTGTGCAGTAAGTCTTTTGTCTCTATCATTATGATCTACACTGCCCTGTCCCGAGGCACATTCAGAAGTGATTTCATGTTTTTCCTCAGCTTTCATTGGAGAGCTTATGTGTCTTAAGGAACAAGGCTGGTGGCCCTGGGGCAGTCTGCTATGCACTTGTGTCCTTCCTAGAGCCCAATCTGAATGACCAGGATGATATTATTTCTTGTCTCTTTCTTCTGAGGGAGTTTTCTCATTTGTCATCATTTCTCCATCAAGTCGTTCTAGGGATACATTCTATTTTTTCTAGAATATAAGCCCATCTTGGAATAGATTTGAATCTTTGAAATTTTTAGTTTTCTACAACCTCTACCTACCCTCTTAGTGAGAAAATTCCCCCAATTCCAGCTGCATAAATAAAGGTTTTTAAAAAGCCTGCATGAAATGAATACAATAAAAAATTTGCAGCAATAATAAAAATCAATGCCTGGCAAATTCTCTAGTGTAAGGCAGAGCTGTTTCTCCTGAAAATGGAAATGATATTTTCCTGAACACTAGGAGAGATGAGAAACTCATGGTAATGAGTGAAGCAGAGAGCCAGTAATGGGATTTGGGTCATTGGCATTCAGGCTGGGCCCTGGGAATAAGGACATTGGCGCAAAGCAGGCTGCCTGGTCACCCGTGTGACCGCTTCTTGAGATGCATGAGGTCCCACTGAAGGTTGAGGGGATACTTGAGATTACTTCTGATTGTGCTTCCAGACCGGGCAGGCAGAAACAGACTAGAAGACAAATCCTTTCCACAGAGATCAGAGCCTAGATTACGCTCAGCTTAACCAGGAAAAGAATAGACAGCTGGCTTCTGACTGACCTGTTAGGGAACATCTTTGCTGTCCTTTGAGATATGAGTGGGGATCAGTAGTGAGGTGTGTGGAAGATGCTGCTCTGAGCCTAAACCTGTGGGTTTACCTGCTAGGATTTCTTCATTTTGCCAGTTTCTAAAGCCTCCTGCAATAGTATTTATTGTGGTGAGGAATGTTCATCTTGGCCTCATAAAACAGCTGCTGCTGCTTCTTCTTCCTCCTCTTCTTCTCCTTCTTCTTCTTCTCCTTATCTTTTTATTCCACAAACCCTTAGGCTATAATTATAAAATGTTAAATTGGAAAGGACACCAAAGTCTATCCTGTGCAATCTTTCATTTTGCACAGGAGAAACAGACCAAGAAGGGGGAGGTGACTTGGATGTCCTAAGATTTGTCTGATCCTGTCTCTAACAGTGGGCCCAGCTAGGAGGGAATTTTATCCTGATGGAAAGAACTGGGAACCCCCAGAGGGTGCATACGTGTTATTCCTTAGAAAGAAAGGAGAGGAGATCTATTGTCAAGGTACAGAGGATACCTGAGGATGTAGGCAGGCCCAGGATCTTATCTGGGCTGAGTTCAAATGAACCAAGGAGTGAGAGCCAGGACAAAGGAAAACAAACGATTCATATTTATCATTCCAAATCTAATAAGGTTCCATCACGTCCACAGCCCCCACCCTGAACTTTGTCACCATTATTAGTTTTTTGGTTTTCCTGGGCCACCGTAGTAGCCTAACTGATCACCTTGATTCTCCTCTGACATCCTAAAGCCTGTTCTCCACACAGCAACCAAAGTAGTCCACCTAAAATTACATATAACATCATGTTACTTCCTGCTTAAAGCTCTACTGCTGACTTTCCTGTACACCTAGAATAAAATCCCGAGACCACTGATCTAGTTTCCTAGGGCTGCAGTCACGAAGTACCACAAACTGGATGTCTTAAAACAACAAAAGTTTATTCCCAATTCTAGATATTAGAAGTCTGAAATCAAGGTATTGACAGGCCATGCTGTTTCTGAAGGCACTAGTGGAGAATCCTTCTTCACCTCCTCTTAGCTTTCGGTGGTGTTTCACAATCCTTAGCGTTCTTTGCCTTATAGATGTATTACTTCAGTCTCTACCTTGGCCTTCACATAGACTTCTTACTGCGTGCCTACGTCTCTGTGTCCAAATTTCCTTCTTCCTATGAGAATACCAGTCACTTCCAGAAAAGATGAAAACTGTATACAAATTATATATTTATTTGCATATTCTTTTAATCTGTCTCCCCTATTATATGTGAGCTTCATTATGACCGAGATTTTTTCTTTTTCAATGATAGAACCCAGAGCCTAGTAACATGCTTGACACTTTTAAAGAACTGAATAGACATTTGTTGAAGGACTGAATGGATGGGTGAATCTCCCAGATTTAAAGGCCCTGGATTAGGGTGCATATCTCGTGGAGAAGGCTTCTCAGCACACCAAATCCATACTCTACAACCTGGCAGTCTCATGGGTTTTAACTTCAATTCTGCATCATCTACTTGATTCCTTTTCCATTACCCCCTGGTTTGCAGATGGCAGAGCAAGAGGCCCAAACCAGAGGATTAGGGAAATAGTACCCTTGTCGAGTTAGAAAGTCAGGGCAGCAGTGGGGTAAAAAGCTAGTAGGCCTGAAATCAAGAGTCACAGATGTCACAGAGCTGAGCAAATTAGGGTTTCTAAAGTCACTGAAGACCCATTACTGGTATTTCTTCGGTAAATGGATGAGTAGATCAAGGGTAATAACCATGAATATTAACAATAATAATGATAGCAAGCATTTTTATGTTTCCTTAAAGTCTTGCAAGCTACCAAGCCTTTTGGCAGCTAATAACTCATTTGGACCACATATAATCTCACCCAATTCAGCAGTTATAATGTGCAATGCCCCTGCTAGGCACTGCAGCATAGGAAAAGAACTTGCCTTCAAAAATCTCAACCAAAGGAGGGATACAGGTACAGTAAGAGATAATTATTCAAAAAGAGGTAATTGCAGTGTTAGACGCATGCCCAGTTATTATGGGATCACAGAAGGTGTGACCCTAACCCAGCTCTGGAGGAAAAAGAGGATCAGGAGAGACTTTCTGGAGGAGGCAACAACAGAAATGAAGGAAAGGAAGCTGCTAGAACTGCACTGTCCAATATGGTAGCCATTAGTCACATGCAGCTAGTGGCTGTTGGGTAACACAGATATAGAACATTTTCATCATTGCAGAATATTCCATTGGAGAGTGCTGCTACAGAGTTTTGCTTTTCCAAGGTCATTGTCCAGTTAGGAAGCTCTCTCTTGCAATTGACAGAATATTCTAAGTCAAACTGGATTAAATACAAATCAGCAGCATTTGTGCATATAACAGAAGAGTCCAGAGGTAGCGGGTCCCTTAGGTGAGATTTGATGGAGATTCTGGCTTCCCTCCTATGATTATTTCGCCTTTGCCCTTCCATATGTGACAGCTTCACTCTCATGCTGGCTTTCCTCACAGTAATAAAATGGTTGCAGCTGTTCCAGGCTTTTCATTTTTATTCCGTACCCTCTGGAGGAATCTGTTTCTCTACCCATGGATCAAAATGCACGGGTTTCACTCTGGCCATGTGCGTACCCTGGAGCTAACCACTGTGGCCAGGGGCAGACCATCTGTTGACTGGCTTGGGTCTGAGTTAAGTACCTAATCACTGAGGCTAGAGATACGGAATTACACTGATTTGCTTAATTGAGTCAGGACAGGACCTGATCCTGGAGCTGGAAGTGAGGTGCCAAGCTCAACCTTCTGGCTGTAACCCAGTGGGGGATGGATGCAAAGATGCTGGGGTGGCCTCTGTAGTCACTCAGATAAGTAGATTTTTGCCTGTCTATATCTTTCTGGGATTCAGTTTCTTCTAGGCCAGACAAGCTCTGTTTTTTGTTGATGCCTTGACATGAGGTTTCTAGCAGAGCTAGGACTAGAGAGAGGCAAGTGAGGCTACAAGGATGCCAAATTTAAGGAAGCACTCACTCCCTGGGTCATGCAAGTACCATGTCAGCACCTACAATTGAGAGCTTTCTTAAATCTGGTGCCCTAGGTACCACATTTGCCTCACCTTAGTTCCTGCCCTGTTTCTTAGGAAATGAATTTATCAGACAAGGTGGATTCTATCCTTCTCTTTGAATTCAGATAAGAAGAAACTCTTCTTTGAGTTTATAGCAATGATTTTCAGATTCAAAAAATCATAGCAATGATTTTCAGATTCAAAAATGCATACAGCTTGTTAAAAAAAAAAAGGCATTTTAATAAGCATACAGCTTATTTAAAAAAAAAAAGGCATTGCTGTTTGCACCAGGCCAGTCTGTCTCTCAAATGGTTGTTCTGATGAGTTGGATGATGTTATGACACAATAGAAAAACATATTACCCGTTACAAATGGCGTTGCATTTTAAACTATAAATAATTGATAGGCAATGATATAGAATAATAACTTTCCCCCAGAGCTATTTGTCTGAGGTCTTAACAATTTCAGTCTGTTGAGTCATAGACCGACCCTGGAGTGACAGGTATAATAATAACGTTAGGCTGAGCAGATGGGGAGAAAGAGGGATGGTGGGGACTCAGGGGCTAGGTGAGGAGGGATTGGGTTGGTCAGGTAGGCCACATTTAGCAAATAAAAGTACAAGACACACAAATATTGCATAGAACGCATTTATACTAAAAAAAATCATTTGTTGTTTTTCTGAAATTCAAATCTAACTGGGCACCCTGTATATTTTGTGGTAACCCTAGTATATTAGTTTCTTGTTGCTGCTAGAAATTTAGTAGCTTAAAACTATACAAATTTATTATTTTTAAAGTTCTAGAGGTCAGATATCCAAAATCAGCTTCACTGAGCTAAAATTAATTTGTCTGCAAGACTGTGTTCCTTCTGGAGGATCGAGGAGAGAGAATCTGTCTCCTTGCCTTTGCCAGCTTCTAGACGCCACTTGCATCCCTTGGCTCCTGGCCAAGTAAATGGGAATGGGTGGAGTGGGCCTCTAACAGTCATTCTAGACTATGTTATGCTGTGTAACAAACGTCTCCTAGATCTTGGAAGATTTAAGTTTTATTAAAGATAGACTAACGTTTCTTTCTTTCTTGTGGTAAGTCTACAATTGGTCAGTTGACGATTTTACTTCAAGTCTCTTTACTCCAGAACCCAGACCAATAGAGAATTTACCATCTGGAAAGTGGCAAGAAGAAGAGAGAGAGTGAGACAAAAATAAACATTGGGTCTCATGGCTTCTGCATGAAGGAAGAAACATCGCTTTCACTTATATATCATTGACCAAATCAAATTCCATGGCCATAACTGAGTTCAAGTGGATGGGGAGGTGCAATATTACCATATGCCTGAAAGAAAGGGAATGAGAAAACTGGTGAAGAGCCCTAATGACCATGTCCAAAATAGGAAAAGAAGGAGCACATTCTGGACCAGAGATCTCCATGTGGAAAAACTGGAGACCAAGAATGCCTTGTTCTTGGAACTGCAGTGTCTCAAAAAGGCTTCACCCAAATATGTTTCCCATTTTGATTATTCTTATCATCCTCATATATAACTCATCATCATCTCTCTCACCAATACCTAGCACAGGGTTTGGCACAAAATCACTGAAACAGATTTGAGCGTCTAAGTCAGAGTTGGTTATGTCTGAGCCCAAGCATGGAGGTCCTGCCTTTGGCAGCGAGGCCCACGTTTCTTATATAGGCCTCTTTCCTATCCCCATGCTTAACTAAGTCAGGGCAAAAGACATTGACTTTTTGGCCAGACAGGATGGTGGAATATAATTATTATTTATTTAAAACTCATTACCTGCAAGCCTTTTGCATGGAACCAATTAAGAAAGCTCTTAAAGAAAAATAAAAATATTATCCTTGGTGTAGCACAGTTTTGGGGGGCCCTCCTAATGTGTCAGAAATCCCCATAGGTACTGATAATTTTTTCATCTCTCCCTTTTAAAAGCAAGGCTGCTGCCAGGGATTTGGCTCCTGGTGATACGTACTGGTTGTGGTCCCCCCTCCAAAATAAAATTGTGGACACGTTGAAGGTGGGGTGAGGCAGGAAGTGGGAATTGAGAAGGAGTGTCGAGCACTTATGTCGGTTCAGGTGTCAAATTTTACATGTCTGGGTTTTGTTTCCACCAGGCCCTGCTCTCTGCCATCACAGCTCTGTTATGTATGCTTACTGGAAGGGCTGTCTCTGTTTCCAAGAAATCTCTCTGAATTGGAAACATCAGAATGTAAAAGCAACGGTGGGAGGAAGGGCCAGTTTTAGATGGAGCCAGTGAAGGTGCTATGGTTTGTAAGGGCAGCGTGAGAATCTTCCTTCCTGAGATTCAGCAGCCTGGAGCTGGAGGCCCAGAGACAAGGCTGAGCATTTGCTCGACCACCTGGCCACCGTGTTATATAGAGATCTGTCTCTGAGCTTCAGTTTCCTGGTAATGGGTTAGACTGTATGACCTGTAGGGCTGAAATGTCCCTTCTGCCTAAAACAGACTGTTCTTAGACTAAGAAAACCCTTGTAGATGTACCAAAATGTCAGCATTCCTTCACATGAGACTCATTTGTGTGGATTAGGACCTCTCTTCCATGTAGAGATGTGGATGGACCTAGAGACTGTCATAGAGAGTAAAGTAAGTCAGAAAGAGAAAAACAAATATCATAGATTAACGCATACATGTAGAATCTAGAAAAATGGTACAGATGAACTTATTTACAAAGCAGAAATAGAGACACAGACGTTGAGGACAAACATATGGATACCAAGAGAGAAGGAGAGGTAGGACGGATTGGGAGATTGGGATTGACATATATACACTACTATGTGTAAAACAGATAACTAATGAGAACAGGCTGTATAGCACAGGGAACTCTACTCAGTGCTCTCTGGTGACCTAAATGGGAAGGAAATCTAAAAAAGAGGGGATATATGTATACATGTGGCTGATTCACTTTGCTGTACAGCAGAAACTAACACAACATTGTAAAGCAACTCTACGCCCATAAAAAAAAAAAGACCTCACTTCCATAAAGAGTCGCATTTATTAGCAGCCTTTAGCAGCAGAGTGTAAACCGTAGCACGCTATTCCTTAGCAGAGCTCTGTGGAAACACTTTTAAGCTTTGACTGGAGAAGAAATGTTGTCAAGGAAACATGCACACACAGGCCCATGACTGGTGAAGCGCTCCTCTGTGTTTCCAGAATTTTTTAAATGTCTGCCACAATACAGGTGTTACTCCTTTTCCCCATCTTTCTAGCTGTTTCGGGGCTTATCTTCTAACATGAGCTGGACTCTGTACAAATGGCAGGGGGTACAATGTGACTTGTTTCTACCTTTTCAGAAACCTACAGCCGGAACGAGAGATAGGTCTGTGCGTTACGAGTTACTGTCACAAGGGTTTTGGTTGTATTGGGAAGCAATATTATATAGTGTTTCCAAGTTCTGGAACCTGCTTGAGTTCAGTTCCACCATTTGCTGGCTGTAAGGTCTGGGTCAAGGTGCTATGACTCAGTTGTATCATCTGTAAAATGGAGAAACTAATAGCAACTATCTCAAATGTGTTGGTGAATATTAAATGAGAATGCATGTGCCTTGCATACATACTAGTTAACATTTATTTATTTCTTATTAACATTAAGCCAGGGTCTGAATTAAGCATTTTATATGTTAATTCATTTGGTCCTTCCAACAATCTCTGAGTTGGTACTAGGACGATCATTCCCCATTCTGCACAAAAGCACAGAGAGCTAACTAACTCTGAGTTGACACAGTCACTGAGAGGAAGCTTTGGGGTGAATCTAGACAGTCTGGCTGCAGACCCTGTGCCCTTAACTTCTAGCTCTGACAAATGTTGGCTATTAATGTTAATATGTGTGTTATCTTATTTGAACCTCATTATAGCCTTAAAGAGTGGTTACCATAAGCCACTTTTATTGAAGGGGGCACTGAGGCTTGGAGAGGGTAGGTGTCTCGATTCAAGTCTCTCTGTGCACGGCAAGATGGGTGAGATTGCCACTGACCCCGATTTCATGGACTGCCTATCAAACGAAGCAGAGTGTGCTAACTACCCAAAGTGTTATTCTCTTGAATTGGGCCAGATATGCACCCTTGGGCTGTGAACCAGAGTGTTTCGTACCTGTTACCTTGTGGCGCTTCATAGGAAGGCAGGAACCTGGAGGACCCACAGCTACCCAGTGCTGACCCTGGGACTGGGCTGAGCTGGAAGCAAAAGTCCGGACCCTGGGGCCCATGCCACACCCATGGGATCAGAACCTCTGAGGTGAGGCTTAGAAATCTGTGTCTGAGAAGCTTCTAAAGTGATTCTGACGCGCAGCCAGTTTGGAAACCACAGCCCCAGCAGAGATAAACTCAGATCTCTGAGTGGCTTTCCCCACTAAGTGGTGCAGAATGGGGCTGTGGGAGAAGCCTGGTCATCAGGGCCTGAACTCTGATGTCAACTGTTGACTCTGTCCCTTCGGACTTGTTGACAATAAGCAACCCAGCCAACTTCACTGTTGGTTTCTTCATCGGTAACAGGAAGGTCATAGTGCACAGGGTCATAGCAAGGACTATATGTGTTAACACATTAAAAGCCTAAACATGAAACCTGGCTCCTGAACGCGAGTTTTCTTTTCCTGCCAAATCTTTGGGAAAGCGCTTTCTCAATTGTGAAGGACTAGGCAGAAAAGAGAGATTGACTGTGAACAGTTCTAGACGCTCAATACAGACTTTTGGGGCTGAAACTTTGCTTTCTTGTGGCCTCTCTGAAATCACCATGGTTTCTAAATGCTTCTAATGTTTCTTGATGTTGCTGATGATAAGGTATTTCCACTCATCTCTGAAACTAGGTATCTGAAACATCGTTATCTATAATAAAGATTGGTTTTTTGCCCACTCTTTTTTATTTTTAATTAATTTATTATTTTTTAAACATCTTTATTGGAGTGTAATTGCTTTACCATGGTGTGTTCGTTTCTGCTTTATAACAACGTGAATCAGCTATACACATACATATATCCCCATATCTCCTCCCTCTTGTGTCTCCCTTCTTATATAGGACAGGAATAAAGACTGTTGTTAGAATACACAGGTCCTCGGTTTCTCCTTGAGTCAGAAATCAATATAGTGGTAGATTTCCTCCCTACATCTGCCTAAAAGAAAAGAGAAACCTAAATTAGCCCCTTTAGGGGGTGCAGGGAGAGCCTCATTGTTCAACATTGTTTACTGAGCATCTTTTTCAGTTTAAAGAGACTAATCTGGTAAGCTCTAGGGGGTCATAAATCAACTCCAGTTAGCAGAAATCTGGATTCCGTAAAATACATGGGAAATGGCAAAGGTTACCCAGGTTGGAGAAATAAGTCCATTAGTTATAAATAGCAATCCATGATTCCTCTTACAGAAACTATACTCTATTGTAAGGAGTTAAGTTATTTCCTGGTTCCTGCCAAAATGACTTTTCATATCAATAAAATAAAATAATAAAATAAAATAAAATAATAGATAAGATAAAATGGTTTCTGATCATGACTTAACTGCCCTGTGATTTGGCTCCAGGGAAGGAATCATACCAACTCAGAATGGCCAACATGAACATTTTGGTCTATTTATTTTTCCCACTGGAAATGAACCGACTTTCTAGTATGCCTCTAGGGTTCGTGGGCACAATGATTATAGACTGAGTCAGGCTGAACTCTGGGTACTGATATGACTTTGTTTCCAAACACCTTCCTTTAGATGACGCCAAGCAAGGTCTTCAGTCTCTCAAATGATCTCAGTGTCAAGCACTGTGCTATGTCTTTTTGGGGATACAAAAAGCAGAACAAGGGATCGTCCTTGTCTTGAAGGAGTTTGCAGTCTTGCTGGGAAATAAGCACTAATATGCGAATGAGCTAAATCAGTGCTAATAAGTATTAGTACACTAAATAAGCATTAATAAGACATATTTCAGAATTGTACGAGGTGAGCCATGATCAGATGCTGAATGGAATACAACCAAATGGGGTTGGAGAGGTAAATTGGAGACTGCAAATAGGGTTTCTGCAGAAGTGTGGTGGTCAGAGGATGAGGTCCTTACAGTCTAGAGTTGAGATATTTCCTATTGGATAGGCCCATTGGGGTAGGGAGCCAGGGAGGAGAGAGGATGGCTGGTCATGCCAGGAAATGGTCCCTAGCAGGGGTATGAGAGTGGAGCTGAGCATGGAATGCTTGGACTCAGGGCTCCTCTTCCAACGATAGTGAGTAGGTAACGGGCCTGCAGCATAATGGGTGGCCTCAAATCTGAGTCTTGCCATGATGGCCAGTCCTTGAAAATAGCTCTCCTCTGCTCCAGCCCAGTATAACCTTCCCTAAGAAGCTTGAGGGGCAGTTCTCTGAGATTACATCTAGGGATATGCCCTGTACTTCTCCACTGGTAATTAAGTAAGTAGTTGAGTAATTATTTGTTTAATGGCTGTCTCCCCGACCAGACAGTAAGGTTCATTAAATGAAAAATACTTAGCACGGTGCCTGACTCTTGGTAAGAACTCAGTAAATGTTGTCTGTTTTTCGCTCCTTGAGTTTCATGAGTATGAAGCCTATTTTTGTCTAGTCATCACTGCATTCCCAGTGCTTAGCATGGTGCCTGGAACAAGAGACAGCCTCCATAACAAATATAGTGGATGAGTGAACTCTTGATTTCTCCCCCCAAACTACTTCTCCTGTAGTCTTTCCAATCTCAGTAGACAATAGTTCCATTCTAGGAGCTTCTCAGTTCAAAATCCTCATGGCCATCCTTGACTTCTTTCTCTCCCAGTCATGCCTGTCCCAGTGGCAACGTCTGTCAGCTCTGACTTCAACAGTTATCATTAACCAATGCCCTCTCCAGACTTCTTTCGTGACCACTTTAGTGCAGGCAACTACCGTTTCCCAGCTGCATTGTGGCTGGGGCCTTACTAACTTTTCCTCTCGCTCCTGTACTTGACCCTTTAGTCTCTTCTCCACAGGGCAGCCAGAGTGAGTCCTTAAAAACATAATTCAGAGCACGACAGACCTCTGTCCACACATGTCCATCTGGCCTACAAAGTCCCTACCTCTCCGGACCTCTTTTACCGGCCCCCTTGCTCTCTCTCTCTCTTTTTTTTATTAGTGTTTATTTATTTTTCACTTGTTGACAGTTTGCTTTATTTATTTTTGTCTGTGTTGGGTCTTCGTTTCTGTGCAAGGGCTTTCTCTAGTTGCAGCGAGCGGGGGCCACTCTTCATCGCGGTGCGCGGGCCTCTTGCGCGGGCCTCTCACTATCGCGGCTTCTCTTGTTGCGGAGCACAGGCTCCGGACTTGCAGGCTCAGCGGCCATGGCTCACGGGCCCAGCCGCTCCACAGCATGTGGGATCTTCCCAGACCAGGGCTCGAACCCGTGTCCCCTGCATCGGCAGGTGGACTCCCAACCACTGCGCCACCAGGGAAGCCCCCCATTGCTCTCTCTTGTCCTCCTTACTGTACTTACTCTCCAGGCCAGGTGGCTCCCCTCCCCTCGGCCTTTGCACTGCTCATCCCTCAGTCTGGAAGGTGCCTCCCCCATAGCCGCAGGGCTCCCTCCCTCCCTTCTTTCAAGTCTCCATGCACATGTCCCCTTCTCAGAGAGACCTCCTCCGGCCACTCTCTCTAAATTAATACCTTAGCCCCTTCAGCACTTGTTACTGCCTTTCCACACTTCATTTTTCTTCACAGCTCATGTTGGCACCTGTCAACATGTATGTTCATTTGTTTATTGTCTGTCTCCACTCTAGAACAGGAGATTGAACTTTATCAATTTTATTCAATGTTTATATATCCAGTACCTCAGTTAAGTCTGGGCATTTAGTGGGCAGGATGTCCTTGTTGAATGTATATATGAATGAATGAGTGAGTGGACATATATGTCTGTACACAGACACATGCACATAGCCTACACACATTTCTATGTAAGGCATTTCTAACTATTACTTACCATGTCCCAGGAGCCCTTATAGGTGTAAGCCCTTTACTTACATATTTTCAAATCCTTACAACAATCCAATAATGTGGGAGTCGTCAAGCCCATTTTGCAGAAGAGAACGAGAAGCTCTTGTTCTTGGCCAATAACTTGGCCAATATCCCAGAGCTGGAGAACGGGGAGTCTAGATTCATTTGAATGACTCCAGAGCCGTCGACTTTCACTGCCCCAGAATGTTCTGTCCAAGCTGATTAGAACACTGAAAACATGGATTGCTGCCTTGAGGTTTCGGGAGGGAGGTTCCAGAGAGTGATGTTGAAACAACACGCTTGTATGTCAGTCACAGAGAGTGGGGCTGAAGCAGGATTTACTGTCAACAAGTCAAAACGGCTCACCCTGGGTGACTAAGCTGAACACCTACCTTAGACTTTCCCTTTAGGAGGAAAAGGGAAGCAGAGGAGAGCCAGAGGAAAAAAGGGAAAAGGTCCTCTGGCAGGTGACCACACTTTCCTGTCAGGACACTTCTGACTTGCCCCTGTGATGAGTCACAGGGCACAGACTCTTGGAAGACCCCCAAGCGAGAAGCTGAGGGAGGAGGAGACAAAGTCTCCGATCGGAGGACCCAGAGTTGGCTTTGAGAATTTAGCTTTTGTATCAAAGCCATCCTGAGAGGTTGCTTGGCAAATGCCAGTTTGCTAGGAATCCACAACATTGATGTACTCAGTCGGCTGTTCTTCATTTGGGGTTTGAAATTCTTTTCCTCTTCTCCAGTTCTCAGAACTAGAAGGGGTGTGGACTGCGGTTTTGTGATGACCAGATTCTGCGGCTTGGCTGACGGCTGAACTGGAGAGCTGCTTGGGATAGAATTTAGTATCAGTGGTTGGTAGACTTCTGAGCCCTAGTAAATGGCAGAATTCCACGGCTTAGTGAGTCACAGAGTTTCATTATAGGCCACTGAGGACCCAGGCATGGAGGGGGGGAGTGTGAAATCTGACAGAGCATGATGTTTGGAAGAAGTCCCAGAGCGACTGAGCCAGCCAGCCTGGGACACTCACCTCTAGACATCTTGCTAAATACACAATATCTTTCCATTAGGTTTAAATTATTGTTCTGATTTCCTTTAGCATTTTTTTTTTCCTCAGAAGCTTCCTCATCTTCCACGTGAGGCTTAATGTAAAACAGCTGTGAATGTGCCAGTTTCTGCTGGGAACTGGCACAGGTTAAGGGTTAGAAGATTTCCAGATCGTGGATATTGAGCGGCTGGGAGTCAACTCTCTGAAGCCCGAGATGGCAAAGCACCACCTTCCCTCTCAAACTCAAGCTCAAACAAGGTTAGGGAACATTGCACCTGGTCACTTGATGGGTTCAGCAAAATCTGCTAGACAGTGAGATATTTGTGGGCAGGAGCTGTGCTTTAATCATCTCTGTATCCACTGGCCCTGGATCATTAATACGTGCTCAGTAAATGTTCGCTAAGAGGCACTGGGTTGGGTATTGGAAGGTTTAAGTTTTAGTCCCAGCTTTATCATTAACTTCCTCCACGACCTCGGGCAAGGCACTTGACTCTTCTGGGCTTTACTTAGCTTCTCTAAGGTAAAAAGAGAGTCTTGGGTTAGAGTATCTCTGTAATTCCATGACTACAGCTAACAGGGAATGGGGATGGGACAGGTGCTCATCTACTCTAGACTCTTACTCTCCAAACCATGTAGAATAAGTGGATTAGAAGTCAAATTGAGCAAAAACGAACCAATGCATTGTAGGGTACACCATGAAGATCTAAGAGTAGAACGAATCTTCTTGAGATGGTGACCCTTGCTCAAGAGGCTTACAGGTTAAAGTGAGACAAATAACACATTTGGCAAATGAGGAAACAGGCATGATCAACCAGCTTGCCCAGGGGCCACACAACTAGCAAGAAGAAGGGCCGAGGTTCCACTGTTTGACCCTAGTGCCCACACACTGTACTGCAATTAATATTACATGGTATGGTTTATTCCTATTTTCTTTGGCTCAGAAGTTGCTGAAAATTTCTTCTTTTATTGTTTGTTTTGGTAAACTCGTGTGTGTGTCTGTGTGTGTGTGTGTGTGTGTGTGCGCGCGCGCGCGCGCGTGTGGTGGGCCTGTATGGCGTATGTACGCTGGGTACGCACATATGTATGTGGTGGTTTTAATCTTTGTCTAAGCAGCAAAAGAAAAGAGTTTTTACAGATCTTTTAAAATATCAATAATTAAAACAAACTTGTTTTCAATTTTTTGATAAGTTCTAGTTTTTATGACAATAAGCACGATAGAATTACCCAAATAGATAGTACAGAATGCATATGTCACCTTCCACTTTTGCCTTTATAGTTTGTCCTGGTGAAGTGCATGTGCTTTGCGGGCCTGCTGTTCCAACCCTCTGCTTTTGCTCATGGTGTCTGTTGTGTGTGATTGCCCTTCCCAGCCTCTTTGGCTTTTATTTATCTTTCAAGTCTTATCTAGGTGTCATCTCCTCCAAAAAGCCTTTTTGAGTCTACACTCTGAGTTCATTGTCTCCCCCTTTATTCCCAGAATGCCGGTGGGCTCTCTCTCTCAGCATGACGGTCTGTTTGTACATCAGTTTCTCCTTGCAGCCTAGGACTCTTTGATAGCAGGGCCCACATTTTCTTTGAATAGACACTCATCAAATGCCTGGTGACTAGAAACCCTTTGAAAGTAATGAGCTGGGCAGTGGTGGATTTCCCACCGCTAGTGTGGAACAGCCCTCCCAGTGTCCTCCATGTCAGCTACTGGCACCCCTTTTGCTAACTGCCAAAGCTCCAAACCTAAGAGTTATCCCTGAGTCCTCAATTTCCTTTTCAGCCCATGTCATATCCATCAGCAGATCCTGAAATGTATCCTCAATCCCACCACTTTCACCACCTCCAAGTCTACGTGTATAGTCCAAGTCATTGTTTCTTATCTCCTAATTGGTGTCTCTGCTTCTACTTTTGTCAATTCCCCCAAAGTTTATTCTGCATAGAAAGAATGGAGTGATTCTTACAACAAAGTAAAACAAAACCCCCCAAACAGATCATAACTCTCCTCCACTCACTCTCCTCCCCCAACAGTTTTCTATTACACTTAGAACAAAATTTAACTCTTAAAGTCCTGACTTATAGGCTCTAGAGGCAGTGGAAACACCCCGGCCACCTTTCCACCTCATGTTCAACGTTTCCATTGCAACCCCACGGGCTCAGGTTATTCCCCGAGTTTCCCCAAACCATCCTGATCTCAAGGTCATTGCCTGGAATACTGTTCTGAATAACTGAATATTGATCTTCATGCCTGGAATACTGTTCACCTGGCCCACTCCTTCTCATGATTTGGGACAGTTTCTTTTCTTTTCTTGTTTTCAAGTGAAGTACAGTTGATTTACAACATTATATTAGTTTCAGAGGTACAACATAGTGGTTCAATATTTTTATAGAATATACTCCATTTAAAGTTATTATAAAATATGGCTATATTTCGCTGTGCTGTACAATATATCCTTGTTGCTTATTTATTTTATGCATAGTAGCTTGTATCTCTTAAGCCCTTACCCCTCTCTTGTCCCTCGCCCCTTTCCTCTTCCCACTGGTCACAGTCGGGGCCTTTTCTGACCACCTATCTAAAGAGCCATGTCCCTCTCCCATATCAGGACACTTTCCAACATGCCACCTGGATTTGATGTCCTTTCCACCCCTTTTGCCTTCAGTATCTATCTTGTTTTTTGGTTGATAATGCATGCATTGTCTGTCGACCTTGAGAGCCATCCCTGAGGGCAGGCACAGTGACTTCCTCACTGCTATGGCCACAGTAACTCATACTTAGTGAATGACAAAAGATCAATAGAATCTTACGATGATAATCTAATAGTGCTTGGAACTCTTTTTCCTGCATATTTTTTTTTCATCTGGGCAACATGTGATGAGAAAGAGAGCCATGGAGGTGATCAGTAAGCTGAGAGTTTGGAACTTTTTCTTTCTTTCTTTCTTTTTTAACTTTTTATTTTATATTGGAGTATAGATGATTAACAATGTTTTGATAGTTTCAGGTGTACAGCAAAGTGATTCAGCTATACATTTTCCTACTTAGGTTGTTACATAATATTGAGCAGAGTTCCCTGTGCCATACAGTAAGTCCTTGAAACTTTTTACTTACTGAGGCAGGATTCAAACACATTGTTTTTCAATCTTGAAATAACATTTGTGTCAACCTATTTTTACATGAGTCCCTCAGGTTACTTGTGTAGGAAAAAGTTAACTTCAGGAGACACTTTCTTTCTCCAAATTCCTGGATCACTGGAAATGCCTCTAAGGTGGAAAAAAAAGGCGATGTCGACAGGTCAATACTTATTGAGTAGTGAATCTGCAGATTTACAGAGCAATGTGAAAAGTTCCACTGTCTGTATTCTCACAGGGTGTGTGCTGACACTATAAAACTCACATGCAGGAGAGAGAAATCCACAGAAGTGCGAGTGGGGAGAAGGACCTGCAGTCTGGGTAGAGGCTCAGGAGACACGGGACAAGTTCTAAATTCAGAGGATAAGGCAAACAGGGTACTTCATCAAAATTACCCTTGAAATTTCTAAAAGGGACTGTAAATCACAGAATGCATATTTTTGTTCATATCATCCTGTGACAGTAACATTTCTGATTAAAGGTATAAATATACGTGTGTGTGTAATAAACAGGACTGAGTGGTAGAAAAATGTAGAATCATGTACAGTGAGACACTTAAATTATGAAGGCAAGTGCTCACTGAGAGGGGCTGAGGCAGGTGTTGTTCCCATTTTGTTCTTTCCCAAGCAGATGCTCCCTTGACCAAATCTACCAAATTATGCAAATTGTTCTCACTCGACCTCTTTTGTCCTCTGAACTCACAGAATTGGCTCTTGTTATTTGATGCACATCTTATATATACACAGTGTATACCATGAACTAGAAGACTTTTAAGTTTTTTTTGTTTTTGTTTTTGTGTTTTTTTGCGGTACGCGGGCCTCTCACTGTTGTGGCCTCTCCCATTGCAGAGCACAGGCTCCGGACGCACAGGCTCAGCGGCCATGGCTCACAGGCCTAGCTGCTCCACGGCATGTGGGATCTTCCCGGACCGGGGCACGAACCCGTGTCCCCTGCATCGGCAGGCAGACTCTCAACCACTGTGCCACCAGGGAAGCCCGACTTTTAGGTTTTGAATGGGAAAACTCTGTATTTGAGCCTGCAAGGTAGACACTGACCAGCTCTTCCCCAAACCGTTTCTTTTATCCTCTTGGACACGCTTCTCTGGGCCTGTTGTAATTGGACAGTCATGTGACTGAGCTCTGGCAGACAGAATATAGGTGGTAGAGACGGCTGCCACTTCCAGGCCGGGCACACCGCTTCCTTATTCAAGCCCCCATTCTCTTTCCCTCTTTCCATCTGATGCCAATGACCAGGGCCACCTTGCAAATCATGCGTTGCTTATGGTAGAGCCAGAAAATCGAAGGAGTGAGGCTCCCTGAGTGACCACTTGGAGGAGAGCCATCTGCCACTCAGGGTCCCCCATGCTGGACTTGGGGGAGTGAGAAATCAATGTATCTTGATTGAAGTCACTGAGATTTGGGGGTTTGTATGTTACAACAACCAGCATTGCTTTAATTAACACCCTGCTCGTGTGACTTTGTATCAGTTACTTAACCTTTCTGTCTTGGATTCAGCGTCAGTCAGGGCCCCTCCCAAAGTAACCAGTGTGTGCACTTAAAAGAGGCAACTGAGGACGTTCACACGGAAACCTATTTACAAAGATGCAGGCAGAGCTCAGGGAGCCACACAAGGGATGGTGAAGCCTCTCAGAGCTAGTGACAGCACAGCCATTATCACTGCAAGCCTGGGATCGAGGGCAAGGAGAAGAAGCATTTAACAGAGCCTGGAGAGATGTTACTGCTGTAGGAAAGAGCTGCCTGGAGGGAGCTGTAACTTTCAATGGAAGATTGCAGCCAATCCAAGTTCCGGCAGGAAAGGAGTTGGAGCAATAAAAAGCCAGATGTCATTCTCCTATCTTCCAATCTCCCTGCCGATGGCTCCCATGGACTAAACCCTACTGGAATCCAGAAGGCGAGGAGCTCATTGATGTAGTCCATAAATGTCAGTCTCCTAGGGTAGGGGCCAGCTGGAGGAGGGCGGAGAAAAGATGTGGAAAGGCAAATGAAGGCTTTGAAGATAAGTTTCCTTATTTACACATTGGGAATCCTACCCACCTACCTTACAGAGACAGTACTGGAGTCTAGGGGTATCGATAATAAGTTATGAGTAAAATACAGCTCTTGTTTGTCACCCGCTGCTGAACAATTGTCCACTGATGTCTCTTTTTAAAAAAAGTCTTTCGCTGATTTTGTTTTTTTTGGGTGTTGTTATTTGGTTTGTTTGAATCTCGCAGAAATGTCGACATGCTCCCTAATGCATAGGAGATTTTTCAGCATGAATTTAACTCTGGTGTTTCCTTGAGGCTGGCATCTTCACTACATGATTTGTTTTTGGTCATAGGTGAGGCTTGAGGAAATATCCAATTTCAGGGTCCTTGGAAGATTCTTCCGTCTCAGTTTCAGCCACATTTTTATTTTCAGGGTTGTGTTGCCAGGAGCTCTTCTGTTCCCCGCTACAGACAACAGCCATGTCTGAAGTACTCTGTTTGCTGCTGCCTGGGTTCCATCATTTCATATTTCATGTCTGCTTCTGGGTTTGTTAGATAAAGTTACCTTTTCATGAATGGGAGAGGAGCAGACCCTTCCAAATAAAGCAGTGGGAGATTAGCAACCGTGTGAAGCAGGCTTGGTGTGATGAAGAGAATCCAGCAGTCTTAGGTTCTAATCCTTTTCCTGTCTCTTACTTGCAGTATAACCTTGAGAGATTCCTTCTCTTTCTCTGAGCCCTATTTTCCTCATTTGCAAAATGAGATTGCATTGCACCTGTCTCACTGGTTAGATGTGGAGAGATAATGAAATATGCATGCATAGAAGTCCAGACACGTTGCTTGGTACACAGCAGGCATTCAGCAATTTTTGTAGAAAAATCAAAATCTCCAAGGTGCAATGGGGATCCTGAACTTCTGATTATACTGGAGCTTAAATGGAGCTGACAGGGTGCTCTGGGCCCACAGATATTGAGTCCTCCCAGGTGAAAAGTGTGCTCTCTATTCTAACTGACAGTTTTTTGTCTGCTGTAAACATTACTAAAATTTTTCTCTTGGGCAAATTGAGTCCACAAATATCAAATCTGTTTCTTAAGATTCTGCAATGGTAAGATGGGAGGTGGAAAAAAATGACATCAAAATTATACAAGAAATCTTAATAAATCATGTAAAATCATATTAAAATACTTTTGGCTGAATATTATTTTTTAGTTTTATATTCTTCATGTGTGACATATGATACCACCCTTTCCCTGAGTATCTCTGGAATAACTTGGTAAGTCTGGAATCCAGAATCTCTTAGGTTAGAGCAGCACAAGACCTGAGTCCAAACTCCAGCCCTGCCTCTTTCTTTGGGGAGGTCACTCACCAAAACTTCTGCGCTTATAAAATAAACATCATGATGACATTTATCTCAGGGTTTGTTTAAAGATTAGAAAAATAAGATAAGGACTTCCCTGGAAGTCCAGTGGTTAAGACTTTGCCTTTCAATGCAGGGGGTGAGGGTTTGATCCCTGGTCAGGCAGCTAAGATCCCACATGCCTCGCGGCCAAAAAACCAAAACATAAAACAGAAGCAATATTGTAACAAATTCAATAAAGACTTTAAAAACGGTCCATATCAAAAAAATCTTTAAAAAAAGAAAAATAATGTAAATAAAGTTCAAAGCAGTGGGTAAGGAAGAGGGCTCAGTAGTGATAGCAATTAGTGTTGAAAAGGGACTATTATCATATCATTTTAGATCTAGGAAAAAGGCTTATGGAATCCATTGCCTTTATTTTATGTCTGGGGAAATTGACACTCAGAAAGGAGAAACGTAACTCACCAAAGAGCAACCCATTAGTTCATAGAACCCGGGTTTCCTGAGGTCCACTGTAATTTCCTGGCCACAGCACCACCATTTCATATAAAAGTGTCACCACCAGACAAACAGCAGGAAGCCATCAGGAGATGTAGAACAGTCAACTGATTTAGATACCATCAGTAGAACACTGCAAATTTGAGCAAGTCTCCTGATTGCCACCAGTACTCGTGTTTACTACTCCACGTCAGGTTTCAGAATAGCCTGAGGATTTTGTTGCCACTTGAGTCACATCCGTTGGAAAATGTCTCAGTTTCTCATGAAGCAATTTCAGAGCAAATTCGGAAAGAAACGTTTTTCACCCTCCTTCCCATGGCCTTCTGGGAAGCAGGTCTGGAGTGAAGTTGTGCACATCCTTGAATCAAGGATTGTGCATAGACCCATGATGACTGTGCAGACTTAAGTTCCTAATATTCATGAATAATGGCTCTCATGTCAAATCTTAGTGAATTGGAAGATAAATATTATGGTCCCTTAAAAATAAAGTATCTGGATCAGGAAGAATGGTTAATGCTCAAATTTTTGTGGGATATGCCAGAAATTGGAGGGAGACTGTGACCATGGTTTCAGTGGTCAAATAAGACGTCTTGAAGGAAAACCACCACCATCAAGTGGGACTCTAGGAGAAGGTAAAAGAGGATAAACCAAATGTTTAGTGAGTCCCTACAATGTGCAACACGTTTTACCATGCTTTAAAAAATTATTACTTCATTGTGTTTATTTTCCACTGAAAGATCTGTGAGGATACGGCTATATCTTATTCTCACCAGTAATTAAGTGCCTAAAACATCATTAAATGTTTATTGAGTGAAAAAATGTGCTAGGAGCTCTCTATAAGGGATCTTTTCAAATAATTATAATCACTGTGTGAGCTGGAAATTATCCCCACTTTGGGAATGAGAACACCAAGATTTAGAGACGTTAACTGCTATATCCATTGTGCCTGCGGCAGATCTGGAATTCAAATCCAGGTGCCATGATTCCTGAGTCCATTCTGTCTCCACCGTGACACGCTGCCAGGTTCTTCATGGGAGACATCTCTACTTGTGTTTTATGCTATAGAATGGTGGGTGTGCTTTCCAATTGTGATCTCCTGTAGATTGAAGGGAAATGGCTCTACCATGCACAAGCACAAGGCACAGTGGCTAGAGACAAAAGGAACTCCTTGGCCTGAGTCTTTACTGTTGGTGGCCAGTGTGGAGTAGTGAGGGGAAAGAACCCTGCATGAAGATATAAGAGTGCTGGTTCCACCTCCTTTCTTGACTGCTGGGTGCTATATTAGTTATCCATCATGCGTAATAGGTCATTCCAAGCTTAGTGGCTTAAAAACAGCAAACATTTATTATCTCACCGTTTCTTTGAATCAGGAATCATGGAGTAGCTTAACTGGGTGGTCCTGGCTCAAGGCTTCTCAAGAGGTTGTGGTCAAGATGACCACTGGAGGTGTGGTCATCTGAAAGCTTGACAGGGGCTGGAGGATCCACTTTCCAAAATGGTTCACTCACAGGGCTGTTGGAAATGGCCTCAGCTCCTTGCTGGAAGTTGACAAGAGCCCTCAGTTGTCACCACACAGACCTCTGCACAGAGGTGGTGAATTCACTAATTCACTTCCTCTTCACATGTCGTGAAGACACTCAAGACTCAGGCTGCTTGAGTGTCCTCACAATATGTCAGCTGTTTTACCCCACAGTGATCAAAGAAAGGGCAGGAAAGAAGCCACAGTGTATTTCATTACATAGTCTCAGAAGTCAGACACTTTTACTTTTGACATATTCTATTCATTAGAAGTGATTCACTAATCCAGCCTACACTCAAGAAGAGGGGAATTAGACTTCACCATTTGAAGGGAAGGATCTCACAGAATTGGTGGATGTATCCTAAAGCCACTACAATGGGTTAGGTAGACCATGTGTTGTAGCTGACTGTCAAATACTGTATTTCCATTCCTCATGGGTGTTGCCAAAAGATATGGGGCTTTGAAAAGGGGCAGTGTTGGAACCCTGGGTGAATGTTCAATGTCTCCAAGCCTTGTTTCCTAACCATACAATAAATTTCATATCAAATCAACTTCCCAGGCTTTCTGGGTGGATCAGAGGTCATAGAGATAAAGCTGTTAGTACAACGTCTGGCACAAAGTAAGTGTTCAAGCAATGGGCTCATTTGTGTTCTTTTATAAGGCAACACTCCCTTTCCGCAGTCCTCAAATATGTCTGAGTCAGGATTCTGAAATCACACACACACACTCACTCACACAGATTCCTGAGTCCCTTCTGTTTCCACCATGCCATCCTGCCAGCTTCTGCATGGCAGTCATTTTTGCTTCTGCACTATGAAATACAGTTACTTGTCACAAAAATGAGATTCCAGAATCACGATACGAGTTGGGAAGGGAACTTAGATGTTCTCCAGTCTTGCCCACATGCTCATGCTTATTTGCTGTTCTTGACTATTTCCAATAAGCTAGACATGGGATTAGATCCAGACTCTTCCACTTGTTATCGTGAAAACCTTTTCTATCTTTTCTCAGGGTCGTGAGCTCTCTCTCAAGTGTGTTGTGAAGTTTTAAGTCAGATAATGTGCGTAGCTTTCTCAATGAATGGTAGCTATTACTCTCACCATATTTATGTCTAGCTTCAGTTCCTTTAAGGTCTAAAATATTTAAAATGCCACCTGGAAAAAGTGTGTAAGTATTAGGGAGTGGGGCCGGGTGTACTAACTCTTCGTAAGAATCACAAAATGTGCTTGGGCTAGATATTGGACTACAGAGAGGTAAAGAGGATTCTATAGGAATACTGAGGCAGAGGAGGGGTGTAAAGCCCACTGTAATGTTCCATTTTTGTCTCCAGATTATGACAGACAGACCACCCTGGTGAACTGGCTGATGAATGGAAAGCCAGCTCATGTTACTCAGGTACATACTGGTAGTAAACACAGAAGACTGGCAGCCTTGACATTGGTGAAATTACTGATGAAACTGTGTTGGATGATTAGACAGTCAATCTGCTTGAAATCAGGATATCACAGTGGAACAATTTCCTTGGTCCTGTTGTGTCATTTATCACCATTGTTCGTCTTCCTTATTGGTATTAACATCAATAATTTATCATAATGCACATTTTCCTTCCTAGCCCTCTTTCCTGTCTGACATGTGGAATCTCTTGCTATTAACTTGAGGGGCAGGTGGAAATATTAGTCCTTCTCACATCATTGTTCCTTCTGAACTAAGAGCGTTTTCAGGGGGACAGGCAAATTGGAAAAATCCATTCCACGTTGGATAAAGACTGTTTCCCTTGCTCTGTACACATTTTTCCCGTTGACATTTAAGGTGCTATTCTTCTGGGGTTGGTGATGTAGGGAAGCAGGCAGGTCTGTTAAATCTAAATCAGGTAGAAGCAACAATACTTGGGATGGCAGAAACAGCTAGTTGCCTCCCCAGATCTGTTCTCCCTTTTTGCCTTAGTAACATAACCTCATTTTTTATGGGCTAACAAGGCACATAGCTGAAGATTATATTTACTAGTGTGCCATGGCACTAAGTTATGGCCGCTGAGAATTAGCAGGAGCATAATGTGAAATCCGGGGGGGAAGGCTGATTAAAGGAAACAGAATTAGCTGGAAGCCCCCTTGCATTCTACCCCATTACCCTTTCCTTCTAGCCTACAACATGGGTGTGACGGCAAGCACTCCAGTAGCCATCCTGGACTGTGAGATGACATTAGGATGGAAGCTGCAGGTTATAATGGTAAACAAAGTGAAGGAGCTTGGACCCCTGATGATCATTTTACCAGCATAGCAAGCCCAGACTTCCTACCTTGGGAAGATATTAAACAGCTGAGTTATTTAAATCATTGGGTTTGTTTGCTTAGGTTTTCTGTTCTATGCAGCCGATTTTAATTCTAAGAGAAAAATTTGGGAGTGACTAGATGGGAGGGAGAATTGGAGATTGGGAGGGAGAGGGAAGAATCAAAGAGGACTCCCATGTTCTTGGCTTGGGTGACCGTGTGGGTGGCGATCCCATTCACTGAGAAAGGATACACAGGAGGAAAGACAAGATTGTAAGAAGAGGAGTGTGCTTGGTCTTGGACATGTTTGTTAAGTCAGAAGGGGCTGTGGGACATGAAGGTATAGGGTTCTCATAGGCAGCTGGATATGGGTGTTAGGGGTTACGAAGAGATAGTAAGGGAGGAGATACAGACTTGGCCATAACTAGGATGAGTGAGATGTGTAAAGCTACTGGAGTGGATTAGATTTTTCAGGGAGACCTAGATGTGTTGAGAACTAACATAGAGAGCTTGAGCGAGATTCCTGTGGGGACAGCTGAGGGTGGGATACAGATACACAAACATGTAATTATGATTCAAGGCAGGATGCGGCACAGGCACCACCAATCCATTTTATTACTCTTCCCCACAGGTAGTCATAGTTTGATAAGGTGCCAAACAAACAGAAATCTTAAAGCAATTAGTTTCTGCTTCTAATGAATCAAATACTGCTGCCAAGCACAGGTTCTCATCAGCATGAGAGAACTGGTGTTGCCATCGTCAGTTGATATTATTTCAGCCACATCAAAGCCTTGCGATGTCTGAACCTAGTGTCCTAATCACAGGCAAATAAGTGATTTCCAGTAGGCTTGCACAATATTGAAATAGACTAATGGATTCCCCTGAACACCTTGAAGGAATCATCAAGCAGTGGACAGAGCATGGATGTGAGACTCGGTGAAGACTGTGTGGGTGTGTTAGCTCTAACAATTTCTACCAGACTACCTTAATGTCTCAGCTCCACTTCCTCATAGGGGAAATGCAGGAATACTTCCCACCTCATGGTACTGCTGTGAGAAATATGAGATGACATATTTAAAGCATTGGGAAAGTAGCTGACATATAGAGACCCATAATTCTTCATCTCACTTGGTTAACAGGAAACTGAAGCCCTGGGAAACTGGGGATCATCTTACAGAGGCCTCCTGTGTGAAGGTTCCATTCTCATGGTGTTTTCTTGACCAGAAGCAAAAGAACTTCAATGAAAAATTTGTAAAGAATGAAATGGGGATGAGCTGGTACATTGTACAATCCCATGGGTTGCCACTTATGTATATTGCAAACAGCTGCTCCTGGAGTTGAACAGTACACAACCTTTACAACTGTAGACTGGCCCTGTTTGGGAGACACCTCTTACAATGTCTTCTCAATAATAATGGCTGTTTTCTTTGGAAATAAGAGGTATAATCACCACTGTGGTTTGTCATTTGTTGTCCTTTGTTGAGGTCCTACTTCCCAAGGCCTCTTTGAGTCTCACTTTCCCTACTCTCTGCCACACACTCAGTGTGCTTCCGTCTCTCATTTTTGCCTTCTGTCGTTGGCACATTCTGTTCCCTTTTTATGGAATTCTCTTTCCCTGGTTTGGCTTCCTGGTGAACCTCTACTCGTCTTTAAAGACCCTGCTTAAATGTTACCTCCTTTGGGTGCCTTCCCCACGAGCTCCAGGTGGTATTAAGGATTCTCACTTCTGTGCTGCCTTGATAGCTTGGATTTTGTCACTGACTTTGGGATAAAGCCCAGACTCCTCAGCCTGTCCTAGGAGGCCCAATACAAGGATCACCTCTTCACCTGCATGTCTAGCTACTTCCCTCCCACGATATACCCAGAGTCAATAGGTTCTATTCATGTTGATTAGGAGCTTGGGCTTGCCAGGAGGAGAATGCCTTACTGTGAATTGGGGCTATTCCCAGAGGGGATTCCATGTGATCCTGCGCATGGGTATACGGTACAAACACCCTTTCTTAGCCCTGTCATATGCTACATGTTTTTTTTTTTTTTTTTTTTTTGCCGTTTTTTTTTTTTTTAACATCTTTATTGGAGTATAATTGCTTTACAATGGTATGTTAGTTTCAGCTTCACAACAAAATGAATCAGTTATATATATACATATGTTCCCATATCTCTTCCCGCTTGCGTCTCCCTCCTTCCCACCCTCCCTATCCCACCCCTCCAGGCGGTCCCAAAGCACCGAGCTGATCTCCCTGTGCTATGCGGCTGCTTCCCACTAGCTATCTACCTTACGTTTGGTAGTGTATATATGTCCATGCCTCTTTATCGCTTTGTCACCGTTTACCCTTCCCCCGCCCCATAGCCTCAGGTCCATTCTCTAGTAAGTCTGTGTCTTTATTCCTGTTTCACCCCTAGGTTTTTCATGACATTTTTTTTTCTTAGATTCCATATATATGTGTTAGCATACGGTATTTGTCTCTCTCTTTCTGACTTACTTCACTCTGTATGACAGACTCTAGGTCTATCCACCTCATTACAAATAGCTCAATTTCGTCTCTTTTTATGGCTGAGTAATATTCCATTGTATATATGTGCCACATCTTCTTTATCCATTCATCCGATGATGGACACTTAGGTTGTTTCCATCTCTGGGCTATTGTAAATAGAGCTGCAATGAACATTTTGGTACATGACTCTTTTTGAACCTCTTGTCCCAGGTGGCTACTTAAGTTAAAATTAATTAAAATTAAATAAAATTAAAAATGGAGTTGCTCAGTTGCACCAGCCACATTTCAAGGGCTCGATAGTCCCATGTGGCTAGTGGCTCCTATACCATATTGGACAGCAAAGATAAAGGACGCTCCCTTCCTAGCAGAAAGTTCTTTGGGACAGTGCTGCTATAGACTTTGCAAATGCTTGGGAGAAAAAGTACCTTAGAATCCTGTTCCTCAAAATATTTTCCCAAGACTAGCAACAACTGTATTATTAATACCTGGTTGCTTGTTAAAAATGCAGCATCTCAGACGTATTAAGTCGGAGCTACTGAGTCAGAATCTGCATGGTAACACGATTCCAGGTGACCTGCATGTACATGGAAGGTTGAGAACCACTGTCTTAAAGATCACCGATTGCAGTCACCTCACTTTGGATGTCCTCAAGGTTTTCAACTGCACCTTGAAGCCTGGGAAGCCTAAAAAACTGGATATCTGGGTCTCAGCCCTGGAGTTTTGATGTAATTTTTCTGGAAAGTGGTCTTGGTACTGGTAGCTTTAAGAACTCCCCAGGTGACTCTAAGGTGCAGCCAGGATTGATAACCACTGCTCTAGAAACAAGGCAGGAAGTCTCAGAGAAGGAAAGTGATGGATATAGATCGCTAGTTATGGGCTCACTTCTTTTCTGACTCCGAGATCAGTGCTCACTGTGCTACACTATCTAGCCTCATTCTCATCAGATGGAATTCTAGAGCAGCACTCTGGACGGATCAAGTCTTTTTGTTATTGTTGTTTTGATTTTTTCTCTTTCTCCTTTTAAAACAATCATCCTGATATCCCTGAGTGAAGGTAACACAGACACTGCATTATAATTGCTTGTTAATATCAAACTGATGGCTGATGCATTCACCATCTGCAGAGGCTCTGCTTTTAAGGTCCAGTGCCTGGCGTACAGGTCTTGCAACTCTCCTGATGGAGATCAATACTCTATCGCGGAAGCAGCCGCTGGCAAACACCATGGGGGCCTCACCTCCTGCCTTTAGGCATATCGGCTCTGCAAAGAACTCAGATCAGATCTGTGAGGGCTATAGGTGAGGGAGCCGCTAATGAGCCCATCAGAGCCCTATACCAGCACTCTGACAGGTCCGCGTACAGGGACACAGCTGTGCAGCCATTGCCCTGCACAGTAAGAGGGCCTGCAGACCTTCCCGTCACGTCCAGTCGGCCACATCTGCCACTGCGGTTAGCCTTAAACTAACCTACAACAGGCAGCTGAGAGGCAAAAAGAAAAAAGAAAAAAAGAGAGAGAAGCCACAGACACTGCCCATTCCCTCTGCCTACCTTCCTCTCTCTCTCTCTGATTTTATCTAATTCCAGGTGAAGTAGAATCGAGGGCAGATGAGCAGAATATTGATAATGATATCAATTTAGAGCATTTTAAAAGTGGCAGAGCACTTTAGAGCATTTTAAAAGGGCCAGAGATTCTGCTGAGTGCTTTTATTCATTTTCTCATTTAATTCTCACAACAGTGCCCTAAGTTGGGGCTTGATTTTACAGATGAGAAAGTTCAGGATCAGAGAGGTTATGTGATTTGTTCAAAGTCATATCAGGAAGTGGCAGAGCTGGGATTTGAACCAAGATCTGTCACTTAGCAATGCCCATGCTCTTTAGAGCCATGCAGTTTGGTCTCCCAAAACATGTGTGTGAAGGCTCCCAGGGTTTCCATGTGGCAGAGGAAACTGCTGGGAGGCCAGCATTGTAATGACTATGTGTATTTCACTGTAACAATTCCTATTTGATTTTTTAAAAATTGGGTATAATTTATAAGCATACGTTGCATCAATCTTAAGGATACCACTTGATGATTTTTTTTAATACATGTATACACCTGTATAACTATAACTCAGTTCAAGGTATAGAACGTTTCTATCATCCCAGAAGCTTTTTCACCAACAGTAACTAACATTATAATTTCTATAAACATAGTTTGCCTGGTCTTGAGCTTCATATAAATCGAATCATACGATACGTACTCTTCGTGTCTGGTTCCTTTTGCTTGATTTATTTTTGAGAGTCACCCATGTTGCAGGATGCATCAGAAGTTTGTCCACTTTTACTGCTGCATAGTATTCTATTGTGTGGATACATCACAACTTGTTTTCCACTATTCTGTTGACCATTTGGGTTGGTTCTGTATTAAATTGTAAATTCCTGTAGGGCAGGATAGATTTTATCTGATATCATATTCAGTTCAACCCAAACTCTTCACTACTTCACTCCATCCCGTTGCTAGTGTGGTGTCTCTCACAGGGTCTAAAAAATATCTGTTGATGGATGGACTTGCTGAGTGAGAGTCTAGAGTCTATTTTTCAATATTTTTATCTTATTTTTTTTATTGAAGTATAATTGATTTACAATGTTCTGTTAGTTTCAGGTATACAGCTCAGTGATTCACCCCCACTTTCCGTTTTGGTAACCACAAGTTTGTTTTCTATGTCTGTGAGTGTCTTTCTGTTTTGTAAATAAGTTCATTTGCATCTTAATAAAGTATCTGAAACTAAAGCTTAAGAGCTTCCTATAAGTAGTTCCTCAGAGAGATTGTCTTAGTCTGTTTGGGCTGCTATAACAGAATACCAGGGACTAGGTGGCTTATACCCAACGGAAGTTTATTCCTCACAGTTCTGGAAGCAGGGAAGTCCAAGATCAAGGCGTGGGCAAATTGAGTGTCTGATGAGGACCCCCTTCCTGTTTCACAGACCGCTGTCTTCTCAGTGAGCCCTCACATGGCAAAAGGGGTAAGGAAGCTCTCTGGGGTCTCCTTTAAAGGGCACTAATCCCATCATGGGGACTCCATCCTCATGACTTAATCACATCTGAAAGGCTCCCACCTTCTAATAACATCACACTGGGGATTAGGTTTCAACATATGAATTTTGAAGGGGGCACAAGCATTCAGTCTATACTAGAGATCTTCCTATTTTCAAATTGATTCCTCCCAAGGCAAGCTAAGAGGTGGAACTAGACCACTGGCATTCAAGGCAACGATGTCTAAGGACCTTAAGGGAGTCCAGGGACAAGTTTTTCATGGAGCTTTGTGAACTAGGTTGAGCAAAAGGATTTTTTTGTTTCCTCATCTGGAAGGTGAAGATACTATAAACCATCTGTGCTCCAAACCACAAATGTTTGTAGGATAGTGAATGTAAAGCAAAATTATTTGTAAATCACAGTGGACCTTTGCCAGTCATTTGTATGATAGACCCAGTCCTCAAACCTGCCATCACAGCAGCACTTCTCAAAGCACTTTCTTTGACTTGCTCAGTAAATGTGCCTGCTGTCACATCAGCTGGGAACTGCTGCCTGCGAGATGCAGCTCTCAAAGGATCCCAACACCCACTAACCAGTAGTTAAAGAATGTGAGGCAATTGAGCTGTGTATCTTCCATTCACCTCTCTGGATGCCAACTCCACCCCTTCCACCATGAGTTATTCCCCAGGAGACCGACCTGAGCAGAATAAATCAACAGGTTTCTGTGTCTCCAGTGCCTAGAGGCTCAGACAGGGGTGAACACTAGCAGGAGATTGGAGAGGTAGAAAAGTGGAGTTGGTGTGATTAATCCTCAGGATCCATCCCTGCAGGCTCATCTTGACCAAAGCCCTCCACTCCTGTCTCCACCTAGCCCTCTTTGACTCCAGGTTTTAGTAAATATTCTATACTTGTGCCTCTTCCGACATTAGGGAGTTGTCTATAAATAACCCTAAGGTACTGCAATATTCCTCAGGGTTTCTTGATACCTTGCTCACATCTTTGTAAGCAGTATCTTTTTAAAACTAACTTCGAATTATTCTATTTTGAGTGTGCCCTCTGTTGTCTGCTGGGACCCTGACTGATGCATCAACATGGACAAATTTACAAAGCCCTGTGTTTCCCAAACATACTCGATGATAGCTTCCCTCCCTTTACTTTTCTTTGTTTATTACATAAGAGAACCCTGTTGAATTAGCGGGGAATTCTGGGGAATACGTTCTCTTTTTTTCTACTCAGATGTTTATCTTTCAACTTTGTGCACAAGCACAGACGTTTGTGGAATGCAGAAGGGAAATTCTTTTTTTTTTTTTTTTTTGGGATACGCGGGCCTCTCACTTTTGTGGCCTCTCCCGTCGCGGAGCACAGGCTCTGGACGCGCAGGCTCAGCGGCCATGGCTCACGGGCCCAGCCGCTCCGCGGTATGTGGGATCTTCCCGGACCGGGGCACGAACCCGTGTCCCCTGCATCGGCAGGCGGACTCTCAACCACTGCGCCACCAGGGAAGCCCGAGAAGGGAAATTCTTGATGGAGATAGCCATGCTGGCTTGACCTATCCAGGTCAGAACTAACATTTGAACTCACCTTAAGTTCAGAGCTTTCAGATAAGGGTGGTTTCAAGAGGTGAGGAAATCAAAGATAATGTACTTTTCCCCTAGGGAAAGAAAAGAAAACATTTTTCTTACAATTTCCTGTTCTTGTATGGTTTCTTCATTCACTGTACATTGAATGTATACCAGCCTGAGTGCTGGGGTACAGAGATAAAAGTGCTCTTTCATGTCTCTGAGGAATTTTTTAGTTATCTTGTGAGAAAGATGCAAACAAATTACTGCAATACAGTGAGACTGGCACTGTAATGGGTGGGCGTGTATGATTCTCCAGAGTCCAGAGGAAGTGGGGAGGAGGGGAATGAGTAGTATTTCTGGAGTGTCTATTGAGAAGCAATACTGTGCTCCTTGCTTTATGGATGTTCTTGTTTCATCTTCACACCCCTCCTGGAGGGACAATATAATTTCCCCCCGATTCTCAGAGAGGTAAAGCAGTCTTCCCTGAATCACACAGCTAGGATTAAGAACTCTTATTAAAATTGCACTTGTCTGGTTCAAAAGCTTTGGCTCTTATGGCCCAGCCTTGCCAGAGGGTCTGGGACTACAGCCATTCACATGGAGACTGTGTGCTGAAGGCTAAGGTGGGATTTGCCAGCTTGGGAGGGGTGACGGGCATTCCAGGCAGAGCGGGTTCTGACTGTGAGAAGTCAAAGAAGCCAGGAAGTATGGAATCTTTGGAAAACGACTTTCAAGTCTTTCTCTCTGGCTGGAGACTAGAGTCCATTGGCGAGGGATATGGGGGGAGGGGAAAGAAGTTGGAAAGAAGAGGTGAGAGGAAGGACAAACCATGTAGGTGGTGTCTGTGTGCAAAGGGCTTTGCATCTGCCATGGCATCCTTCTTGTGCCAAGACTCCAGTCTTGGGATTTTGGTTTGTTTTGTGTTAGCAGTTATCTTACTATACATCCCTCCTAACATTTAACAAACTGAAGGATATCATGAATGCCTGGAGGCCAATGAGGCAAGAATTCAGTGCAATAGAAGGGAAAGCACCCAGATTTGGATTCACAGGATGTGGCCTTTTTCTTGACCCACCGTTTAGACCTGGGTGAACTTTGGACTGCTATTTAACCCCGTGGAGCTTCCGTTTCATCGTTTGTGAAGTGGAAACAAGCTTCAGTCCTACTAATAGAACCAGGGTTTCAAATTGCATCATAGAGAGGAATCTGCCTTGTAAACTATAAAGTATTGGGGCAACGATCATTTGCCAGCTTTCGGCATAGCAGTAGCTGATGGTATCAAAGGCAATGATTTTCTCCGTGGCTGGATATCTACCAGAAAAAGAATACAAATGGCATTTGTGTTTCATTGGTTTTTTTTTTTTTGCAACTGTTTTGTAAAAGCTCTCTTCTTCTTGGGCCACTATTAGACTGCCTTGTTCATCCTTTGAAAGAAGGCCAGCCCAGGAGGCGCCTTGGTCCTTGTGTGGCTGAGTCATTTGAGATGTAAGATGTAAACTTGCATGTGCCTCACCCTGTCATGTGAGGGACATGTGAGAATGCTCACCCTGACACACTGGCTCATGGGTCAGGAGACTGAGGCTCAGAGATGAAGTATTGTAACTGAGTTCACATGGTGAGGATGTCCCAGAGCCAGATGCCAGCCCAGGTTTGCCAGGTTCATATGCCTATTCTTTTCACTACTTCATGTTGCCTGCAGCAAAAGCTCCTCTGAGCAAATAGGTAAGGCTGTCAGTTAAGTTCGAGCCAGGGTTGAGGCGGAAGTATGCACAAGGGTGATGAGTGCTTTGTCGGAGACTTTGCTGTGGCTTTTACCAGCCAGCCACCGGAATAAAACCCACCCAGAGCCAGTTGATATCAGCCTGGGCCATAATGAGCCAACACCTTCCAGAGTGAGAAAGCCTCTCTTGTTGGCTTCAGTTGACATCAAGAGAACAAGTCAGGAATGAGGAACCAGGAAGCCACTGGGGGAAGACTTTGCCACCTGGACCATTTCCTGCAATATTATAGTCAAATAAGGCAAGCCCTGATAACGCTTACAGATGTGTGTGTGTGTGTGTGTGTGTGTGTGTGTGTGTGTGTGTGTGTGTGTGTGTGTGTGTGTACAGTTTTAAAGGAAGCCTATTCAAGCACATCAGACTCAAGACTTAAGCAAAAGATGCCTTCAGTTTTGATGAGATCATCTTTGTGGACAGTGGCCACCTCTTCTGTTGGAGACATCTGCAAGTAGCACACCTGTCCAGCAGGAATGCTCTGTCAAGATGCATTAGTGTCATCTGGGAGGATGTTGCCCGTGGCTCCCTTCCCGGATTAGAAAGAGGGAAGCTGAACACCTCCAGGATATCTTGGGGAATGACATTTAAAAATCCACAGCTGTCCCAGCTGAGCCTGGAGCCTGAGAGCATTTGGAGTACACATTATTTATGTCAGCAATCTCTTTCAGCGCCACATCTGGGGATAAAGAATCAAACCCCGACAAATTTAATTAAGGCTCATCACGTAGATGAAATTGAGATGCTAGACTAGGCAATTTGTAATGGTTAGAAAATGCCCTTCTAAGTCCCATCAATGCATTGGCTTCTTGGCATCTCCCAGAAAATGCTCTCACCAGATATGCCCCAGAGAGATGACACCTTTTAGAGGTTCAGGGACCATATAAAGGTTGGTGATGGATGTTTTCCTCAGAGGCGATTATGGCTCTTTAGTCTAATAGCTCCCCTATTCATACCATATTAAGGGCTTAATAAGAACTGAAAAGGTGCTGGTAGCTTTAAAAGCTGACAGATTCAAGGGCTCTGTAGAAAACATTATATCCCTGGGAAAATAGACGGCATAAAACCATAAACAAAACACAGCTCACCAGTGCATTGATAAAAGCCACACTGGCATTACAGCCTGCTGAGAAAGAAGGCTCACTCCTGGTAGGGACACTTGTATGTTTTGGGGGTAGGCTGGAAACCAGGAGAGAGAGAGAATGCCTTCTTGTTGGGACTTGTGGTAGAACCTATGTAGGGCATGCCAAACCCTTCCCTCATTAACTATTTGACTCTCCCTGCAGGCTCAAACATATTACCTGGGCAGTTGCGAAATGAGAGCAGTTGTGGGACAAAGAACACATTGTTAAACTGCAGAGTTGCACAGTTATTGCCTGGAGCACCAGGTTAAAGGAAACTGAGCTGGAGGATTGGCTGGCTCTGTCAGTATACACAGCTCAGTCTAAGGCCCTGATCCTGAGAAACTTGCTGGGTTCCTGCCCTTTGATTCAGAGAAAGCAGCTTTCCAGCTGGGGCAGACTCCCTCCCCCACAGAAAATAAAATAAAGTCAATAGCACATAAAAATTCTTTGTACTTTTTTCCATGCCTTTCATCTACTGAGCTCAAAGGACCATGAGGGTATTAACTCTGACTACACCCCTTGGTGGTAGGTGGAGAGTCTGCTCGTCCCTCTGTTTTATGGGTGGGGACCTGAGATACGGAGAGGTTAAACAGTTTGACCAGGGTCACACAATTGGTCAGGGGTGGAGTTGGGAAGAGAAATCAGGTTTTCTAATTCCTAGTCTAGTGCCCCCTGCAGGCTATATTGAGAGATGCAGTTAGTAAAAAAAATAAAGGCAAAACCTGGAAATAGGATCACACATTAAGATCAGGGGAAAGAAAAAAAAAAAGAAACCATTTTTGCCAATGTCCTCATTTCCCACATGAGGAGATGAGGCTTGGGAAGTTTATGTGATGTTCCAAGGTCAAACATTTGGTTAATTACAGAGCAGAGTTTAGAAGTTGGACTCTTAACCTCCAGTCTGAGGTGGCTTCCACTTCATTGTGCTGTAGTCTCTCTGTCTAGATCACCTTTGCAAACTTTAGAGTACCTAGCAATTTAACTGGTGTTCAAGAAATGTTTGATGGTGATTTGATAGTCTTATACTAGCTATCCCCTTCTCTGTGCCGTTGTATTCATTTTTTAGCATTCAGTTCAAGACCTAGCCATCCAAGAAGCTCTACCTGATCACCTCCAAACAGCTCCACCCTCTACCCTTTGAATCCCACATGTGCCCTGTGCCCTGGGATCAGACTTAATTTCCTACCCTAGTTGTCCCTGTGCCTCCCCTTGATCTCCAACCTCCACAGGCTATGTTCCTGCAATTCTTTGTATCTAACTCTGCCATGTGAATCATTGGTCATGATTCATGATGCACTTGTCTCTCTTCCCCACCAGACCTTTTCTATGCACTGTATCATACAATCTTACAGCAATTCTGAGTTGCAGATTCATACTCCTTTTTAAGAAGTGAAGAAAGGGAGAGGTAGAATAATTTTACTGCTGGTGAGTCACTTAGAAGCCAAGTCTTTTACACTACAATTCCGTGCTCTTTCTACCTCACTGTGCTGCCTCTTTTGAGAGCACTAACCATGTTTTTTACATCTCTCCCTCTCCATAGGGACTAGTATAATGATCACTAACGACATTCTGATTGCTCTGAAAGGAAACGGATCAAAACACATCACCTGATACTACTGATAATGAACCACAATTTTTGTTACGTCTACACCTCTTATGCCCACACACATGGGTGACTGTGTGTGTTCCATACATCTGCTAAGCTTCTCAGCTAGTCAAATATATCTTTAAATCCCTGCTTTCATGGTAAACCATGGGAAATGTGTAGGACAGTGATTATAATGGGGGACATGCAGGTGAAAGTGTCTTAGTCAGTTGGAAGATTTTTCCAACCATTCCTTCTCCCACAAATTACAATATGGCCTCCAAAGTCGTCTTTAGTTTAGAATCACTGGGAAGAGGTGTATTAGTTCAAGCAACACTAACTGCTGTCACAAATAGGCTCCATGCACACAAAGGCTCACACTTATTAGAGGTTTGTTTAGTCCTCAACATAACCATTCTGGAAACGGGTAAACATGTTGTCAGCGTGGCTGTACCCCACGTAGTTACCGAGGGACATTCTTAACACTTGCTTCCACGGTTGCCGTGATAATCCCCATCCCAGCCAGCCACAAGGAGAAAAGAGCTTGGAAAAGTATGTGTTGGAGATTGTTGCAGGCTAGACCTTGAAGTCATGTTTCATTGGATTGAAAGTCACATGGCCACACCTTAACTGCAAGTGAGTCTGAGAAATGCGATTCAGCTGTGTGCCCAGGAACAGGGGAATAAGTTTGCTCTGAGCTCAGATCACTGATACCATCTTGTTATAATGCCTGTGTTATGGGCACCTTTTTAATTCACTTGTTCATTCATTGACTCATAAACTTAACAACTATTAATTGAGAGTCAATTGTATATTTGGTAGAGAGTCACTAGACAGAGGCAAAAGCAGACAAAAGACCTGATTTTGGGGAGTTTACAGACCAATACAGAAAACAGGCATAATTCAAACAGTAATGAAATCAATGTATACGTACAATTCTGATAAGGGCTAATTTTGAAAGGAAGGCATATGGCGCTTAGGAGAGCTTATAACAGAGGCTCAGGGTTTAGCCTGTGTGGTCAGGGCTGACTTCCCTAAGACATGCTTTCTGAACTGAGAATAGGAGTTAACCAACCAGTTGAAGCGTAAAAGTCAGGAAAGTAGCTTTCATTGCCAGTCCATAAAACTGTGTGTAATACATAAGGCAACTTCTATACTGGGTAGGTGGAGAGAGATGCTGCAAACATGTGGCTTAATTCAGTCATGCAACTACCAAGTCTTGAATGAAACCAGTTGCCTGTCTTTACTCAGCTGGCGGCTTTTGCAGTGACCAGTGGTGAAGCCCTCCAGGTATGGACAATTGGCTTGAGTCCGGAGTGGGTGAACAATCTCCCTGACACTCTGCCTGAGCGTAAGCTGCCAAAGACCCCTTTGGGTTTAGTTTCTGCTCAATCTCCAGGGATAGCGCTTGGCTAGGTGTGGTCACGAGTCTTGGGTGTGCTAAGAGTTCATTAAATATACATCACTGCCTGGCTTCAGGCTGTTGGGCCCCCGAATTAATATCAAGAGCCTTCAGTTTGCTCTTCTTATGCACATGTTTTTTCCACGATTATGGCATTTTGGTTGTGTCAGTATTCACTGAACTGCACCGTGCTGTGCTGTAGCATGTCAGGACCGTACCCTACAACAACAGGGTACAGGAAGTCTGGCACAATAAGAGGGAAACATAAGCCTGAGAGAAAGAGAGAGAAGAACAAAGTCATGTATTTGTAAGATAAGGAGCAGGTTGGACATTTTTCTCTTTGGAAGCTCCTGGTTTCCCAGGGCTAACGCCCCACAGAGAGCAGAGACCCAGGTAGTGTTTGAAATGAGGTCCCAGCCCACCATGACTATAACGTGATATATATAATGTAAAGTGTGTCCTGCCAAGATATTAATGAGGTATAGCACTATTTCTCTCCCTAGCGCTTAAATGGAAATGTGGTGTCCAATGAGATTCCTGGGGGTTTGAAATTTAGGCTAGAGAAGAATTACCCTCACAAGCTATTTTCTGATACAAGTTCTGTGGTGGGAATGACAAAGCTTACTTAAAAAGTGTACTTGTCGGGGGCTTCCCTGGTGGCACAGTGGTTGAGAGTGCGCCTGCCGATGCAGGGGACATGGGTTCGTGCCCCGGTCCGGGAAGATCCCATATGCTGCCGAGCGGCTGGGCCCGTGAGCCATGGCCGCTGAGCCTGTGCGTCCGGAGCCTGTGCTCCGCAACGGGAGAGGCCACAACAGTGAGAGGCCTGTGTACCACAAAAAAAAAAAAAAAGTGTACTTGTCGGGCTACCTTTTCTACAGTCAGATTTAGTTTAAACCAGTGAAATATTAATAACTCATTTCACTCCTCTGGATCTCAGTCTCTCCATCCAGGAACTAGGATGCTTGTAGGTGAGACTTTAGAAGTCAGTAGACCCAAAGCGGATGAAGAGGGCCTTTCTAGCTGTTGAGTGTGGGGTAGATGTATTAGAAGGTGCTGGTCAGGCGGGCTGAGGGACAGGTGTACTTTTGGCTTCTGCATCCCCAGATTTTAGCTGTCCCCCCTCCTTGGTGGGGTCACTAGGCATTTCCTCCTCAGAAGCTTCTTCCTAAATGAGTCCTGAAATCAGAGTGCCCCGATCCCATTTCACTCATATGAAATTTGTTTAAACTCACTCTAAACAAAGCAATAATATCTGTGAAAAGACAGGTTTGACAGGCTAGAAATTTAGCAGGAACACATGTTTAAATGTAATTATTTGCATTGAAAGTATTCATCCGTACACTGTGGACACCTGCCTCCCATAGCCTGTGGCCATTCCTGGGGAAACACACGGTGTTAACGGCATTGGCAATAAGGTTTCTTCAACAAAGTGGAAGTGATTTCTTTTCATAGCGGTAAATATACTCCAGTGAAACGTTTGGCAATGGAAGTATTTCCATGCTCTCAATTCACTTCTTTCTTCTCTCCTCCTTCCCTTTTTTATTTCCTCCCTCTATCCCTTCCCTCCCTCCCTCCCTCCCTTCCTTCCTCTCTCTTTTGTTTTTTTCCTGGCCTTTCTTCCCTTCTTCACTGACTTCCTAATACCTGCCAAGGACTCTGATAGGGGCAGGAGCTCCTTCCCAATGCCAGCGTACTACTGCATTTATTACAACCATAGATTTAAGATTATGCTCCTGTCTGCATCTCGAGGGCAGGGACAGTGAGAGGCACGGTATCCTCAGCGGCTGCCGCAGTGCCTGCCACAGGGCAGGACTTCAGTAAGGCTGGGCTGCGCGTGTGGACACTGTCCTGGGCATCGTGGCACCCTGGATTTAATTGGGGAAATGGACACTAAACCAGACCCGGTAAATTCCGGTATCAGGGCACGCACATGTGAGACAAATGGGACAGGGGTCAACTTTGCCTGGGTGAGGAGTGGTCAATGGTGGCTTCATGAGGGAGACTTGAGCTCTATCTTGAAGAAGGAATAGACAAAAGAGAAGGGCATTCAGGGCAGTGGAATAGCAGGAAGACCTCAACAGGAAGGATGAATTCAAGGGCTATGAAAACCTTGATATCATAGAATAGATATGGGGCCGAATAGAAAATAACAACAGCAGCAAACACGTTAGCTATAGCTAGCACGACTGTGTAGCAGTTACTCTTCCAAACACTGTATGTATTACCTTCCTTAATTCTCTCGACCACCTTGGATCCCTGTTTTATGAAGGAAGAATGGAATCAACACCTGGTTGCTCAGGTACAGCATCAAAGTCCGTGACTGAAGACAGGTACCCTAGTTTCAGAGTCTATGTAAGGATGACATTATATTGGCTGAGACAGTAAAAGGCTGGAGAGGTTAAAAAGGTGGTGTGTGCTAGGAATTAAACGTGTCACGGTGCAACCTCAGGTACTGGGGTAGAGGGTAGTGGTTGTAGTAAAATTTTGTCACGAGAGAGACCTCTTCAGTGTGTTTGTGTAGGTAGTCACTGACCTTGCCCAATGCCCAGAACAGCTTGGAATGGGAAAGTGGCTTTTTTGGGAGATGTGGAGGTAGGTGTCAATCAACAAACATTCAAATGTACCTCCTATGTGTGTCAGGCAGTGAGTTAAGGATACAGAAAATAATTATTGCTCTCCTGTCCTTGAGGCTGTTAGGACCTCCCCTTATAAGAGAAACAGATAAGCCAACAATGATTCCCTAACATGATATAAGTTATTGTCAATCTGTGTACAAATGGTGGGTAGGTGGGCGAGGAGAGAGCTCTCTGGGACGTGTTTGTGTGTGTGCACGTGTCTAGGTTTCTCTTACGCAGGCTTCACAGAGGAGACCCCATGGAAACCTGATCTTGAAGGATGGATGAGAATTTGATGGAGGAGGGATGCAGGATTTCCAGGCAAAGAGAACATCATGAGAGAAAGCAGAGCTGCGCAGGGGCAGGGAGTATTTGGGAACACGAAGCTTAGCATGGCTGTGTATACAGCATGATGGCTGGTGGAGAGTAGGTGCTTCCTGTTTTTAAATGAATCAGTGAAAAGATAAATGAATGGTATCAGTGGTAGGGGAGGTAAAAGTTTGTGAAGGGTCCTAGTATGCATGTCCAGGGAGGATGGTTTTTATCTTGTGGGCAATGGGGAGCCCATTGTACTTTTTGAACAAGGATAAAATATAATCAGATTTATGGATCAGAAAACACTAGAAACATATTCTTGCAACTGTATGGAGGGTGCTCGAGAAGTGATTACTTTTGCAATTGTCCAGGCAAGAGAGGCAGTGAGGATTAAGAGCAGGGGTGGGGAAGATGTGAGAGATACCTGTAAGGAAGAAGTCAAAGGAGAGGCATAAATACAGAGGATAAAGGAAATCACAAGTAGTGTTTGACCTCATTAGGCAGTGGTTTGTAAAGTATGACCCAGAGCACTTAACATTTGACCCTGTGTCTTACATATGTACCCACGGGAAGCAAAAATTTAGAACCTTTCCATGTGTCACCACTTATCTGTTAAACAGGAAACCTTAACTGTATACTGAATTTTAGAAAAGGAGCAAAGTCAGGATTTAGAAAATACCAAGAGATCGTGTGTGTTTAAAGTTAAAATACTTAGGAAATACATTTTGGCAGAAGTAGACGGACGAGGAGTCTAGGGAAATAAAACTCTTTTTACCAGAACTTACTCAGGGCTGGAGTTTATTCATAGGAAGTGAAATTCATATGAATAGAAACAGGGACCTCTCACTCACAGGTTTTACTCTATCCAACTTGCCTGGCTTTGGGCAGTGGGCGGGAAAGGGCTAATCCTGGGGGCGGGGGTGTGTATGGGATCAGAGGTATCACCATCTATCAACCATGGTCCATTGATCTTATATTTTTACTATATCCAGGATTTCTTCTTTTCAAATTGGCAGCTACAAGCAGCAGAAGGAAATTGGAGTCTCTGTGATTTTTGCTTCACTGGTTTAAGCTTTGACTTTATCTATGCCTTTAATTTTCTATTTAGCGAATAATTGTTGCCTTACGTTCTGTTGCACGAAACGTCCTGGAATTGAAATTAGACTCTGCCCGTGGCTGTGCACCTCTGATTCTTGACAGTGCCTATGATATCGGGCTTCGAGCTGAGCCCTTTCCAGAGCAGGTCAAACTTCCAGGCGCGGAGTTTTGCACATTTCCCTCTTTGCTGCTGCAATGCTTTTTGGGAAGAGTCTCAGATTGCTCACCGCCTCTTCCGTCATTGTTCTCTTAACACCTGGGTTAAGCCAACCGCAAGGAAGGCCATATTGCAGGGGAAAGAATCTGAGCTCTGGGTTAGCAACCTTGTTCTGTCAGTTGGGAGCAAGATGATGTTGAGAAATTATTTAACCATCATGGTCCCAGTAAAATGGAACTAAAAATCAACTTCCTTGAAAGATAGTTATGATGGTTCAAAACATAGAAAGGGTTTAACGTGGTGCCTAGTACATAGTGAACACTCAGTAAATGTTGGCTATTTTCAATTTTATAATTACAAGGGCTTCAGACAAGAGAGAGAGAGCCCTGGGAGCTAGGGGTGGGTGGAGTGGGTGTTTTCACTAAAGAGGAAGAGAAATTTAACTTATGTCTCGAAGGATGAGAAGACTTCACCTGGCAGAGCTGACTCCTCGGCTGGGACTGACACCTTCAAGCCTCCTCCTGGACTGAGGGCTCAAGGCACCATGTGCTCAGAGGCACCAGGTGTAGGTCTGTCCTCTCCTGGGAAATGATTTCCACTGTCAACTGCTGTGACGTTCAGCATGCTGGGTGCTCCGGGTGAGGCTTGAGCGGGCTGGGCTGCAGTTCTGTCCCATCTCCACCACTTCTTTCTTCTCCCAACACACATCTTCTCCCAGTAGGTTGCCCCGTCTTCTCTCAGTGGGTTCAAACACTAAACTCTTGGACTTTAAAATATGGGTACGAGTTATTTCGTTTGTTTTTGCCATAACTTCAAGTTGCTGAATTAGAGCTGCCTAAAGGATTCTCTTTCCTTGTTTCATCTTTTTCTCCCTCCCTCACTTCCTCTTTTCCTGCTTCCCTCTCATCCTTCCTGGGATAGTGAACTTTAGAATACAATGAGCCACACTGGCTTTGAATTCCAGCTCTGCCCCTTAAGCAAGTTTAAATTCCAGCTCTGCCACAGAAGCATGTGTCATGTTTTCAAACATCAGTTTCCTCTTCTGGAAAATAAGACAAGTAATTATACTTGCATCATAGAAATCTCAGGGAGATTAAATGCACTAATGTATGTCAGGGCAGCCATCAGCCTTTCTGACCTTAAAGAAAAGCTCAGTAAATGTCTCCTTTAGTTATTACTCAAAAGGCATTTGTTTGTTGAAAAAAATATGCATGTCTATGTGTGTGTGTGTGTGTGTATACACACATATATAAATGATATAAATATATATAAATGCAATTAGGAAGGTATAGGAGAAGAGTTGTAGGTGCTGAGACCAGTGAAATCCTCAAGCAACAAGCTCTAGTGAAGAGAACCTCATGTGTTTGTTAACTCTGTGCCTTCCCTGTGGAATGCCATATTGATATCGCTTCTTTTAAAAATACTACTGATGCTCTGTGGCCACAATCACCCTGAAGCGTTGCCTGAATCTGCCCGTCTGCTCCTCTTTTCCACCGCAGAGGTCCTCACAGTGTCTGCAACGAGAGAGACCTAACACAGATTTCCGCAGCTGCATGTACTTAGACAGGAATAAGTAGGTGTCAAATTCTACAAGGCTTTGTTCGGTCCCCTCGGTTAGAAGGCCGAGGTCAGAGCATTGTCTTCAAATTCTCCAGCATTCACTAGCAGCACTCAATCAAAGCTACGCAAGCCTGTACAATGCCTACGGTGGTCCAGTTGGAAGTACAACCAGTGAAACCTTTTAACCACATGAACGGTGAGGTCAAACCAAAATCACACTAATATGCATCAAATGGATAACTAATAAGAATCTGGTGTATAAAAAAATAAATAAAATAAAATTCAAAAACAAAAACAAAATCACCATTGGAGAATGACCCACATTTTGTATGAATTAATTTAATAATAAGAAATAAGATACATTTCATAAATAGGAATGGCCTTGTCTGTCTTACTCACTGCTGTATCCTTTCTGGACAGCACAGCCTATGACACTCAAGGCTGTCAGTAAGTACTAGTGAATCAATGAATTAATCAATGGGTGGCTGTGGTAAAAGGAACTGACCTAACAAGAACTTCTAAACTTTATTGAATATTTATTTGTGTGCCAGAAACTTTAATGTACTTTAATTTATTTAATCCAAACAACAAGACATTATGGTAGGCTCTATTTTTATTTCCATTTTTGAAATGAGGAAACTAAAGCTTACAAAAGTTAAATCCCAAGGCCAAGACCATACAACCAGGTCTAATGCTTTTCATGATCATAACACATGGTCTTAAATGCCTTTTTTTGGCTTTCACCAAATAGTAATAGAAAAAACATTCAACTTTGACATTTTAATTTAGCATAACACTCATTAAATAATCCAGTGCTTCCACAATCAGGTAGAACATGGCTTCATATTCCATAGGGCTCTACCTCAGTTTATTCATTCATAAGGTAGAAATGATGAAGCCTGCCTCTTCTCTGGGAGATTATGAGATTTAATGAGGGCAATGGTTATTATGCTTTGAAGTTAGAAAGTGCTTATTAATATCAGGGATCATGATTATGTTTCCCAATAAGATATCCTTGTCTTTAAAGCCAGTTGCCTGGGATGAGCCCCAAGGTTCCCCAGAGGGAATGGTAAAGGGAACATTCACGTTGGATGCCTAATTCAGCCCATATGGTTTTGCAGTGATTCCATAAGTGAGGAGGAGAGGAAATAATCCCATCTTTTTAACTTTCAAGTGTGGGAACATTAGAGTTTGCTCCTTAATGATCATAACATTCAGGAATGTTGGCACCTTTTCTTCCTGACTTCACGTTACGAAACCCAGGGAGTGTTGAGTAACAGGATGTACGTTCATGCCATTTTCAGTTTCTTTGGGGGTTCGTTTTGGGAAACCTTCCTTCAAGCAAGAGCTTCAGTGGTTAGACACAGAACAGCCCTTTAACCTCAGGGCTGTTGTCTCCAATGTGGTGTAAAGGTCCTGAAGTGTGGAGTAAGAGTTGGATTCTGTTCCTGATCAGTTAGGAGCCATTGTTTGCAAATATGTTCCCCGATGGAAAAGGATCAGATCCCGGACGGTAGGGAATATTATGTTCATATTGCAAAATCTTGGTACGATCTGGTCTTGGGGCTGATGGGAATTTGATAAAGAATTCTTCTTGGCTGGAAGTGTCATCACTGGGCTCAGCGTGTTACCGTATCCCATCCTACCCCACCCCACCCCCATTCAGGCTGCAAGGCAAGATTTAGAGAAATCCCTTTGGCTCTGTTGGAGTTGCCGCAAGGATGTGAGAAGACCACAGGACTCTGGTCAGAAACCGATTTGCCTCCCTAATATGTTACTTTGGGCAGGTTGTTTTAATTCTGCAGGCTAAGTTTTCTCATCAGAAAGTGGGGACCGTAATACTTGATTTGCTTTATCACCCAGGGTTTTGTGATTATTAAATCAATCTATCTCTACCTCTAGCTCTTACTCTATCTATTGATCTACAGTAGATAGATAGATAAAAATATAGGAACATATGGAAATGGGAGGTGGTCTAGCATGGTAACCATGACAGAGATTCTAATTCTGCGTGGCCCTAGGAAAGTTACTTAACTTTTGTCTCAGTTGCTTCCTCTGGAAAAGAGAGATAAAAAATGACAATACCCACCTCAGAGTGTTATGAAAATTAAATGAGATGATTTATGTGGAAGCACGTAGCCCCAAACCTGGCACATGACAAGCTCTTAACAAATATTAGCTATGGTCAACAGCCTCAGTGTTAAGAGAATGATTAGAAAATTATAAAATGTTATACACACGCAGAAAATACGACTATCTTTTAAATTTGCTCTTTATTTTGGCAAAAAGCAATCCTGAGGCTTACAGATTGTCCTTCGGAAAAATGAATTATTCACCAGGTTATTGGCCTCAGCACGTTTCTTCCTCAGCAGGAACAAGAGAAGTGCGAAATCTGCTGGCTGCAGCTGTGGCCCACTTACAGGGGTGCACTTGAGGAAATTCAGCACAGTGAGAACCTGGCTGTGACTCTTTCTTGTGAGGTCAATGTCTTTTGCAGAATAGGATCAATGTTGAAAAGATGCCTGGAAAGTGAACCTCTGCAAATTGAAAGCTATCTTCTTATTAAGTTTCCATATAAATGTACAAATACCTTCATCCAGAAATCGGGACATACAATCACACTGGGAAACTTAGCAGATATTTCCAGTCACTTCTTCAATAGAAAAATTATAAGTATGTGCTCATAAGATGACCCATAATTGCAAAAGAGCTAGGTTTTCCTTTCAAGATGGTATCTTGAAACCTGAGAGAGATAATTCACACTGAAAGAACAGCAGAGTCACCTGTGGATCTTTAAAAAAAAAAATGTAAGTGTCCAGGCTTACCCCTCATGCTTCTGATTCCTAGGTCTGGGTGAAGCTCAAGATTTTTATTTTCTGGTTTGTTTTCGCTCCATATAGAATTTTTATGTGCGAGTGAGAACGACTGGAAGGAAGATTGTAGCATCCTGACTAGAGCCCAATCTCTAATTTAACAATTCAACTCTTATTCCTCTGCCTTGATTTATACCCACAGTTGGTTGTTCAGATCCTGTTTTCTAGCTCGTATTTTAGGACGGACTTTTTCTTCCTGTATAAACCTATCTGAGCTAATGAGAAGGAGATGTGGTGGGCGGAAAGGAACAGGTGGCAGGTACATAGAGATGGAAAACAGAGAACCTTAGTTAGAATGCACAGAAGAGTTTAAAGAAAGTGAAACAAGATTGTATTTTTGGAACAAAGAAGAGGTGAGGATTTCTGAAGACAGAGATTTTAGACAATGACCATGTAGCCACTGAGTTATAAAGGCTTGACTTTTGAAAGATCTCCTTTTACTCATTCAAGATCGGTAAAATCGAATCCACTTAAAACACAGAGATGCACATACTCAAAGTAGTTTCCATAAAGAGTAGGGAAGGATCTGTATCCAGTAAATGTGATCTCCTTGGAGAACCAAGTGAGCTGCCTGTTTGCAGGTGTGGTAGACAGTATCAAAGATGGCTGCCGTCAGCGCTGCTCCTCGCTTCAAGAGGTGGAGCCTTAAATCTAGGCTGACGTTAGCGATTGCTTAACAAATGGAATGTGGCAGAAATGATATTCTGGGACTTTCAAGCCCAGGTCAGAAAAAGCCTTAAAGCTTCTGCCTGAATCTCTTAGAACAGTCACTCCTGGTATGCCTCAGAACCCAGCTGCCATGCTGGGAGAAACCCAAGTGACATGGAGATGACAAGTGTAAGTGCGTGCCCTGGCTGACAGTCCCAGCTGAACTCTCAGCCGACAGTCAGTATTAACCACCAGCAAGATGAGAGAGCCGTCTTGGATGCTCCTTTCTAACCTAGTCCTTGGATGACTGCAGCCACCCTAACAACCTAGCCAATACCAGGTAAACCAGAAGGGTCACCCAGTGAACTACCTGAAGATGAGAAATAATCAACTAAGTTTTGGGCTGTTTTGTCATATTGCAATAGATAACTTAAAAAAGAGAGAAAAAGAACATGATTGCCACTCTATATTTGCCAGTAATGGGGAGATATTAAATTGGTTGATTTTATATATTTATCTATCTGTTCATCCATGCATCCATTCGTTCACCCATTCTTCCACCCACGATTCCGTCCATCCAATGAACCATCTGAAACTTACTGAACATCTACTGTGAAAAGAACAGTGGGAGACAAGAGTTTATTTTTTCATTCAACAAGCATTTAATTAGGATTTACTATAGGGACTTCCCTGGTGGCACCGTGGTTAAAAGTCCACCTGCCAATGCAGGGGACACAGGTTTGAGCCCTGGTCTGGGAAGATCCCACATGCTGCAGAGCAACTAAGCCCCTGTGCCACAATTTCTGAGCCCATGTGCTGCAACTACTGAAGCCCGCGTGCCTAGAGCCCGTGCTCCGCAACAAGAGAAGCCACCGCAATGAGAAGCCCGCACATCGCAACGAAGAGTAGCCCCTGCTCGCTGCAACTAGAGAAAGCCCACTCGCGCAGCAATGAAGACCCAACGCAGCCAAAAATATAAATAAATAAATTTATAAATAAATTTATAAAAAAAAGAATTTACTATTGCTAGATATTGATCAAGGAGTTGTAGACAGATGAGAAAATGAGTGAATATTGAAATAAAAGAAATCAGAGTGATGTGGTACCTGCTCATACTCCAGTGGGGGAAGATGGAAAATAAAGAGGTACCTAGAGAGCCACATGGTGTAATTTAGAAGAGTACCATAAAGGAAACAAAGCAGCATCATAGAAGAAAGATTTTCTGAGGTACCAAATTACTGTGACTGTTGTATGTGTAGGTAGAGGAGTTCCTTAAGAAAGTGGCATTTGAATAGAGACTTGAATGGCAAGGAGACAGCTGTGTGAAGAACTGGGGTGAGGGGAGCAGTTTCTCATGAGAGGAAACTGAGCAAAGGCTCTAAAAGGGGAACAAGATTGGTATGGAGGAGGGACGGCGAAAAGACCAGTGTGGCTGGAACATCTGAACAAGAGAGAGAACAGGAGAAGAGAGGATGGAGAAGTAGGAGGAAGCAGGATCATGTGGGCTATAATGGGGATTTTGAATTTAATTTAGAATATACTGGGAAGCTCTTGCAGGATTTTCAGCAGGGGAAGAGTATGATCTGAATGTAGATGACTCTCGCTGCGATGTAGAGGATGAACTGCAGGGGAAGTGAGGAAGCCATTAGGATGCTCTTCCAGTGGTCCAGGTGAGGACTGGCGGTAACACGAGTTAGGCTGGTAGCAGTGGGGGTGGTGAGAGAAGGTCCTATTCAGAATGTGTTTCGGAAGCAGAATCAACAGAAGTTGCTGATGGTCTGGATGTGAAGTGTTAGGAAAAGCAAAGAAGAAAGGGTAATTCCTATAACTACAGTCTTAGCAACTGAGAGAATAGTGGTATCATTAAATGAGATGGGGTAGACTGGAGAGAAATCAGTGTATAGTGGGGGCGGGTAAGTTCTCTTTTGACCCTGGTAAGTTCAAAAATCTCAGGCATGCTAAGGAAGGCACTGAATAGGCAGATGGAGACACAAGCCTGAAAAAAGAGGGAGAGTTCTGAACTAGAGTAGTCAGCATCTAGATTTTACATAAAGTCATAGTTGTGTTTCCCCAGCGAGAGTGTAGAGTGAGTAGCTAGCCAGGCACATTGCTATATCTGAAAGTTGTGAACAAACGGAGGACCTGGCAAAGGAGATTCAAAAGGAGTAGCCAAGTAGGTAAGAGCAAAACCAGCAGAATATGTCGTGACAGAGCCAGGTGAAGAAGAAGTTTAGGAAGGGAGTTGTGTGCAATGAAGTGTCAAATGATGCTTAGAAGTTAGTCACATGAAGACAGGGAATACCCATTGGATTGGGCAAGATGGAAGACGCTGATGAGCTTGGCAAGAGTAGCTTCAGTGGGGTGGTGGAGACAAAATCCTGATCAAACGAGGTTAAAGAGAGAAGGGGAGATGAAGAATTGGAGACAGCAGAGTTTACCCTTTTAATGAGTTTGTCTAAAAAGAGAAAAAAAATGGGGCAGTTGTTGGAGGGGGACATGGGGTTAAGGGAGGTCCATATTTTGTTAAGATGGAAGAAATTATAGTATATTTATATGTTAATTGGAATAATCCAGGAAGAGGGAGAAATCCTTGATATAAGAGGCAGGTGAGATCATTTGAAATGCAAAATCCTTGAGTAGATAGGAGGGGATGGGGTCTACAGCATATGTCATGAGGCTGGCTTAGATAGGAGCAGGAATGATTTATATATGTTAATAGGTAGGAAGGCAATGTACACAGGAACAGAAACAAGCAAGCTTCTGTTTTGTTGATGAGAAGAATTAGTTATTCTTATCTGATCTAATCTGCAGGTACTCAAGGCTTTGTAGGGGAGTTCAAATGAGTTGCCAGGGAGATAAATGGTATGAAGGGGCTACAGATGAAATGATATGGAGATCAGAAGAAAGGGACAGATGTTGCTTCCAAGAGGGGACTAAGAAAATAGATTTTTAATTTCTCAAGTTTAAAAAATTTCACTTCGATTCAAAGGTCTTTATATTGAGCATATCTGCAGTAGTAGTTACTGATTTCTTTCCTCCGCCTTCCCCACATAGATACGTACACATGTGCAAACCTTACTACAGTCACACCCAAATTGCCTTTCTGCTCCAGAGGTGGGCACCTGACCCTGCCTGGGCCAATTATAATACCCCATACTCTGGGCCTTTGAGATTGAACCAGGAAAGAGCATATGACCTAAGGCAGGCCAATCAGCATCTTTCACTGTGGTCATTTCAAATAGAACTGAGGCAGGGATCTGTTTCTCTCTCTTTACCCAAGAATGCAATTCTCAGTCAGCCTCTGGCTGTGCTCTCTACATCATGGAGGAAGCCCATCTTAGTGGAAGTGAATGAGGTCAGCACATTGATAGAAGCAGAAATGAGACATGAAACCAAAGTCCTGTTATAATTTTCGTGCTGCCAGAAACCCATCATATGGTTGAAGCCCATCTTCTTACCTTCTATGTTTTATAAGAGCCAATTACTTCCTGTCTTTTTACTGAAACTAATTCAAGTTGAGTCTCTGTTGTTTGAAACTTAAAAAATCTCAACAACCTATCCCCTAGCACGTGTAGGGACAGTCACCCCTCCTGTTCCTGTGACAGTCATTACCCCTCTTCTGGCTTTCTTTCCCATGAGCCTTTACCCATTCCCAGTGTTGTTATCAACACAATGAAATGCCCTGTTCAACTTCGACTTGTTAAAGAGAGTTGGAACATGGAGAAAAGGTAATTCCCGTCCCTGATCTCATATTTGGGTGTGAATTTCAACATGCCTCTTAGATTTTAAGGACTTTTTGCTTTTACAACCTCTCCCTGGCTCTAGTACATGAGCCAGTAGCTATTTGTACAGAAGAAATAAACTCTCTGGGTAGCGCTTACTCCCGGTCTTCTTTCTATGGAAGTTTCCTTTCATTAGACATACTGAGATAGGAGCCTCTGCAGAGAATGCTTTGAAACTGTGACGGTCACTATTCTTCCTGAGGTACCTATTGGGATAACCCAATCTGACCTTTCTTTTAGGCTCTCTTTTGGCTGCTCGTAGCATCTGACATTTGGGTTTGGATTAGGAAATTCTGTCTGAAAGCCACCACTCACGAGGAGGCTGTGGTTTAGAGAAAACAATGACCCCAACATTCAACCTCGGGCAAGTGTCAGAGGGATAAGTGACAGCTCGCGTGCTTGATTCTCTCCTCATGTTCAGTTCTGGAAGGGGACCTTGGGAGCCAGCAGTGCAAACTGGTCTGGGAAAGCAGACATTCCTTAACTTGGTCTAAGTGTGTGTGGGTTTGTTTCTCTAGGACAGGGGTTGGCGTGGGTTCTACAGTCACACCCGGGGTCCTTTCAGAGGAGCTCCAAGAAACTAAGCTCCCTGGGACACGGGGAGGTACTGGACAGCTCGTCCCCTTGGTTCTGATATTAAGCTCTCATTTCTCTGTAGCCTAATATATACAAGAAAGAAGTTCCTCTTCTTCCCAATCCAATCCTTGTGGTTGGGAAAATCAGAGTAACTTTTTGATAAAACAGGAAAGCCTGTGCCCCTTTTTGAAGGGGAGTATGGCTAGAATGTCTGAAGAGTTGCTAGCTGTTGAAGGGTTACCGTAGAGCAGCCCAGATCATCTTCTAAAATTCAGTCAACGGATCCTGGTCTCCTTTCGTCTGAATCTAACCTGGTCCAATTCTGATCTTTTGCCACTGTCTGTTCTATTTTGTACATCCATGAAAATCTGTATTTTTGTATCGTTCTTAATATGCTGGGCTGTTTTCTAGCACAGTGTGCATTTGTTTTGGAAATCAGTTCCTGATTCTCCTCCTGTCCAGTCTCCCATAAACTTTATAGGGCCAACTTCTGGTCCCCTTTCATTATGCTACTAATGCTTCACCTCCACCCAGAATGCCTCCTGTACTGCCTCAGCCTGGGTCACGTGCTCGCTCTAGGTTCCCATGTAACCTCACCCTGATTTATTATGATCATCTACTTATGGGGTTGTCTCCTGGTCTTTCAGTTTAGGCTTGATAAGGAGAAAGTAAGGAAAAATGGATTTGCTCTGGACTGTGTATGTCCCATGTGCCTGGACACAAGAAATGTTCTGATGTCAGTCATTGAATGAATATCTTTCTGGGGACTCAGCATCAGTTTACATCCCTGTGATGGAAGCCGAGATTCCCGTTCCCATTGCCAGTCGTCCTGGGAGCAGGTGGCTCCTGAAGTGAGTGTTGCTCTGGACCTAGAGGAAAGCGTCTCCCTTGTGTGAGCCTTGGGTGCAAGTAGGGGACACAGTTTGGACAAATTTCAATGAAATGGACTTAACTAGAGAAATTCTGGGGGCAGAGCACTCCACCTCAGGTCCCATTGATAGAGGCTAAGAGAGAGACTGTGAGCCAGCCCAGGCCTGGCCAGGGGCGGTCAAAGCAGGAACTGTCGGTTACCCTATTATTATAATTCCCTGCTAGTGTCCTTGAGCTTTCAGTGAAATCTAATCAACAACTATGTTTGCTTCTCTGACCTACCGTGTGGAGTTAGACAGGAGGGCATGGCATATGCTTGAGATGAAGCAGGTGAGGAAAGAGCAGTGGCATCTCCCAAGGCCAGGGTGGGGACAACAGCAGCGCCAGCCCTGGTAGCCTGGAACCTGTGCCTGGGGATGCAGCTGTTTCTCACAGGTCACCAGTAGCAACCAAAAGGCAAGAGCAAATAAATGAGAACGTTCTGTTCTTTCTCATATATATAGGAGGCAGCTTGGAAATTCTAGTTTCTGGGAATAAAGTTGTTAGGAGTCCGTGCCACCATAATTTGAGTTATAATATTCTGACTTAAATTTATTGATTTAAACCCATGGTTCTCAGTGGAGGGTGATTTTGTCCACCAGGGGACATCTGGCCACGTCTAGACACATGTTGGGATGGGTGAGTACTATTGGCACCTAGTGGGTAGAGACCAGAGATGCTGCTAGACATCCTATAATGCACAGGCCAGCCCCTCGATGAAGAATGATCCAGTCTCAATGTCAGTAGTGCTGACTTAAATAGTGCCTGACTTAAGAGAAATAGAACAAAGAAAGCATTTGGGTTAAAGTCATTTTATTATTTACTTTTTAAAAGTTGAAATATAGTTGATACAATATTATATTAGTTTCAGGTATACAACATAGTGATTCAATATTTTTATAGATTATACTCCATTTAAAGTTATTATAAATAAATGGTTACATTTCCCTGTGCTGCACAATATATCCTTGTTGCTTATTTATTTTACACGTAGTAGTTTGTGTCTCTCAGTCCCCTCCCCCTCTCTTGTCCCTCCCCCCTCCCCTCTCCCCACTGGGAACCACTAGTCTGTTCTCTGTATCTGTGAATCTGTTTCTGTTTTGTTATATTCATTTGTCTGTCTTTTTACTTTCCACGTATAAGTGATGACATAGAGTATTTGTCTTTGTCTGACTTATTTCACTCCTGTTGATCTGTTCAGTATTATGACTGGTTAAGGCCCCCCCTACAGCCCCTCATCCCCGGCGGGAGAGTCCGCTTTCTCAGGGAGTTCGGCTTCCTGACGGCCGAGCTGAATTTAGAACCTGCCAAGCGCAGATTCAACCTTGTTTACATTCTCGCTGGCAGCTCATGAAGAAGCGGCTGTGTGCTCCAGCCATTATCTGAACCAAAAATAACACAAGAAAATGATTAATTTCATCTAAAAATAGTCAGGCGCTAGCTCCGTCAGCCATGATAATCAGACTCTGAACTGACTGTACTGCAGCGCTGGGGTGGAACCTGAGAACCAAAGTGAGGCACTAATCCGAGCCCATAGCCATCATCCGCTGTTTCTTTTCTTTTTTCTCTTTCTTCTCCTGTCTTTTCCTACCTTGCCCGTATTTTTCTCCTTCTCCTCTTTCCCCCCCCATTTCTTCCTTGTTCTGCACGATTCTTTCCCCCTCTTTCCTCCTTATCCGCCTTCTTTAAACACCCTCCACCCCCTTTTCATGGCCACTAGTGTCACCACCACCTCAGTCTACAATGGATGCATTCAATTGTTTAGAGCACAGTTTCTGACAGCAGGACCTGTGTTTGTCCACTGGTGGCACATGATATAATGGTAAGTGGTGTATGAATGAGTGTAAGTTGTGAAGAATCCATTGTTTCAATGTTTTAATTTTTTTTTTTAAGAAAAAAATTAGTACACTTAGCCCATTATTTCATGGATGTTAGTGTTTAAGATGGGACCAAAGTTAGGTATTTAAGCTACAAAAGAGTATCTCAATTGAAAGAGAAAGTTAAACATATATATGTATAACCAAATCACTTTGCTGTATACCTGAAAGTAACACAATATTGTAAATCAACTGTACTTTAAAAAAAAAAAGGAAAAAACAAGAGAAAGTTAAGTAAGTTAAGTAAATACTGCCTTATATTAGGATGAACTCTATGAAACTGTTAATTGGCCACTTTTGACTTACAAAAATGTCAATTTCATATGATTTCACCTAATAGAATAAAACCCAGGTTCTTCAGTGTATGCAAAGTCCCTTACCGTCTGGCCCCAGTTTATCTTTCAATTTTGAGTTTCCAATTTTGCCCTAGATGAGCCTTCTGCTTTAATTAGGTCAGCAAATATTTACCGAGGACCAACTGCAAACTCGGCACTGGGCTAGGTCTTAGCAGTGCAAGGATGATGTGAAATCAACAGTTCCCATCGTGAAGGAGCTTACCATCAACAAGAGGAGACAGATACATGGTTTTAGGAAAAACATAAGTATTAATATGTGGCTTTCAACTGGTATTGCCCACTTAGAGACATTGGGAAAAATGTGTGGAGATTTTTGGTTGTCACGATGACTGGGGAGTATATTTAGGATATTTAGGGAGTGGGGGTCAGACATGCGAGTTTTCCTACAGTGCATGAGGTAGTCCTACTGGATTGCTCAGCGACGAACAGACTCATCCCAAATGTCAATAGCAACCCCACGAGAGACACTGATGGGAACTACAGGGTCCACAAAGGAACAAGGAGAAGGGGCATCTCGCCAAATCTGGGAGTTCAGAGAAGCGTTCTCGGAGGAGTTGGAGGCATCGTGCTGAGTCTGGAAGGAGGAAGATCTGGTTTGTGAATCCAAGTGCGAAAGGCCTTCCAGGCAGAGGGAAAACGCAAATTACTTCGGGAGATTTAGCTCCTGTTTGTTCCTCACCTGGCTTGTACTGTGTCCTGCATTCGGACGTATCCATTCTCTAGGAGCTTTTATCTCCGTCTTCAGAAACTGTTCCCATCCTTCAGTAAGTAGCCCCTATCCTGTTTTCTTATAAAGTCCCCTTATTGAGTCAATTGAGGGCAATTTCTTTCTAGGCCTTTTTGACCCCGCCAATGCTTCTTGCCTTTGCCCCTTTCTTCCCTCCCCTTCTTGGTTGTGAACTTTTTGAAAGGAAGAGATGTTTTATGCTCCTTTTTTCTTGAACTTGGCAAGCAACAATTAATAAATATTAAATTTGTCTTGTAATATATCGGCAAATGCATTCTGTTTCTTTCTTAAAGATAAAAACATATTTATCAAATTCGTTCCTCAGAATGGCCCAGTGAAACCGTTTTGCAGGTACTTTAATTCTATTGTGTAGGTCAATAATTCTCAACTGGGGACAATTTTGCCCCCCGGGGAACATTTGAAAATGTCTGGAGACATCTGTGATCATCATGATTGGGGAAGGGGTGCTACTGGCCTCTAGCGTGTAGAAGCCAGGAATGCTCCTAAATACGTTACAATGCACAGGACAGCTTCCCACAAAAAGACTTATTTGGTCTGAAGTATCAGTAGTGCTGAGGTTGAGGGACTCTGGTATTGATTAAGAAATGCGACTAACTTCCTGAAGGCTGTGCAGCAGATTGGTGACAGATCTACCAGACTTTAGGACATGAGTACCGTGAAGGAGTGGAAGACGAATAAACGAGGAGCCCGGCGACCAAGCTCACAGTTTGACCGACTTACTAGAAGGTCCCTGACTCACATCTCATAGTCCTGCTTTGTCTTCCATTGCCTCCTTCTTGCCTCAGTTGTATCTCTAGTCACCATGCTGTTTTGGTTTTTTAAAATTTTTTTAACATCTTTATTGGAGTATAATTGCTTTACAATGGTGTGTTAGTTTCTGCTGTATAACAAAGTGAATCAGTTATACATATACTTATGTTCCCATATCTCTTCCCTCTTGCGTCTCCCTCCCTCCCACCCTCCCTATCCCACCCCTCTAGGTGGTCACAAAGCCCTGAGCTGATCTCCCTGTGCTATGTGGCTGCTTCCCACTAGCTATCTATTTTACATTTGGTAGTGTATATATGTCCATGCTACTCTCTCACTTCGTCCCAGCTTACCCTTCCCCCTCCCTGTGTCCTCAAGCCCATTCTCTACGTCTGTGTCTTTATTCCTGTCCTGCCCCTAGGTTCCTGTGTCTTTATTCCTGTCCTGCCCCTAGGTTCATCAGAACCTTTATATATATATATACACATACATATATATACACACACACACACACACACACAATGGAATATTACTCAGCCATAAAAAGAAATGAAATTGAGTTATTTGTAGTGAGGTGGATGGACCTAGAGTCTGTCATACAGAGTGAAGTCAGAAAGAGAAAAACAAAGACCGTATGCTAACACATATATGTGGAAGCCATGCTGTTTTTATTTTCTCTGTGACATTGGGCATATTCTTTAACCTTTGAACCCTCAGAATCTTTATTCATAAACCTAATAAAATCTCCATCATGGAATCGGTAAGAGATTAAATGTGATAGTGTACATGGAAGTGTGCAAGTGATATTTATTATGTACCTACTGTGTGCTGGGTACAATCCTAAGCACTTTGTAGGTATTAAGTCATTTACTCCTCCCAATAACCCTGTAGAGTAGGAACTATTATTAGTTCCATTATATAGATAAGGTAACTGAGACTCAGGGAGGGTAAGTAACTTATTGTAGCATCACAGCACATCCAGTGGTGTAGCTGGGATTGGAACCCCGGATCCACGTGCTGAGTCACTATATACACCACACACTTCATATTTTTGTCCGGGCACCATATTCTCCTGCCTCTTCCCACTGGCCACTTCTGCCCTCTGCTATTAAATGCTTGCATGCTGCTATGCGGGGGAGGGTGCCTGGCTCACAGCCCACATTTCTGTTCTGCCCACCTTAAGCCTAAAGTGGGTCTCCAATTGCCAGGTTCTATCTACTTGTTCCCTACATCAGTAAGACCCAAGCTGTAACCAGTTCTAACAACCTAAAAGGTCACCAAGGAAAAGTCACCAGCTCAGATCCACTCAGCTCGCCACAGCAGGTTTTAGAGTATATTAAGCTTCTAGCTAGGACTACCGTAACAAAGTTCCACAGACTGGGTGGCTTACAACAACAGACATTTTGTCTCACAGTTCTGGAGGCTAGAAGTCTAAAATCAAGGCATGATCAGGGCCACGCTCCCACTGAAACCTGTAAGGGAATCCGTCCTCAACTCCTCCTGGCTTCTGGTGACTCCCAGCTTCGGCACCCCGTGGCTGGCAGCTGTATCACTCCAGCTCTGCGCCTGTCATCACATGGCATTCTGTGTGTGTTTGTGTGGGCGGGCGGGCTTGCCTCTTTTTGTAAGGACACCATTCACATTGGATTAGGGCCCAGCCTATTCTGGTATGGCCTCACCTCATCTTGACAAATTACATTTGCAATGACCCCATTTCCAAGTAAGGTCACCTTCTGAGATATTAGGGCTTAAGACTTCAACATATCCTTTGCTCTCAGTGGGGGACACAATTCAAACCCATAACATAGGATAAACTTCTTTCTCTCTCTGGCATCCCAGAGGATGGCTCTGCTCACGACTTGGCCACCTGTGAGCTTCCCTCTGCCTCCCACAGTCTCTCTGAGGCAGGTAGTATGTTTGTACCTTCTTAATCTTCAAGGAAATGAGGTATCGCGTGTCCTTGTCAGAATACCTGCCATTTCGTGTGTTAGTTGATCCAAATAAATGAGCTCTTGAAGAAATACCATCTGGCCCTGCTGAGTTACTTTCTCAAGTGGCCCCCGTCACTGCCTCCCATCAGGGGCATCCGTCTCTACTGATGCCATGGTTACCAGAGCTCGTGGGTAGAGCCCAACCTGTTGCCCACTCAGATCCAGTTCTGTGCGTCGTAGGCTTGAGAGGTACCCCCAGGAGACTATGATCCAACCTTCCTCAAATAAAATGTTGTTCAGTGTCTCTAAAAGTGATGTTACAAAGATCAGTCCTCACTCTTCCTTTCCCTTGTCTTCTTTAATAAAAATGTGGGTTTAATAGTAAAACAAAGAGTTTATTACAATAACTTTCATGGAAATTAAAACAGAAAAATGTTCACCCCAGGTCTACCAGAGAACTGTTAGAAACTTCATTTCCCAATTTTAGTTAAAGGCATGCATATTTTTATATCAACTACAACATATATAAAATGTTCTGTTCTATTTTTTCTACTTTAATATTTATTTTTAAATGGAAAATTTTACATGGCAACATGGTCATTCTAATGACTGCAAGATATATCCATTGGGTTAGTTTACCCAATGGATATATCATTTAATTTAATTAATCAAAACATTTTATCAGGCATATAAAGTTTGGGATTTTTTTTTTTTTATTAAATAGCAAACTGTAAATATGCTGCAATGAATTTCCTTGTACAGGGTTTTTTTTTTTTTTTTTCCTTTTTTTTATTTGAATCTGTGCCTTGGTGCAAGTTGTCAGGGAAATTCCTCGGTCAAAGGCATGACTATATTGACTCAATTTATTTTACTGATTTGATCTCTGAAATTATTTTTTCAATATATTTGTGTTCCTTTTCCCCTATAATCCTACAAGCACTGGGCTTTATAATTTTAAATTTTCTCTAAAATTATTTTAGGGGGTTAAAATTGATACCTTAATATAGTCTTAATTTGCATACCTTCAGTTAGCAGTGAGAACAAACACCTTTAAAATGCATCTTACTGTCTCTTACTCCTGATGCATGTAAGAGACACTGGTTGATGCTTCTGTCCAGGTGACCTCTAGCAATGAATCCTTTCTAGCAATCCACACCAGCACCAAAGAGAACAAGCATCATCTCCTCCTCCTCTTTCTGCCCTTCTAGCAAGCTGTTTGGGACCTCAAGTAGCTGTGAGGCAGTGGAGTTGTCTATGTACTTTAGCTCTGCTCCTTCTGTAACCCAGACTTTCATGGCCCAAAGGGACAAGAAAAGTGCAATGCTTATCATCTAGCATATGCTACCTTTGGGAGTGGTAAGGTATTCACTCAAGTTCCTTCTGCTGCACTGACTATAGGATGCTGTTAGAAAAGCAGATAGGAGTTTGGGTGAATTGGGAAACTGACACCATAGTATTAAGTCACAAACCAAAATACACTAGCATGGAAAAGCAAACCTGTGGTCTCAGTTAACTGTATTCTAAATACAAACCTATAGTAAAGTTTTGCTGGGAAGGAGAACGGGGACAGAGAAGAGAAGGAAGATGTGAAGGAAGAATGAAGGCATACGTCGGACTCTTGGATATACAAGGGTCAGCAGACATTTCTGCAAAGGGCCAGACTGTAAATATTTTAGGCTTTTGGCCACACAGTCTGTCACAGCTACTCAGCTCTGCCATTGTAGCAACGAAGCTGCCGCAGACAATTCTTAAAAGAGGGTGTGGCCTGTTCTAACCTTATTTATGGACACCGAGATTTGTATTTCATCTGATTTTTTTGTGTGGCAATATATTAGTTTTCCTTTGATTTTTTTGACTTTCACCATATGCAAATGGAAAAACCACTCTTGGCTCACACATCATACAAACACAGGCAGTGGATTGCACTGGGCCCATGGGGTGGAGAGGCTGATCTCTGGGCTGTAGTATCAGAGAAGAGACCATGGTGTTGTGAAGTAGTTTTCAAACTTCTTTTAGCAGGAGACCTATTTAAAATTCCTACGTATACGGCTTCCCCGGTGGCGCAGTGGTTGAGAGTCCGCCTGCCGATGCAGGGGACGCGGGTTCGTGCCCCGGTCCGGGAAGATCCCACGTGCCGCAGAGCGGCTGGGCCCGTGAGCCATGGCCGCTGAGCCTGCGCGTCTGGATCCTGTGCTGTGCAACGGGAGAAGCCACAGCAGTAAGAGGCCCGCGTACCACACACACACAAAAAAATCCTACGTATGTAGTAAATGAAAGCATCCCTGCTCTGGTAAAGAAAAGTTGGGCCTGGAGGCTGCTTCTCTTCCTTCCTCTTTCTCTGCTCCCTCCCACACCTAAGGCAACCTCTGGATCACCTATGGTTACAGAAATCAGGCTGATTTAGAAATCCTGAGACCAGATTTTAGTCATTCTTCTCCTACTCTGAGTACGTGCAAGTGATTAATCCACTTAGTGGATGGAGGACGGGTTTCTGAGCTCACTGGTTTCAGTTTCCTTTTTCTCAAAAATCAAGTCAGAGTTGAAGAGGGAACAGTGGAAGGACCTCTGAGGTCTCTTCCAGCTTCAGTTGATTCTAGGTTGTATACTCTCCAATACTGCAAAGGTCCTCATTGAATTTGATGAATATAGATCGTGGACTTAGCTTCACTCAATTAATTGTTTTTGTTTCTCAAACTCTTGCTCCTAGGTTGATTAGACAGAATTGGAAATCATACAGGAGGAAACGGTGGGTGTGGTCATGAGGATGTATTGATCGTGAATTATCTAAATTTTTTTCCTGTTCCACTAATTGAAAAACATGGAGTGCTCTTCAATGGAAAGACCAGTTCTTTGAAATTTGGAACAATGCATTTTCTTCATTGCCAAGAAGACCCCGAGCACAGTAGGTATTTTAAAAACTGTTTCTGATGCTGTTAGTAATGATGGCGACCCTTCTGACTACTTGCTGGTTCTGCTACAACCACACTAGCTTACTTTCTTTTTTCAAATACGCCGAGCTCATTTCTGCCTCAGGGCTTTTGCTTTTCCTCTGTCTGGAAAAGCAGACCCCTATGTCTTTACAACGGCTACTGTTTATCTTCATCTAGGTCTCAGTTTTCACAGCAGCTCCTCGGAAAGGTCTTCCCTAGACATCCTGCATAAACAGGATTACCTCCTTTCCCTATCACTGTCCTGTGTGGTAGCCAGCATTCAATGAACCTAACCTCTGGGTGACACACCCACGTTGTTGACCCATCTCGCACTGAGCTAGGGTTTGTCTGTGTGACTGATTGCATATGTCAAAATTGATGGTATATCACGTCTAGGGTTAGGTTATAAAAGACCATGGCTTCCATCTTGGGTATGTGCTCTCTCTTTGGGATCATTTGCTCTGGGGAAAGCCAGCTGTCATGTTTTGAGGACATTAATGCATCCTATGGAGTGGTCTACGTGGAGAGGAACTGAAGAGCAACCAGTGAGGAAGTAAGACCTACCACCAACCATGTGCATGAGCTTAGAACAGGTTCCTCCCCCAGCTGAGTTTTCCGATGAGGCTGCAGCCCCAGCTGACTGATTGACTCTAATTTCACGAGAGAGTCTGTGAGCCAGAACCATTTAACTAAGCTGTTCCCAGATTCCTGACCTGCAGAAACTATGAGCTAACATTTGTTGTCTTAAGCTAAGTTTTGGGGTAATTTGTTACACAACAATAGCTAACTAACACACTGTGATTTACTTTCTTTGTAATGCTTTTCATTATCTTATACTGCCTGATTAACTGAGTGGAGGAGACGGAATTACAAACAAGTAATTTATAACATGCTCTAAGTTCGATGAAAGACTTATGGTTGAGGTAAGTGTAGGCGAGTAGTTCTCAAAGTGTGATCCCTGGCCCAGCAGCATCAGTATCACTGGGAATGTAATAGAATGAAAATTCTTGGGTCCCACATAAGACCTACTAAACCAGTAACTCTGGGCATGGGGACCAGAAAATTGCATTTTTACAAGTCTTCCGGGTTATTCTGAAACACACTAACATTTGAGAGCTACCGGGGTAGCATTATGGGAGCATGAAGGAGGGCAGCTATGCTGGCCTCAGACCCAGGATAAAAAGCAAGGACACCAGGAAGACATCCTGGAGGAGGCGGCACTTGAAACAGTATGCAAAGATGATTTAAGCCCTCAAGATGTGTGCAATAGCAATAGCAATCACATCATAAAAGTAAAGAGCAGAGGAATTTTTTTTTTGAAAAGTTTGTAAAAGTGACTCTATTCCTCGGTACACTGGGAAGTGTTTGTAGCAGAGTTGACAACTGTGCAGGAGTTTTCCAAGAGAAGGAAGTGCAAAGAGAATCCCAGGCAGAGGGACCTATGTGAGAGAAGGCCCGGAGCTAAGGGGCCTGCTGTGATTACATCAAAGGGTCATTAGCTGCAGGTCATGGCAATGGATGAAGCTGAACATGTAGGTTGGAAACAAATTGCTCCAAACTAGGCAAAGGATCCGGGGTGTGGACAAAGCGAGATGAACACAGAATTGCCTGAATTTACAGCCAGATGGTGGGATGGCATGCATCTCTGAAGAGGCAGGGATGCCCCTGTACCAGGAGGCTGTCAAGGTGAAAGGGGGGAAAGGTGGCTGTTCTCTTCCCCTTCAGTGACTGCACTGCCTTGGGCACTGGCTGCCTTGTCTGGGGAGATGACAGCCTCCCCCCAGTCCTCCAGGAGCAGCTGGCAGGTTTCATCGCAAGGGGTGAGTTGTTCTTGGGACCAAGCAACACAAAGACACTCCTTTCACTGCACCCAGGAGGTAAATCTTGTTTCTCCACCAAGACTGCCTTTGCCCTTCTGTCTCTCCCAGGTGCTCCTTCCCCAAAAGGAAACCCTACCTGCCCCTGCCTCCTAGCCTTTAACCAGCTTAGGAGGAAGTGCTTTCCCATGCAGCTTGCCTTTTAGGGTCAGAGGGGCAGAATGGACTGCTCACAGCATGACTTATATGGCATGTCCTTTTGTGAAGAGCCACAGGTACCATGCCGTGCCCAGAACAAAGAGGTGTGAATATTCAAGCACTGTCTTTGCAGCCTGGGATGGCTTAAAGCTGGTCTGTTCCAGAGGGATTTGTTCTTCACATGCAGGCCCACGTGATTGTGGTCACTATTCATTCCTGTAGATACTTTGTGTTCCAGGAGCTAAGCCACACACTTCCTCTAAACACTAACGGAAAGAATAACAGACCGAGTGACAATTAATGAATGGATGAATGAATGAATGTTGTGATAAAAAGAATGTGGACTTCGGATACATAGTTCTAATGTCCACATAGCAACTGTGTAAGAGATAAATCCAGCCAGCCAGCCACCTGTCCACCCATCCATCCATCTATCCATCCATCCAACAAACATTAATGTCCACCCTTTCAACGAAAATTACGTGTTTTAAGTACTCAGCTTTCTGAGACAAATAAGACAAAACTCCTCGGCCCCCAAAAGCTCTGAGTCTCAAAGGGACAGGCATCTGTGAACTACCCATAACAAAGCATGATAAATTCTTTGCTTGAGGGGTGAGCAAAATGCTGAGAGAGCACAGAGCAAGGGGACAGTGCAGTAAAGCAATGTGATTCTCAGGAGAAGAAAACCTGCGTTCACAGGTGCAGATGCATGCCCTGTTCTGGAGCTTCTTCAGATCTGAGCAGTCTGTGGCTTACTTTCATAGGAGAACAATAGCCTTCCTTATCCCACTTGCTTTGTCTTGTCTCTGCAAAGCCCAACAGCCTATGTGAAACAGCCTGAAGGTTGCATTCTTTACCAAAAAAAAAAAAAAAAAGAATAGGCAGCCAGCAAACAAGGAATCTGTGCCTCAGACCGGTCGTCTCTGGGCAAGTCACGTGATAAATGTGTTCCAGGGGTGCACCCGGACGGACCTGGACATTTACAATAAAACGTAAGAGGTGTGGGGATCCTTCTTTGCTGGTGTGCCGACTCATGGTATGAACTTGGAGGACAAGAAAGGCTGACTCTCTGATTCCACTATCAACACTATGCCTTTTCCTAACATTTTGATATAGTCTCATATCTCACATCTGCGTGTAAGCTGCCAGCAGTCCTTTCCCTTTCACTGTGGCTGAGATGACTGGTCAGAGGTGAGTCTGGAAAGAAAAAGGTATTTTTATTCCACTCAGTTAACATTTGTGGAGAGCCCTCTACGTGATGAAGCTTTGGAGATGTCAAGATGAGGAAAATACTCAATGTGGGTTCTCAGGAATTCTTGGTCTGGTGGGGAAATGGCAGGAAACAGTCACACTGCAGGATGGAAAAGGGCAAGCTAGAGGTGACACAGCATCATTTCACGCTGGCTGGTGGGGCTGGCCTACTGAAGAGTGGAGTGACCCAGATGCCTGCAGGTGTTGGCACCTCTCTAGAATTTTGCTGAGGTTGAGCCTAAACTGGGAGCCCGAGCTAATTGCAGTATTTTGTATGATCCTGGTGTTTTTCTAGAGGAGTGATTTCAGGACTTTTTCATGCTTTATTCAAAGAAGTGCATCTCTCAAGAATAATCCTGAAAATGACATCATGATGGATAGAAACAACTGAAGATTAGTTTGTTGGAAATTTCGACTAATGAGGTTAAGATTCAGCAGATGTCAGACATCAACATAGAAGAATTTCAAAAGAAATATCTGAGAATCAGTTTTATTAATTTAAAAAGCATTTTCTCTCCAGTGGAATTTAAAATGACCATGAGCAAACTGAGAGAGAATTACACTAGGGCGATTCTGGAGAGCTGTTGAAAGGCTGTGAGTCCCTCTCTAAGAAGGGGATTAGGGGTGTCTACCCCTCATTTCAAGCTAAGTGAGAGAGGGCTTCCGTGAGACCATGCAGAAAGCTTGATGTGTGTCCCTAGGAGTTGTGGATAAGTTGTGAGTTGATGACTGACTCCCTCCAGAGAACTCCAGCATGAAAGCGGAGTGACTTCACCTTCCTGTACACAGCTGATGTGTCAGGGGCAAAAGATCCATGAGTGTCCTCTGGATCAGATGTGGGCACAGGGGAGAAAGAGCTGGTCTCAAGCTCCCATGGGACAACCTGGTTGTCTGTCTGTGTGTGTGTGTGTGTGTGTGTGTGTGTGTGTGTGCGCATCATGTGTGGAGTAGGAACAGGTATAGAATTCTATCCATGGGCTTGGATTAATCTGTGTCCTGTGTACCTGAGGTGGCAGTAGACAGGCTCAGTTACGGCATTAGGTGCATTTTGGAGATGACCTTCTGAAAAGTATAGAGTTTGCAGGGTTTGTCTTTTGGACCCAGCGGGAACAAAGCTATTTTGCAACAGTACCAGCTAAGTAAGGACTTTCTTACCCCCCTCACCTCTCTTTCCTCTTCCACCTTCATCTGAAAGGGAAGCAGGATCAAAAATAACAAGTAGCCAGTAGAGAAGGGGACCAATGAGAGAGTGAGAAGTGAGCCTTTCTGGGACAGGTTACCTGCGGACCACAGACTCTAGATATTGGGGTGAACCGGGTGGAAGGGGAGTCTTATCCTTGAATGGAAGCAAGGCTTTTGATTAATGTATTTCACTGGATATTTTAATTTCTCAATGGAGATTATACATTTGAGACTTATGGTAATTATCAGACCACGGGATGACCTGAAATTTCACCCAGTGGCTGAAGAACGCTTATTATCCCCACTGAGTAGGTTTAAGAGAGCAGTTGGGGACAAAAGCAAGAAAACTAATTTTATGACTAAACCCTATGTGTTCTGCGTGTTAAGTGTTCTCATTACACATGTGTCCTCATCCATTAAAAGAGGACCCATAAGAGAGGAAGTGAAGTTGCCCTGGGAACACCCACTAGAACGCCCATGTGCAATGAGCAGTGGGTGGGAATCCATCTGGACTAAATTAGCTGCAGTGTGGGTTTGGGCATCGGAGCAGGAAGTGATTTGAGAGCAGCCACATGAGACAGCTGTCTGGAGGAGGAACTCTTTAGGTTCCCAGTTTCTCTCGACTCCATTAAAAGCCAGAGCAGGTCTTTCTTGCCTGAAGGGATTTCTCTGACAAGAGGAGATTCATAATTCATACCACCAGCTCTCATCAGGCTTGTCACGCATGCTGTTGGACACAAATTCCCTGTCTCTTTCAGAGTCTTTGTGACACAACGTACAGAAACAGGGGGTGCTATCCCTACGGCAGCAGTTCTCAAATTTTAGGGTTCATCAAAATCATCTGGGGATCTTGTTGAAGAGTCCACCTGGGGAAATCTGATGTTCCCCCCGATCAAATTCTGTTTTAGAAAAGCCTCGGGTGAGGGCTTGGAATCTGTATTCATAACAAAGCCCAGAGTTTTCTGAACCACGTGTCCTGGTGATCATACTTTGAAGAGCACTGTTCTGGAGTTTAGATTCTGAAATAATGACATGGGCCACATCCCACCAGACCCGGCAGAACTTCTGTGTACATAAGGCATTTGTACCGTTTACTCTTCTACTTGTCTCGTTGGTCATTGCCTCCCTTTATCCTCCTAATACTTTGTGAGATGGGTCTTAACATTCTTCCCATTGTGCAGATGAGGAAAACGAGGCACCATAAGGTTAAGAACTTCTTAAGTCCCTTTCAAAAGGCTTCTTTTGAGTCCTACCCCTTGGTGTCTCAGAGGATGGAGTGGCCCTGAAAGTCATTCCAGGAAGAGAAGTGGGGCTGGGGACAAGCTTCATTCTAGGCCGTGCACACTCCACAGTCAGGAAGTTAACTACCCCAGAGCAAGTAAAAAGTGGCTCTATCCAGCAGAAAGCTTAGCGTCACATCTCAGCACATCTGGAATCAGATGAAAAGTGGGGATTATGGCAATGATTTGTAGGCTCCGCAAATATTGAAATGCCTTCTCAAGGGAGAGGAAATCAGGTTCAATAATAGTGTGCATTATTATTATTATAGCTAACTTTTATATAGAGCAGTGGCCTGCAAAGTTTTCTTAAAGGGCCAGATCATAAATATTTTAGGCTTTGTGGACCATATGGTCTCTGTTCCAGCCACTCACCACTGCCATCATAATGTGAAGACAGCCATAGTTAATACATAAAGAAATGGATGTGGCTGTGTTCCAATAAAACTTTATTTACAAAAGCAGTTTGCCATAGTTTACTGTCCATGTTTCAGAGCATTACAGTTTACAGCACACTTTCCAATCTGTAACCCAGTTGGATCTAGAGGAATAGGATTCCTAGGGAAGTGTTCAATAAATGACTCACTTGAGGTCACCAGCAACCCGACGACACACTTGCAAATCACGCCCAAATGTGATGCTTCCAGGGCTAGTCCTCCTTCAACTGCAATCCCAGCTACCACCAGAGACAGGGTATTGCAAAGAATTTGAAAATGGTTTCCTGCATATGGTAGCCATCATGACAGATACCAGATGGCTTTACCGTACAGAATCTTAAATAGTCCAGAAAGCCTAATTTTCCTTCTTTGCTAGAAATTTAGAATTTACTATAGTAAACAGTTATACTACTGTGAGTACTTTTAAGGCAGGGCCTGGAATCCTATTTTCTCACGTGTGTGTCTTCAGAACCGGAAACAGAGATCTCAAACTGGAAATCCTACAGGGCCCAGCTAGTTCACAGTAATGAATGACATAATGGAATGGTAGGGATGGGGCAAACTTGGGATCACATGGCCCATTTCCAAGAGGCAGCAGCTACCCAAGTCGATACAAACGCTGACCTGCAGAAATGCTGGCCCAGTGCTGCCGAGTACTGATTTTTCCAAGAGATGCTAGAAATCTAGGTTTGAATGTACAATATTCTGATTTTAAATATGGGCAATTTGCTTCTGATTGTAACAAAACGACGGTGCAGATTAACTAAGCAGCACACCCAGACAAAGGCTGAGGGTCATATTCTACTTGGAAATCACCAGTTTCTGACCTCTGATCTTGTACGTAGTAGGTGCGCCACAAATGACCAGAGGAATCGCATTTCCGTTTATATGTGGCCGTACGGAGTTCAGTGATTGTCTATAATGTGGTTCAGTGCTCCTGCTGTTAAGTAAAATCTAGCTCCTAGGAGCTCCAGCAATCTCTCCCCCTCACCTCTCTTTTTCATTAGAAAGCTATTGACAAATGTTTTCTCAATCAATTACTGTAATCAGTCAGCTGCAACGTTTACAGGTCAGGAGAACACATCAACAACTGCCAGGAGGCCAGACAATCATGATTCCCATTTGTCAAATATGTCATCTCTCCCTATCACTATGCAACGCCATCCACAAGTGCAGAACCTCACAAATACTTGGCTGCCGCAAGGCCCATGAAGGGAACAGCCATGAGAAACGACGCCATGATGGACATGGACCCAGCTGAAAATCCCATGGTTTCTCAGCCCCATAATAGAATAATTAAAACAGGCACTGGGATATTAGAGGAGCACCTGAGCTGTCTTGGACACAAAAGAGTAATATCCAGTATAGGAGGCATTTATCTTTTACAACCCTCCTAAGTTCACTGCTCTCTAAACACCTACCAGGCTGTTGTGAGCTGATCCCCTCCATTTCATGGACCACCGACAGTAAAGGGGAGAACAGGAGAACGGAGGTCTGCGTTTCATCTATTTCAGTCCGTATTCCTCGTTGAGTGACAGAATTTTCAGGGAAACCATATGGTGATTATTAAACATTTATATAATGCCATCTGTATACTCAGGGCCTCATGAATCATAAATGCGACAAGAGCCCTTCTCAGCAAGCTGAGGATTTCTGTAAAAAATAAGCAGAGAAAATAGAAGGGAGGCAAGTGTGCCAGTTGTGTAAAAGCAAGAAGTGACTCGGACTCCTGAGAAAATCTGAAAACACCAGCAGCGGATCGGCTTGGGGATCAGCGGGGCCAGGGAAGCTGTGCTGGAAAACTTCTAGTGACAACAACAATAACAATAATAGCAACTCTTATTTTGGGGGCACTTATTAGGGGATGGATAAAAAGTTCAGTGCTTTATAGCCACAGTTTTACTTAATGCTGACTACCACCATAGAAAGTTGGGATTACCACTTTATTTTATAGCATTTTGAGCATCTCTGAGCTCAGAAAGGTTATATGACTTTCCCAACCCCGAGACCTGGTAAGTGGTGGAGAAGGAATTTGAGTCCAGGTCTGTGGGATCTTAGTTTCCAGTGTCTTGAGGGTCCTGAAGACTCAGTATGCTTCTTAATTCCCTTTACCACTTGCTGGCTTGGATGCTATATGAATGAAATAGATATAAGGAAAGACTCTTGCTTTGATGTTCTCTCCTCCCTGAAGCTTGTGATATTCATTTTTTCCCTTTAATGTCAGGTTATTGTCTAGCAGAATTTCTAGCATGAAAATGTTGGTAATAATAATAATTATAAAAATAATAATGGCAACTACTTTTCACTGAGTACTTACTTTGTGCCTGGAATTGTGGTGAGTTCTTTGCATATGTTACCTTGTCTAATCTTCCTGACAGTACCGTGTAGTAGGGATAATTATCTCCAAATTATACCTGGGAAAATTGGGAGTCAGTGAGAATAAATAACTTGCGAAAGGGTTTGAATTTAGTTTGCTGCACTCTAAACATTGGGCTGTAATTGGCAGTGAAAGAAGGGGATTTAGGAGTCAAATAGGCCAATGCCTTCAACATAAAAATCCCAGAGAGGGCAAGGACTTAGCGCAAGGTCACAGGGCAGGAAGGGGTAGAGGTCAAACTAACTAGGAGTCAACTGATTCCTCTCCAAGTGCTTTTTATCACTACCGTGCATCATTTTTCTTACCTGCTTCTGTTCTTTTATTTTTTGAGAACACTAAGCAAAGCCCAAAAGCAACTGTGTCATTTGTAGATATAAACCAAAAGCACAAGGAACCCAGAATAATACTTAGGTCAAGATTTTGGAAACCACCTGATTAAAAATAGTTGATCTAGACATTAAAAAAACCACACCAGGTTACCTCTACAGCTGAGCTGATGCAGGCGCTTCTGACAGTGGTCACTGAGATGGGAAAATGAATGATTGGACAGAAAGGAACAGTAACTATTGATTAAGTGGTAGCAGAGAGACACAGACCTAGGTCTGGTTCACTCAGTGCATTTTTGCAAGGAAGAAAGCCATCAGTCCTGGAGGTTTCTCCACCCAATATGGGGATCTCTAATTTATTACATACATACATTAGGCTGGATTTTTAGAGCAATATGATTTTTTATTTATAGGGGAATTTAAATATGGCATTTTTCAAAGTGTAAACTTCAGATCTAGTCTATCAGCTAGAGTCATAAATCATGGCTGTTTCATTTCCAAATCATTTAGGGAGACTGAAAGCTTAAAGTATTTAATTTATCCAAACCACATGGGGTAGTTTATCATTGTGCATGATATACCATTTTTTTTTTTTAAATTTCGATGCTGACTAGTAAAATTTTGAACAAATCATGCTGAGTTTTGGGGTGTATGAAGGCAGTGCAAATCTTCTCAATCTCTAAGGAGTAGGTAACATGGGAATCCCGATGAAACATTTGCAGAAATGGAAGTTTATATAATACTATGATATCTCCCTGATGTGACAGGGTAGCTCATATTAGAACCCGTTCTTCATGGAATAAGTTGAATGTTTTTGTCAGAGGGTAAAATGTAGTGGTTTGATTGAAATGGATGACATGATTGAATAAGATGGATGCAAAATGGGCTAGTCCCTTCTTGGTCAGAAAAGACATATTTTTTCCCTCACTTACAAGTCTTTCCCTACAGCACCTGCCTTGAAAATTATCTTGCATTAACAAGAAAGTGTCTTGGATTCCTTGATGAGTAAGTCTTTTTTTAAATGACTCAGAATCTCACTCAGCCTCAAGTCCAAGACTGGAGGAGTTGGGTTACTTATCTCTTTTTAAGCTTAGGGGATAGGTATTTATTAGGATAACAAAGACTTAATATGCTAACAACACCCAAATCTGGGATTTAAGCCCAGATCTGTTTTGGCTCCCAAGCTCCGAAGGTGAAGCAATCCCAGTGGCACTCAGTACTTTATCTGTTAGAGGACAACAGACAGCTCCAGGCGGGAGTAAGCTGATGTGAATGTAGTTTTCTCCTTAGCTTAAAATGGGTTAGTTTGTCTCCTGAGTGTGACTCTGTATCCACCCATTGTTTTTACTTTTGCATTGCAGCTTTCATTTGTATCTGCACTCCCATATTCATGGCGACATTATTCACAGTGAGATGTGAAAACAAAACCAAGTGTCCATGACAGACGGGTAGATAAAACATAATATATATTACGTACAATGGAATATTATTCCGCTTTAAAGTCGGAGGAAATCCTCCATTTGTAACAACATGGACGAAATGGGAGGACATTATGCTCAGTGAAATCAGTCAGTCACCGAAGGACAAATACCTCCTGATTCCACTTATATGAGATTACATGTAGTAGTCAAACTCATAGAAGCCGAGAATACAGTGGTGGTTGCCAGGGACTAGGGGACCATGGAGATGGAAAGTTGTTATTCAATGAGCATAAAGCGTCAGTCATGCTGATGGACAAGATCTAGAACTCTGCTGTACAACGCCGTGCCTGTGGTTAACATACGGTATTGTGTGCTTTAAAATCTGTTGAGAGTAGATCTAGTACTTGTTACCACGAAACAAGAACAACAACCATAACAAGGGGACATAAAGAAACTGGGAGGTGTTGGACATGCCTATGACCTTGACTGTGGTGATGGTATGAGTGTTTGCATATATCCAGACTCATCACATTGTACACAATCATTATGTGCAGTTTTTATTATGTGGAGAATCAATTATTCTTCCACAAAGCTGTTTAAAAGAGAAGCAATTCTAGAATTCCTGCAATAAACTTAGTGTTGTGTTAGGTGATGGCCATTCCATCCTAGACTTGCATGTGTTAAAATCCAAATTTGGTGTGGACAGTACCTGAAGTTACTCCCCGGGCTCATACTGTAACTCGAGGCAACTCTAAAGCCTTTACATGCAAACATCTTCTATCTATTTTCATCGCTTTTGAAATTGAGGAAGTCAGGAGACAGATCTGAGCCTCAATCTCCTCAGCTGCAGAATGGAGATAATAATAACTCCTTTCTAATTTGGGAAGATTAGAGGAGATAGGGTAATGCAAAATACAAGGAATAACTTTAGTACTAATTACTGGGCTTAAAGTTAACAGCTAACTTTGAGTACTTAGCGTGATCTAAACAATCCAGGTTTTTCATTTCACATAATCTTCACTACAACCTAAAGCTAGAGGTAATAATATTATTCTCATTTTCTAGATGAATAAACTGAGGCTTCAGAGAGATTAAGAAATTGCCCAAGATCATGATCTATTAGACACCAACATCACATAATTCTCATCATTCTCCATGACTTGGTAGTACAGCCTGAGAGTCCTGAAGAGCAGAAGAAGGCTGCAATCTTTGCACCAGCTTTGAAACAGGTTGGGGGATGCTCCTGTGTCTGTGGGATACTTTAAATTTGGCTACATGTTCCCATGCCTCAGAGCTGACACATCTGATTGAAAATGCTTCAATGGACCACACATGGCAGCCAACTCTTTTCAGTCTCAGCAGGGGAAGGGGAACACTCATATTTAATTAGGCATCTTCCATATTCAAGGCTGTGCTAAAAACTATGTATTTTATCTCATTTTGCCCTTATAATAATGCTGCATGGTAGGTGCTTATATCCCTATTTATAGGTATGAAAATGGAATGCAGAGAGATTATTTATTAATTTATACTATGCTACTATGGTTTGATTTATAAAGATTCAAAAAAAGACATTTCCATGCTCATTTAATAAATGAGGGAATTATGAATATAAACATAAAAAGTCATAATCCTGGAAAATATGAATAGGGGAAAAGATGAAAACCAGAGAGTAATTTAGGATTGATGTAGATATCATTGGTTCCTATATTGTTATTTAAATTGAGTTCCAGACAAACCTGTGAGCTTCCTGGTGGCCAGGGCAAAATGGAAAACATAATTTTGTTACATGATTTGCCTTGTCCTACGTGGGGGTATATTTCAGTACCTGGGAGCAGCAAAGCTTTTGCTGGAAGACAAGATGCTTGTTTGCACAGAATCACAGAGTTAGGAAGAAGAGGGAATGCTGGCATTGGAACCCACGTCTGCCTATTTCCCAACCCTACCCCACTGCTCTACAAAAAGCTGTCTCCTACTATGTCTTGCTTGGGAAAAGGGTATATTTGCTCTGGTTTCTGTCAATACAGCTTTGTCTTCAGCACTCACCTTGCTCCAGTATAAAGTGGTTTGTCATTGGCAGGAAGGAAAGATGTTAAATTTTAATTCCTTGTGTGGCATAAATAATGTGGGCAGGTGTACGCCCCCCTTTAGTTAACACAGGCATGTGGAAGGATAGGGCTGAAGGACAGAGAAGGGGAAAAGGAAGAGGTGGCACCTAATGGCAGGTACCTTTATAAAGGAAATGGGCAGATGTGTAGGGATGTCGAGGGCAGTGAAAGGGGAACGTGCACTATGGAGAAAAAGGGAAGGAAAGAAAGAAATGTAAATGAATGGCGGCATCTGCAGTAGACCTGCTCTAAGGAGAGAGAAAGATTACAAGCAGGGAGACCTCTAGATGTAGATTCCAAATGAGGATAGCTGCCCCCTCTGGGGACGGGGGAGGGGCTCAGCACTCTGCCCTATTGTTCTCCATTAGCTTGAGAGCATGGTCACCAATTTTTCTCCAACACATCCTTCCCACATCCCCAGCAGAGAATTCTGGCTGTCTTAACACCACTTGATGGCTCAGGGCGGAATGAACTATAGAGCTGGACACATCTGATTCGATTCGAGTCCCAACTTTATTATTCTAGCCTTGTGCAAGTCCCCAAATCACTGCCCCTCTTGGATCTCCCTCTCCTCTCTCGTGCTGTGGATATAACCATCCTTGGCTTCCAAGAAAGGTCAATCAATTTATGTAAATGGAAGGCTTTGGGAAGCTGCATGTCGCGATGCCAGAGTAGTATAAAGAATTCATGATTGAGCTTTCTCCAGGATTTCTGCTTTCCATGAGAACTCTGCAGAGCAGAATTAAGCCTTGTGACATTCATGCAAGGAGTAAGCAAAAAATAAAAGAAAAAAAGAGAGGCAAGTATTAATATGAATGAGAAAGCCAGTCAGTAAATATGGAGTTGGCGAGCACAGCAGACTTATCTCTTCTCTCCGGGACCTTGCATTCAAGTGAGCTGAGCTCCATGTCAGGTGTCTTACAGACTTCATTCTTACAACCCAGTAAATTACCTACTATGAGGTAGGTATTGGGATTCCCATTGTACCAATTAGAAAATGAGGTTTAGAGAGTTGACATGACTTTCTGAAGCGAGTAAATGACAGAGTCAGGTCCAACCCCAGTCCATGCTATATTTTTCACCATCTTTCAATCCAGGAAGTTATTCAGAGATGCGACCAAACGCTAGCCACTAAGCTTCCTTAAATAGGGCTTGAACTCTGGCGGGAGTTAATGTCCGAGTACACAATGACATAATAATGAGAAAAGACACTGACCAAGATAAGATTTGAAGAGCCTCCTGTCAGAGTGTCCACTACTGTTCTAGGAGGAATAGAGAAGAGTATACAAGACCTAGAATATGAAGCTGGCTGGACTGCCTGCCCGCCTGGGATGGGGCCACTGCTAGCACTAAGAGTGGCAGGCAGATGGAGGGAAACTGAGAACAACCCTGAATTTTCTATTGGGATTCCTTATGTTTCAAAATAACTTCTCACATATTATCCCATTCAGACCTGCCCCTTCCTCCACACACCCCTCCACTGCCCTACTTCAACCCTCATTATCAGTCCCTGGGGTTCCATTCATAGCTCAGCTTCCTACCTCCTTCTCTGGGGGTGAGAGGGAGTGATCTCTGGAAAGGCAGATCTGACCATGTTGCTCTCTGACCAAATTCCTTTGATGACACCCCATTACTGTCAGGAGAACAAGAGTCCAAATTCTTTTCATGCCATCTGAGGGCTCGCCTTACTCTTTCTGCCTCAGTTCCTGCACTTTCTCATCACCTACTCAGTGTTGTTTCTACTCTGCTGAGCTCCTCACGTTTCCTTGACATTCTTTTTTTTTTTTTTGAGAAAGAAAAATTGATACTTATTGAGCCTTTTTATGTGCCCGGCTCTGTCCATGCATTTTCTCAATACTCCAGCGGAAGCACGGAGCCCTAACCACTGGACCACCAGGGAATTCCCACCCTCTTCGTTTCAGTGTAGTCCACAGGGCTCAGGTAGGTTAAGCAACTTGCTACAGGTCATACAGCTGGTAAATAGCAAAGGCCAGTGTCAGAACCAGTTCTGTCTAACTTCATAACCAGCGCTCTCTCCTCCACACCTTCATTTTTAGTTCTGTCAGTTCTACTGAGACATATTCATTCCCTTGACATTCTAAGCACTCCTGCTCTTCTGGGCTTTTGCCATTTCCTTTGCCTCCATCCATTCTCCACTTCTTTTCTCAATTAAATCCTATTTTCCTTTCAAGTAGTGGTCCCATCATCAGCTGTTGGGATTCTTCCAGTCAGAATCAGTCACTCTCCCCTCCGTGCTGCCACTACACTTTGTCGACAGTACTTGCATGTTAACTTGTAGCATGGGCTACTGGTTTATAGGGACTGAACATGGAAGCATGTGTCTGTCTAGCTCATTAGCATCCCTGAGGCCAGGGCCTCGGTCTTTATCACCTTTATGTCTCCAGCACTTGGCACATTGCCTGGGACCTGGCAGAGGTATGACACTGTGGAAGCAAATGGGGATTCACTCTATGAGTAGAAAACAGAAACCACTTTAGTTACTTCAACAGGCAGAATTTAACAGAGTAAACTGGTGAACTGTGAGTGAAGTGTGAGGGCACTGCAAAGGCAAAAAAGAAAAAAAAATAAGAGTGAAATAATCACAGGAAGCAGTTATTAATCCTAAGTGTGAAGGAACAAAAAGGAGGTTGGGGGTCATCAGATTTAAGAAGTTTGGAAGAGGGAGGTGAAGAGAAAGTGCTGCCTGGCTGGTACTGGTAGGGACATGATGAGGCCTTAGAAAAATAATGCCTTACTGGTGGAGTTGCTTTGAGAATTATATGGGAAAATCAACGTAGGAAGGTTTAGCACTGTGCCTGGCACATGCTAAGTCCTTCATAAAAGTAAACTCTTATTGCCCAGGGTTACGGAGGTGCTCCTGTGTGTGACACAGAGGGCTTTGGGGGCAGGCAGGATCTTGTTGATTCTCGTGGTTCCACCATCTTGCCTGCAGGGTTGGGCTGACATGAAGATTATAGATAATTTGCGTAAATAACCCAGAACAATAACAGTCCTGGAATAAATGGAAACTCCATTCTTTCAGTGGCTCAGCAATCCCCACTGCCACCTCCCCAAACAAAACAAAACAAAACACTGGAGTCACCTTTGGCTTCTCTTTCTTTCATACGTCACAGATACCAACCATCAGCAAATCCGTTTGGCTCCGCCTTTAGAATATGTCCACGATTGGCCCACTTGTCACCACCTCTGCCATTGTCTCTCTAATCTCACCTGGGTTACTGCAGTTGCCTTCTCCCTGGTCCCCTGCCTTCACTGTTGCAGCCTAGTCTCCACCCAGCAGCCACAGTCAGTTTGGAGAATGCCAGTTAGATCAAGTCACTCCCCTGTGTCCTCCCCTGGCTTTGCAATTCGCTCCAAATAGAAGCTGAAGTTCTTATGGGGGCTTATAAGGGCCTCTGCGAGCTGCAAACCACAGCCAACCCCAGTTCCAACTGATACCATATGTAGCCTTTACTTACTGCCCTTCTTTTTGCTCATCAGACATCTTAGAACACCTCAGAAATTTTGTGTTTGCTGTCTCCTCTGCCTGCAAGTTTCGCTCCTCTGATATTTGCTAAATTAATTTCTCATGTTGCTTGAGTCTCTGCTCAGGGACTACCTTGTTGATGAGGCCTTTCCTCACCACCCCATTAAAGACTGTGTGTTCCTCCACCACTGCCACTATCACTGTGCTGAGCCCTGTGCCTCCCATCCCTTCTTTGCTCTAATTTGCACTGACCATGACCTCACCCACTGAATATATGAATAATGACTTGGTGACAGATACAATATATTGTCCCAAAGTCCTGGGATTGAATCCTGCATTATTGCTTTACTAGCTGTAAGGCGAGCTGTGAACATTGTGCTCAACCTTTCCTTGGCAGAGAAATACGGACAAAAATACACACTTACAATGTTCTGCCTACCTTTATGTGGCTGGCTGTCTTGTGAGAAGTAAATGAAACACTGTTTCCAAACAGTTTAAACAGGTTGCCTGGCGTACACCAGGAATCATTAATGTTAACTGTCCTCCACATGATTCGATGAATTCCATTCTATTTGGTTGACAAGCATTAATTGAGTTCTATTTTTAAGTTAAAAAAATAAATTTAGAGTTTCCCTTTTAAAAACCTTACAAAATCAGAGTGTGAAATGTGAATATTTTACTTAGAATAAAAAAGAAATCACAACAAATCACACAATAAATGTGACATAATTACTGTCAGAGAAGTCTACGAGAAATAATATTTTAAATAATTTTTAAACACAACTTTATACTTTTTCAGGCTGTCTCCCTTTTGATCCCCCCTGCTGATGACAGTGATTTCTCAATATCATTTTCCTTTAGGGCACTGGAAGCTAACTGAGTCTTTCCTCTAGCAGGGCTGACTGGAATTTGTTGTTTATTTTTGATAGTTGAGACGCATTAGACATTTGACCTCACTCACACGGAGACATACTATTTGTAGTATGGCTGGAGATTTGTGCCCTAAAACATTGAAATTGCTGACATGTTTTATTTTATGTGATTTTAATCAGAGAAGAAACACATGCAAGATGCAGTTATAACTGTATCTGCTGTGAAATCTGTAAACCGTATCACAAGAGTTAGTCTACTTTGACTGGGCATCTTGATGGTTCTCCATGACCACCTTGTCTTTCATGGCTGAACTACTCGCAATTTACCAAATAAAGGCTTGTCTCTCATGGCCCAGGATTGTACTAGAAAGGATTATCCTGAGGTGTGGAAACCTCAGAGGGACTATTTGAAATATTGTTTTTTGAAAAAGTTTCATACAATGAAGATGCCATGATTTGCTCTCTCTCTCCTCCCATCCATAACAAAGAGATGTCTTTTCAATACAACTTGATTTTTCAGTTTAAAAATGCTTATAAAATGTATAATATTTCAGCTCTATTGCTCACTTATATTAGTAGTATTAACAATTCTGATATAGAAGAGTGAAGGAATACTCATTCATCTCAAATCTATGTAGACAACTGTCTGAAGTTTTTAGAACCAAGGTTATCAAACTTTAGCAGGTACCAGACTCACCCAGAAGGCTTGTTGTAACAGAGATTGCTACACCTTATCCCCAGCGTTTCTGATTCAGCAGGTCTGGTGTGGGGACCAGCACTCTGCGTTTCTCACAGCTCCCCAGGTGAGGCTGATGGTGTGGGGACCAGCACTCTGCGTTTCTAACAGCTCCCCAGGCGAGGCTGATACTGTTGGTCTGAGAACTACACTCTGGAAACCCCTGATCAAGAAGTAAAGGAACTGCTGAAAGAGAGACGTAGAAGGCTTCTTGAAGTCAAACCCGTGTTAGGAAGTTCATACATGATTACTTATATGCTTTATTCACAAATGTGTCTCTTTAGCCCTTACTCAGAGCTCTGAGTAAAAGAGTCCTGTTTTTAGACAATTATTTTATTACCAATTTTCCTAGCTTCTAGATTATCAGAATACGTGAATAACGGGAGGCACTGGCATTTACTGGAGAAGCACATTTGTGAAAACACCAGAAGAAAAAGGGGTGCCTGAGAGTGAGGGGGAAAAGTGAGAAACAAGGTGAAGCAGACTTACGAAGTTAAAATATTTAAGTGCCTGCTCTGGTTTAATAAAGGGACGATTAATCATGAATACTTTATTAGCTCTCGAATTTTGATGTCCAGAATAAAAGCCTCTGGCCACATGTGTCTATTGAGCATCTGAGATGTGACTGGTCTGAATGGAGTTGTGCTGTGTATGTAAAATGCATGCGGGACTTTGAAAACTATGAAAAAATGTAAAACGTGCCATTCATGATTTTTAAATACTGAACACGTGTTGAAATGATAACATTTAGGATCTATTAAGATCTATTATTAAAATTAATTATAATCTGTTTCCCTTGACTTGTTTTAATATTATTTATTTATTTATTTATTTTCCATTTTTTTCCCTTGACTTTTCTCAAACATGGCTTCTGGAAAATTTAAAATCACCTAAGTGGCTCGCATTCGATTTCTACGGAAAAGCACTACTTTGGAAGGCATCAGTATATTACAGCGTTTGCAGTATATCGGTACTAGCCTGAGGAATAACAGCAGGACGGGGGGCTGCTGGTTCAAGCCCGCTGAATTCCTTGAGAGCAGAACGACTTATTTGCTGGGTCTACCCCAGGGCCAGAGCCTTTCAGTGCGTGGTCCGTGAGAAGTATTTATTTTATATTTCTTGAAAGAATGAATATATAAGTGAATGGAAGAAAGAGTAAACATGTTTGAAGTATTCTGCTTAAGAAAGTGGGAGAGTGCTTTCAGAAATATTTCCAGCAGAAGTGGGTAGGATTTTAGAATTCTTAGTCTTGTTACAGTAAGCTTCGGTTTTCTGAAAAATGCATGAAGGAGAGGTGCCTCATTCTCTAACAATTCAGGATGGATGATCTGCTACGGTCTTTAGATTTAAAATGCCTCTTTCCCTCCAAACAACACATAAATATTTAAATAACAATTGTACTGTAACTTAGTAGCTCGTGAATCATTTATTGAATGTACTTGGATTTGACATACTTATCATACTTGAATTAAGAAGTGGTAAGATACGAAGTGAAAAGTCCTGGGCTTAAAGCTCAGAAGGTTTGAATTAGAGCCTCTCAAATCTCCCATTTATTAGTCACGGATGCCCCAAAGTCACGCAAGCCTTACCTTACACAAATGGTATCTTAGGTGCATTGTTCCCTAAAGCACATGCTAAGGTTTTAGGTGTGCAGGATTTTTTTGCTCAGTGCGTGCAAGCACAGAATGGTCTTGTGTCCAGGTGCAAACTAAAAACATGAATGCAAGGTATGAAGAGGGAGGAGAAGCTGTCCTTTGTTCTGTTGCTGTGAAGTTTCTTGCCGCTTCAGCCTGTATTAGTTATTCAGTGCTGTTTCTGGGTGAGACCCTCCTTCTTACATGACAGTTAAGACTGGAGAACAACCAGAAACATGTATGTAAAATAGTTTTGCTTAGAACTAAATCTGTAAACAAGGATGAAATATGGAGAAAGTCAACACACTTCTTTCATTATACTTCAATAGTGAAAAATATTTTGAATACAGTATATTAAAAAGATACAGTGTCCATCGCTGCTTTGTTCAATATGGTAGCCACTAACCACATGTGGCCATTTAAATTCAAATTAGATGCAGCAACATGGATGGACCTAGAGATTATCACACTAAGTGAAGTGAAGTCGGGCACAGAAAGACAAATATCATATGATATCACTGATATGTGGAATCTTAAAACAATGATACAAATGAACTTATTTACAAAACAGAAATAGAAAACAAACTTATGGTTACCATAGGGGAACAAGGAGGGAGGGATAAATTGGGAATTTGGGATTAACAGATACATACTATTATATATAAAATAAAAAAACAACAATGACCTACTGTATAGCACAGGGAACTATATTCCATATCATGTAATAACTTATAATGGAAAAGAATCTGAAAAATAATACATATATATATATATATATATGTATCACTGAATCACTTTGCTGTACACCAGAAATATTTTAAATCAACTATACTTCAGTTAAAAAGAAACTTAAAAAACCAACTCAAGTTGGAATTCGTTAAAACAAAAGTAAAATGAAAATTCAGCTCTTTAATCCTATGAGCCGTGCTGTGAATGCTCAGTGACTGCGTGTGGCTAATGGTTACTCTGCTACACGATGTGTGGAATGTTTATTTCCAGCATCAAAGAAAGTTCCACTGGACGGTGCTGCTTTAGGGTAAGTGGTTCTTTTAACTTAACTAAGCTCTGCTTCCTTATCCGAGAAAAGGGAGGAATAATAATTCAGTCTTTCGTTACATCACCAGAGTCCTGTGAGTCAAATGTCCATAAAAGTCCTATATGAATGCTACACAAAGGTGAATTATGATCATTATTGTGATCAGTGTAATCAGTGGAGAAAGGTTGGTGTGAGAATTGCTGGTAGGCAGCTGGCTGGCTGTTCACTGTGTACAGAGCATAGATCTTTCCTTGGTGCACCGGCTATATTTTGGCTGACTGTGTATACATGACTGGACTGGACATCTCTTTTGTATCATCTTACCTCCTCTTGGTCTACATTTCCTACTCTACCCATTGCTGCAGTAACCAGCTACCATTCGGGTCAAACTTAACAGGATCTGGCCTCAGCTGCACCTGAGGCTCTTACTTTCTGCCCTGGAGTGCCTATGACATGGCCAAGGTGAGGTTCCTGAAGGCACCTGCGCAGACATTCTGGAGCATATGCACCCCTGAGAGCATGAGAGAGCTGGCAGCTCCTGGGATAAGCCTTGGCCAGTGGGGGATGGGAGCAGGCGGGTAAACATTCCCCCCATCTGCCCCTCAGGTCGCTGTTACGCACACACTGCACAAGGCTGCCCTGGAGGGAGGAAGCAGGACTGAGCTGCGGATGCCCACAGTGCTGACCAGCTCAACCGGGCGCCCTGGACAGGCTTTTCTTCATCCCTGTTTCCCTCTTCACAATCCTTCTTCTGTTCCTCGGGGCCACTTCTCCAAAATAAACTCCCTGAAAGCCCTTGTCTAGGCTCTACATTTCTTGTGGGGTTGAGAGGGGGGACCTAGGTTAAGATAAGGTTTTGAGGTGATATACTGTTTTTCATCAAATTTTCTCAAGGTCATTTGAGTTTCAGAATTTGAACGAGTTGCCTTAGTATTGCCTATGGCCTTGAAACCAAGGACAAAATTAGTCATGTCAGTTAGCCTGCCCCTTTTCACTACCTCTGCAAAGAGAAAGGAGGTTGTAGTGATAGGAAAACGCAGGGATATTCAATAGTCTCCATGACAACCTCAATCCCCTACTGTCATATTAAAGTCCGCAAGTTTTCATTGATGTGATTAAGATGTGCCCGGTACTGTGCCTGGCAAAAAGATTTAATAGGAATAGAAGATTTGTTTCTCACCCTCTGGGAGCTTATAAGCAGTATTAGTTCTTGACCTTTGATGTTAGATTGTTCTTTATCTCAAACCACATTTTATCTCATATTGCTTCTTATTTTGTAAATACTTATTTAGAAAGTAGACTGTAAACTTAGTAAGGGTAAGAACTATACCCTTTCACTCAATATTTTGCCCCAGGATGGGGTCTGGCGCATAGAAGGTGCTCAGTAAATATTTTTAGAATTAATGACTAATAATAGTATTTATTGACTTTTTACTTTGTGTTAGGCCAGGGGGTGACAAACTACAGTCAGTGAGCCAAATCCATTGAGGGACCCATTTTTAATAAATCAAATTGTATTGGAACACAGCCATACTCATCCATTTCCATCTTTTAAGTGGCCGCTTTCAAGCTACAGGGGCAGAGTTGACAGTTACAACAGAGACCACATGGCCCACACGGCCAGACATATTTACTATCTGGCCCTTTATTGAAAATTTTGCCAATTTCTGTGTTGGGTCATAGGGTCTTAAGAAGCTAAATTTTCCGTGTGTGCCACGACATGGAAAATGTTGGGAAGGTCTGTATTAAGCCTCCACCGAATGGAAGACACTGTTCTAGAATACTACATACGAAGGTGCAGAAAGAATAGCCTGTATACGTAATTTTAGCTATGGAGGAGAGAGAGCTAGGAACCTTTTCAGCAGGCCCCAAACAGGGACATAGACAAGCCTTCTACGCCTCTTGGGGTAGTGTCTTCCTGGCCTTGGCAGTGGGTAGGAGAAATCATTCTTTGTTTCTTTCACAAATCCCCTTCTCAAAACATCTGAGTTCTAATTAAATAAAATAATCATAGTTACCAATTTACTGAAAGAGAGTAAACTCCATGTGTCTATTTTGCGTTGTATCTGTACTGAATCCCCAGATTGTGCACAATAAATGTCTATGGAATTAATGGAATTCTCACCATATTATAGATGAGGAATATTTCAGTCAGGAGAAATAGTCTTGTTTATTGAATATACAAAAGCCATGGTCAGTGTCACACAGCTAGTACATAGTGGAGGTGGATTCAAACTCAGGAACACCTGACTCAATATTTTGATTCTCTGCTCTATAACCTGTCACTAGGTACTGGGCTCTTGGCCACTAGGTACTGGGCTCTCAGCTCCTTCATCATTCTAGGGCTTTCTTTGCTCATCCAGAAAATGGGTGCAGAGTTGAGAACTAACTGAATGATTGCTAAACGTACTTCTTAATTTTGGAATGTACTGAAGCCATAGGCTATTGTCTGCAGCCGTGAACTGAAAGACTGGGTTGGTTTAATTGAGGTGGGAAAACCATTTTTAAAAATAGGGAAAAAGTGAAGGAATTGCACAGTGGCCAAGCAATGTAAACAAATGAGTTCTGTTTTATGGAGCTTCAGGTCCCCATGCCACAGCTAGGTCAAAAGTCACTTGAGTAAGACTCAAAGGTCAACTTAACCAGAAAATAAAATATCAAATTGACCAAGTGGAAGAGACAAAGCCCCCTTTGCTTTCGAACTAATACCCTCTGTTCGGAGCTGGAAAGGGCTTATCTCAGTTGCTTCATACCACAACAGCACTTTGCATGGGTTCTCTTTGGTTTTTCCAGGGCAGTAAATCTTATCTTTCTTTAACCCATGCTGTGTTTTCTTAATTATATTATTTTGTCTTTTAATTCTAAGAATCCTTTTCTTTCTCTGTTCATTTTGAAGTTCAAAGGCAAGCTCTTTAAAATCTTCTACAGTCAGGTCACCTTATCTGTGACCTACCATCTCATCAGTTTTATTGTCAACGCAGCAGTGTGGCTTCAGATCACATGGTTTATTTTTACTTTTATGTCTTGATTTGCCCTGGGCCATACGAGTCATTCAGAAAAAGGTGGCCCAGGGACATGCAGGCCATTCTCTTCCCTTAATTCCCATAATTAATTGCTTTTTAATCGGTGGCAATGACTCTGGTAAACGAGCCTGCCAAATATTTGCTACTCCCCTTATGAATCGTTCTGCTTTGGCCAGTGAACCCACACACTTAGTTGCAGATGCAGTGTGGTGGGCTGGCTTGGAAATAGCAAGCCAGACCTTGATCTTGCTGGGCTGTAGAGGGTTGTTCTGAATTATGACGGCTTTTCTGATATACCAGAGTTCTTGTGCTCAAAAATTGTGAATGAAAAAAAAAATCGCGAATGTATTTCAACAAACTTTTTTTGAGCAGTCATTAATGCATTTGTCTTCAACTAACATTTACTGCGTTTTTTATTTTAAGTGCTAGGGCAGGAGGATAAGGCAGACAGATTACACTTCTGCCTTATGGGCACTTTAGTACAGATAGAAAATATACAAGAAATAAGTAATATGTACATGAATAAACACATAAGTAAACCGTGATAAGTGAAATATGAAGGAAGTAAAACAGGATGATGAAATTGAGCTGGGATGTGATGTTAAAGGTAGACGGTCAAGTGGGCATCGATGAAGTGATGACATTTGAGTACAGATTTGAGTGATAAGAAAGAGCCAGGTATGTGAGAAACTGGTCGGGGGTAACTTGGGGGTGTCCAGGCAGATAGCATGGTGGGCATATAAATTCTGAGGTGGGAAGGAACCTGGTGGGTTTGCGAAACACAACAGAGCTCGGTGTGGTTGGAGCTGGGTGAACATGGAGAGCAGTAGTTTAAGATGAAGCAGGAGAGGTGGGCAGAGGAAGATAATTCCTTGTGTAGCATAGGCTCCAACTCTGTGTTGGAAACCAGGCTGGGTGCTAGATGCTGGGGCTATAACGACCAAAAACACATTTGTGGACCAGATCACTTGCCCTGAGGGTCTCCCATCATTGCAGGTATAAAGCTCCTCCCAGATCCAAGACTCCTGTCACTGATGCTCCAGGACTTGTCCAATCACACCCCCCATCCTTTTCTCCTTAGTCACCATCATAGACAAGTGCTCCCAGCTAGTTCTTTATCAATGGACATGCCTCTAGGCTTCCCAAGTCTGATCTATCCCTGCCTCTCCTGTGCTTTTAAACCCCTGTGCTTCCCTGGAATTCACAGTGAAGAATGAACAAATCCTCTGATGTCCCAAACTTCCTCTCTAAAAGGTCCCATCACCTTCTGGATCTACATAAAGACTTTCTGTCCCCCAGTGAAGCAGCTTCCCCACAAGCCTCCCACTGGTGAGTGTTTTAGCTTGCACACCCCAGACACCTCAGGGTCTGAGGGTGAGGGAGTTATCTCCCTTTGCCCGTGGTGTCTTTTTCCTACTTCAAAAATTCCAGCTGCTTTGAAGCACATCGTTAGACTTTTTTACCCCAAATTATTTGGCACAGAGGAAGTATTTCCAAAGTGTTGGCTTTAATTATATATTGTATCATTTTATTTTTGTTTTTTTGAGCAGTGGGGGAGAGATGTAGTTAAGGGCATAGACCTTGGAATCAGATTGCCTGGGTTGGATCCAGGCTCTGTAATTTACTAGTTGTGAGATTAGAACAAGTTAACTAATGGCTCTGGGACTCAGTTTCCTCATCTTTAAAATGGGGCTAGGGTAGATGTGAGAATTAAATGAGGTAATACATGAAGTACTTTGAATGGCGGTTGGCATATTATGGGTGCCGTATAAATTTGTTATTATTTTGTTATTAATTGAGTGATGGCTTGGGCATCTGGGTTGCTTCTTTTCTTCATGTCTGCCTTATATAATTTTTGGCAGATTCAGCATCCATGAAGGTGGGCCATCTATGCATGACTCTGACCTTTCAACCTTTGGTCTCCTCAGCTCTAACCATTTCTTCCTCCATCGCATCTCAGCCACTTACACATGGCCACACCCTAGACTTTGCCATCTCCAGCAGTTGCCTCCTCTCCAAAATCATGATTTCACACATCCCACTTGTATACCGTTATCTCCTCTCCTACTAGTTTATTCACTCCAGCATTTGCCCGCCAGAGACTGACATCATTGATCTTAAACCCATTCACCCTTCTGCAGCTTTGTCACTATCTCTTTCTCCCCCTCTCATCCTCACTTCTCTCATCATCCGGCTTATATTTTATGGTCCATCATTAAAATTACTCCCTTGCAAAACTCCCTGTCTTCCTTTCTTTGCTCTCCTTTGGCCAATCCTGCCTAGAAAAACCCCTGGATAAGCCCAACAAGTCACTTTGTCTGAGCTTGCTCCTGAGAAGTTGAAAAAAATCACAATGTTGCTTAGAAGACTCACTTCAAACATGTGACCACGAAGTTCAGATGTGTACAGAGAATACCTATCAGAATCCTACATTCCTCTATCAAATTCACTTGATCGTTCTCTGAGATGACTGTTGTACATCTTCTCTCCCCTCACTGGCACTCCTCCCTACCAGCTGATGTTTTAGTTTCATACTTTACTAAAAAGTTAGACAAAAACAGACATTCCCTCCAATATTCCCTCTGATTACCTCCACTGATTCCACGACCCTGCCTTCATTTGTACCTTCCCTCCTATAACAACTGAAGATCGGTCTCTACTCTCCTCCAAAACAAACCATTGCTCTTGCTCTTTGGATTCACCCCTCTAACATTTTCAAATACCTCATTCTTCTAATTATCTCCACTGTCAATCTCTCCTCTGTGGGATCAATCTCCTTGGCACACAAACATCTTTTAATATCGTTTATCTTACAAGAAGCGTAAAAACCTTGACCTGAGCCTGGGGCATCTTGCCAGAGAGCTTCTCCTGGCTCCGCTGGATCCATTCTTGACCTTTCTCCACACTGCACCCTGCCTCAATGGGTTCCTTGTGTTTGGGCTTCTAGTTGGATTTAGTGACCAGGCAGCCTCTGCAGGATATTGGAGAAAGACAGGAGAGTAGGGTCAGAGTACTGACTACCCTAGAAACTGCCTTTTAAGTAGAGAGCTACCGTGCCATCCCTTGAAGTTACCATGTCCTGTATATATCTTCATAGGCAGTGCCTTTAGAAATAACCTCTCCCAGGATTAACCTAATTTGACTGTGCCGTCTATTTTCTGTTGGAACCCTGCCTGATAAGATCATCCTTTAGCTACAGCCCCATTTCTCTGATGTAACAGTATTCTTGGTTTTCTTGTATTTTCTAGATGTACCCTCTCAGTACCCTTGCTGGATACTCCTCTTCCTGAAATCTAACGACCTCTACATGTTGAAATACCCCAGGACTTTATCCTCACTCCCCTTTTCTTTCCTCTATCCCTTTTCCCTCATGACCTCATCTAGTTCATGGCGCCAGATACCATCTATATGTATTAATTATTTTCAAATTCACATCTTTAACTACAACTCACATTCTAAGGTACATACATTTATGTAACTACGGAATGGATACCTTCACTGGGAAGTCCAGTGGGCATCTCACACTTCACCTGGGCAAAATGGTACCAGTGATCTCATTCGCTTCAGTCTCCCCAACAAGTCTGCCTCTCCATAGCCTTCCCCACCTAGGATAAGACTACTACAATCCACCCAGCTTCCCAGGCCAGCAGTCATCCTGAATTTCTCTCATTTCTTATATCCCACATGCAACCCACCAGTAAGTCCGATCTCCAATATATCCTAACTGCAACTACTTTTCACCATCTTCACTGCAATACCTGGAGTCCAACATGCCATCTCCTCTCTTCCAGGCTCCTGAAACAGCTTCAACCTCTTCAACCTCTGTGCAATGCAGCATAGATCCTGGGTGTAACACGGATTGCTAAAGGCAGTGTGTGGTAGGCAGAATTCTAAGATGACCCCCATTAACCCTTGCCCGTTGCTGATCCTTTCCTATTGAGTGTGAGCTGAACTTGTGAGAATGATGATATATAGCAAAATGAACTTAACAGTTATAATCAGGATCCTTATCTTTTGAATTAATCAAAAGGGAGATTATTCAGGTGGGTCTGACCCACCTGAATAAAGGGCTCTGACAAGAGCCCTTTAAATCTCGGTCTAGAGGTTAGGGACAAAGTCAGATTCAAAGCATGAGAATTATTTAACATAATGGAGGCTTTGTTGTTGTCTTTTAAGATGGATGGTACACGTAGCAAGGAACGTGATTGCCTTCTAGTTGCTGAGAGTGGCCCTCACGTGACAGCCGGCTAAGAAATGGGAACCTCAGTCCGATAGCAGCAAGGGACTGAGCTCTGCCGAAGTCTAAATGAGCTTTTGGAAGAGAACCCCAGCTCCAGATGAGATGAGCTTGGCCGCACCGTGACTTTGCCTTTGTGAGACCCTAAACACAGAACCCAGCCAGGCCACACACAGACTTCTGACCCACATAAACTGGGAGCTAACGGAGTTGTTCTAAACTGCTAAATTTGTGTCCATTTGTCATGCAGCAATAGGAAACTAATACACACTATTCTTCTACCTAGAGTTTCAGAGTAATTAGAAATATAAAATAATCTCACTGGGGGCTTTTTGGCACCTGGAAGGACTTCACTGTGGACTGGCAGAATACTGTAAACCCTCATTTATGGGAGTCTCCCAGAAAAATGGGGATTCATGAAAAGTTGTATTCACTGACTATCCCCAATCTGATAAATCCTGGTAACATTTGTTAACTATGCAATCATTACACGTATTAATCATGCAGGGGACAGATACCACCCTCACCTCAGGTAATGGGGAAGAGTTTTGTAAAGTGACTCTATGCAAAGGTTTGGAGAAACAGACATGAAAGAGTGCAGTATCCCGAGGGTTAGCAATAGCAGTGAGCTGTCAGTATCCCCAGGTCTGGAGAGCAATTCCCTGCACCCAGAGAGAGGAGCTGAATGGAGAAGGCTGCTTCAGTAGAGAAACGGAGCCATCAGAGCAGAGAGCAGTGGGCATGGGTGCGGTAGTGGCTGGGACTCAGTAGCCTGAGCTCCCTTCCTCTGTCCACTGACCTCTGGCAGCTCACAACCAGAAGTCAGAGGGTGACGAGCTTGCATCCACATTGGCCAGGTTAGCAGGATGGACAAGTGTACAGAATGAATCTAGAGGGGCAGACAGAGAGTAGCTGATGGATGAATTAAGCTCTCATTTCTACACAAGATGCATGCCTCAGAAAGCTAGTTTTTGCCACGTCTCCCACTTGGTCTCCCGTGACTTCTGCAGGCAGTACTAGATCCAGGACACCGTCTTTGTCAGCCTGTGACACAGAGAACTGCACATGTCGGACTGAGAATGTCCCAATGTCCTTTTCCCTTGGAGGATATTCCTGGAAGACTCTGGCAGGCCCTGTTTATCATGTTCCTGAGAGTTGAAATTGTAGTTAATTTTTCTTTTTAGAGAGTTTTGGATAGTTTGTTTATATATTTTTTTCCTTCCCACTCTTCTTGTCATTGTCCTGTTCCAGGTCTCCATAAGAGAACTTCTTGGAAATTCAAGATTACGAGAGTTGGGGAGGTGTTGAACACAAGTTGGTGGAACATAATATGAGAATTTAAAGTCTCATGTTAAAATTAAATATTAAATATGAGAATTAAAATTGTCATTAACTCTTCTGCTAGGTCCATAAACAAGTGAATTAAGCTCTATTCAGAATTAACACTCAAACCCCCTTTAAGTATGTTCAACTTTGTTTTCTGTACCTGTAGATTGAGTTAACCCCACCTTAGCAACTGAATATTATATTTTCATTCATTCAATAACTATATTTTAAATACCTATTTTTTGCCTGTTCTCTGTTACATTGGAGTGGTGTTGGGTAATGGTATATCAAGAAAGGGGAGAAACATGGTTTCTGTCCTCAGACAGTTTACTAAAAACCTGGTGTCTCCTAGGTTCTGGATTACTAATTTTCCTGACAATGCACAGCTAATTCTGGGACTTCTCTCCTGAAATACATTAACAAGAATGATAATAAGAGTTAATATTTAGCGAGCATTTTCTCTATGCCAGAAACTCTATTAAGCACCCTATATTTCATTTTCTTTTTAAAATTCAAATAATTCATATAGATAGTTTAAACATTCATGTAACACTATAGGCTTATAAAACTCAGGGGCCACTATTTTTAAAATCACCTGACCAGGTCCTCTATTTATCTCCTTATTTCCTGATAACAAGTTTATATTATCATTTCTTAATTTTTCAATTTTAGATTATATATCTTTGGCCTCCAATCTGGAAGATAAGGAATTAGGTCTCTTAAATGCCACAGCACTAAACCCCTCTCCTGGTTCTGCTATACCAAAATCCAGTGTTTAAATTTGTATATATGATATATTCTTCATGGGTGAGCCACCGTGTGCTATTATGACATTTTCTCTCTTTTCTCTTTCTTTTCATGTTGGTGTGCATTACTGGAGATAAAAATTGCCCTACATTTTCATTTGTTCCATGTAACCATCACAAATTCATCCACAAACTTCCTTCCAGGTGGCAAAACTCTGCATATTATTGTCAAATGCATTAAGTAATATGTCAGTTAAATTTTTTTCCCTTGGAGACGTCCTCCTGGAGCCTTTTTTCTCCTGATTCAGTCTCATCGTGTTGCTTTCCATGCTGGCTACATCAGTGACCTTGGAGCTTGTCTTTAACATCATCTTAGAATTATCTCCACCACCCACCCCCCGCCCCCCGCCCAGGCTGTTTCTCCTGTTTCCTCCATCTTTTTCCCTGGCTGACTTTCTCACTTTGATGGAGTATGGCTTCCAACAGCTTACTGAGTAAGGTGGTCTGGTAGGCAATATTTTGAGACCTTGAATGTCTAAAAATATCTTTATCTCCTTAAACACTTGACTGATAGTTTAGAGGGTTTTGGGATCCTAGGTTGGAAATCACATTTGCTCTGGTGTTTGAAGATATTATTCCATTGCCTTGCAGTCTTGAATGTTGTTGTTAAACCCAATGTCATTCTAATTCCTCATCCCTTTTGGGTGATTTTTCATTCTTTTATTGCTGCTAACTGGACTTTTCTGTGCTAATATTCTTAGAAGAATGATCTCACTCACTCCTCACACCAGCTATGAGACAGGTACTGTTATTGCCACCTTCTTAAAGGTGAAGAAATGAGACAGAGAGACGTCAGGCTAATATCCATCAAGTAGGTGCGACAACTGACATTTAAACCTGGACCAGTTCTGACTTCATCACCTGTGCTCTCATTATGATGTCCTAAGACTCTGCATGGAATTCAGGTTTAACACCATGCTTTGTCTAAGGCCATTTCAGTTCAGTTTGGACCCTCCCCTGGGTCCAAGTCGACTGCTGGGGCAGAGCTTATGCCCAGTCAATGCCTGGCTCCCCTCATGTCTCCTATTCACCACTCTGCTGTCTCAGTATTCATTGGGGCCCACTGTGTGGTGACCACGACGTCCCTGGAAACGGACTCCGTTCAGAATCTGTGTTTTCCACCTTTTAACAAGCTCTCTTTTCAGACCTCTGATATTTGAAAATGCAGGAGTCATGCTTACAGTATTTTCCTTGAGCTGTATTTGTGTTTCATATTTCTGCCACATTCTATAAGCGGACCGTATTTACGCTTCAGTGATCTGTTGTCTTTTCCTTAGCTATAGATCATGCTTTTTCTTAATTTGACACACATTCAAACAACCTGAGATGAATTTTTAAAAATGCCTCTTCATTTTACTCATGGGTCTCTAGCTCACATTTATATCTTGAGTTATGAAGGATCATATTTAAGTACATATGGAAGGAAAGAGTGTCACTGTCAGGAAGTGTAAAAAGCAATCCAGGATCTACCAGCTACTTGCTGTTGACCTTGGGTAATTCATCCAACCTCTCTGAGTCGTAGCTTCCTCATCTCAACAGTGGGTTAATTAGCCCTATCCTCCCTGCTGTTATGTCTCAGGGAAAAATGAAAAAAAAATATGGGAAAATATCCTGAAATTCTACAGTAGTCTTTGTCACACTGTCATACATGTACAAGCATTAAAATTTTGACCAAATCCACATTATAACTACACTATTTAGTAAATACCTTTGAATTCAGCTTACTTTTTGTCTTAACTTACATACATTTATTTATAAAGGGAAATTAGTGGAAAGGAAATAGAGAGAGAGAGAAATGTAGGATGGATCATGGCCCAGAGAGAAAGAGTTGCTCAATGTATGTTCTAGAGAAGAACAGACAGGAGTGAATCTCTGACTTAGGGACCAATTTTCCACTGTATTGGATCAAAAGGTGGGATGAGTAAGGATGAGGGAGACCTGAGGCAGTGGGTTGACCCACTGAAGGAAGCGAAATCTAACCCGAAAGGGGAGATTGAGGAAGGGAGGGACAGGGACTGAGAGGTGTGGGGTGTCTGTGGCTTATGGCTGAGTGATAAGATGAGGCAGTGTTGGTAGGAAGAGGCCTTGACTGAGGAAGAAGAGTTAGGGGTTTAAAGAAAAGTTTGGTTAAAGGAGGTCATATAAAGGTCAAGGTTGAGGGACTGGGGGAACCTGAGGAAACCTAATGCTGGTTTGGTAATGAGGGGGTGTTGAGAGAGTTAAGGGAAGGGGTGCTGATGAGGGGTGGTGAGGGATGCTGAATAGGACTTAAGAAATCGAAGTTGCCATGGTGATGCTACAGCAGGATAAGCCAGGGTACCTGTTTGGAAGTGGGCAGGTTATTGAGGAGAGGTGGTAATGGAATATGTGTCCTCATTATTTCAAGTTTCATAGGTTTTCTTCCTGGGACTGGACTCTAAGAGCAGGGGTGGCCATGAACAAGTGCTAAAAACACGCAATGTATCACACATGTCCTACGTTAAATTGTTTTGTATATTCGATACTACCATAGGTATATGTACCACACTCAGGAAATACCTCTTTTAAGCATTCCCCAAATATTTGGAATTATTTATAATTAGCTCTTCAAACACACTTTGACTTTGCCATTCTCCTCCATTCTTCCCTGGTAGACATATCCTGGTATCTAGCAACTCAAAATGATCCCATGGGCGCAGTTGCCTAAGTATCGATATGGTGGCTCAGGGGGCAGGTAGAGGATTGGCCTTGGTAAAGTTATAAACTTGTTGAAGTTCAAACTCAGAATACCTTTTAACATCTGGTAATCGGAAATCCTCCCCCCTTTGGATTTTCATTTGGGCCTTTCTCAAAAAAGTGAAAAGTTCTTGTTCTCACAACTTTGGCTTAGATAGGAGAAGGTTTGAAATAAATGCAGTGGAAACAGTTACATCATAAACTATTTCAAGACCTGTCCTAAAATGGGAACTCTGGGAAATAGCTCGGTGCTCCATCTTGCTGGATTCCTACACTGGAAAGCTGAGGACAAAAGAGGATTAAGTGTCCTAAGCATTATCTTGGGATTTGCGTTTCATGCCTGGGAGGCCCACGTCCACAGTTCTGCCCAAGCACAGGAAGATAGCCCCAGCTCTAAGCCTGACCTATACATCTCTGGCTAGAGCAGGGTCACGTAACAGGACATTGGTCATGGATGATTCTGAGCTGTTGTATCAACAGGGGGAAACAATGAGAACATGGTTTAACAAGAGAGAAAAAAAACACTCCTGCAACTCTCCCTATTTTCCCCTTTTTTCCTTCCCTTCCTTTCCTTCTCCCAAGGCTAAGATTTAAATTTAAATTTGGGCTCCTTTGCAGAATCCTGTAAAAGTCTGCTTATTTAATATAAACCTAACCACTGTGCTTTTGCATATCCATGATCAGTGCTTGGGCTGAGATGGTAAGGTTCTGAGGCTGGAGGGGAGGTCAAAAGTCATCAAATTCAGTCCCCTCGCTTTGAAATGAGAAACTTACAGGCCAGAGGGGTGCAATAACGTGCCCAAGGTCACCCAAATGGTTTGCAGCAGCATCAAGCCTGGGTTGCAGTTCCTTCCCTCCATCTGTTGTAAATCCTCTTGGACAGGCTTTGTGGCAAACTACCAGGGAAGCTTATTGGAAAGCAGTTAAGAACGTTAGACCGTCTGCAGATGTGATTTTAAAGGTTATTTATTTGTTTTACTGCGAATCATGACTTCCCCTCCATCCGTCTTCTTGTTCCAGGGCCAGATTCTGCCCTTTGATGTTCTTTGTGGCATTCTCGTTGCCTTTGGCCTGAATCAGAAGTAGGGCTTGACCCAAAGCTACTGGTGCCTTTATTTGCCCTCAGAGGACTTCCCCTCCCCCCAGGAGGCTCTGAAAAATCGGCTTCTTAGAATTACTTTCTACACAAGATGTGTTTTGCTGTGTTTGTGTCATAGAATCTCGGAGCTGGAGGAGACCTCTAAGGTCATTAATCCAACCCCCAACCCAGTTCAGGTATGTCTTCCAAAAATTTCCTGGCATATGGTCACACAGTCTTATGACTGGGAGGTACATTGGGGACCAAAGAATATCTTGGTTTCTCTTTGTAGGTAAAGAAGCTGAGATTCAGAGAGGTGAAGTCATTCATCCCCACGCAGGCAGAGGAGCTAGAATTGTAATTCTGGCTTCTGACCCTGAGTCTGTAGCTCTGTCTATTGTGTCATGCTCCCCTTGATTAAATGCTTCCAATAATTGTTCAGTGAGTCATCTGTGTATTAATTTGTTAATCATCATTAACGTACTAAGCCCTTATTTTGCCCAGTACTAATAGTTTAGGCAGATTGACAGTGCAGCAAGAAGAAAAACCCATACCTTGATGTCTTTATTCCCTAAGACAGTCATTCTTTTGGAGGTTGTACTAGTTTTCTTATGCTGCTATCACAAATTATCACATACTTGGCATTAGACAACACAAATTTCTTATCTACGGTTCTGGAGATCAGAAGCCTGAAATGAGTCTCACTGGGTTAAAATCAAGGTGTTGGCAGAACTGTGTCCCTTCTGGAGGCTGTAGGGGAGAACCTGTTTCCTTGCATTTTCTAGCTTCTAGAAACTGCCTCCACTCACTGGCTCTTGGCATGATCCCTCTCTCCATCTTCAAAGTGCATCACCCAATTCTGACCCTTTCTCTTTTGCCTCCCTGTCTCCTTTATAAGGCTCTTGTGATTACATTCAGCCCACCTGGATAATCCAGGCTAACCTCTCCAGCTCAAGATCCATAATTTAATCACATCCGCAAACTCCCTTTTGCCATGTGAGGTAACACAGTCATAGGTTTGTAGGATTAGGATACAGCCAAATGTGGAGGACTATTATTCTTCCTACCACAAGTCACACACAAAGCAGTCCAGAGATGTCACCAATAGATACGAAAAAGGGAAGTCTTTGTGGAGAACTGATCCTTGAGCCAAGTTGTCAGGGATGCGAGAAGTTCGCCTGCCAGGACAGGTGACATTGAGTGTGACAAGTTGAAACAATAGTATGTTTAAAGCTGCCCAGATATGACACTGAGCACATCGCACTTCTAAGGACTGCCGGGTCGCTCAGTTTTCCCTATGAAAATCTCAACAACTTGCACACATAAGCCAATTAGGATTAGAGATGCAATGTGATAACCCAACTAACTCAAGGTAGTGTTGTAAAAGGTGCATATTTTCATAAAGATTGAAAGAGGAGGGATATAATGAGAGAAGGAGGTTTGCATTTCAAGTCTGTTGTTGAGGGACTTGGATAATCAGAAAGGGTCAGGTGGTCGGGACCGACCAAGTAGATTGACTAGAGAGAGAGAGAGAGAGAGAGAGGAGAAGCCTAAAGGATAAGAAATAGTTATTTTAAGAAAAGGGAGCATCTACAGCAAATACAATCTTTTTTGGGTTTCGACTATGTGATTTCACAAATCATACATGTTCACTGTTGCCAACCAAACCCTAGAAACTGCTTGGTTTTGATACATCCAACAATGATTCTCAAACTTCATCATTATTTGAAAAATAATTATTTGAAAAATCAGTTATTTGAAAAATCCCTTTGGGTGGTCTTCGGCTATACTTAATCATTTTGACTTTTGCTCAGTTCACGGCAAAGAAAATAAACAGATTGAAAAGAATTTTTTTCAATTTTTCTCTCATAATTCTTTTTAGCTTCCTTCAACTTTCCTGCTAGCAAGTACATCCCCAAATGAATGGATGGTAATAAATGGAAAAATGCAGATTTAGTGCTAGGTTTTGGGATGTGAAGAACCACAATATGTACGAAAGAGTCCTATTTCTGATTTGCTGTGAATAGATGTGCCCATAATTCTTTGGGCCCCACAAAGGACATCACGATTCCCACGTGTTCTGTTATCACAATTTAGATGACTACTATATTTTTATCAGCAAGTAGTTATTGGTACTAATTATGTTCCAGGTTGTCAAACAATCAAGGGATTTGAGAACATAGAAAATACTCTGAAAATACAGTTTCAGATCTGGGACCTAGAGACAAATTAGATGAGGTTAATTTTTTCAGCATCCTCCAATTTACTACGAAGTGATTTACTTTATCCTTTATCTCCTTTAATTCTCTAGCCCAATTGTGTACAAAAAGAACCAAGAAGAATGCAGAGCACACGGTAGTAGTTCAGTCAATGATTATGGAATAAAGAAGGAAGAAAATGAAGGCAAGAGCTTGCAGTAAGTTGTGCAGAATCACAGAGCTACTACGGACAGAGCTGAACTTGAAGTCATGTCTAACTAGTTCCAAAGTCTTTGCAGTTTGCACCCCAAAAAGCTGCTGATGCCTGGAGAAAAATAATGGCTAATATTTACTAAATGTTTACTGTGTGTCAGATACTGTTCTAACTTCTTCACATACATTAAATGATTTCTTCCCGCTGGAAAAAAACAAAAACCTTTGTGGTAGATACTATTAATAGTATCCCCATTTTCCAGATCAAGTTACAGAGACTTTGAGAGTTATGGAATTTTTCCAAGATTCTAAATTTTGTAAATTATTGAGAGGAAGTTGGACACAGGCAGACTTACTCCAGAGCCGTCCTTGTTATTCAGAGTGAAACTGGCTTATGAAACAAGGACTACAGAAGTGTTAAGAGTGAGGGCACAGCCAGCTTGATGAGTGGAGAATGGTGGTCATAGACAATCTGAGTTGGAAAGCATTTTAGTGGTCACATCCCACCCAAACCCGCTTATCTGGTAGCTTAAAACCATGTTCAGTGGAGCCTTAAATATCTCCTAATGGCACCTCAGGCCTCCTGCAGAGTCCAAGGGTACATCAGTTATGCTCTTGCCCATCCTGGTTTTCCTTTTGTCTGCTATACATTTTATGCTTTTCTATATGGATTAATTTGAATAATGGTTCTCTAGCTTTAAAAGCTTGAAAGTCTCTCTCCTATTTATGACATTTGGGTGTGGTCATCCAGCCATCCTTCAATACTTCCACTAGTGTGGAATTTATTACTTAGTAAGGTTGTTTATTCCAATTTCTGATATATTGGAAAGCTCTTTGCTTTATAAGCCAAATTTTATCTCCATATAAGACCCATATTTCCAAAGCAAATAGCATTCATTTGATGGCCTAAAGTGTGGTCTATCTTGATGAATTTTCCATGCTGTTGTACTCTGCTGTTGTTGAGTGGAATGTTCTATAAATGTCAACTGGGTAAAGCTGGCTGATAGCGTTGTACAGCTCTTGTGTATCTTTATTGATTTCTTGAACACTTGTCCTAGCAATTAATGACACAGAGGCATTGAAGGCTCCAACTTTAATTGTGGATTTGTCTATTTCTCCTTTCAGTTCTATCAGTTTTTATTTCACTTATTTGGAAGCTCTATTACAGGTGCATAAACATTTAGGCTTTTTTTGTCATCTTGGAGAATTGATCACTTTGTCATCATGTAACGCCTGTTTTTTCAACCCCTGGTGATATTCCTTATTCTGATCTTTGATATTAATATAGATACTCCAACTTTTTAAAATTAGTGTTTGCATGTTATATATTTTTTTTCATCCTTCCACTTTAAACGATTCTGTTTTTCTATCTAAAATGTAGAAAACATACATTGGGTCTTGCTTTTCTTTATCCAGTTTGATAATCTGTCTTTTAATTTGTGTGTTTAGATCATTTATAGTTACTCTAATTATGTGAGATGGTATGATTAATATTTACCATCTTGCTGGTTGTTTTCTACTTGCTCATGTCTTTTTTACCCCCTATTTTCTACTTTCTTTTAAATTGAGAAATTTTAAATGATCCTATTTTTGCCTCCACTATTGCTTTATTTTTGCTATTTCTTTTAAAAAATACTTTTCGTGGTTACACTAGAGTTTGTAATATACATTTTTAGCTAATCTGCATCTACGTTCAAATTATATGATGCCACTTCAAGTGTAGTGTAAGTACCTTAAACACACTATGCTCTTCGTTCCTCCCGCCCATCCTTTGTGCTGCTGTTGTCAGGTATTTCACTCTTACACATTCTACATATACACAATGTATTGCTATTTGTTATATACTTTATATATTTTTTTATATACTTTAAAATACTTTAAAAAGAAAAAATGAGCTTTATATTTACCTTTATTTATTCCAATTCCAATCCTTTTCCCTTCTTTATGCAGACCCCAATTTCTATCTGATGTACTCCTTCTGCCTAGAGAATTAATTTCATTCAACATTTCTTATACTTCAAACCTGCCAGCAGTGAATACTTTCAGTTCTTATTCGACTGAAAAGGTCTTTATTACACTTTAATTTTTAAAAATATTTTCACTGGGGAAACAATTTTGGTGGACACTTTTTTTCTTTCAGCATTTAAAGATATTACTCCATTATCTTCTGACTTGCATAGCTCCTGACAAAGTGCCTTTACTCTTATTTATATGTTTCCCACCCCTCTGGCTACCTCCAAGATTTTCTCTGTCTTTGGTCTTCACAGTTTGAATATCATATGTACAGATGTGTGTGTGTGCGTATGGGTGTGCGTGTGTGCGTGTGTGTTTTGTATTTATCCTGCTTCATATTCTCTGAGCTTCCTGGATCTGTAGTTTTGTATCTTTCACTAATTTTGGAAAATTCTCATGCAGTATGTCTTCAAATATTCCTTCTGCTCTATTCTCTCTCTTTTGCATCTAGAATCTAATGACATATATGTCGGGCTCTTAATATTCTGCTACAGCTCTTGGACGACCTACTGTTTTTCACTTTGTGTTTCATATTGTGTGATTTCTCTTTATCTACCTTCAAGTTCTCTAATTCTTCAGCTGCATCAAGTTTACTGAGGAGGTCATCAAAGGTATTCTTCATCTCCATTCTAGTGTTTTCTAATTGATTCTTTCCTAAAGTTTCCATCTCCCTGCTGAAATGATCCATCTGATTGTGCGTCGTATGGATCTTTTCCACTAGACTCTTTAACATCTTAACCAATTGTTTTAAAACCCCCTGACTGACATTTTCAATGTTAGTTTTATTTCTGAGTCCAGCTCCATTGATTGCTTTGATTTTTGACAGAATGTTGTTTTATCTTGTTTCTTTGTATGCTTCGTGACATTTTATATGACAGTAGAGGCAGGTATATAATCTTTACCCCTGGAAATTGGTATGCCTTTCCTTTTGCCAGGGCTTTCAGGGAGAAGGAGTGTTGTTTTGAGTCAATCAGGTCAGGAATTGAGCTGTAAAATGTATTTACAGTTGCTATCCTTACCCTTCCTGCATCACAGGCTCAAGTTCTAGTGTTACCTTGTGTCTAGGGTGGAGGCTGGTTTGCAAGATGGTTGCCCTCAAGGTCTGCTCCACTTTCAGCTTCAAGTCTTCTCTTTTCTCTGGTTCCTTGAGGTGTTCACTTCCCGTTCTCTTGTCCTCTCTTGGCAGTAAATGGCTGCTGGTTGGTGTGAAGGCAGAGGATGTTCCCTGTTGTTCTGATTGAGACTCGGGTAGGTACTCTGTCCTTGACTCTTGGAACACAAGACTTTTGCGTGATCTTGCCCTTCCTTAAGCTGTAAGGGACCTCTTGGTTTGGGTCCCGGATATATTCCTGCCCTTCATCCAGGGATAGAGGGTCCTTTTTGTTTCCTTTCCCAGCTGCAGTGAGTCTTCACCACTGTCCAAAGCCAATACTCTTTATTGCTCTTTCCTACAAGCTTAATGTTTTTATTCTGTAAGGTAGGGTAGATGGATCTAGGAAGGGCTCATGCCTTTCCCACGGTGGCTGCTGGCTGATTCTCGGAGGCCTGTGCCATGAGGAAGACTTTCTTGGGATTCTCACCCTGCCTCCAATCACTCCTGTGAGCACCTGATGAGGTCTGTTGAGGACAGCCAGTTAGTGGGTGGGAATTACCATGGTGCCAGGGGTTCTGTAATCTCACATTAGCCCACACTTGGCCTCTAGCAATTTGTTAAAGTTTTAGCTGAATTCTTATTAACAGCTGCTATGGCTCCTGGTAGCATTTGTCCTCAGTAAGCAACTGTTCATGCCCTGGCTTTTCTTGAAGGCATCTTCCTTTCTTTTGATTTGGGGTTAGTCGGTTGTCCTGTGACCTCAGTACCCTGGTTCAAAAGACATTGTGAATTTGCAAATCTTTCAGCATTGTGTTTGTAGTACTTGTGGCAATGCCACTCTTTCCCACTTTCTACATCCTAAGTAGATGCCAAAAGTCTTTCACAGCATTCTTCTGGAGGAAGTCACAGACACAAATGAGAGCTTTACTTTGGGCTTTCTCTCTGTCATTCATGGAGTTGAATTCAATAAGCACTTTTGGGCATCTGGAACGCCCAAATCTTACCATCAAACAGTTCATAGTCTACTACGAGTGATAAATGCAACAACAGATAATTTCTGAATAGCACATAGGTGCTAAGGTAAGGGTAATCTGTGCTAGCAAATAAGGGGGGTGGTAAATGAGGCACAACCCAGGTAAGAGACAAAGGAGCTGTCCTAGGGGAGATGACGCCTACATTAGTTCTTAAAATAAAAACATTTTCCCAGTGTAGAAAGCTGGGTAAGGCCTTCTAGGCAGAAGGAGCAGAATGGTCTGAATTATAGAGTTAGCATAATTTGTGCCTGAAAAAGATGAAATGAAATATTCCTGAGTCCTATGCATAGAAATGTTGATACAGTTACTCCAGGGCAAGGCTCAGGAATGTGCACAGGACGTCCGGAGGACTCTGATCTATCAGCCCAGTGTGGGAAGCCCCGCTTGCTTTTCAGGCTTCATTTGCCCTCCTTGGTTATCATATTCAGCCTCTTAGTTTCCGCTCTTCACCTGAGAGTAAGATAGTGGAAGGCTACATTCCAGGGGATGAGCATGGAGAATACTGGAGAATACAGAACACTGGCTTTTCAGTCGGGTTTAAATCCCAGCTGTGGCACTAGGTCACACTTGGCTGATTTTAGTTTTCCTCATTTTTTTTTTTTTTTTTTTTTTGCGGTACGCGGGCCTCTCACTGTTGTGGCCTCTCCCGTTGTGGAGCACAGGCTCCGGACGCGCAGGCTCAGCGGCCATGGCTCACGGGCCCAGCCGCTCTGCAGCATGTGGGATCTTCCCAGACCGGGGCACGAACCCGTGTCCCCTGCATCGGCAGGCGGACTCCCAACCACTGCGCCACCAGGGAAACCCAGTTTTCCTCATTTTTAAATGGGAAGAATAATATTATCTATGATTACTATTTTACTACTAAATTAAGGCTACCATTGAAAAGACTTTTGTAATGGTCCTGGGATAAGACAATAAGGGTCTGAGAAGAAGAAAGAAAAGATGGCTCTAAGAGACATTAGGATGGCAGAATTGAAAGTTTACACTTTAGTCACTTACTCTTGCTGAAAGCTAACTATGGCAAGTACTGGGTTGGCCAAAAAGTTCATTTGACTTTTGGTAGCATCTTACAGAAAAACCTGAACGAACTTTTTGGCCAATCCAATACTATGAGAAGCATTTGCCTTACATTATCTCATTTGATCTCTGCACTGACTTTGAGATGGGTACAGTGCCATTTTACAAATGAAGAAACTGTAATTCAGAAAGTGTAAGTGACTTGCCTAACGTGACATAACTGGGAGAATGGAGTTATCATTTACTAGGATGAGAAAGACTCTAGAAGGAGCAGGTTTGGCGGTGAAGATCTGCAGCTCCATTCTGTATATGGTAACTCTGAGCTACCTGTTACACGTCAAGTGGCGATGTTAAAGAAGAGACATATCTGTGACTGTGGAGCTCGAAGGAGAGGTCTGAACTAGAAATATACATTTGGAAGTCATGAGCGTGTAGGTCAACCCAATGGGAAAGAATGACCTCCAACGTCGTGGTGAGTACAGATGAGAAAGAGAAGGGGTACAAGGTCTGAGCTCTGGATCTGGTGTTAAGAGATCAGGAAGATTAAGAGAAAAACTGGCAAAGAAGATTGAAAAGAAGTGGCACACGAGGAAGAAAGAAAACCAGGAGAGGGTGGCATCTTGGAAGACAAGTGAGAAAGAGTATATACTTGGCAAGTATTTGTCACGTGAATGAATGCTGTTTTAGACAGAATTCAAATCCAGACCTTTCTGACCCAAGAGCTTATACATTCTTATCCAATATAAACAGTAGTATACATATTCAATATAACGCAGTCAGCAAATTTTTAAAGGGCCAGATAGTAAACATTTTAGACTTTGTGGGCCAACAGGCAACATCAAGGCCAAAAATGTAAAATTGTAGCTCAAGGGGCGTAAAACAAAACAAGACAAAAACAGGCTGATGGTCCATGGCCTCAGTTTGCCGATCTCCGCGTGCACTGTATTATCCCCTTTAATTCTGGGACTATTTATTACCAAGATGATAATACTCAGGCATCGTCCTCTTAATCAGCAATCTCAGCATCATACAAAACTCTACAAAAACCCAAACAGACTCTCTTCAGCGGTACCAAAGTTTAACTTTTTTTCCTCTATATAAAGGTGGCTTGTATCTAATCCAGCAATATTATTTCTCCCGAGACACTATTTCTTGTTCCATTTTGCTTAGCTGTATAGCTGGTAAAGAAATAGAGCACGGAAGCAAGCACAGAATTTGCATGAGCGTATTTGTCATAGACTGTACGTAGCCTCTAACGTGGGTTTCTGGCTGACAGCATAATAGGAAAAAGGGTACTTCCGTCTCCTCTTGTTTGCTCTCTGAATGTCAAAGGAGACTCTGCTGAGAACTCAGTGAGGCACAGATATTTTCCCTGGGGTCACACCAAGGGTGTCATTATGATGCATTACTCCAGCATATGAACTCTGCCCACAGAAGCACTGTTTTTAGGAAGATAAAGTTCAAACTTGGTAACACTGCTTTCTATTTTTGCTAACTTTCTTTCTCTCCCCAATCAATCCTAATGACCTAAAATCATTACTGCGTTTACTCTCCTCTTCTGCAGTGCCTTCTACCCACGCTCTCTATAACCCCCTAAATCCTAGAACCATGGGATCCATTCGTGCATGGATGGCGCTTCCTAGATCCCCAGGCTATTTGTGTTTCCTCAAAAATGTTTTCTTCCTCAATGCTACTCTCGCCTAAACAGTTGTACGAGGGCCCATCAACCCATTGAGAAAAAGCAGCAACACACACTCCTAATTCACCTCTCAGGGCATGTGAATTTGCAGATATTTCCAATCAATCATGAAGTGATTGCTACGAGAAATTCTCCCAGAGGTCAACCCACCTTCTTGGAATTAATCCTATTTAAAAAACCAGTTTAATTATCATAACCAACCACCTTTGCTGACCAGCCTCTGAATACAGAGGGTGGTCAAGGGTGCTAACCTCCTGGGCACAGGTGACAGGCCAGGCCTTGTCCGCTCATTTCTTGGGTCTTTCTGCAGCTATATTGTACCTATGCTTGCCTTGGAATTGGGAATGAGATCTTTCTCCCCTCCCTCTCCTCTTGTTGCCTGGCCGATGGGGCAGGCCTGGGAGTGCTCAAGGCTGCACAAAACTTCTTCAGTCACTACTTTCTTTAAGAAAACCCTTTTTTTTCTTTCTTCTTGGTTCCTTAAGGTTTCTTTTGCTCAGATTCCTCATGACCAATTCATCTGAGATTTGTTATTTGTCCTGAAACCTTTGGGACTTAAGGAAAATGCTTTGTAAACTATGAGATCTGTAAATTTGTAACTTTTCTCCCTCAGGACCCAGAACTGTGCTTGGAACAAAGTAAATAATCAGAGAATGTATCTTAAGTTACCCTAAGGAGGTGGCTTATTAATATCATCTCCTTGGTAGATTTGAAACAAACCAGAAAGAGGTGGGAAAGCCAGTTTAAAGCCCTGAATAATCGATTGTAAACTCCCTGTAGGCAGGGGATGAATGTTTTCTGACCCAGTAAATGGTGTCTACAGAGCTTGGCTTGCTGTGTTGGCTGTGGGAATGAAACAGAAAGAGACATCTCGAGAAATACAGTGGAGAAAGCAATGCCAAGCAGGGAGCTGGCCTCGGTGGACCAAGATCCTGGAAGGATCAAACCGAACTCCAGATTGTTGGTCTAAAGACTGGCAATCAAAGTGATAGTCAAAAGTCACAGGTTCTAGGTCTGCTTTCCTCTCTTCTGTGATGCTGCTGGGCCAGCCACTTCTATCTCTTGACCTCAGCTTCCCCATCTTCAAAACAGATATAAAAGTCCTCTGCACAGAGTTATTGCAAGAATTATTATTACTATTGTTATTTTGCCTGATAACAACTCTCTTTAGGACTGACAAATATGGAAACTTCTTGCCAAAAGGCAAACTGAGAGGTAAGCTAAATTTGCTGGGAGAGGAGAAGGGCCATTCTTGGAACTCTGAATCCACAGTGTGTGCAAGGCTTGTCCCTGTGGGACCTGAGGGCTGGTAACATGTACAAAAGAGCATTGTCTTCTCCAAATCTGCTTGTAATCTTGCATAGGCTCGTGTGTCACTTTAAAGGGTTAACAGGAAACGAGATATCATCTTGTCAGCCTTCCTGATCTCTTCCAGCTGGAAGTCATCAGGCTCAGCTCTGAGCACCCACAGCGCCCCATCTGTCCTCTTCTTGTAGCGCCTTTCCCTGCAAAGTCTGGATATTAGTGCACGCAGCTTGTGTCCTCCCTAGAAGGTAAGCCACATGCAGGCAGGAGCCATGGCTTGGTTACGGATCATCAATTCTGCAGAGTCCTGCCAACATGTCTCTCAATAAGAGAAATTCAGGAACTGCTTGTGGAGTAGATGGGCGGGTGGATGGACTAACGGAGGGACAGAGGGACCATCAGTCTCATTCAGTTCTGAATCCTGGGCCTCACACACAGCTTCGGCGTGTGATGGACAGTAAACACACGCCTACTCGTGCAGCGGACAGAAAGAGGCCCAGTCAGTCTTGTTCTCACTGATTCTCTAGGGCCTATAGCACAGGGCCTGGCACGTCGCAGACACTTCAGAAGTAGCTCTGACTGGCTTACTGTGTTTCTGAACTGCAAGAAACCAACTATCATAGAAAGAGGTGTTTTCAAGGTGGTTTCTTTTAATGCATTCTCCAAAAGAGAATAACACTAGGGTTAGTATACATCACATACTTTTTCCTGAACCTCCAGTCTGTGGCCTAGAGCAGGGGTTGGCAAACGACAGCCCACAGGCCAAATCCGGTCCACTGCCACCTGCTTTTGTAAATAAAGTTTTATTGGAACATGCTCATGCGTATTCGTTCACATATTGTCTACACAGTGAGAGTTGCAGTGGAGACCATCTGACTTGCAAAGCAGAAAATGTTTATTCTCTTGCTCTCTATAGAAAAAGTCTGCCAACCTCTATTATAAAGAACTGGTTATCATAACCCAGAGAGTTATCCTGCTCATGAGCTGCTGTTGGCCCACGAACTAATAGTAAGTGGCTGGTATTCTTGGGTCTTTACTATGAGAGGAAAGGCCCTAATGTGTTGCCTTCTTGGGAGCAGTGCCAAGTGACTTGCCTAACGTGACATAACTGGGAGAATGGAGTTATCATTCACTAGGATGAGAAAGACTCTAGAAGGAGCAGGTTTGGGGGTGAAGGTCCACAGCTCCATTCTGTATACGGTAACTCTGAGCTACCTGTTACACGTCAAGTGGCGATGTCACGAGGCAAGGCGCGTTTTAAGTTTTCACGTGCCCCTCCCCTTTCCTTCCACGGGCGTTCTCAGCTCTCCCTCACAGTCAGCTGTTCGTCTCTGTAAACCATCATGGCCTTCCTATGCAGGTTTTCCAAAAAAAAAAAAGGAACTTTAGTCCAAACCAAATATAATTTTCAGAGAATCCAGAGAAAGGTCATATGAGGTTGTGAAATGTGACTTGGCATAAAGCTGGCCTCTTAAGAAATGGAGAGAAAGAAGACATGATCCCTTGTCTTCAGGAGCTCAGTCTCCCGCATGAACCAGGCATAATAACAACTACAGTTACGGCCAGATTGACAGTGCAGCTCCCAGAGGTTAGGATTCAGGATCCCTCACACCCATGGGCCCTTTCCACACCCCTATTAATAGGTTCACATGATCCATATGTACTTATAAAATTGGCAATAGGAAGATATTTTAACCCGAATAAGTTGTGTCCAATTTTGTAATTCTGTTCTTGTCCTTAAAGAGAAGCCCCTAAAATTGCATAAAGCTTCATGTCCCACATCACCTGGATCTTCCCCTGATTCTTTTACAACGTGACATTGCGCTAATGTGGGTTTACCCAAAGTACAGGGCAAGGAACCCCTAAGGGTAACTGGAGGAATTTGAGCAAGGTGACATTTGACCTAATGGTAAGCAAGATTTCTCTAGGCAAATAGTGACACGGATGGAGGAGAGGGGTGGGGTGAGGACGGAGTTTTGCTCCAGGCGTGAGGAACAGCATTCGGGGCTGGGAGTGCTTGCCATGGTTTAGGACATAGCATAGAAAAAGAATAAATGCTTTAGGACAAAGTCGATGGAAAAGTAAGTTTTTACATTTTTTTTTTTTAACAGAAAATGAAGATGGGGAAGCAGTAGTGGCTAGATCAGGGGTTTGGATTTTGCCTCTTTGGTGAGGAGGATCTACTGACGAATACTGGCTGGGGGGATGGTGTGATTATATCCTATCCTTAGAAGGATCCCCTGAGTAATCTTGGGAAATTCCTGGTGACCTTCTCAACACAAGATACACCGAGATGGGAAGAAAGACGTACTGCTGCTTTCATGACTGCGGGGATCGGGGCCGGGGTGGGGGGGGCATGAAAGAGCCAGGGCAGCGGGACTCCTGGATTTTCTCAGTTTTCAGCTGCCTGGGCACAAGCGGAGAAAGAGGAGACTGACGCCTATTCCCTTACATTTCTTTCCTCCAACCTTGCCATTGGCAGTTCTTTCAACGCTACACTTTTCCTCATACCATTGAATCCATCTCTCTCACAACTGCCTTGCAGTTTAGCCACAAGCCACAAAGAATAAACAGCATCTCCACCATCGGGCCCCGCTGCAGCTAGGAGTGTGAATGGGTCCTGCAGAAATGAAAAGCTACGAAGCACTAAGTCAGTAACAACAATGCAGATCAAATGTGTACTCAAAAGACCCTCAAGGAAAAAAGGGGTTTTTAAGTTATGTTTTTAAGCCTAGAGAAGTCTGAGACGTGATTCTTCCATGAACAGGAGTCCTTGTTTCCAACTTTGTCCCCCCAAAGCCATCAGGAAATGGCCATTTGTCCTAGTCTCTCTCCCCACTTCATCCACATCTCCACGGAGTGGTCTCACATCTCCGCCCTCACCACCCCAGCTTCATAGTCCTGCCACAAGGATCAGCGTACATCTCATCTCATCCCCCAGGTCCCTGTCACCTCACAGACCCGGCCAATTCTCCTTTAAGAATACATTTCATCCTGCCTTCTTTACCTGGCTCAGGTGCGGCTCTTCCAGGGAATCTTGGACTCTGGTATCCCTCCTCTGTGCTCCCATCACACGCCCCACATAGCTCCCTTTGCATTTATCACTGCCACCTCTAGTGTCCAGGTAGGGCTGGCCTTCTTCCAGGGCATTCACGTGGGCCATTCCCACTGCCTAGAACACCTGCCCTCCTGGCTTCTCTTCAGTGGCCACTCTTACCCGTTAAGCCTCATTTGCAATATCCTGACCTCAGAAATGGGCTTCTTGAACCTCCCGCCTATACTGTCACCCCCAACCTATGTCCCTGCTCTATGTCCTCACAGTCCTTCTCCAAGAGACTTAGCCCAGTGCCGTTTAGGTTACTTACAGCGTGAGTATTAATGTCTTCCTACCCATTGGACTAACAGCTTTATAAGAGCAAGAAAGACATCTGTCCTATTGATCAAGTTATCCGTCTAACATGATCGCACTAGGAAATCAGCATCTGGTCAATGAATAGAGTTGCCTTCACTCTTTAAGTTGAAATACTTAGGTAGGTAAGTCCCCTACACACGAACCTTCAAGTTGCAAACTTTCAAAGATGTGAATGTGTGTTCCGTCAACGACAGGCATGAGTGAGACTGCAGCTTGCCCTCCGTCTCCTATCGCTGACGATCCTTCAGCTCTACCATCTCCCCCCTCCTCTTCCCCCTCCAGTCAGTAACTCTTCTCGCCTGTTCCCTCGATGTCAGCCCCTATACGCCAGCAGTTGTACTGTTCTACTGCACTTTTTTTTTTTTTTTTTTGCGGTACGCGGGCCTCTCACTGCTGTGGCCTCTCCCGTTGCGGAGCACAGGCTCCGGACGCGCAGGCTCAGCGGCCATGGCTCACGGGCCCAGCCACTCCGAAGCATGTGGGATCTTCCCGGACCGGGGCACGAACCCGTGTCCCCTGCATCGGCAGGTGGACTCTCAACCACTGTGCAACTGGGGAAGCCCTCTACTGTACTTTTCAAGGTACTGTACTGTAAGATTAAAAATGTTTATTTTTTGTGTGTGTTTGTTTTTTATGTATTATTTGTGTTAAAGTACTATAAACCTATTACAGTACAGTACTACAATATATAGCCAATTGTATTAGTTGGGTACCTAGGCTACCTTTGTTGGACTTATGAACAAATTGGACTTGAAAACAAATTGGACTTACAAACGTGCTCTCAGAATGGAACTTGTTCGTATGTAGGGGACTTACTATAATCAAGCTGGGGATGGATAAGTTTTCTAAGACAGAAACCAACTTCGCCAGTTAGTGGCACAGAAGATGGCTGTATTAGGCTTTCTTCTTAGAATAGGACTGTGTCCTATTCAAGACAAACGAGCAACACCAAAGAGGAGGGAGCTTATCCAGGTGAAAGTTAAAGTACTCGTTTGTTTAATTAAGAAGAAGTCATTTGTCCCCACTTCTCCCCCAAACAAGAGAAGAGAACCCAGGATATTTATTGCCAACCAGCTTACATGCCTAATCACAGCCCTGGAAGCACGCCATTCTCTAATAGACAAAATTAGGTTAAAAGACTGGGGTTGGTCACATGGTTTCAGAAAATGGCCCTATATTTAGGAGTTTTGTTCCAAATATAATCAGATTCCAAAGGCCTGCGAGGGTTTATTTATTTATGAAAATGAGGACCCGGTGCCTTCTGAAGTCAGTGCGTTAGCAGCCCCCGTGCGCTGGAGTGGCGTTTCTCTGAAAAAATAACAAGGCTGCTTTGACCCAGGAAAGTCACAGCCTGAGAGGCTTATTTTTGAAGCAGCATTTATTTTCTGCTGGTTTAAAACATGCTCCCCTTAGGAATACCCTTCTGAGTGCCCCAGAAATGCGGATCCGCTGACTGTGTAACGTCAGCCCTCCTGTGCACCCGATGGGGATCTCATTCCCCACAGCAGGCAGGCATCCAGCCACCCCTTCTCATTCCCCATCTTGCTTTCTTCTGAAAAATGAACGTTTTTCCTGAGAAGAGAGGAATGGAATAGACATAGAACGTGCTCTCGAGTAGATGAGGAGGAGGGAAGAAACCTAGCGAAGATTAAACTTTAAAAAAAAGGATTTTTTTTTTTCTGCCAGCCCCCCACTCCCAAACCCTTCCTGCCCAAGTTCATGTTTGCTGAGGCCTCTTTTAGTCAGCCCTACTTCCTGGGCTGCTTTCAGTAATGGAGAGAGGGGAGCTTAACAAATGTTTCCGTGTTTGCTTCTGAAGCAAAGACAGGTAAGAAGGGACCCATTCACAAGAGCATTGGTGAGCCAAAATAACAGGTGGCCGCTGGGCGGAAAGAAATGAAACCCTAGAACATTTCAGTCCTCAGGACCCTGTTATCTGCCCTTCTCATCAGAACGTGACTCCTGATTCATTTTGAGGAAAGTTCCAAAACCCCAGGCTATTTGCATCCTTCCCTTTTCTCACAGAGTTCTCTCAAGTGTGTCTGGTCATATGGCTTCTGATTTATACTGACTCCTAGTTCCTCTTTCTCAGGTGGAGACCTTCCTGACCTCTTGTAAAAATTTCTACTTCTGAGGAGTGGTTGAAGTTAACCTGTTTGTCCTGTGCTGAGCATCTTACATGCGTTAGCCCAGGGGTGGAGATGGGGGCCATTCAGAGAGAAAGGCATGGCCTTCCTTTCATCCTAACTCCATGTGTATATCTATTGTCAAAACCCGACAAGGCAAGTCAGAAGATGTGGGTCCACGGTTGGTGCAACTTGGGCATGGTACCTTACCTCTCTGGGACTCGGTTTTCCTATATGTAAAATGGGGTAACCATCTCTCACTTGATATTTCATAGGGCTGATGTGGGGATCCAATGAAATGATGGGAGTGGAGGCATTTTGTAAACTCTACATGTCTGTAATGCAAGCTACTAGGATTAAGTGAGTAGCTTAAGATTAAGCAAGGCTCTCATTTCGACCCTTGCTGTACGTTGGAATTATGTCAAATGCCATGAAAAAAATGCTGACGTCCTGGCATCATTTCCACATACTGGCATAGGGACTGTTAACGGCCATTTTTTTCAAACCTCCTTTTTTAAATGTGCAGTCACGTTCGGGGACTGCTAGTAAATAAAAGAGCTGTGGATGTTGAGAGAAAGGAGAACGTGTGGAGCGGGATGTACAGAAAGGAAAAGCCTTGAAGGAAAACGTAGGAATTTGAGTGGCTGAAGGGATCTTTTCCAAGCAGAAGTGGTGACAGTGACGGGGGGGGGGGGGGTGGCGGGGGGGGCGGTGTGGAGTGAAGACAAGTGAGAGCAGGGAGCTGGTAAGTCAATTAATCATGCAGTAGTGCCCTGCAGGGACTCAGGAAGGCAAGGCCTCCCCCACACCCCCACCCCAGGAAGCGCTAAGTGTCTCTCACTGGTGACTTCACAATACCCTGTACTTCTCTATGTCACTGCGCTGCTACATTGTATTATAACTGTCTGGGCCTGTGTGTGTTTCCCCCAGTGGACCATGCATTCTCTAAGGACACAGATGGTTCCAATCGTCTCTGGATCCTCGGCACTGAGCCAGGTGACTGTCAGAGACAAAGAGCTTAATACATGATGGTTGACGAAACGACAGGAACTGGGCACCTGCTAAGGAAGTATTTTAGGTTTGACTCTGCCACTATTTAATGGGATGCCTAAGACCAGCTATTTTGCCTCTTTGGGTTTCCAGGTCCTCCTGTTGTGCGGTTCTAAGGCTCTAGGAATTCAAGTATTTGAGTAGCATGGGGTCTAGAAAGAGGTCGACATGCAGCCAAGTGCCAGTTTCAAATAATTAGAGCCTTTAATTCAGGTCAGTGCTTCTCAAACTTTAATGTGTTTACTAAGTTACCTGGGGATTTTGTCAAAATGCCGGCACTAATCCAGTAGCTGTGGGGCAAGGGGCTGCTGAGATGCTGCATTTTTAACGAGCTCCCAGGTGAGGTCAGCGAGGTCAGCCGGTGGACCCCACTGGAATCATACACACTCCCAGGCGAGGTGGAGGCTGCCGGACCATGAACTGCACTTGGAGTAGCAGGTCATTAGGCTACGTCTGTGTGATTCCAAAATGACCTTCTGAAAACTTTTCACCCCATACCCTGAAATAATGGATTAAAAACAATTGTTTTTTGGCTAGAAAAATAGGATTTAGGACCACCAAACCTGGTCTCTAATCCTGTCTCTATCACGTCCTAACCATGTGATTTTAAGCACGTTACCTCAAAACTCTTCATCTCAGTGTTTCAATTTATAAAATGGAAGAATAAAATCTATCTCAAGACGGAAGACTCCGAGGATGTGAGAATTCAGTACGATGATGTGATGATGTATGTACTGCAATTAGTATGCAGCCAGTGCTTAACACATGCTAATTCTCTTCTTACTGACTCAGCAACACTGCAAGTAAAGAAGTTTCAGGAATTATAGGTTTTCCTCTTCACACAGACAAGTTAAGCTTTGTAGGAAATGCAGTACCTTTCACTTCCTTTCTTTAGGGGGCATGAAACCCCCAGCTGTGTCTTAGCACAGAATCAGTGGGAAGAAAAGAGTAAAAGTGAAAAGCTCTCAGAGAGGCTGACTCACACTCCTTAGGGAAAAGCAGCCAACCTGTGAGGTTTTGTAGGGAAGATGCTAAGGCCAGTTTGGGGGAAACATGAAGTGAAAAAGACGAGAAAGACACAGGAACTTCCCCTACGATTTACCACTTTACAAGACAAGCTTTCTCCCTTCAACTCTCTGCTTTCAATACTGAACCCTGAGCCCTGCTGGGTTTTAGATCGTTAGAGCTTTAGACACATTTTATTTATATAATTAGGATGAAGGGATCAGGACCGCTTCATATTTTGGCCTCCTGGAAGGTCAGATGGGAACACAAATATTCCTATCTGGATCAATCTGTACCATGGGCCCATGTAGTAACCGCCATAATCATTTCTCAGGCTCGTAAATATCACACTTCAAAGGTAACCCCTGGGGGGAAAAAAAAAAGGTAACCCCTGGGGTGATTTTTAGTGACTTCCCATCGGTGTGGGCGTAATCGGCATTGTGAGCTTTCCACTGTCTTCTTTGTACTGTCTTCTGGTTTCCAGGTATCTGCTGGACACAAGCTGACCCTAGATTATTCACCTGGCAGCTCTGGGGGGCCTGAGCAACAACATGCAGCGCAGGTGTGTTCATGCTGCATCTTTAGCTCTCTCATATGCTACATCTGCTAATCTTAGCCAGGCGTTAGGAAAACAATCTGATTAGGGACATAATCCTGTGACCATCTGCTTGATTTATCACTCCCAGAAGGAATTTGCATTTTAAAAGAAGCGCTTCTGAAAGTAAATGAGTCTCCCGTTCTGTGGGTTACAGCGACTGCTCATTGCACAAATGTGGGGAATTGAAAAGCGTACAAATGTACAAGCTTAAGTTTTGCATTCTGAATATCTATATTAGGCCTTGAGCATGTCTAGTTTAGAAAGGTTTCCACGTGATTCTGAGGCCAGTCAGAGTTGCAAACTCCTGTCTATTGGTGAATTATTATGGAATATTGGAAGGTTTTCCTCTGCCTATTCTTGACTTAAACATCCATTCAGTTATACATTTCTGTGTAATAAAACACCCCAAGACCTAATGAATTAAACAAAAATGATTAAATATTTCTCATGGTTCTGTAGATTGCCTGGGCTCAGCTGCGTGGCTCTTCTGCTCCACAGAGCATTAGCTGGGTCGCTCTTTTGGCTGCATTCAGCTGATGTCTGGGGCTGGCTGGGTGATCTGAAACGTCTTCTCTCATGTCTGCAGGGCCTGTTCTCTTCCATGCAGCCTCTCCATGTGAATAGTTTGAGTTTTCGCAAAGCATGGTGGTCTCAGGATAATGAAATTTCTTACAGTGTTGCTAGCTTCAAGAGTGAAAGCAGAAGCGGCCAGGCTTCTTAAAGGCAAGGCTTAGAACAGATACGTCTATAATATGCCTCCCCAGGCTTAAGGGGATGTGACATAGATAGTACATTTTGATGGACAGAATGACAAGTGCATATAGGGAGGCAAGGAACAGGTAGTGTCATCTTTGGAGACTGCTTACCAGGACATCTTCCTACCAATTTGCTAAAGAACAGGAATCTGAAGCATAGCACCTACTTCTGAAGACTGTCAATCCTTACACTAAACAAAACAGCACAAAATGGACCAGATGAGCATCTGAGACTGTAAATGGCTGTCTTAAAGGGATTAGAGAACTAATGGGATTCCTCCCTCTGTTATATTCCTGGAAAAGAGGCTAACTGACCAACTCTAATTACAGTAAGTCCCCTGCATACGAACAAGTTCTGTTCCAAGAGCATGTTCGTAAGGCTAATTTGTTCGTAAGTCCAACAAAGTTAGCCTAGGTACCCAACTAACACAATCGGCTATATAGTACGGTACTGTAATAGGCTTATAATACTTTTCACACAAATAATACATAAAAGACAAATACACGCAAAAAATAAAACATTTTTAATCTTACAGTAGAGTACGTTGAAAAGTACAGTCATACAGTACAACAGCTGGCATACAGGGGCTGGCATCGAGTGAACAGGCAAGAAGAGTTACTGACTGGAGGGGGGAGAGGAGGTGGGAGGTGGTAGAGCTGAAGGATCGTCAGCGATAGGAGACGGAGGGCGAGCTGCAGTCTCACTCACGCCTGATGCTGATGGCACAGGTGCTGGTTCCTTGCTGGGTTCAATTCCATCTACCCTCTTGAAAAACGATCCAGTGACGTCCAGGTAGTAGCTCTGTTTTTCTTGTCGTAGCTGACACATGGCACTGGATTGCGTGCTGAACGGCTGCTGCAGCTTTTGTATACCGTTCTACGTTTGGGTCCTGTGCCTCCAACACTAACAGTGCCTCCTCAAATACAGAACATCCCCTCGCCATTTCCTGCATCGTGAATCTCTTCGGTTCTTCAGTTACTTCTTCTTTCTCTTGTCTTCATCCTTTCTTGGCTCTTGGCGCTTCTTAGCAGTTCCAGCTACATCACTGCTGCTTTTAGGCTTGCTTACAGTACTGTACAGTAAAGGACAACCACTTGTGGAGGAGGCATGCACGGGGCAATGTATGCCAGACACATGAACTAACTTATGTGACTGGACATGCGAACGCATTTGCATCTTTGAAAGTGCGAAACTTGAAAGTTCTTATGTAGGGGACTTGCCAGAGAGGAAACTCAGGCTAACACTCCACATTCGCTTCGCACTCCTCGAAAGCCCAAGGGAGTTTTGTGGGAGGATGGCACAATCAAATGGAAAGAGCATGGGTTTGAGCCTAGCAGAAAGGGTTCAGGCTCCTAGATCTGCTGGGTGAGACTTTTGGTGGGTTAATTTCCTGAGCCTCAGATCTGTCTTCAGAACGGTGCACACGGTACCTTCTCTTAGGCTTTTTGTGAAAACTCAAGGTGGTGATATATACAGGCGCCAACTGAACTGTTTAGCAAGTGTTGTATCTCTTGTACTAAGCAACATTTCTCATTCTTAAGAGACCTAACATTGTGGAGGTATTTATAGTCACAGGGAAAAGAAAACACTTACGGGAGAAGGAAGGAGAGAGAGCAAGCAGCTAAATGGATATTTAATGAGCAAGTGTGTATAATTTAAAATGTAGAGGTTCATTTGTTGGGTGAGTCACCAAAAAGAATTTCTCTGATATTGATAAGCATTGTGTGTAGTTTCATTCATTTTCCAGAACAGTGATTCACTCTCCCTTGGAACAGTCATATCTGCTGGGAAGTTTAAGGAGGGAACCTTGTGAAAGCATCAGTGCTCTAAGCCAGGTGGGCTGTGGAGGTAGAATCTGAAGAAACCAGAGGAGAGAAGAAAGGAAGAATGGATTACAAAAGATGGGCAAGATGCCCGGAATTTCGTACCTACGTCATCTCTTTTGTAGTAAAGGGGAAATTCCAGGATGCATCGCTACCCCAGATACTCCAGTGCACCCTTTACCTATTGGAACAAGGACGGCATTGTTTCACAAAACACCCCTTGATCCAGCTTAGAACACCCGTTTTCCTTGCTTCTGTCTAGAATGATGTAATGATACTCTGCTTTCAAACCCATAGCCCGGTAATTAATAGGAAAGAAGAATACCAATGATCTGGTCTCTAAGGGGCCGTAAATAGAAATCAGAAGGGCTTTTTCCATTTTCAAGATTTTATTCTTGGGATTAAGAGAAAACTTACAGGGCAGGAAGGAAGAGAGCTAAAATGAGGTAATGTGTACTGTGCAGTGGCTGCTATGCTGGCTATCCGATCATGTTTCTCTCATTGTATATTTTTACAACATTGCAATAGCAGCACTATTAGTCCTAGTTTATGGCTGAGTAAATTAAGGCTAAGAGTAGATAAATCCAGTAAAGATGAATTCAGAGTCCAAAGTGTTCAATCAGAGCCTTGTTATGTAAGAGTAAGATGAAAAATCAAGGAAGAAGATGTGTCACGCATCTTTTTGCCTCAAACAGAAAGACATCCTAGAAATATCACTAGATAAAGCTGCCTGTTTCAGAACGTGACAGAAAATTTTGACAAAAAATTTTAGAAAGATATGGATAATCTGAATGATTCAAATAGGTTTGACTTAACATATGCAAGGAGCCTACCAATAGATAATACTAACCATTCTATCCATCCAGTATCAGCTGTAAAAACCCAGTACATATTTTGTCACAATAAAAAAAATACTACTTTAAAATTTTCCAAAAATAGAGATTTTTGAAGTTGCAATGTTCTGACCATAATTCAGTAAATCTGAGAATCAAGGACCAAAAGTTCATATGCCCAACAAATAGAAAACCAAAGCAAATATATATATTTTAAAAGTTTAACCACTGGAAAAGTATAGAATACTGTTCATTATAAGTCCAGGAGCAAAGAAGTAAAAATAGAAATTAAATCTTATCTAGGAATCCATGAAAAGATGACTACTTGTTACCAAACCCATTGAATATAAACATACAATTAGAGGGAAATGTATATCCTAACATGTTTTAATTATTTCATTGAGAATAAATGAATAATTCCAATTAAGAGTCCAGAAAAAGACAGGTAAATCATGAGGGAGTACATGGGAACTGACAAATGCAAAAGGAAAAATTCACGATATAGAAAACAATACGGCAGAAAAGACAACGAGGAGCAAAATCTGGTTCTTTGAAAAGACCAGTGAATGAGATTGAGGTTAATCGTGGTGAGCCTGCTGAATGGAAAAACGACATTCATTTCCCTTGCTCCAGGGCACAGGGTGGAAAAGTGGAAAATCTATAATTAAAACTGAGCCTGTCGGGCTTCCCTGGCGGCGCAGTGGTTAAGAATCCACCTGCCAATGCAGGGGACACGGGTTTGATCCCTGTTCCGGGAAGATCCCACATGCTGCGGAGCAACTAAGCCCGTGCGCCACAACTACTGAGCCTGCGCTCTAGAGCCCGCGAGCCACAGCTACTGAGCCTGCGTGCCACAACTACTGAAGCCTGCGCACCTAGAGCCCATGCTCCGCAACAAGAGAAGCCACCACAATGAGAAGCCCGTGCACCGCAACGAAGAGTAGACCCTGCTCACCACAGCTAGAGAAAGACTGCATGCAGTGACGAAGATCCAATGCAGCCAAAAAAATAAAACAAAACAAAAACAAAAACCTGCCTGTCTGCATCCAGAGCCCTGTCTAACATATCATCCACTATGAAAAGGATCAAGAAAATAGGACATTAATAAACTGACTTGAAGATGGTAAATAAAGGTTTTTCAACATTTCCAAGATACACGGGCTGTAAGAAGTTCAGATAGCCTACATCCTTATTCCTTTCCCTTCACGGTCACAGAGCAAGTCATGCTTGGTTAACATCAAGCTATAGCTGGTGCCCAATGACTTTCCCATTTTCAGAACACTTCTGCAATTTTTCCGTCAATGTTGAATATATGAGATCCAGGGAAAGGTGAGGAAACTGACACTAAGAGAACTAAAATGGCCAGGCCAAGAGGAGAAGTCAGAATTGGACCTCAGGGGCTTTTCTGAACTTGGTTCATGTATCAGTCACACTTTTATATAGGTTATATCGGAGTAGATTTTATGATCCCCATTTTGCCAGTGACAATACTAGGGCACAGAGAGGTTCAACAACCTGCCCAAGGCCACACAGCCAGTAAGGAGCAGCATCTGACTCCAGGCTGCCTGACTCTGGAGCCCACGCTTGCAAGCGCCTCACTGAGCCACTTCCTAACCCCTGCTGAGTGACTTCGGCTCTCTTGGTGTGTTCCCCTCCTCCGCACTGACTCCTGTGATGGTCCTTCACGTTTCCTGGCTGGCCCAGAATCTGTGATACGGTGTTATAAACTGATTAGGCCAGGAGGGGTGCAGCCGTGTGAAAAGAAAACACACAGCTGCACTGTTCTTTCCTTCAGCTGATCTTTCTCCTGTTACATAAATGGAATGTTATACAAATGTTTCCGCCATGAGTTTCCTTTCAAAGGATGAATAAAAGAATGAGGCGTTTTGTTTTCCTTTGTTCCCTGGTAGCACCTATGTTAAGAATTTGTGCTTAAAACATGACTCACTAATTCTTGGAGCAAAGCACAAGGAAGTGAACAGATCTAATGCTTCTGCGAGGTGTAGGCTTGAGCTTGTGTGGGAAAAAATCAACTGGAAGCGCTTAGGCAAAGTTTCATTCAAAAACAACAATTCTCCCATCCCAACATGACTGTCGCGTTCAAGTAGCCCTGTTTGCTTTCTTGTATCATGGTCAAATATTTCAGGCAAGTGATGTCTAGTTCCTTTGCATGTGGGTGTGTGCCGAATTGTTCGAGTTTATAATTATTAACTGAATCATTGCTTTGTTGTTCGATAGGCAGTTTGGATTTGGGAATAGTTATTTACAGAACAAAAGTGGGAGGGACGTGGTTTAAATACAGCGCAGGGTGAAGAAGCTTGAAAAGTACCGAATTTCTGTGGACGTAAGTCCAATAAGCTTTCAACTCAGCCCGATGCATTTGAATTCCCTGAGCCTGTGTATGCTGTGGGCAGAACATTTCCTGCTGGAGGAGTGAGGTCTGAATCTTAGCACACAGAAAGACATTCTCAGAATCTGCTTTCTAGAAAGTGACAGACATGGGCAACCTCCACTTCCCACCCCCTCCAGCCCCGGGAATTTGATTGCCTGGAATGTTCTCATTACAATTCCTTGGCTCCAGGGAGCTGCGTGAATGTCGGTGAGTCAGCTCGCTAGCTACTGAGGATCCAAAGCAGGCTGCCTGGGTGCCCAGGATGTTTTCTTTGGAAGAAACCCTCTTCCTTGAATTTCTTTTCTTCGCAGGAGATGATGAGTGGGAAGTCACTTTGGGTGTGACTGTTGATCTCTCTTCTTTCCTATTCATTGCTCAGTACCTTCAAAAACATAAGTCCTGGGGCAAAGAGGAATTTGGAGGATCAACTAGAAGAACACTCCAGAGACCATCTTTTCTGATGGTTGACAAAATTTCTCCCAATAGCCTCTGCTTGTCTATCCATCAGATCCCAAAGTGTGTTAGCGAACGTGTAATGTTTCCTCCCGAAAACTGTGACATAGACAGAAAAATCAGGGCTATCACCAAGTTTTCCCTCATTATCAAAATGATATCACTCCTGGATAACTTAGCACCCCTCCCTCTGATCCAGGCTCGAAAGTACCATCACCTGTATTTCCACGATTGCTGGTACTGCTACAACCACCATTATTGAACCCTGACGCGCACCCCGTGCATCACTGCCGTACCTCCACCATCACTGCCACTATCCCCACCATCAGCACCACCACCACCAGTAACTCATCCACCCAAAACTACATCTTAGCTGCTCCACATTCACCACTACCGCTAACAATGGCACCATCATCACTACCTTCATTTAATTCAGCAGTTTTCAATTGAGCAGTTATTGAAATAGTTATTAACTGAGTACGGCCTGGCACTCTACTAGGCCCTAGAGATATCAAGAATACTATACCATGATTCCTGCCCTGGAGGACAACAGTCTATTAGAGGAACTTAGAAAATTATATAAATGGCAATTATGCAAGATATAAGGAAATGCATGCTGTAGGAGAGATATAAATAAGATGCTGGGTTTACTTAAGGAGTAGGGTAGAGAGTATAGTAATTCAGGAGGATCAGCTTAAATGTCACTTTTTCTGGGGAGCTGGAAGCTGGGAATGATTTTAACTCCAAGTAACACAATAGCCAAGCTAGAATAATTAAGACATAATTATTGCACGTGGCAAGATGTCTAGTGCTGGCTCAGTGGCTCAAGAATATCAGGGCTCTAGGCCACCACTGATGTAATTCCCCTTCCTTTTCATTCATGGCTGCAAAATGGTGGTCTCCTGTGGCCAACTGAAGTCAAAGTCAGCAAATGAGGGGAGGCAGAGCGGAGGGAGACCTCCCCTCTTAAGCCTATCTACTTTGACAAGGTAGAGAAAATATCTCCCATAAGACTAGCAAAGGCCCTTCAACGTGTCTTTGGTTAGAATTGAGTCATATGGCTACCCCTCGCTGCACGGGAGGCCTGGGCTAATGACCTAGCATTTGCAGCCCGTCTAGTTAAGGCAAAAAGGAAAAGGAAGAAATGGACTGAAATCGTTGGTTGTTACGAAGCCAAATGACATGCTGCAAAAGAGAAACCTACAGTTCTGCCCAAGGAAGCCTTCTGTGATCCTCTAGAAGGTTCTGGTGTTCTTCTTATAACACCCTGCACCACTGCTTGACAATTTCTCTGATAAATCACACCCAAATAATGAAAAAATTATAATAAAAATTTGCTTAAATATTTGTTTAACTTCTGTCTACCCATTAGATTTTAAGATCTAGGAGAATGGGGTCAAAGTCTGTATTGTTCATCATGGTCTCTTCAGCACTTAGCACAGGGCTTGACATGTAGGAGACAATCAACACTATTAAGTGAATACATATAAGAATGAATGAGTAAGCACAGTCCTTGAGATCTGTTGAGATTGATGAAGAGGACTTCAACAATGGTAAATATTGAGATGTATGTGTATGTATGTATGTATACATGTATGGGGCATATATATATATGAATGCATGCGTATTATATTCTGGTATTTTATTTCTACAATGGTATTCAAAGCACGCTTAGAGTTTTTGTTTTGTACTCAGGCTTTATGCTAAAAATTACTTTGTGCTTTCTGTGTTTTATTTCTATAGTGTTTCACTTCACATGATAGGGAGTGAAAAAGCAAAAGGAGTTCAAGGTTAACTTTCTGAATAAGGGTTTGAAAAATGGCAAAGAATTACACAATCTTATTTATAAGCAAGAACTTCCACTCTAAATGACCTTCCTCTTCTTCCTCCTCCTTCTTTTTCTTCTTTGGGTTGATTATTGCTAATGATAAGGGAAATAGATAATGTAGCCTTGGGCCTCTTTCAAATATGACAAAATTATTCTCGATTTTAATGTGTAAACCTCCATAATCAATTGCAAATTATAAGCAGCAGGCAGAGTTTGGTTAAAGAGAAAAGCTTAGAATAACAGGTAACAATCTACACTTGCTTTTTTAGGAGCATCTGAGGAGGAGAAATCATCTTTATTATAAATATTAATTACAATGTTTATCATGAAGAATAAGCAATGATGATTCTCTTTTACATTTTGTGAAACAGGCTGTTCGATATGGGGTCATTTGAAGGCCTCTCTGTTCAGGGCATGATTGTGCACACGCATTCCTGGACTTCTAGCATGATAACACCGTTTCCTCCTATTACCATTATCCCGAGACTATTCTATTGCCCACGCCTTGCCAGCTCCACACATTCATTTACCACAAGATACATAAAGGCATCACACGCTTGAAATACTCCTTAAGCCTGTCTTGCACCACTTAGTATCAATGAAAACTTCTTGTCCATAAACTTTTAAAACTCTGATTGAGGAGAGAGGAGGAATTTTTTTTTTTTTTCTGCGGTACGCGGGCCTCTCACTGCTGTGGCCTCTCCCGTTGCGGAGCACAGGCTCCGGACGCGCAGGCTCAGCGGCCATGGCTCACGGGCCCAGCCGCTCAGTGGCATGTGGGATCTTCCCGGACCGGGGCACGAACCCGTGTCCCCTGCATCGGCAGGCGGACTCTCAACCACTGCGCCACCAGGGAAGCCCGAGAAGATGAATTTTGTCATGGGATTTCCTTCGGGAACTTGGCCTTACTTTGGCCATACAGCTATGTTCAAATTACCTCCAAAACTTAGTAGCTTACAAAGTAGCCATTTTATGATATCTATTTTGTGCAGCTGGAATTGAGGAGAGCTTGTCTGCTCACGTCTGCTCAAAGCAGCACTGACTGAGACTGAGGTCACTCAGTGTGGATAGGTCCGGTGTTTTGGAAGGATGGTTGAAACAGCTGGAGGCTGGCTGGGCATTATTTCTACTTGCATCTACTGCACAAGGCTGGCTTGGGCTTCCTGACAGCATGGCAGCTGGGATTTGAGAGAGAGTGTTCTAAGAAAAAGCATCCTCACAGCATACATTCTAAGAAGCCCAGACAAGCTGCAAGGCTCCTTATCGTCTTGCCTTGGAAATCCCAGAAATTTCCTTCCCAGTAATGTACTTCTGCGGTACTCTATTGGTCAATCAAGTCATCACGGCCAGCCCATGTTCAGGGCAGACTTCCCCTCTCAATGGGAGAAGTAGCAAAGGATTTGTAGCTATCATTAATCTACCATAGAAGGAATATCAAGAGCGAAGTCAGGACATGAGGAAGAAAAGGGAGCCTTTTTTTTTCAGAGAATTGAATCATATAGTTTGGATAGATTATAAAGTACCTGGGAGTTAAATCTGGGAAGGTAAAATGGCAGGCCTAGAAGGGCAAGGCTGAGAACTTCGTACTTAACAGACTGGGCGATGGGGAGTTGATGAAACAATGTGAGAAAAGGAGTGTCCAGGTCAGAAAAAAATGTGGGTATTGGTGAGAAGAGCTGAGTGGGGCAATGAGGAACAGAGTGAGCTGGGAGACACTGGGATTAACTCACTCAAGGGGAGGCAACTGGAGAAGTCTTGGGGGACATGTAGCCCAGGTCTGAACCAAGTGTTACTGGAATATGTGGGAAGGAGAGGGTCCAGGACTCCCAGCTGACGGCCTCAGCTGAGATCAGTCATTGCCCAGGACCTACCTGTTCATCACGTGGATGAACTGTCTTGAAAGTGGATCCTTCAGCCTTAGCTGAGCCACCCCAGCTGATGCCATGTGGAGCAGAGGCAAGTTGTCCTCACTAAGCCTTGCCCAAGTTGGAGATTCATGAGTAAAATAAATCACTGTTGTTTTAAGTCACCAGCTTTGAGGTGGTTGTTATATGGGGGTAGGTAATTGGGACAAACCCTGTGGCAATGACACGTCTATGTCACAGCCTCCAATAGAACTTTTTTAGTAATAACACTGATGTCTTGACTTTCAGATGCAGCTTTGAAATTTTTGTTTTGATCAGTCAGTTGTTTCTAAACTCAAGGTGGAAACTCAGCCTGCACATGTACCACAGACTATCAGAATAGTGGTTGAAGACACACAGTTGTGAACAATCTTTGAAAAAACAGAGTAGTGTTGGGGTCCTGGGATAATGGCAATTCTCTTTTCATAGGAGGAGCCTTCACAGAAGAAACAAAAGAACTTTAACAAATACCCAACTGGGGAAAATGGCCATAAAACCTTGAAAGCATTTTCAAATTCATCACTCGTTTATCTGTCTGTCTGCCCTATCTGTCCCCATCCACCCATCCATCCATTTATTACTAGCTCCTCTCTTAACAGAAAATCTAGGAATAAGCCTGACCAGTGAGCGTTTCATGGGATATGGGAAGAAGGAGAAAGTTCTCTTACTTGTAGAGTTCTGAAAATTAGTGAATGATGGATTTACTTTGGATAATATGGATAAGAAAGTTCAAAGGCTTTTGTCAAATGCATAGGCAGACCTAGAAAAGGTGTTGGGACCAACCAAGACAATAATGTCAAATGAGCCAGAAAATTAAAAAAAAAAAAAAAAAAAAGGACGATTAGGTCTTAGAAGGGTGGCATAGGCTAATATACCACCAAGAATCCATCCAGTAAGCACTTATTGAGTGCTACTCAGTACCAGCAGCATACTATGGGTGGACTGAGGGTTCAATAGTGAATAAGAGACGCTAATATACTGCCTGAATGGAGCTGATATTCAAAACGGAAAACAGATAACATATGCATAAACTGACAAAAATTAATAAGATCATTTAGAGTGTTGAGAGTTCTTCAGATAATAAAACAGGGTGATTGATAAAACAGGACTGAGCAGGCAATACTGGGGAAGATCCCTCTGAGGAAAATACATTTGAGCTGAGATCCAAATTACAAGTATAAACAAGGAAGGTAAAGAACTGGTAGGTGAGCATACCAGGCAGCAGCCTCAGCACATGCAAAGGCCCTGGGCAAATACCTTTCACAGGCTAGTGCCCACAGGTAGCTTCAGGTGATGGGAGGATTGTGCAAATTCATTTAAAGGGACAGTGGCAGAGGAAGCCAGTTCAACTGGTCATTTATTTGTCTGTCCATCCATCATCAGGTTGGTTACCCTCCACATACCAGGAACTGTGAGAGGCATGGGGGCTGCAGAGATGAAAATATTAACAGTTTCTGTCAAGGGCGTCATCATCGATTCCCACAATCACTCTCTGAGATGAACTGGCACGTGACTGAACGCTTGCTTTACTGATAGGGAAACTGAAACACAGAGTTTAATGACTTAACCTGACACCACCCAAGGGGTTAGTGGCAGGGCTTAAGCATTTTATCTTCCTTCCTTAATCAGGGAAAGCATGATGCATGACTTTTTTTTTTCAAACACTCTTCCTCAGTGGGGTAACAGTTAGTGTTTATCTATTGCTAATGCTTGTCATTTTGGGTTTCTTTAATTAGAGTATTTTAAATTAGTGTTGTTTTAATTTTACTTATCTCCTGAGACACTCTAGAGGACGAACAGCAAACGAAATAATGCATATGAAAGCACTTTGTAACCTATAAGCCACGATACAGATGTGAGTTATATATAGTTTTTATTTGAGCATATGGCTCCGTGCATTAGCACTGCTTCCTCCTCAGGGACCTCCTCAGGGAAATTCAGAGGAAAATAGACTTCTGGATATGCATGCTTTAAAGACATTTTCTATTTTCTTTAAAAAGGTGACTGTGGGTTCTGAAATTGACCCACAGTAGATGCTTAATAAATATTTGTTGAATGAATAGGTGTGATGGAATATGCAAGAGACATGGATACCATGTGGTGGGTTTCATTCAATGTGGCCACTTACTGTGGAAGAGGGGCTGATTTGGGAGTACACTGTCACGCTAAGGAAACTCTCTGATTACTTTACACTTTTGTAGAGAGTCCTATGAGCCACCTTAGGAACGGGAAGCATATGTCTCAGGGAAGGAGGATAATTCTTTTAAAAGAAGGAAATAAAATTATCTGGGGGTAGATTACACACTGCTTTCAAAGTATTATTAATCGTTTTATTTATTATTTTAACAGTTGGGTTTAAAACTGTTGGGGTGACATAATATGACGTGTACTTTTGTTCCGTCAGCTGAGCAGGTGATCCTTTACATTGAAAGCCACGACCTCCTGCCTTAACCTAGAAACTACTCCACGGTTGATGGCTTCGGCTTTGGAGACAGGCTGACTCTGAGTTCAAATCCAGGCTCTGTCTTTTAGAACTGTGTGACCTTGGGCTAGTTTCCTAAATGCTCTTTGCCTAAATTTCTTGTTTTTTTTTTTAATGGGGATAATAAATAGTAGCTACCTCACAGGATCGATGGAAAGATTAAATTAATTAATACATGTAAAGTAGTTAGAACAACACTAAATAAATGCTCAAGAAATGTTAACTGTATGTGTTTACTGGCTCGAGTCTACTGTTGGATTACAAAAGCTGAAGAAGAAAGGCTCCATCCTAACTCATTTGTGGACCCCTTAGTGCTAGGACCAGTGGATCCAGTAAGGTGCTGGCATGGGCACAATATTCGGTGGGAAGAGGGTGGGCAATATAAATTACCAAGGTAAATACGACTTTAATGCATGATTTTAAAAAATCAAAATTAGTGCAAACATTCCACAGTGAACATAATATCAATGTTTAAAATAAAGACAGGATCAGTAAACTGAAGTTAATTAAAAATTATTTAAGATCATTACTTGGTCAAGGGAAATTGTCAAACATAGGAATTCTCCCAGCTGAAAATGAGATAAGGAACTGTTTCTAAAATGTTATTGATGAGTATGCTTCCAATAAAACCAGGAAGGTAAAATTATAATAAATTCAGTTTGGGGTATACATAAAACATTTAAACATAAAATAATGTGAGTTTTAACACTTCTGTATTTTGATTTTTCAGCCATTCTAGTGTTCTGGAAAAAATCAGCAATTAAAAACTTATGCTAAAATTCCTTTGCCCTCAAGCTCCAACACAGCTTGGTCTGGCTTTGATCTTCCTAGTGTCTGGCTCAGGTTCTAGTACGTAAAAGGGATTCAGTTCATGTTTGTGGAAGGAATTGGGAGCACTACCAGGGCAAGGCAACAGTGTATCTGTCTTTTGAACCTCTTCTTTTCAGTGCCTAATACAGTGACTGGTACCCAGAGGGGCTTAAAAAATGTTAGCTGAATGTTAAATAAAAATAATTGGATTTCAGATCCACAGACATAGAAAACAAACTTATGGTTACCAAAGGGGGGAGCCAGAAGGGAAGCGATAAATTAGGAGTTAGGAATTAACATACACACACTACCATATATAAAATAAACAACAAGGACCTACTGTATAGCGCAGGGAACTATAGTCAAAATCTTGTAATAACCTATAATGGAAAAGAATCTGAAAAAGAATATCTATATAATCTATATGTATATATGAATCACTTTTCTGTACACTTGAAACTAACACAACATTGTAAATCAACTATACTTAAATTTTAAAATAAATTAAAAAATTGGAAACAAATACTCACATAGGAATAAAAAAAAATGGATTTACTCCAGGTTGATTCAAAACTCAATTCCTATTATGTGATTGGATTCAGTAGACTGCGATGTTCAAAATGGATTTCAGAAGTCTGATCTATGAAGTCCTGTCCTGTGATGCCCCTACCTTGATGTGGGCCATGATGAGCCCTCCCCTCCACTGGAGATACCACTAAGGGCACCCTGTAGTCCCAAAGAGACCAATGAGAAGAGTTTGCTAGCAAGTAACTGCACCACTTAAATCTCTGTCTGCTGCTTGCAGATCTGCTAGATTAATGGCTTTCAAATACTTCTGACCATTATCTTTATTAGCTATATTTTGTATGTCATGATCCAGTATACGCATATACATGTTAATATACATGATTAAAACAAGCGTCATTACATCGCTGAATTATGTAAGATGCATTCTTTGTTTAACTTTGATTCTATATCATTAAAAATCGATTTGTGATGACCTCAAAGTGGTTTCATGAACTACTGAAGGCCAAGACTCACAGTCTGAAAAACACTGTTAAACTAGACTCTGAAGTTTTTGGGGAGGTAGGAATTACCTGTCTCTGTCAACGCACCTGTATGGCCCCCAGAGCAGGGAAGGTGTCTGATAAGCCACACTGGCTGCAGGCTTTGACGCTAGTGTGTAGGCTTTGGAAGTAGATAATCAGGTTTGAGACCCAGCTTTGTCACTACCAAGCTATATGACCGTGGGCAAGTCACTTCACAGCCATGACACTCATTCTCTTCATCTGTAATAAGAATGATGACAACAACAGTAACAACAGCTAGCATTTGTTGAAGGCTCACAACGTATCAGGCTGCGTACAATGGGCTGATGACTGGAGGTTGACACAGGTGTTGTAGGGACCAAACGGGGTCGAGGTGTAGAGTACTCGCCACATACAAGGAACTTAGCCATTGCTGGGCCCTTTTTGTCCTTTGTGGATCCTCTGAGCCAGGACTCCCTACAAGAGTTAGAAGTGTGTTGCTAGCTCCTTTGGGTGTTTGGCACTTAGAGCTGGGATGAGTCCAGTGCTTTGAAGAGCACTGTGAGAATGCACTGCCAGCCACCTTCTCAGAGATCCATCTTCTAGGCTTCCTCCTGGCCCGCTTGCAACCCTTTGGTCTGCTTCGTGGCATTTGGGTCCAGCTGGCCCTTGTCCACCTTCCAGCCTTTCTGGGAAGGACAGTGGCAGTGTTGTTGAGGTCTGAGGCCCCCGGGAGGCACAGCTCATGTCCTCAGACTACCTGTGGCGTTTCACTCCCAGGACATTCTGATGTTCTCCCCATCAGTCTCACCGACACATAAGACCAGAGAGAAAAGAGGGCTGGGCAAAGTGCCACTATAAATACGGACCACTGGGGATGGATGAATTGTGTGAATCGGTCTGTTCTGATCAAGTTTTCTGTAAAGAAAGCTGCATCTATGCTTGCTTGAAATGAGGTTCTCAAATTTCCCAGCTGTACTGGTCAACCTCATTGATATGGACTCAAGAGGGCCTCAGTCTTAGCATCTGAGAAGTCCTATCTTGCTTAGGAAAGAACCTGGCAGCAAGATCAATTCTAACAGCAATACTCTCTAGATGTGTCTATTACCCTATCGTTACATATAACTCCCATTTATTGAAAAAACACCCTATTCCATTTGCTTGATATAGGCTATTTCAAATCTTCATAAGAACGCCTTGAACAGTGAATTATCATGCCCACTGTGCAAATTAAAAACCTGATATTGAGGAGTTAAGTAATTTCCTTCCAGTCATCCAGCTTATAAGGGTGGCATTTGAATCAGAGCCTAAGCCTGTCTGATTCTGAGGCCAGGTTCCTGTGCTCCCACATCACCTGTTCACAAGCTGTATTCTCATTAACGATCACAGTTCCCAGTACATTTATTGAATGTTTACTATGGGCCTGGTTCTTTTGTAATTACTTCACATGTTTTGCCAGTTACCCTTAATCCTCACAATAACTGTGGAAAAGGCATCTTATGATCCCACTTTCCAGACGAGGACTCTGAAGAATAGCTACACTTAGTAAGATCATGTGCTGCTGTAAGTGGTGGATCTGGGATTTGAATCCAGGCTGTCTTCACTCTTCACCACTAACCTATGCTGCTTCATACTTATTTCTTTTGGATCTCACACGACGTATGAAAGAGAGTGAACATCACTACTCTGCAAGTAAGGGCACTAAGGGAATTTATTTGCCCAATATTATGGAGCTGTTAAGTGGAAGGCGGAGTCAGTCTTGGGTCTTCTGGCTGCTGGCTCAGTGCTTGCTCCGGTAGGTCAGGATATTGCTATCCATGTCACTGAGGCAAGCACGGTGATCCTTACCTACCCTGTGCGTTACACCTTAGTATGCTGCAAAGATGTACGGTAGCATCTGTGAGCTTCAGGACTTGAGTAGGCCATGGAGCTTGGGTTCAGATGGAAGATTCCTTTCCTGCTGGTGTGCTTTTCTAGTTCCTGTCATCTGACTGTCATAGCCTGGCTCCAGCGAAAATCCCTTGCCATTTCTCCTGCCTACTTGCAGCCATCATGTTTCCTCGGGGGCTTCCTGCTTTCAGAGTTCTCTCTCCAGTGTGGCAATGACCCGATTCTGACTTTTCTGGCTCATTGGAGATCTTATCTGTAATTCTTGCTGGTCATAGTCTAATAGGATAAACCTTGAAGAAACCTTAACCAGCACTTTTCAAAATTCCCACCTTCTACTTTATACACATAAAAGCACGAAGTGCATGAGTGAACGTTTGGCTACATCCTCTCCCCTGAAGTTCTCTAATCTGCTTATGAACAATTTTGGTTCCCCAACAGCATTGTCTTTGGCAGCAGGTAGGATTTTATCTACTTCTTATGGCTCCTCCAAAAAGAATAGCATAAAGCTAGACTCATGATAAGCGGGAACAGAGACAAAAAGAGAGGTCAGAGGTGGATACTCAGTATTACAGGTCCCACATGATTTAGGCATTTTTATATATACCATCTCATTTAATTCTGACATCTCCTTGAAATAGACACACTTAAAATTATCCCCATGTTTAGAAAGGAGAAAACTAAAAGTTCAGAGGGAGAAACAAATTTAACCCAAAGTGCTTTCATCATGAAATCACTGTTTCTAGGAGTTTAACATGCATGTATGTATGTGTGTGTACATACCTGGGTGTGTGTCACACAAATACTTTTTTCTTAAGTTTTTACTGGTATAATGTTTTTTGACCTCATGAGTCTGCATAAAGCTTAGACAGTGGCTTTTTGTAATTATATTGTACATACTTGTTCACAGAATGAACGTATTTCCCACATTGACAACAGTCCAGTTTCAGATAATTTTATTCTTTTCAAATACATATACCTGAATGTGATACATTTGTATTGACTAAGACATCAATTTAAGGAAATTCATAAATTAATAAAATCCCCTATTGAACCATTTATCTTAGTATTGGCCTCGGAAGACAAGGCCCACATATTGAGACTCACATATATGAATATATTAAATGCTATGAGTCTATCACATGTTTACGTGTGACTGATCAATATTTGCCAAATCTGTCTGTTTCAATGCCATCAAATGCCATTAACTGTGCGCATGTGTCATTGAGAAGTGACAAGATATGAAATGTGATTTATGTTTCCAAATTAAGTAGAGGGCTGCTTAAATAACCTCTTTTAGCTTAGTATATGGTTCATTCACCACTTCTTCCTCCAACTTTTTTGTAACACAAGAGAGAAAACCTAACGTGTAAAAGCTTGGCCCCATGCATACCTTCTCTTTCCCACATTCTGTGTTCCATGTCAATCCTGCCCATGCTATCCAGGACCTCCCTCTATGAATATTTCCCCAATTTGGCCTCAGATAACCTCATTGCTGACTCAGATTTCTAGATACATACATTATATATTGAAAATGAGCTTCTCGTTCCATGGTCTCTAAGCCTTATATTAAAATGAGTATGTAAATAATAGTTGTTTACAATAAAAATAGCTTAAATTAAAAATTGAATTCTCATTGATTTTCTACTTCTAATCATCTAAATTGAAAGAGACATCCACTGTACTCTTCAGAATCTTGTGAAAATTCTATCTAAGAAAGCAAATACTTACTGAGCATCTAGTATGTGACAGGCACTATATTCTAAGCAGTGCAGTTAACATTTATGTACTGAAGCAACAAAGGTTACCCGTCTTCTGTATGCAGTGTATCATATTAGATGCTGTGGGATATTAGAAAAGTGTAGGAAAAATGTTCCTTAATTTCAAGGGAAGTTTCAGTTAGTTACTCAGGAGAGACAAGATTTAATATAGACTAAGAAGTTATCATGATCATCACCAATTAGAATTGGTCCTGGAAAGTTCTTTGATAAGGGAACCTTAAACTGGCTTTGATAGGCAGAAGGCTGGAGAGGAGGCACAGAGGTAAGATGAATGTTGCCGGTGTGAAAGAGAATGGCCAACTGAAACCCAAGGCCACTGGGAAGTGTTGAGAGATGGGTTATATAGATTTTGTGACACTGAGATCTTCTTAGAGCAGGATGGTGAAGTGGATATAGTTCAGGCTATAGAAACACACCAGTTTAAAGCCTGGCTCTACTACTCAATACCTAATAACTGAGCATCAGGAAACTGTTTAACCTCTTTAAGCCTCAAATGTCTAATCTGTAAAATGGAGATAATAATATTATCTACACCATGGCATTACTGTAAAGATGAAATGAGACAATCTATTACAAATTGATATGCCAATTTGGCTGTTTACAATTATTAGATTATTTTGGTAAACAATGGTTTACGACAATTAAAGATAGATGGGCGTTGTTAATCTACTCTTCAAGAATCTTACTTCTGTAAAGAATATTTTGACCAAAGCAAGTTTCAGGCTAAATTCTGTCACTTGTATAAATATTTATTATATTATCAAATAGGTCCCAAACAGCCATACATTCTGTTCCTGGATAGCTCCCTTCAAATACCAATGAACTACATCATGGTATATTTTCCTCATGTCTGTCTCCCCAGATAGAATGTCAATCCCATGGAGGCAGATGTTTTTGTGTATATTATTTATTACTGCATCCCCAATACCTAGAGGACTGCAAGGCACATAGTAGAGTAGTGTTCACTAAATATTAGGTAAAATCAATGAATAAATTAGTGAATAAATGAAATTATCACCCTCAAGGTACAGAATAAAGGTGACATAATACATGTATATTTATGTATATACTGATATATATAAAAGTAAACTGCAGATAAGATAGTTTGTAAAGCACCTGGAATATTTGTATACTTTTCTTCATCCTCTAACACAAATTCATTGGGCATGTCATTCTTCTCTACAACTTCTAGTACAAAGCTTGAACAAATTGGATGCCAGTTATATTAAATTAGATTAAATAGACATCCTTATGCATTTGTTTTCCTCATCCATAAATTGGAGATAATAATTCTCATTCTATTTACTTTCTTGGGCTGTTGTGACATTTGAAACAATGACTGTGACAAAAATGTTTGAAGTGCTATAACATAAGCCTATATTTGCAAAGTGAGAGCCATGAAATGTCTACATCAAAATCCTCTGGACTGTTTTGAAAACGTTGAATCATGGGACCCATCTCAAGATTTGCTAGTTCATAGCATGGCAAATATACTTGGACATTTGCATTTTAATGAAATCTCCAGGTGATTATTTTTCACTGTTTTATTTTTTTAAGACTTTATTTTTATGTTCATTTTTTTCCATCCCTACTCATTTCAAAAGCACACTTAAATTTTAAACGTTGCACTAACAGACAAGAAAAGAGGTGGTTAGTGACGATAGCAATGATGATGATGACAAGTTGAATGACAACAGTGAGTAGACCAAGAGTCTTATGGGAGAAAGAAAGGACATTGACTTTTTGCTCATTATTGTAAGCCTGGCACCTAGGGTAGTGACTGTCCCACAATCAGTGCTCAATAAATGGCTGTTGAATGAATGATGTTGATGGTTGTGATGCTGTCTTTCAAACTCTCTCTGTGACACCCAACCCAGAGAAGGTGGGACTTGCTCCTTGAGACAAAAGATGCAGGTCAAGCATGAGAATTTCTGTCTGTGTCTTTCCAAAAGGACGACCCAGACACTTTCACTTTCTTCCCCTCCCATTTAAACAATGTCTACAAGGTAGGAGAAGGTATATAAACGTATAGATTGTGTTTGCACACCCAGCTCTCAGTTGATAATGGTCACCTTTCCTGCCTTATGAAAACTGCCAGACTCTCTCTTGTCAAAGTTCTCTTTGTCCCCAGAATGCAATTCATTAACCCTTCCCTGAGCTGAGGAGGGTGCCCAGGTGCCTCACCCTATATTACTGACCTCTGGCTATCTCCTTCCAATCTTTTCCCACAGCGGTTCAGAAGGGGCAATGAGGAGTTCCTTGAAAATTTGTGCATAAAGCTAACTGCTTGAAGAGGTAGCTGATTGAAGGTAGGCTTTATTTATTTCATTACCCCATAAAAGAATCAAGTGATTCAAGAAATTGTTGTGGTTTACAAAAAGGAAGAAAAAAGAAAGGAAACAGGTATGAATGTGTTGATTATTAAAGAGACATTTCAGCCTCCCTTTCAACACACACACACACACACACACACACACACACACGTTGCTGTCTGTCAACTTCCAGTGTATAGCAGCTGGAGAGGTCCTTGGGCTTGGCTTTAGGTAAAATTTCTAACTCATTACCCAAATGAGAGGTCTGTGAAGCCACCTGCTCTCTTGTTTTAAGTCTTCCCCAGCAGACACCATTGGACCAGAGGGCAGAGAGGTGATTGGGAACAAAAGGGATAAATTCTGGGCCCTGGAGGTGGAATGGACTTCTTGATTGCTATTACCACCTGTCAAACCCACTGTTTTCCTGTTAGTTCAGATCATCAGGGCTTCCCATGTCTCTTATCTAAACAAACTTGGAAGATAACATGTTTCAAATGGGAGGAGAAAGTATACAGAACATCCCCAAATTGTTTGTGCGTCTATAACTTGCCAGGCATTCCTATCATGAGTTGTTAGCAGGGCCCTGGCCTTGTACTTCACAGAGTTGGGTAAGCCTGGCTCAATTCTCAATCTCATGGTCCACGGAAGTCTAATGTCCTTCCCTGATTTTTACTAATTCCCAGGGGCTTACCTTCTCATGGTCACCCTCCACCTGAAACTTCTTTCTGTTTTGCCCTAAGTCAAAGCGGTTATAGGAATTGCCTTTATCCATTTCTATAAAAATTACACTCACACTAAGAATATATAAATTTAGAACTCGCTCCTAAAGATCTGGAAATTCCAGGGAAGTTCACATAACTACACTTGCTGCCTTCTGCTATTCACTGGCCTCCTCTTTTTCCCCATCCAATCTTTGCTGCTTCTTCCTTCCAAGATTGGGCCTGTCGGCACCACATCTCCTTCTATAATGTGAAGAAGGAAGTTAGCTATCCACAGCTCCTGCCACCATGCAGTCGTATGGATGTCCAGAGCAGAAACACACTAATGTGAGTTCTCCATCCATCTCCTTGGAAGGCTGCCTTGCTTATCAACAATAGCATTATTGTCTTTGTTATGATTTACTTGTTTGCTTCCTACCCCTTGTGACAATGCTGAAAGTGAGATGAAATGACTGAATCCAAGGGGTGGAGCTATTTGTCCTAATGCATGCTACTGATAAATAACAGAACTAAGATTTGAATTCAACTCTTTTTGATTCTGAAGCCCATGTTGTTTCTATCTGCCAAATCACATCCAAGGCACAAGGAGGAGCCAGGGAGATGATAAGGAAAGATTTACTAGAGGTAAAAATTATGTTTCCCATCCTTGGCAGGACCTAACACCACTGACTAATAGACAAAGCAATGCAAGATGATATTTATAAAGAGGAGACATATATCTAAGATAGCTCTGTCTCTCTACCTTTCTGTATTAGTCTCGTACTGCTGCTATAACAAGTTACCACCAATTTAGTGGCTTAACATAATAAACATTTATTGTCTTAGAGTTCTGGGGGGTCAGACTTCCAAAATGGGTTTCACTGGGCTGAAATCAGGGTGTCAGAAAAATTGCATTTCTTCTGGAGGCTCTACAGGAGCATCTGCTTCCTCGCTCTTTTCAGCCTTTAGTGGCTGCCTGCATTCCTGGGCTCCAGGAATCTTCCGTCTTCAAAGCTAGCAATCATATAGCTCCAACCACTGATCCTGTTGCCACATCGCCTCTGACTCCGACCCTCCTGTCTCCTTCTTATAAGGGTATCTATTGTGATTACAGTGGGCACATCTGGTTAACCCAGGACAATCTCCACATCTCAAAATTCTTAACTTAATCAAGTCTGCAAAGTCTTTTACCATGTAAGGGGACATACTCATACAGACCAGTGCTACAAAGGAAGTAAATGGTGATGTCTCGGGAGGTGGCCAAAGTTAGAGTGAGTAGTTAGGGAAAGTTTCTTGGAATTTCTACTAAGAAGAAGCCTAAAGGATGACAAAGTTCTAGAGGAAGGGTTTTCTGGGGATTATATGAGTGTATTAAAGGCATTTGGGGGGTGACAAAAACTCCCCTGTAGGAGGCAGGTCCACACAAATGAACAGGGCCATTCTCTGGTGCCACATGCCTCTCTGAGTTATGCTTCCCTCACAGAGGCACTGAGAAGCAAAATGATGAAGCCAGACATTTCTTACTGTCTAGCCTCCTGGCCCCTCATAAGCCCAGCAGATGAGGTACATAGGTTATTAGCAAAAGGGTATTTGTTTTCTATTGCTGTGTAACAAATTACCACAAACACAGCAGCTTAAAACAACATCAACTTATTCTGCACAGTTCTGTAGGTTAAGAGTTCAGGCAGAGCTCAACTGGCTTCTCTGCTCAGTATATCACAAGGATGAAATCAAGGTAGCAGCTGAGACTGTAATCTCCTGCAGAGCAAGGGGTCCCATTCAAGCTCATGTGGTTACTGGCAGAATTCAGCTGCCCTCGGAACGAGGCCCCCATTATGTTGCTGGGTGTGGTCCAGAAACCATTCCCAGTTCCTAGAGACCACTTCAGTTCCTTGCCATGTGGCTCCTTCCATAGGCCCTCTCACACTTTATCTCTGACTTCAGGAAGGACCTGGTCCCTTTAAGGGCTCACCTGATTAGGTCAGGCCCACCTGGGTACCCTTCCTTTTGGTTAACTCAAAGTCCACTGATTAGTTACCTAATCACAAGAGTGGTACCCCATCCTATACAAGGTTCTGGCTGCACTTAAGAGTAGGAGATTATAAAGGGCCCATATGTGATGGGGCAGGAATCTTGGAAGAATCTTAGAATCTTGCCTCCTACAACCAGTGAGTGTTCAGGCTGACCCGGAAGACTAGCCTCATGTTCATCGGGATGGTGAGATCAGGTTTTGCTGTATCGGTTTTCCTCAAGGTGAAGCCCTTTATGGACTGCCTGCTAGTGCTAGTTACACTAGGCATATGTGCTCATAAAGACTAACACTAAGTGTTTCCCATACGCTAGAAATCATCTTAAGAGCCCTAAATATATATATTAACTCATATACTCTTTACAACAACCCTATTAAAGTATTGAACATAGCTCTATTTTACAGACGAGAAAACTGAGAAAGTCATCTGAGGAAAGATAAGTAATTTACCCAAGTTCACATAATTAGTAAGTGGCAGCAGTAGGTTAACCCTGCAGCATATTGTTGTGGGATATTAGATCTCAGAGAAACTACACAATCTCAAATTTTACTAAAACCCACCAAAGCGGCATCTCTAATAACTCCTTGGCACTAGTAACTAGTTATAGATGCTTTCAGTGATGAAAGCCCAAACAAGATGAAGTTGGAATAGCAAAATTACTCTTTCTGTATATGGAGAAAAGTTAATTTCCTTGCATTTTCTTGAATAAATCATTATACTATGTTTTTATACAACAACTCTCAGCCTCTTGAGTGTTTCTCAAACACTTCAGCAACTTTGCCACTAAAAGCAAATCAAGTTTTTGAGAACTCTCCTTTACTCAAAAATATTAGATGAGAGAGCAACAAACAAACAAAAAATAATATAAGAGCATTTATATGGGCCTCCAAAAATAAACTCTTTTTAGGCAGAATGGATGTACTTTTACTAAAATTACAATCACTCCATGAAACAGCAGGATTAAAAGGTTTTTCTACTGAGTTGAGTTCCAAGCTCTTAAAGACACATATTTCTGTTAAGATGCTACTCAAACTTCAGAAAGCGGTCATGTAATGATTTATCTTTAGCTAAGAGACAGAAGGAAATGATGTTCTTTCAAATTTTGGTTTAGTATCTGTTTATCTAACCACCAAATTGTGTTTTTTTTTTCTCACTGGAAAGAGAAAAGAGGTAGCTGATCTCATTAAATTATTAAAAGATAATTTTATTTAAATGAAGAGAGCAATGACTCACTTATTAATTACACATTCATGGCCAGAACCTACTTTCTCCTCTCTTTGATTTGGAATTTGCCAGTCTTCTGACCTTTTACTAGTCTACCACGGCACAATGGTTTACCACGTGCCTTTCATATTGTGCTACCAAATTTTGATCCGTACGTTAAATTTCTTTTCGTTTGTCTTAAAGATATCTTCTGCAACAGTGATGTCCTTCAGGAGAAAGCTGAGGTTACATGGTGTGAAGCTTTGCACAACAGTAAGAGGTAAGATGAATGGCATCGGATAAAGCCAGATCCCAAAGGAAAAGTTCATTTTCATTAGAACATACCAGAAATTTCACTGGCAAATTTATAAGACGCATGGTCAGGTCTACACAAACCTGTTTTTCCGAAGGATGACCAACTATCCATAAGGCAATAACCGTCAATGCTTTTTATGGACATTGTGAGACCCATATTACGGGTTATGGTGCTATAATTATTGACAGCTTATTTAGTGTTATTTTGTGTCCTGTATTATTACGATTTCCCTCAATAAAATCTTTTCTAATTTTTAAGTAGTAACTACTTATCCTAAGTTTCTGAAACTTGCTTAAAACAAAAAGCAAAAAACTTGTACTCACGTTTTAATTCCTTCAAGCATGATGCCAATATTTTACTATTCTTCCTTGGACCATGGTTTGTCTACCTGTAAAATAAAAGAATTGAGTTAGATTGTAGAGTCCATCTACAGAGCCTTTTGGAAATTGAGGGAGTACATTGTGAGTGGGGCCCCAAGTTTCCTACCCTCATTTTAATCAGAGCAGTCTGGCCTTATCTTTTTTATATTGCTGGCTTTTAGACTCTTTTACAATGTTTTCATTTGCAAGTAACAGAAAATTCCACTCACACTGGCTTAAGTATAAAAGATAATCTCTTTATTTACATAACTAAGAAGTCTATGGTCAGTTGGCTTCAGGTACAGCTTGATCAAGCAGGTTAACTGTATTTACCTTAGAGGTTCATTTCTTTGTGTTTCTCAGAGATCTGCCTCCTGTGCCATCTTTGGCCTCAGGCTAGAATTGCTAATGGCAGAAGCTGGGTTAGGGTCAATCCCATATAATATACATGGAGTAGGGGTGTTTTCTCCAAGAAAATTAAGGTGTATTTTATCAAGAAGGAGGCAAAGTAGAAATAACAGATGCCTACCTCAGGGTCCCTTTAAGATATTGTTTGAAAAAGGGTTTCCATTAAGAACAAGTTTGAAATCTCTAGAGAAGACCATTCCTAAGACCTCTCCAGATCTGCTTTTCTCTGATTCTACTTTTCTCTCATTTAACTCGGTGTCAAACTTCCCAGAATATTCTAGATCCACAGCTGATCTCATTAAAGCTCAGAATGGGTTAATAGCTTAAAGCAGAAACTGTTGAGTATTACTAATGATGTCTCATATGTTCTCGCAAAAGTCCTGGTAGCACATCCTACAATTTGCATTAACCCAGAGGCCAATGTGTAATTATTTAAATGAGAATTTTCTTCTTAAAAGAGGAGTGATTCCCTGAGGGCTGATACTCACAGCCGATTGCCATTTGGTGAGTGGAGCCGGTTATTGCCTTAAGTCAAAATTTAGTACAGGTATCACTGAAGGAAAAGAAAATCTTCTGCTTATTACGAAAGGACCTGGAAGGCCTGAGCATTCTGTCCACCCAAGCCTGGCTCCTGAAATAATCTCTCTCCTTGCCTGCTGGGCGATAAGCCAATGCCATCCTTATCACCATGACATCAAGTGGGGTTTAAGAGCTAATTCTACACTTGGGAGCTTGAAGACACAGCACCAGGGGCAAGTGCTGTGAAATCAAACATCTGAACCACAGAGAAGGCAATCGATATGTATATACCAGGTATATGTGCTCTGTGTAAGGTTATAGTGAAGACAGCCAGGTCAGGGAGTCCAGGGAGCTACCTTTAAGAAATACTGCAAATTCGCTGTCTTCTTTCAAGACCCTAGGCCTTTCATTATGGTGTTACCTTTGTCTGTAAGCCTTCCTCTCCTTTGTTCATCCCCCAGGCCCCACTCAGAAGTCATCCTCTCTCAATAGGCCATCAATGGAGAGGACGGTTTCTTTCTAAAGATTCCTAGAGTAACTCCTAATGCAGCACTTACTGCTAATGGCTCCTTTGGTCTTCTGCTTCCCTCATTGGGGTAAAATTATAACCTGCAGTTTTCTCGTTCAGAAAATGGGAGGATAGTAATCCTTCATCAGGGTGACCGTAAAGGTAAACGAGCAAAAGCTATACAAGTGCTTCACGGTGTCCGATTTCAGTAAATACTCAACATATTCAGGTTGTAAATATAAACCCGATAAGGTTACAAATGACGATCAAGGTTTGTGACAAGAACAAGAGTGAAGTGTTGACTCAGCTTTTGAAGCAGCCATGTACCTAGCTGTTACTGGAGAAGCAGATTTCTTAGTAGTTCAATAAACCATCAGTTTAGCCGTGTCACTGATCAGTAACCACCTGGGATTAACACTGCCTTGCAGACAGATTCCAGCCTTCCCCGGGCCTGCTCCATGTCTGTTGAGGATCTGCCTTGTTCACGGGTAATAGTTGCTTTGAAATATGGCGTTCTACAAAGAGGAAGAAACACCGTTTCTTCTTTGAGCACGCTGAAGCAGGGTTTGGATGGCCGTCGCCCAGGGACAGGCTGTAGAGGATCCCTGTGATGGTGGCAGCCACTGGCTGTAACACCCAATGTCTTGAGATTTCTGATTGTAGGGCTCTGGATGACATGGTTTTTCTTTCTTCTTCAAAAATGTTTTTTATTTATCTATACTGCTTAGATGAGTTGCTTCATCCTAGTTCCTCAAGTTTCCTACCTGTATGGGTGGGGATATAAATTCTAGTCTCTATTTTATTTCCCCATCAAGAGATGATAACACATGAGGCAATAATAGAAGATTTGTGTTATCAAATCCTTGGAAGCACCACTGAAAAACAATCTAAGATTTTACTCTAGGATATGAATGATTCAGACGCCTAAAGCAGTACCTATATTCCAGACACAGGAATATATCTGCGCTTTTCTCCAGAAAATACCAAATTCTTGTAGGAAACAATGAATCATTTCAACCGTTTTGGGGGGGTCTTGGGACCACAGTCTGACACAGTCAAAAATGAAAACTTTTTTTTTTCCCCTTAGATTCCATATATATGTGTTAGCATACGGTATTTGTTTTTCTCTTTCTGACTTACTTCACTCTGTATGACAGACTCTAGGTCCATCCACCTCACTACAAATATCTCAATTTCATTTCTTTTTATGGCTGAGTAATATTCCATTGTATATATGTGCCACATATATGGAATCTAAGGAAAAAATAAAGGTCATGAAGAACCTAGAGGTAAGACAGGAATAAAGACACAGACCTACTAGAGAATGGACTTGAGGATATGGGGAGAGGGAAGGGTAAGCTGGGACTAAGTGAGAGAGTTGCATGGACATATATACACTACCAAACGTAAAATAGATAGCTAGTGGGAAGCAGCTGCATAGCACAGGGAGATCAGCTCAGTGCTTTGTGACCGCCTGGAGGGGTGGGATAGGGAGGGTGGGAGGGAGGGAGACGCAGGAGGGAAGAGCTATGGGAACTTATGTATATGTAAAACTGATTCAGTTTGTTATAAAACAGAAACTAACACACCATTGTAAAGCAATTATACTCCAATAAAGATGTTTAAAAAAATGAAAACTAAGAAAAAAATTCTGTTTCTTTCCTTTTTCCCTTTTTTTACAACCAAGAGGGAAGCTGGTGACTGAAAGGAAATTTACATAAAACTTTAAACGCTGCTTCTGACATTCAGCTGCGCTGGATTCCCTCCAACTATAGAACTTTCAACAGTATCTGTTCCCTAATGATGCAAGTTCCCACCTGTCGACTGGGCGGACTTAACTTTTACCTGTTTCAACACCTTTGCTTCTCTAACCATGGTACCAAAGTAGAAACAAAGGCTAATGACTGTTTGTTTCTCGGCAATGCAATGGATGGGATTTAAAGTTAATGTACTCTTCTTTTCCTGCCTGGTGTAGGAAGCCAGAATACTAAGCTTACAGTGCTTTGCTCCTTGGGAGTGAGCCCCATTTGGGCTCTGCTTAAACAAGGAAGAAAGGGTTAGAACAGGGAAGTACAGAGGTCAGAGTTTAAATTATTGCTCTGTGTGCTCCGGCTGTTATGACTATGCATGGCTGTGTCTCCATTTGCTCATCTGTAGGGAGGGGATAATAACACAGACCTCCCAGGGCTGCCTGTGAGATTCAAATAAGACCATTATTTAAAAGTCTTCTTTGTATATTAGGCACTCAATAATCATTAGCTTGTTTGCTTCCTCATTCCAAGTTTATCCTGTTGATAGAAGGGGGTAAGATCAGCCACAGTTAAGTGAATAGCAGCCTGCGTAATATAATTTCACAAGTACAGAGCCAACCCTGGGAAAAATTGGTGAGCCACTGACATACGTCTTCAGGTTGGCCACTCCTATTCCTGTACCCTTTGCGTCCTTGTTCAGGTCTGTTCTTCTTACCTAGGGCACCTAGATTCCTCACGTGTCTTTCTTCTTCCTTTTATCAATCCTTATCTCTAGAATATATCCAATAAATTCATTCTAAATGTAGGTGCAAAGTACTGGTAAAGCTCAATATATATCTGGGGATGGAGATTTAATCCCCAAACTAATGAACCACTTACTGAGGGATATTGGGCAATGGCCAGGTCAATGGTTGATTTCCACATCTGTGTTTCTTACTTATTTCCAAATATGCACAGAGTTCCTCCTCAGTGCCAGGTTGTGGAGGTTTGGAATACGTGGCTGGGTGAGACATGACCATTGCTGTCAAGGGCCTCCCAGTTTTGTGGGACACAGCCATGTAATTATAAATAATAATAACAACAACTATAATAGCAAACATTCATAGAACACTTACTCTCTGCTGGGTGCTGTTCTATGTGTTTTATATATATTAATTCATTTACTCTTGCAACAAGCCTATTTGTTGGTGACTATTATCAGCTGCAGTTTCAAGTAAGCAAGCTGAGGCTCAGAGGGGTTAAATATCCTACCCAAGTCACAGAGCTAGTCAATGTGGTCTAGCCCTGGAGTTTTTGTTGTTGACCACTTACTGCCTCGTCATACACAGGACAGTGTGATGCCAACTTCCAGGATTCTGCTGTGAGAAGTAATCAGTGATGCAGACAAAGACTAAGAAGAGTATTTGAGAAAGCAAAAGGAACAGAAAAAATTATAAACGTCCATCGGTAGTAGAATGCTTAAGTTAATCATGGTATATCTAGATGATGAAATCCCTGCAACCGTTAAAAAGATAAGAATACAATTCTAAACCTCAAGAGAAAAAAGGAAGGTACAAACCAGGTTAGAGCATTATTCTAAATTTGTAAAAAGTATGCTTGTGTATACATAAATATTTCTCTGTGTCAGATAGTGGATAAGGCACTTACGTGCAGCACAAATACAACAGGGTCCTAGAGGAGCTGTTGTTTCGGAAGAGTTTTCAGTTTACGAAATGACATTTCCAGAATGGATTTTCAGGCAACATTAGAGGCCATGAATGGGGCAGTTGTGCCCAAGGGATCCGGGCTCTGCTGGGGCACCGGGAAGGGGTCCGGGAAACAGTCACAGAGAGCAACCGCCTTGCCTATTTGCCTCTAGAACTTCACCTCCCATGGGCAGACTGACTTGCTGTGTTCACTTTTGCCTCTTAAAGAGGGAATGATGGAGAGTCAAAGCACATCTGTCTCTCTCCAAACCCCCAGAGGCTACCAGCGAGTCCATCTCTGACCCCTACTCCCATGTTCCCATCCCGGAGGCCCGGTGCCTTCCAATCCTCTCCCAGTGTCCCCTGCAATGCATCATTTTCATCCAGGAGCTCCTCTGGTCTCTGGAATGGTTAGCGAGTTGCAGCTCAAACCCTGGTTTCTGACTCCACACTTTAGCTGGGCTTCTCTCCAGAGTTGCAGCTGGGTGTTTGGCCCTCAAATGAATGGCTCCTGCTCTCCAAGATACCATGAAACTAGCCCTTCCCAAAGAGTGAAGAATCATCACTCTGTTGGCTGCGTGTGACAGGCATGGTCCCTGAGTTGTCTCCTCTCCTTATAACAACGATATGATGTAGAATTTATGATCCTTATTTTAAAGGAGGAGAAAGCCTAGCTCTGAGCAGGTGATGGGGAGTCTGCTGAGGTCTTATGGATGGTTATGACTGCAGTGCCTAAAACAGTTCTTGGCACACAGACTCCACCTGTAGTTGTAATTTTTGACACTCACAGGTAGTAAGTGGCAGGTTCTCAATATGATCCTGCAGCCTTTCTCTTTCTGCCATGCCAAGCCTGGGCTCTCTCACCTGCCACAGTGTTCTTTCCATGGATATCCTTCCTTCCTGGCTGCTATTACTTCTGGGGCAGCGATAAGTGCATTTACCCTGACCATCCCTCCAACTATCAGTGCTTCATGATGGCTTCTAGATCGAAGGGTGAGGGAGCGTGCCCAGGTGGAGTGTGGGAGCTCTCTGGATGTTTGCAGGAATACTGTTTCACAGGGTGTACCTGGAGCGTAATCTTTCCTTCCTTTTCTCTGCCCCTTAGAAGCCTATCAAACAACCCCAGGCCTTTGCTTTCTCCTTTTTCTCTCTCTCTGGAACACAGTTGGGACTTGTGCAACTGCAGGGTTCTTTTCTGTGGGAACAATAATCTCATTTCAATGATTCCCAATCAGTTCAGATTGGGAATGATTCACCCAAAAGTATTCCATAGTTTGGGTGGTAGGAGTGGGGAGGGGGAAGGAATTTACCCCACCCCACCTCCTGAAAACGAACGGCATGTGATGTACTCAGAAGAGTTGAATCTTTTTTTTCTTTTCTTTTCTTTTCTTTTTTTTTTAAGTCTTCCTCCTCCTTGTGAGGAAGGTCTCTAAAATCATGGAGACAATGTGGCAGGTAATAGATACTGCTTTAGATTCTTTCTGGGTATGGTATTAGCAGCATGTGTTAGAGGGAGTAGACGTTTGGAGATCTGCTGTCAGGACAGGAGATTTGAGACAGGAGTCAGGTCACCTCTCTGGGTCCCTGTAAGGGGCAAGTTGGATTAGATGTCGACGGTATCCTGTAGGCTCCTTCATTCACTGAGCACCTATTAGGGTTAAAGAAACTAGTGTTGAGGGTCTATCAAGATCCTTCTTGTTTCTTGCCTGAGTTCAGAGCCATTTGAGAGGAGGACACGTAAGTTACTAGGCAGAGGGAGATTAGCACGTTACTGCGATTGTAGATAAACACTACTGAGGTGTAAAGCCAAACTTGCAGCACAGAGGACCAGTGGAGATTGTGTGCTCTCTGCCGTCAGATACACCCCCAGAGAATGGAAGCAGGAGAGGAATTTTGCCAACAAGTTCAGTTCATTCTCCCAAAAGGCCCAGTAGCTAAATTACTCCCCCTTCCAACGGGGGGTAAGAGAGAGTCGAAAGAGGCCTTAGGGTTTAGAGTATATTCCTCCCCATGGAAACCAGAAAACGTAGGAATAATTGTGTAGTTGAGCCAGTAGACACTCTCCACACATCTGTCAGCACCTACATTTCCCAGCCTCCCTTGCTGTTAGATTGGGGCCATGCGACTTTGGCCAATGGACTTAAGTGGAAGTTATGTGTATTACTTGTGAGTTGAATCAGTTAAAGCCTTTCTCTGTCCCTCTCATTCTCTGCCTTGGTGACCCCAGAGGCTGTATGTTCTAGATGGCATGCCTGTAAGACGAAGGAAAGCTGTCCAAACTGAAATAGACTTTGTGCGAATGCGAAATAACCTTTATTTTTCAAAGCCACCGAGATCCAGAGATTTATCTTTTACCACAGCAGAGCCTGTCCTGTCCCGACTAAGCTAATGCTCCTCCCCAAACATCAGAGACTGGATATACTGTGAAAACAAAGCCAACACGATCTATGTACTCATGGAGCATTTAGTCTAGTGGGGAAGATAGAAAACAAACAGGTAAAAAAAATAAATAGTTGCGAGCTGTGGTAAAGGCTGTGAAGGAAACGGAGAATAATTGGCAGGGTATAAATTTAAGTTTGATGGTCAGAGTAGGCATCCCTGAAAAGGTGACCCTTTAGCAAAACCAAAATGGAACACTTCAATACAAAGTAATAGACCTTTTACATAATAATCTCTTGCCACTGAAGTTCTAGTATACATGTCTTTCATGGTGGGAGCACCGTCCTCTTTTTGGATGATATATTTGCTAGTACATAGATGCCAAATATTGGTTCAACCCATCGCCACTGGCTAAGACAACGTTATCTTCCTTTTCCTGTTGTGGTTTTCCAAAAATAAGGCTTTGATTTTTATTTGATAGACATGTACTTGTAATAATATTAAGTATGCATTTCCATACTACATCAAAACCCCTTCTCAACAATATTCAGTTACCTTCCCCTCACCCTCACCCTGTGTGATATGTCCTTCCTGGTTGAAAATTACTGATCCAGAGTGTGACTTTGAAATCTCGGGATTCTAACCCCTGTGACCAGTATATTAGAGAACCAACAGGTATACCCTTCATTGAGATCAACCTGTGCATTATTTTAAAGGAAAAACCTGTACTTTTCTTCAACTGATGGTCCAAACATAACCTAGAGATGACTGTGGTGGACAACTGCTCTCACTGGGATGTCCAGGCTTCCTTCTCCCTTATTTTGGTAACAATTTGCTGATTTTCCACTGGGGCACCACCCCCTCCCCACTCTCCATCCACATGTGATTCAGGTCTTGACCATCAAAATATGGCATTGTCCTGGCTCCAGTGACTGGTCCACACATGGGCATGTGACCTGATTCAGTCCCCTGAAAGTCAGACCCAAGTCAGACGTGGGAATCTTGGGGGAAGAGAAGCATCACCCTCTCTGCAGGATATAACCCAGGAGAACACAGGGCTATAGCCGCTGGCTTCCATCTGGCCTTAGAATCAGGCAACACTAAAGAGAGTGAGTCTGCTTCAAGCCACAAATGCATTCAACACTCATGCCAACTTCTTCCTGGTCCCCATGCCAATCTGATTTGGGTTTCTGTGGCCTTCAGTGAAAATAAATCTGATATAGACACTAAAATTCACATGAGGGAAAGAAAGATGTCAATGGACCAACTGTCAAATATTTTGCTGATCTCAAATCTCTTCACTGTTTTCTCCAAAGCTCTGGGTTCTTCAGAGTGGTTCTGATAATTGCCTGAGGAAGGAGCTCACATTCCAATGGCTTTACTTCCTTAGTGGGGAACTTACTTATTGAGAATAAAGAAGCATAATGTCCATCTAATTATTATTCAAGGTATAAGATGGAAAGAGAAAAAAACAACTATGATCATTGTTGAAAGAAAAGAAAAGGCACAGGAAAAGCATTTAAAAGCCAGGAAATAAAAACAAGACAAAACCCCAAAAAACAAATGGCAACAATAACAAAAATCTTACTGAATTTCTTTGCCCAGTGGAAGCTTAAATAAATGTTAAGTGCTTGACCCCTCAAAGTAGACTTAACTTAGTCAACTCACAAACTCATATAGCTGTTTAATTCTCTCTTATCTCTGTCTCTCCCTGGGTATTGCATTGTTCTTAAGCTGTAGAGTTTTTGTTTTTGTATTTGTTTTTTGCCCCACAGTGAGACTTGAGGGATCTTAGCTCCCAGGCCAGGGAAAGCGCAGGGTCCTAACCACTGGACCGCCAGGGATTTCCCCTTAAGGTGTAGTTTTAATTCTAGATGGTTCAAAGGAGAGGAAGGAGTTCAAAATTGATAAGTAAGTCAGATTTGCCTTAGACGGTCCTCGAATTTTACTTGACAGCCATTTCCTCACTTCCCCATTCTGGAAGGAAGGAAAGAGGAAAGGAAGGAAGGAAAGAATCATCAAATGCATCGTTAAAAACCTGATTGTCACTACAACCTTATGAGTTGAATTATGTCCCTTCAATTTTCAGAAAACTGAGGCTCAGAGAGGGTGACAATTATAATTAATCTTTATTCAGTGTTTCATACGTCACAGGTGCTTTTCTAAGTGCCTAATAGGAATTTGCCTATTTAATTCTCACAACAATGCCATGAGGAAGGCCACAGAGTCCTCGATTCATGGAGGGGGAAACAGAAACACTAGGAGGTGGAATAACTTACCCACGCTCACGTAATTTGTGTCAGAGCCAGGGGTCACCCTGCTCCAGAGTCCATGCCCTTCCTTAATCATTAGGCTGTTTTGCCCCTGAAAAAGCCAGATGATCTGTGCAGGATGATTTATTCCAAGTTTCAAAGTAAGTTAGTAGTTATAGTAGTCTTGTTTCTTTACTACAGACAACATAATTAATTCTAGTTGTTTTAAGAAGCAAGGGATCCATTAAACAATGTAGATAGCTCCCACAATGGATGAAGAAGCTAAAGTAACAGACTCTAGGCTGAAGTTCCAGGAAACAGTCCCCGAGTCATACCATGGAACTAACCCACCCGGAGAGAGGCCGTTCCCGTCACCATCAGGGACCGTGAACCAGGAGCTGCCAGCCCAACTGAGGATTCCAGAACCAGCCTCCATCCGCATCAGTCTGGGCCAGAAGAATGGATTCCCTACATCCTGCCTCCTTCTCCGTGAATCTATCTCATTGCCCCCAAAATGTCCTCCAGGGCCCCTCTGATTAACAGAGGCTGTGCTGCATGTCGGTCCTGCAACAGTCAGGAAAATGAATCCTGTGCCGGAAAGGAGAGCCTCACACTGTAGACAGCTTCCAAAATGTGGAGAGGGTGTCCCCACAGGCTACCACGTCACCAACTCACATTCTGCAGTAAGCATTACCCCCGGCCCCCAAACCCCATCCAACTCTCATATTCTGTGGTACCATGAAAGGCAACTCTCTTTTCCTGGAGTACTTTTACATTCTACATTCATCCCCAGTCCTCCCTTTCTACAACAATTCACACTCCCAAGGAAACCCCATCCACTCCCCGTCACAATCCCTTCACAATCCACGACAGACCCCTATCCATCTTCCCTTCACCACTTCACACTCCAGAGTTAATCCCAAGACAGAACCACTCTCCACAGGAACACCAGCCTTCTGGTCCAGCAACCCCACTCAGGAGAAACCCCAATCCTCCTTCCCTGACGACCACTTCACCCCCCAGAGTGATCCCTGCTCATCTCCCCTACGGCCACTTGACAGCCATGGTAATTCCCATCTCCCTCCCTAGCCCCAATTCCCACCCCACACCAAACCCAGTCCTCTCTCACAGGACCACTTCACAGTCACATACACAGCAATCCACAACCCTCCCTCTCTACAAACACTTCACGTTCTGCCGTGAACCCTCAGTCTTCCCTCCCACAAGCCTTTCACACTCACAGTGAATGGCAATCCCATCAGTCCTGCTATCCCCTCATACTCCATGGGAAATTCTTTTCCTTGAATCCCACCATCTCTGAAACCACCACCATTAACTCCAATCTTCCCACCTCCGTGGCCACTTCACAGCCCACTCCCAGCCTCTGTCCTGCTTTCTGCCCCAGTGCCCTTCGTACTACAGGGTAAGGCTCAGTCCCCTCCCTTCCACTCATTCCCCGCCCCATAGCCAGCCCCAAACCTCTCCCTTTCAACCACCTCACACTCAACCGTGAGCCCCTTTCCCCTCGATCTCCATCAGCTCTCCAAAGGACATTAGTGGGAACTGGAATACTGTTCATCAAATTAAGTCTATAGTCCTGAGGGCCTATTCTAAGCATTTAGAGTGAAAGCAGTGTCACATTTTCTGCTTTGCCATACTGTTTATATATTGGTAGCAATGTAAGCACTTCAAAGATAATGCCCAAATGCTGGTCTCTAGCTATAACAAATTTAGTTTGTAAACATGGCAATGTTCCATGCTATATTCAAATAAGAAAATGATCAATCCAGAAACGGCAACTTTACCCTGATCATAGCTCCTCCAATGTCATGTGCGCTTGTGATCAATTGGAGAAAGAGGACATAGGCAAATGAAAGTAGGGTTTGGGGGAGTATATTGAGACTATGAATGAAATTTATTTAGGTTCCATACAGTGCTGTAGCACTGCTCATGGAATACAATATATATGTTACTGAAACAATCCAGAGGCTCCTTCTGTCTTCCTCAATTTTTAATCCTTTCCCTCATCGAGTACCTTCGGTATGCCAGGTGTGTTATGTGATGTGTAATATCTTCCTGAATCTTTCCAGCAAACCTGTCAGGTAGGTCCCATTAGAGGCTTAGAAAGGTTAAGGAAGGAATATGACCCAAGTCCTAGAGAGGCTAAGTGGTGGTTTTAATGTTTTTGTCCCAAACACATGCCCTTTTAATTCCACCTGATTTTGATGTGTGCATTTGCAGGTAAACAAAGGAGATGAAGGGAAGCTGCCTGTCACTCTCTCTAGCCCTGGGTGGAATGAACCTGACTTCCTGGGTCTGGGTATTTTCCTATCTATGAAGCCAATGACTTTGCTTGTCTTATTCACCACTGTAGGCCCAGGGCCTAGCCTAGAAGGAACCCAGTGCTTTGGGGTAGATAATCATTTCTCTTTGGCTTTGGAATGAACTCCCTTGCCTTACATACACACCTTCTCCTCCAACTTCATTCTTTTTCAGTTTAGTTATGTGGTCAAGTCTGGGAAATAGCTGGGAGAGGTGGAGCGGTGCCTCTGGACAAAGTACCACGAGAGCTCTGTAAGTATCTTGAAAACTCTGAAGTGCTATTAAAAATGTAAGGCATGGTGCCATTTCTTTTATGTATTTATTTATTCATTAATATTTGTTTTTATTTCCATTACTCTAGGAAGTGGATCAGAAAAGATCTTGCTGTGATTTATCTCAAAGAGTGTTCTGCCTATGTTTTCCTCTAAGTTTTATAGTGTCCAGTCTTACATTTAGGTCTTGAATCCACCCTGAGTTTATTTTTGTGTATGGTGTTAGGGAGTGTTCTAATTTCATTCTTTTACATGTAGCTGTCCAGTTTTCCCAGCACCACTTATTGAAGAGGCTGTCTTTTCTTCATTGTATATCCTTGCCTCCTTTGTCATAGATTAGTTGACCATAGGTGCATGGGTTTATCTCTGGGCTTTCTATCCTGTTCCATTGATATATATTTCTGTTTTGGGGCCAGTACCATATTGTCTTGATTACTGTAGCTTTGTAGTAGTCTGAAGTCAGGGAGCCTGATTCCTTCAGCTCCATTTGTTGCCCTCAAGACTGCTTTGGCTACTCAGGGTCTTTTGTGTCTCCATACAAATTTTAAGATTTTTTGTTCTAGTTCTGTAAAAAATGCCATTGGTAATTTGATAGGAATTGCACTGAATCTGTAGAGAGCTTTGGGTAGTAGAGTCATTTTCACAATATTGATTCTTCCAATCTAAGAACATGGTATATCTCTCCATCTGTTTGTATCGTCTTTAATTTCTTTCATCAGGGTCTTACAGTTTCTACATACAGGTCTTTTGTCTCCCTAGGTAGGTTTATTCCTAGGTATTTTATTCTTTTTGTTGTAATGGTAAATGGGAGTCTTTCCTTAATTTCTCTTTCAGATTTTTCATCATTAGTGTACAGGAATGCAAGAGATTTCTGTGCATTAATTTTATATCCTGCAACTTTACCAAACTCATTAATTAGCTCTAGCAGTTTTCTGGTGGCATCTTTAGGATTCTCTATGTATAGTATCATGTCATCTGCAAAAAGTGACAGTTTTACTCCTTCTTTTCCAATTTGTATTCCTTTTATTTCTTTTTCTTCTCTGATTGCCATGGCTAGGACTTCCAAAACGATGTTGAATAATAGTGGTGAGAGTGGACATCCTTGTCTTGTTCCTGATCTTAGAGGAAATGCTTTCAGTATTTCACCATTGAGAATGATGTTTGCTGTGGGTTTGTCGTATATGGCCTTTGTTATGTTGAGGCAGGTTCCCTCTGTGCCCACTTTCTGGAGAGTTCTTATCATAAATGGGTGTTGAATTTTGTCAAAAGCTTTTTCTGCATCTATTGAGATGATCATATGGTTTTTCTCCTTCAGTTTGTTAATATGGTGTGTCACATTCATTGATCTGCATATATTGAAGAACCCTTGCATCCCTGGGATAAATCCCACTTGATCATGGTGTATGATCCTTTTAATGTGTTGTTGGATTCTGTCTGCTAGTATTTTGTTGAGGATTTTTGCATCTATATTCATCAGTGATATTGGTCTGTAATTTTCTTTTTTTGTAGTAAATTTGTCTGATTCTGGTATCAGGGTGATGGTGGCCTCATAGAATGCGTTTGGGAGTGTTCCTTGCTCTGTAACTTTCTGGAAGAGTTTGAGAAGGATAGGTGTTAGCTCTTCTCTAAATGTTTGATAGAATTCACCTGTGAAGCCATCTGGTCCTGGCCTTTTGTTCGCTGGAAGATTTTTAATCACAGTTTCAATTTCATTACTTGTGATTGGTCTGTTCATATTTTCTATTTCTTCCTGGTTCAGTCTTGGAAGGTTATACCTTTCTAACAATTTGTCCATTTCTTCCAGGTTGTCCATTTTATTGGCATAGAGTCGTTTGTAGTAGTCTCTTAGGATGCTTTGTATTTCTGCGGTGTCTGTTGTAACTTCTCCCTTTTCATTACCAATTTTATTGATTTGAGTCCTTTCCCTCTTTTTCTTGATGAGTCTGGCTAATGGTTTATCAATTTTGTTTATCTGCTCAAAGAACCAGCTTTTAGTTTTATTGATCTTTGCTATTGTTTTCTTTGTTTCTATTTCATTTATTTCTGTTCTGATCTTTATGATTTCTTTCCTTCTACTAACTTTGGGTTTTGTTTGTTCTTCTTTCTCTAGTTCCTTTAGGTGTAAGGTTAGATTGTTTATTTGAGATGTTTGTTGTTTCTTGAGGTAGGACTGTATTGCTATAAACTTCCCTCTTAGAACTGCTTTTGCTGCATCCCATAGGTTTTGGATCGTGGTGTTTTCATTGTCATTTGTCTCTAGGTATTTTTTGATTTCCCCTTTGATTTCTTCAGTGATCTCTTGGTTATTTAGTAACGTATTGTTTAGCCTCCATGATTTGTGTTTTTTACGTTTTTTTCCCTATAATTGATTTCTAATCTCATAGTGTTGTGGTTGACATATTTTCCATTTTCTTAAATTTACTGAGGCTTGATTTGTGACCCAAGATGTAATCTATCCTGGAGAATGCGTGCACTTGAGAAGAAAGTGTAATCTGCTGTTTTTGGAAGGAATGTCCTATAAAATATCAATTATATCTATGTGGTCTATTGTTTCATTTAAAGTTTGTGTTTCCTTATTAATTTTCTGTCTGGATAATCTGTCCATTGGTGTAAGGGGGGTGTTAAAGTCCCCCACTACTATTGTGTTACTGTCAATTTCCTCTTTTATAGCTGCTGGCATTTGCCTTATGTATTGAGGTCCTCCTATGTTGGGTTCATATATATTTATAATTGTTATATCTTCTTCTTGGATTGACTCCTTGATCATTATGTAGTGTCCTTCCTTGTCTCTTGTAACATTTTTACTTTAAAGCCTATTTTATCTGATATGAGTATTGCTACTCCAGCTTTCTTTTGATTTCCATTTGAATGGAACATCTTTTTCCATCCCCTCACTTTCAATCTGTATGTGTCCCTAGGTCTGAAGTGGGTCTCTTGTAGACAGCTTATAGATGGGTTTTGTTTTCGTATCCATTCAGCGAGCCTGTGTCTTTTCGTTGGAGCATTTAATCCATTTACATTTAAGGTAATTATCGATATGTACGTTCCTATGACCATTTTCTTAATTGTTCTGCGTTTGTTTTTGTAGGTCCTTTTCTTCTCTTGTGTTTCCCACTTAGAGAAGTTCCTTTAGCATTTGTTGTAGAGCTGGTTTGGTGGTGCTGAATTCTCTTAGCTTTTGCTTGTCTGTAAAGCTTTTGATTTCTCCATCGAATCTGAATGAGATCCTTGCCAGGTAGAATCATCTTGGTTGTGTAGGTTCTTCCCTTTCACCACTTTAAATATGCCATGTCACTCCCTTCTGGCTTGTAGAGTTTCTGCCGAGAAATCAGCTGTTAACCTTATGGGAGTTCCCTTGTATGTTATTTGTCATTTTTTCCTTGTTGCTTTCAATAATTTTCCTTTGCCTTTAATTTTTGCCAATTTGATTACTATGTGTCTCGGCATGTTTCTCCTTGGGTTTATCCTGTATGGGACTCTCTGCGCTTCCTGGACTTGGGTGGCTATTTCCTTCCCCGTGTTAGGGAAGTTTTCAACTATAATCTCTTCAAATATTTTCTCGGGTCCTTTCTCTCTCTCTCCTCCTTCTGGGACCCCTATAAGGTGAATGTTGTTGCGTTTATTGTCGTCCCAGAGGTCTCTTAGGCTGTCTTCATTTCTTTTCATTCTTTTTTCTTTATTCTGTTCCACAGCAGTGAATTCCACCTTTCTGTCTTCCAGGTCACTTATCCGTTCTTCTGCCTCAGTTATTCTGCTATTGATTCCTTCTAGTGTAGTTTTCATTTCAGTTATTGTGTTGTTCATCTCTGTTTGTTTGTTCTTTAATTCTTCTAGGTCTTTGTTAAACATTTCTTGCATCTTCTCGATCTTTGCCTCCTTTCTTTTTCCGAGGTCCTGGATCATGTTCACTATCATTATTCTGAATTCCTTTTCTGGAAGGTTGCCTATCTCCACTTCATTTAGTTGTTTCTCTGGGGTTTTATCTTGTTCCTTCATCTGGTATATAGCCCTCTGCCTTTTCATCTTGTCTATCTTTCTGTGAATGTAGTTTTTCTTCTACAGGCTGCAGGACTGTAGTTCTTCTTGCTTCTGCTGTCTTCCCTCTGGTGGATGAGGCTATCTAAGAGGCTTTCGCGAGTTTCCTGATGGGAGGGACTGGTCGGCAAAACCCAATTTTACTAACCCTTGAAGAACTCCCATAAGCAGTTAGAATAAAGTAATGCAGAAATTCAAGTCTATGGGATTGAAAGTCATTTGAGTCAAAGAGTCGACTTGGATTTCTCAACAAATGCATGATCCTCATCAAGACACACACCAAGGGACCAGCAAAGGTACACTGAGTGGGAAAGAAGGGCATGAGTAGGTATCAATATTTTAAGAAGTCTAAAAGATAGTCCACATTAATTGTGTTAATACTTTATAAACTGATAAAAGTAGTAAATAAACTGTGCTTCAAGCTGGAATTACTGTCTGATCCCTGTTGATTAGTAATTTTGATTAGTAATTTGTGTATCTTCAATCAGTATAAAAATGGGAAATGAATTAACTACTAATTGAAAACTGCCATCATTTAGTTTTGGATGAAATCCTTTTAAAACATCAGATCTGTGAGGCAAAAGCAAGAGATATTTCTTGTAGTAAGACAGCTTGTAGGTACCAGGCTTCTAGTCCAACTCCAGATTTTATAAGTGACCCTAAAGCAGTGAGTGACTTCTCCAAAGCTCAGGGCTGGGCAGATCCAGTTCTCTCTGAGCCTGTACACTGGGCCAGGGCAGGCACACTCTCTCCTTTGCTGTTCTATTTCCCCAGCGCCTGTGTATTGAATAGCAGTGAATTAACATCTTCTGATTTAGCCTATGGTCCTAGAGAGTATTTTTTTCAACCTAGCATTTGCTGATACTTCTATTTTCTTCTTTTCTTTTCTTTCCCTGCAGTTTAACGAACACTGAATACTGTGTTAGAATTAGTCATTTGCTGACTGTGCCAGCCGGCAGCCTCATAATCAAAGCCTTGTCACAGAGCATGGCTGCCACAGTGACTGAAATAAATGGAATAAATGTTCCCCATCCTGGCACACCAAAGAACTGCCTCAAGCTTACAAATGTGAACTTGGAGGAAGCTTTTAAGTCCAGCAAAGGCTTTACATTTAGTGAGCCTGGCTGGGAGCTGGGTAGACCCAGTTTGATGGGTTGCATGGTGTGAATATTGGAGCAGCACAGAGGCAACTCCCCGTGAGAGTGGAAGAGAGCACTGGGAAAGGAGAGGAGTGAAGGAGCATGATGGTGATGTTCCAAAGGATGATTGGAAGGGAAGGGAGATGTCTGGCAGTCATAAGTCCCAGGTGTTTGTTTGTACTTTATTGGAAAGCCATGTAAATATACAGAAACTTCCTGGCAAAATACCTTGACTTGTAGCAACCTCATCTGCCATATTTGGGTGATAATCTAGAAGTGGCGTTTGCCCACACCCTATTCATCTCAACCCTGGAAGCAGTGGTCCCCCTGGCTGAAGGAAAGTTCATGTTTGTGAATGGAAGCAAGAAAGCTTTGGATGTGGCATTCAACTGGACACCATAGAGAGAAGAGGACCGTGCATAAGCTGCCTCACAACTCCTAATGCAGAAGGCTCATTTCTAGCCTCAGGCTTCATTTCTAGCCAAGTCATTTTCATTAGGAAATCCACCAAGAGCTCCAGAAGCATTGTAATTATCCAACTTGTGGACCAAGTCCGCAAGCAGTGATCCAGGGTAGCCTGTGTGCCCACCATTATGTTAGGCGTTCTCCTGCTAATTCATAAAGACCTTCACTCATTCAATAAATACCACATCTGTGTCGATCCTTGCAGATATGACAGTGAGCAGAGCCTCAGATCCTGTCCTCAAGGGGCCCTAAGTCTGGAGGAGAGACATAGACATATAAACAGAATATTACATTACTGTGTGTGACAACTCAGCCCTTGAGCTCCTCACCCAGCCTCAGTGGATAAAGAGGGGCAACTTCCAGAGGAGGTGACAATGTTGAACTTGGTTGTAGAGATGTTAAATTTTGCCCTGGTTAAGGAGCAAGGAGGCAGGAGAAAGAAAGACATGTGAGCAACTGCACCTAGATGAGAAACCACCTGCTATGTGGTAGGGTTTGTTTGGTGCTGCTGGCAGGGAGAGAAGAAGAAAGGGGCATTTAAGCTTCTTATGCCAGGTTGAGGAGTTCTTCATAGAACCATGTAGTGTGTGAAAGAGCCAGAGAGCAGAGAAATAAACAGGGCATGATGTTAGGAAGATACTTGCTTTACAGTGCATCACGGCTCCGAGAGAAATGAAAACGTAATGGAGGTTATGGCACGACTTGTCATGCTACCTGAAAACTGGGTTCGCCTCTTGATGAGTGTTGAGCCAAAAGATACAACGAAGCCAAAGAGAAGGAAGGATTTATCATTAGTTGCAGCAAGTAAGGAGAACACTGGGGATCTTTCCCAAAGGAGCATCTTCCCAAACAGCAAAATTGGGGACGTCTTAAGCGATAGGTACATGCATATTCGTGAAGGGGCTTGGGTGGTAGGTAGAGTCTAAGCTTTAGTTGATCAAAGTCATGAGGGTCAGAAAGGGTCACCGTCATCATCCCTTAGATTCCAGCCGGTCAGGTGGTTGAGCAACTGAGGGGGATTTAAATTCTGCAAAACACCTCAAGACAGTGTTTTAGGATAGTCTTTACCATTGGAATAGAACTGGGAGTATTTACAACTGATTTGTTATCTTTGCTACTGTTACTTCTCTTGTCTGATAAGTTTGTCCTTTTGTTCTCTTAAGATCATTATTACTGAGACCTGTTCAAGGGCAAGCATTGTGGCCAGGCTTAGATCACAAAATGGCTTAGACCAAAAATGGCTTCTATCATGTCAAGAAAGCCAGGCCCAGTTCTCTTTCTCCGGGGACCTCCCCCCCAGACCCTAACTGCTTACATTCAGGGTGTTTTCATGTGAGGAAAAAGTGAGGTGAGCATTTAAGAACATTTGGGCAAAAAGGAGCAAATTCAGTGCTCTAGGTTGGGGCAATAGCATGATACAAGTAATAAGAGCTCCAGTTATTGAAATGCTACTCAATGCAAAAGTTATCCATTTAATTCTCACAGCAACTGAGAAAGGTTGATATTATTGTACCCATTTTACAGATGAAGACATGGTGGTTTACAGAAGTCAGTGACTTGCTCAAGGTTACAAAGTAAGGTAAGAAGTGAGACGTTATATCTAGAGTTACCTGGGTCCAATACTTGTGTTTTTGATGACTCTGATGCATGTCACAGGGACATGAGTGAGCATGACAGGTGTGGGACATGAGTTAGAAACTGCTCTGCCTGGAAGAGCTGGCCTTGCTGGAGCACAAAGAAGATGCAAACATGGGTGAGGTGGTTGTGCATTTTCCGTGACAGGTTCAGGAATTTAGCAAGATTCTGTTAGAAAATGAAGAGCTCTTCCGGCCTGAGGCAGGGCAGTGTGAAATGGTTAGAGTACAAGTTCTGGAGATAGACTAGATGGGTTCAAGTCTCAGCTTTAAAACTTGCCAGATATGTGATTCTGAAAACGGGTAAAGTTATAGAGGAGAAAGGTTGAAGCAATACTGACAGAACACAGCTCACATCATGTTTACCTGCCCTGGTTCCTCGGAAGGAAGAGTTAGGGACCAATTAACTTCAGAGAACTAGTGTCAGGAAATGTGCTCTAACAGGTACAAAACTTGCCTTTAGACAAACAGAGGGAACAGAGAACAAAGCACTGTGACAAACTGGCTGATAAGCCTTCTGCTAGGATGAGAGGAAGAGAACAAGGGAAAACATCACCACCTTGATCTTGCAGCCAGTAGCAAAAATGCCTTGAAAAACAAACTTGTTGGTTGTCTCAATTTGTAGTCATTTTTCACGGAGTACCACCCAGATCTTTTTCATCAAAATTTGGGTTCTGAGGCTATAAAACAGCTGCTGAGGGGCTGAGATTACACTGGCCCTAGAATGAAAAGACTGGAATTTGCAACACAGCTTCTACTACCAGCTGGTGATGGTGTTCCTCAGGACACTTTACACCTCTGAAGGGAAGGTTTCTTCACTAAAATGGGGCAACAACCTCCAACTTATCACTCGTGAGAAAGTTACATTAAATAGAGGATGGGAAGGCACTTTGAAGCTTGTAGCGGGATACAGAGAATGGTAACTATCCTTATTCTGATAAGAACCTCAGCATAAGCACCAACATTCTTGCATCTGTTGGGTTCTTTCTGTGCGTCTAGTCATGATCTACGCACAGGAAACAGAGAAATTAATAATTGATGTAACTGTGAGCTCTTTTACTCAAGCACAGAGTTGGAGAAAGCAGATTTCTTGGAGTCTAAAGCAGTCATTCTCAAAGTGTGGTCCAAAATTAGCAGCATCAACATCAACATCACCTGGGAACTTGTTAAAAATGCAAACTTGGGGCCACACCCTTGAACTACTGAATTAGAAACTGTCGGTTGGAACCAGCATCTGTTTTAACAAATTTGATAATCATGGACCTAGAGAAAAGAGAAATGTGATCATCCGGCGAAAGTCATGACCAGCTGACTGTTCTATGTGATCACAAACATTCCTAATGAGAAAGAAATTGGGACTTTAGTGATGAGCTGAAATTTAGTGATCTAAAAAACTGGAAGGTATTGGTGCATAATCAAGGTGGAACAAAAAGGGTTTGTTATAATGTCACCTTTTCTTACTATAGTGGGTTGAATGGTGTCCTCCCAAAATTCATGTCTACCCAGAGCCTGTGAATGTGACCTTATTCAGAAACAGGGTCTTTGCAGATGTAATCAAATTAAGATGAGGTTGTACTGGAATAGGGTGGGCCCTAAATCCAATTACTGGTGTTCTTACAAGGAGACCCAGAGAGATGCAGAGACAGAAGGAGAAATGTCATATGAGGCAGAGATTGGAAAGATGCCTCTACAAGCCCGAAACACCAAGGAATGCCGGCAGCCAGAAGTTCGGAGAGAGCTTGGAAGAAATCCCCTTCAGAGTCCTAAGAAGGAATCAACACTGCTGACGGCTGAACTGTGAAAAAATAAATTTCTGTTGTTCTAAGCCACCCAGTTTGTGCTACCTTTTTACCGCAGCCCTGAGAAACTCACAGACCACCCTCCCCTCTTTAAAAAGCAAATATTTCTCAACACAATACTCTGGAACCCCTCTGATTTCCCCCAGTTTCTCAGACTCTTGATAGTTCTGTTCCTCTATGTGTAGATTTTTTCCTTGGGTCATATTGTCCCTGATTATGGCTGAAGCTTCTATTTCTGGCCCAGACCTCTTCTCTGACGTGTTAGATATTCAGATATTTAAGCATCCCCTAGGGAGACAGCACAGAGTAGTGGGTGAGCCAGGGCCTTTGGGATGGATTGACAGCTAGTGTGACCCTGGAAGTTAAGTCATCTAATCAGTCAGGGTCTCAGTTTCTTCCTTTATGAAATGGAGAGGAATTTCTACCACCCTTGCTGTAATATTGTGGGAGTTAATGACTTAATAACTAACTGTTCAGCACTTAGGAGAGGGCCTGACGCATAGCAGAGTATGTAACAAATATTAGGTGTTAATATTTTTTGATGACCAATTTAGCTCCATCTGAATATCTCACATAAATTCACGATTCTCTTCCCCTAAAACTGGTCATCCCCAGTGTTTCCAATCTCAGTGTATGGCATCATCATTCATTTGGCTGTTAAGTCAAATATCTAGAAATTGTCTGTGACAACTACCATTTTCGTCACTCCCAATCCATCACCAAGTCCTGTGGTTTATACATCTCACAAATATATTTCAAATCCATCCACATCTCTCTATTCCTATAACAGTTGCCTTGCTTCTCATTTGGACTCTAACTCTGACATCCTAACTGGTTTCTCTGTCTCACTCTTGCCCTACCTGAATCCATTTTCCGCAGTGAAGCCAGATGAATCTTACAGAGAAAAATGCAAATCTGATCATGTCACCCTACAAATACTTGTTGACTGAATGAATGAAGTCAGTTTTCCCCGATACTCTGAAGGCTCCATGAGAGAAGAAACTGTTTCGTCTCACTGTTGTATCACCATCTAGCGTTCAGGTTTAGTAGGCCCCAAATAGATATTTGTTCAATGAATTGATGAATGAACAAAGCAAAGAACATCAGCAAGAATGAAGAGGGGCTCAGGCTTCATTGTTCCCAGTAACACCATGTCCTCCCTGGTTTCCAAAAACCATTCGTAGGAGAGAGAAGAGAGGGTTCTAGAGTTCTAGGTGCACCAGGAAAGGCCCTACGCCCTACTTCCCACTGTGCTCATAGCCTCACCATCACTGTCTTGGAGGCCCTCTTGGTCTCCATCTCCAGACACTGTAAGAAGCCCAAGATCCCTAGGTCATTCTTTCTGCCCCAAACGTTCCCCCAATGTTGGTATACAGCCCTGTATGTAACCTTACATGGCCCTCCTCTTCACCTCGTCCCAGTTCCCAAACCTTCCCACTGTGCCCTCTGCAAGTCCAGATCAGTCATTAGCAATATTCCCTATTCCTTACCTCTTCCTTGTAAATTCTTTTTTTTTTTTTTTTTTTTGTGGTACGCGGGCCTCTCACTGTCGTGGCCTCTCCCGTTGCGGAGCACAGGCTCTGGACGCGCAGGCTCAGCGGCCATGGCTCACGGGCCCAGCCGCTCCGCGGCATGTGGGATCTTCCCGGACCGGGGCATTGGCAGGTGGACTCTCAACCACTGCGCCACCAGGGAAGCCCTCTTGTAAATTCTATTCTACCTTTTTGCTCTAACAGAAACTCAGACTCTCCTGGGAACCCTGTCTCCCCATAAAGCCCTTTTAATTTGTAATTTTTTTGCCTCCCTCTACCATTAGCCTGGAGATGGGAGAGATGTCCTCCTGTTTTCTCATGATAGCATCCAGACTCTTCTCCCTCCTTTGTCTCTGAAAACCCACTTTGAAGTTTATGTCATCAATCTATACCACCTGTTACCCCTCCTCGTTACAGGCATCTGCAGACCTGTGATTCACCACCCCTCCCCCTCCTTATTCTTTAAAGTTTTTAACTCCTGACTCATTCTTATAATCGTAATTACTATTGATATCATAAACTGGTGATTTCAATGTCAGAGAAGATAATCCTGGCAGTGATCTGGTCTCTTATGTCTTTTGCCTCCTCTCTATCCTCCCCAGACCTTGGCATTCACACAACCATCCCCTCTGTAATCTCCGTTTCAAGCATCACACTCTCTCACCACCACACACTGTCCTTCCAACTTGTTGCATTCCACGACCACAGCTCCAAAAAGGTTTGACTGCACAGTGACCTACAATCTCTTGATCTTGTTTCCTATTTAACTGGGAAAATAGAAGGAAACAGAAGACAATTTTGTCACCATCCCCCCACCACTTCTACCTTGTATGTACCTGTACTATACACTCACCTTTCTCCTAGTCAGCATGAATGACATAAATCTGTGTTTATGTCCAAGACCCTTCTCTACACTTTTGCACCAGAACCCATCCCCTCTTGCCTATCCAAGGACATTGCCACAAAAAGCATCCCTTATCTCTTCTGCACAAATATTTTTATTAGCAAATGAAGCTGGTGAGTAATTCCTCCTGTCCTCAAAACTCCTTCACTGGATGCTGCATTTCCTGTCAGCTGCTGCCACGTTTCCCTGCTCCCCTTTTAGCAAAACTCCATCAAAGAGATACTTATTGTCTTTACATCTGTCTCTGTTCTCTCTTGGACTGGCTCCATTCGGCTTATCTCCTTACCACTTCATGAAATGTCTCCAAAGACCTGCATGTAGTACATCTCATTCCTAATCTTACTTAACCTATTGGTAGCATTTGACCAAGTGACCACTCCCTCTGCAGTGAAAGATTTTCTCATTTCCAGGATACCATTCTCATATTTTCCACTGCTTCCATCTCAATCTCCTCTGCTCTTCACTGCCCAGCTCCCCAACCACCAAACTTCGGCGTGCTCTAGGATTCAGTTCTTGAATGTTTCTGCATCTATACTCACTGCACAGAGTCTCATGGTCTTAATATCATCTATACACTGATGACTCTCCAAATTACATACCAAGTCTGGGTCTCCTCTGAGAATGCCACAAAATTATAAGCAACTACCAGTATATCTCCATGTGAATGTCTGAAAGAGTTTACCCAAAACAGATTCCCAACTTCTTCTGTCCCCACCCCGGTCCTCTGCATCCTTCTCCACCGCAGTAAATGGAACTCCATCCTTCTATTAGACCCAAAACTCCTAACTCCTTTCTTTCCGTCACACCTCACATCTTTTTCACGAGTAAACCCTGTCGGTTCTGTCTTCAAAATATGTCCAGGATCCACCGACTTCTCACCATCTCTAGCACTACCACTCTGATCCAAGGTACCGTCATCTCTTATTTGGATTATTTCAATAGTCTGATACCTGACCTCCTTGCATGGTAGCAGTCAGGCCATTCTCTTAAAATGTAAATCCTATTATGTTACACGTAGCTCAAACTCTCCAGTGGCTTTTCCTTTTACTCTTAATAAAAGTCTAAACTCTTCCAGTGACCTGTAAGTCCCTATGAGTTGTGGCTCCTACTACTTCCCTGACTTTATCTCTTTACTCTCTTCCCCCTTGATCTCTGATCTCATTGGCCTCCTTTGCTATCCTTGAAACAAATCATGCAAGCTCTTGCCTTAAGGATCTTTGTACTTGATGTTTCCTCTGCTTAGGACATGACCCTCCCAGATGTCCCTCACCTCCTTCAGGTCACTGTTGAAATGTCACTGTCTCAGAGATACCTTCCTTCACTTTATTTTAAATGGCATCCTCTCCCTTCCAAGAGGACCCTTGTCCCTGTTTTACCTGCTTTACTTATTTCCATAATAGTTATCCTCATCTAATGCACCACGTTTGGATCTGCTTATTTTATTTGATGTGTGTTCTCCCCTTTGCAAGTAAACTCTATAAGCGCAAGGATTTTTGTTTGTTTTGATCTGAGATGTATTCCTAGTATTTTGAAAAACGTATGTGGGGCACATATTATTGGCTGAGTGAATGAATGAATGAACCTATATGCTATTTTTCTCCATGTCATACATTGGCATATATGTAGAAAGAGAGAGAACTCATTCAAAATATGAGATACTTACTATCTCTGTCACTCCTGCATTGGCTCTGTGTTAACCACTTGAGCGCCCCCTTTCCAATGGAGCAGTGAGCATTCTGAGATATCAGTAGTTCCACGATGCTTTCTCCATATTCTTCTGACTCTCATTTTCATTGTACTCTCTGCTTTGGGGATGAGAAAGGGTTTGTGTCATTTTATTTTTTTCTCAGAACATTTAGTCATTTTAAGACTTAACTTGGGGTTGGTTTAGTCTTCCAGACACTGGTCATCAATCTACTTTGGTTTTCTTTTCTTTTCTCTTCTCTTCTTTTCCTTTCCTCTCCTTTCTTTTCTCTTTTCTTTCCCTTCTCTTCTTTCTCCTCTCCCCTCCCCTCTCTGAGACTAGATCGGAGCTTGATAAACCATCCTTCTGTTATTAACATTTAGATGATGCAGAGAAGAAGAGAAAGTGAAGAAATCCCATTAAGCCTTTTGGAAACCTTCACTCAAGTCATGTCATTGTCACTCCTCTGCTTCCTGGATTCATTGTTTATTCCTTGGTACACCAAATCTCTTCACAAGTATAATAGGAATTAAACCTTTAAATTTTTTTATTGTGGAAATTTCAAACAGGCATATATGTTGAGAGAATAACATCATGAACCCCCGTGTACCCAGCCCGTCTAGTTCCTGGGTCCTTGTCCCTTTTTTCTCTGCCCCTATAAAATCAATGAATTTTTATTCTTCAAGTGAGAGCTGAACCAGTCTGAAAAGAGGGACTTCATTGCTTTGACTTCCGGAAAACTGTTTTAAGGAATACATTGAGACAATGGTGTGAAAGCAAATGCTTCTGATGTGCAGAGAGCCGGTTTCGTGGACAGAGAGAAAACAAAACAGAGAAACGACTTCCGCGGAGGTGGAATCTGAAGGCTACTCATAAAAGAAATTATAGAGCATAGTGAGAATGCTGACCAGATGCAGGGACATTCCCACAAGCAGGAAAGAGGGGGCCCTTCCAGTGCTTGGGAGGAGCTTAGGGACAGAAAAAGGGAAGCGGAAGAGACATGACACAACTGTTCAAGTTCCAGCTTACCCCTTAGTGTGAAGTGTCAAGGTGGAGAATAAGGAAGCCTAATATCATTTAAGAGAATTTGACAACATCAGAACCTGGTTACCTGCATCCTTGGGCAAAGCCTTGGGAGTCTGCCAGCCCCACAGAGAAGCACAGTCAGCATGAAGCTACCATCCAATGCAGAGCAGGAGTAGTGGGGAAGCAAAGAGGGGGCTGAGGCCAACTCCCACACCACCACCCATGCAGAGAGACCCACAGTGCACTCATTGTGCCACCAGCCCCCAGAGGGCAGGAAGATCCTGAGCCTGCAGGAGGCCTGGGGTTGAGAGGAGGGCCCCGCAGCAGGTGGACTTCAAGACGGAGTCCACAGCAGCGTCTGATGTTGGCAGAGGGGGCCGGCATGATGGCTAGGGACTGAATGAGGGCATTTGCTCTGCCAAGAAAGCCTGCAGAGGAAGACAGCCCTCTCCTGACACCACTAGGCCACACAACCTTCTTTCTCTATACAAGTGTCCTCTTGGGGCGCTGAAGAAGAGTATAGAAGAAACCCCCAAAGATGTATGTATCTAAAAGAGGCCAAGGTCACCTGAAAGAGATTTCCATAAACCACAGCCTCAGCAGGAACCTACAAGCTCTTCAAGGACCACGGCTGGGTTTCATGAATTTGTGTCCCAAGCAGCTAATACGAAGCCTTACATTGAAGAGTATCTCGGTAGAGGACCCCTGAATGATAAATGAACAGACTAGATAACAGTATCAGTGTTTACAGCCTTGCAACTGACAGGAAAGATGGGCCTGAATTCACAGAAGAAATAACAAGAGGAACAGGCAGATGCCTGCCCTTTGGCTTCAAAACAATTTGCACAAATACAGGGGCGAGAGCCCTCTTTCAGATCATTTGCTATGGATGAGAAACCAAATTCAATTTAATGCAACAAGATTTTAAAAAGATTTATAGACTTAAACACTATTATAATACTTAAAGAGAAGGTGAAATTTTATTTTATTCAAAATTTTTTATTGATGAACAATTCTTTAAATTCTGTAATGTTTTACAATTTTCAAAAGTTTCACACACAGGATTTCATAGAATCCCATAACACTCCTTTTCTCCCCTACCTATATATTGCCCCTCCCTCCTTCCCTCTCCCCACTGGTAACCACTAGTTTGTTCTCTATATCTGTGAATCTGAAGAAGGTGCAATTTTAAAAGGAAGAGGAGGAAAAGGAGAAATGAAACAAAACCAAACCCAATTTGGGGCTGTATTAATAAAACCACAGTGCGTAGATTGAGGGATCTAATGGGCCCGGTAGACCCCAAACTTGTGAGACAGCATTCAGAGTACGGGGATTGCTCTGGGCACCCCACTGGGGAGAAACTTTAATAACCTGGGCACATATAAAAACAAACTTGTTCTAGCCTCCTAGAGGATGAGACCAGCTGTGGAGAGCCCAGTTGACTAAACTGAGAGCATCCTAGGCTAGCCAGTTGCCAGTTGACCCAAACATGCAAATGAGTCCAAAAGAGATCAGTAGAGCCATCTACCCAACCTATGGCTGCCCACAGATGCATGAGCGGGCCCAGCTGCCCCACAGCCTTGTGAGCAATACACATGCTTAATGTTTTAAGCATTGCCTTTTGAAGGCATTACTAATATACCACTAGACACAGGGAGACCTGCATCTCACTGTTGTGTGAACTTAAAATGTTGATGCCATGTATACATGTTTTCTTGGGAGGAATCAATGTAATAATTTGTATTAAGTAGTTTGCATCATACCCAGCACACAGTTAACACTCAACAAATTCTACCTCTTGTTAGTATTTCATGAGTGAGTTGGGGAAAAGTATCAGCGGGGAAATAAAAGACATCACTTGGGAATAAATTCCATATGACATGCATTCTTTCACACATCAAAAAGATGAAACAGTTATTTTCTTTATCTTTTTTTGATTGACATGTTTATTTTGAGAGAAATCACTTCCTTTATGTTTCTGGGTACTGGGCATATGTCCAAAGGAACACAAAGAACTTAAGCTGATGACACACTCTCACCTACTTCTTTGTGGCAGCTGCGTGTGCATCCTTTGTTTTATAAATTATTTTGTGAAGGTTCTTTCTCTGCCTGGATGATGGTGGGTGTCAAAATTTAAAACTAGTCAGGACCAAGGAAATGGCATATTCTAGCAACCCTGAGCACTTCCTAAGCTGAGGAAGAGCAGAGCAAACAAAGAAGGTCATTTTTTAAGAATGTGCCACAACGAAAAAAGAGGCTGAATATCATACTTTCAAACAACCTCTAGAAAAAAAGGTTGGATACTTTGGATACTTTCAGAATCCAAAGCATGAACTTAAGGTCTCTTTTTCTGTAAGGGTGTTAGTCAAATAAATAATGATTCAACGTAGCATTAGAAAGGACAGCAAGGTCTAAATGTGGTTCTTTCAATCCAATTACCCATTTTATTCCTGAGTCTCCCCAAATGCCTTCTTATATTCATGAATGCTTCGATTGCCAAGAATTTCACTACCACATGAAATAGCCTATCTCCTTATTTTTGATTTGTGAGATAAGGATTAAAGTGCAGTTAGATTCTTTGGGAGGTTATCCTGGTATATTTGGTAGGAACATGGAGAATTGACATGGGGGAATTGACAGGCAAATAAGTAAATGGTATATTTTTAATCAAGTTATTGCTTTAGATCATTGGGGCTTAATCCTGCAGAGGAAGTCTCGGAACCTCAGAATTATCTAACGCGAGGGATGAGGTTGCTGGGGTATTTATCCACCAGGCTGCACGATTACTGGTTGTATCTCTATGGAGAGGAGTTAACTCCCATGCAAGTGAGACGCCAGAATTGCAGAACAATCTTCAGCCTTCAGCAAAGGAGCACAGCAGTAGCAGTTGGTTGGGCTGGTGTGAACAGACATTGTAAGAGCCAAGGAGATATGAGTAGGTCTCCAACAAAGTGTACTACAAGATGTAAAAATCTACTCTTCACTGTAGGTGGCATCTGGCATGTTTGTCTTCCGAGGATCTCTCAGTCTCCTTCTGCCAATCCCTCATTTGGAAAATCTCCCCTCCCCTTGTCTCAGCCTACATCATTTGGAAGGAGCTGATCCTAGCTCCTCCGAGCTGACCTCCTAGCTCTGGAGTCAACACATTACCCAGTCCTGGCCAATAACTGTAGAGCATCTCAGAGTGACTGGTTCAGAGGTGGGTATCTGATGGAAGCCAGCTTATTTAGACACAATCCTGGGATTTTTCTAGAGCAATTAGGAAAGGGCAAATGTTGTTACTGGCGGAGCTGCTAAACTGATAGGTCGTGAGCCTCAATGTTCCTGCAGCCATCTTCGTTTAACCCTGAGAATAAAGCCAACAGGAGGAAGCGTATTCCTGCCCACATGGTTTGAGCATCTATATCCAGTTGTGTCTGACTGTCCCTAGACTTTGGACTTTGATCGGTTCGAATTGGGTACTGCCCAATACACTTAAGTCTCTATCTGTCTGCTTTGTGTAATTTCTTCTCATTTGTCCCACGACTAACTCAATAGAGCCATACGAATCGATTACCCTCTCTCTTCCAAATGTTACCCCATCAGAGAGATATTTTATGTAGGCAGTATGTACATGCGTATTGATTACATTGTAAGCTTTATTTTCATCACCCATAAAATGGAAGAGGGAGGGGGGCACCTACTCTGCAGAGGTCTTGAGAGAGAAAGTGTGGAATCTGCTTAGAGAGATGATTTCTGAAGAGTAAACACCCAATGGATTAGGTGGCATCTGAAGAAAAAAATTGCAGAATGAAAACAGTTGTTTTCTAAGGTTAACAATCTAACAACATAGGTATTTGTCTGGGATAGAGTAAGAACACCTAAAGGTAGCTGCACTTATCATATCTCACCCTAAGTCTTCTCTAGGGTGAAACTCCCTGCCATTTCTAGGCATACACTGTTAATATCTTTCCAACATAGGCTCACCAAAGCTATGACAATGTGGTAAGATGTTTTAAACTGTGAGGGTTGTTTAGAACTAATGAGGACTGTGTGATGGCTGAGCGGGTATATGGCATGATTTGGGGTTCCTAGTTATAGTCTTTACTACTTTTATCTGAGCACAGTCCAAGTTAAAAATACATCTTAAAATCTTGTCTGGCATGCATAGCAGTGGCTGGCTCTGCTGAGAAAGTGCCCTTCATTCTTCTGGAAGCAGAGATCGCCACTACAGTCGCAGAGATGGGACTAGTTTGTGCAGAGCTGCTGCTTCTCATGGGCTCTGCCTTCCTAACCACAGGGGCACACCTGAAAAGTTAGCCCAACACTGTGCCAGTGGGGAGCCATGCAAAACAGAGGCTTGGGAAAATTACAACACCTGGGTCGAGTGATGACATTCAGGGGGCTGATCTTTCACCCCAAGGTAGCGAGTGGGGTGTTTTTCCAACTGTGTGCTCTATGGCGCTTCTTGGGTCAGACATTATGCTCCAAGCATCCTCTCTGAACCATGCATCCCAGCCTTAAGCCACTGCTAAAGGGTTGCTTGCAAAGTCTTACTCTGATTAGTAATTTGTAATCAGGGACCTCCTATCATCCTCTCTATGGTTGGGTTTCCTGAGAAACAGACTCTGAGATGGAGATGTACCTGCATCTCCATTTATTGAGTAGTATCCTCTGGAACAATATTTATAAGAGACTGAGAGAGGCAGGATTGGCCAGAGGGCGAAACTGAGCTGCAACACAGGTGCAGCTGAAGCCTTAGCAGATCCCAGGGGCGCCGGAACGGGGATGACCCTGCAGATTCTTTCCGAGTTGAAGCAGAGGCCTTGCCTTTATATGTCCATATAGACCAGTTATTGGATCAGGCTGAACCCAGGAGGGAGTGTAAAAATTCTGTCAAAAGGGCAAAGGAGCCGCCTTCAAAAAGGGCAGTTCCCATCAGCAACCAACATTCCAGCAGCTGGAGAAATGAGTACCTTGATTCTGGGTGATATACCATAGCATCCACAGGTCAGTGTTCAAGGAAATTTGCTAAGTGCACTTGGCATTTGGCTGAATCCAAGCTGAAAAAAAAAATCCTCAGAAGTAAAGGCAGCAGCACAGTGATATAGAACTTGTTTGAGATTTGAAGTCAGACAGATCTGGGATTCTCTTCTGAATATCCTGCTCTTGGTATGACCTTGGGACCATCTCGCTAAATTATATAACTTCTCTGAGAGGCAGCTTTTTTATTTATAAAATGATGATATTGGTAATAATATCAGTTTCAGGGCAGATTTGGGATAATATAATGAGTTAAGTCACCTGAAGTACAAAGCAAAGTGCCTGGCTTATTCAAAGTACGTAATAACTAGCAGTTTTCTTCCACCTTAAAGACACGGAATGATTTGTCTGAGTGTCATTCTTTATTCAACGTTTGTGGAGGAGAATATATCAGAATGTTTGAAGCATTCACAGTGGGCTGAATGCAAGGGAATGAAGGAAAGAAATGGAAAGATAAATACAGAGACTGAAGCAAACATGGAGTGCATTGGGAATACAGACCAGGAGCCCCCAGAACAATCTGAGGAATCAGAGAGCTTCCTGGAAGAAGAAAGATCTGACCCATGTGCAAAATCATAAAGAGGGATGCGGGTGGGGATGGAGCAGTGAGGATGAGAATTTAGGCAGGGGGGCTCTCAGGTCCAAAAGCATGGAGGCAACCGAGACCATGGCACATCTGGACATCTGTAGGTGTTACAGTGCATTTGGGCATAATCTGGGAAGGCATGGGCAACAAAAAGGGAAGTCTTCATTTCAGTATGCTTGGTAATGGCAGCTCTTAATTCATCACTTGTTTCAAATTTGTTAAGAAGCATTAAAGAAAGGAGGTAGCTGAAGGAGTTCATGGTCTTGTTTGAATAAAGTCTACCTGCGGCTGAAAACCCCAGTTGGCATGGGGCCCACTTGCTCACCTTGTTAACAGCTCTGGCTTTCAGGTTTAATGATCCAGCCGGTTTAGACCGATTTTGATATGTAGCCCGTGTTTACTTTGGATGATTGGGGAAGTTATTCTCCCAAACTATATGGTTCATGGAACCAAGCTCCGGTGTTCTAAGTTCACTGTAAGCCCGGGACGTTGTTCACAAAGCCCTTAGCAGGAGGAGCTGTGTAAAGTGAGGTGAGTATAACCTCTGAGGCCAGACTCCATCCTCCACTCACCGAGCTCTGGTCAATTGGTTGGGGAGCAAAGAGTCCCGGGCCTGTCTACAACATGATTTCCACTGTAAACTTTGTTTTTATTCTCTGTGAAAGAGTACCTTATACTCGGAACTTTATGAAAGTTGAAAAAAACTTTTTTCAGATGAAATTTTTCAATTTTGGACTCAGCCCAAGTAGGATTAATAAAAATTGTCAAGTGAAAGTAAAATATTCCAGGAGGCTGTTAGAAATGCAGAGTGTTGACCAAAAAATAATGAAAACTTCAGAGTACTTGGTTCAGAGACTTCAATGAAGGTGGTGGGTTTACTTCCACACATGCCTTGTTCTGGTTCACTTCCACACCTCCTGAGCTATCCTAATAATACTCCAGGCTTGTACAGAACTTTGTACGTTCAAAGCTCTTTTCCTTTCTTAACTCATATTTTGATCATATTATCTCTGTGAGGTAAGCAAGGCCAAGATATGAAGAGATTGAGGCACAGACAGGAAAGTGACTTGTCTAACATTGACATGGCTAATTTTTAGTGGGAAGAGTATAGTCAAGACACAGCCGGGGTGCCTGGAGGGCGCTGCTTTGGACTAGCTAAATACCTAAGCCTTGATTACTTACAAACCCTGAGCCTTGACTTACCTGTGAAATAAGGACAGTAATATTACAGAGGAATATAAGAATCGAATGAGACGGTGGTAAGATTCTTTGTAAATTATAGTGTCACTTAAATGTTGAATAATATTTAATGCAATTAAACATCTAGTTAGGAATGTAAATGGGAACTCAACCCACGTCTCCTCAGTCCTGGGTCAACAATTTTATTTCCAACGGGTCATCGTTATCAACCTCACATCACCATCACCAGTTTATCTGGGAGATATCAGGTTTAAGACTTCTTCCGGGTTCTAAGTAAATTACAGGATTAATTTCAGGTTTCTCTATTAACCCCCTAATCACTTTTGCCCCTTGTCAAGTGAAGTTGAACAAAATTCATGTGGAATGCACTGGTTTTCTTTTTTTCTTTTTCTCACACTAACTCACTCTGCTTTCTGAAGGATGGCCTCTATGTAATCTGGAGCGACACTGTTTAATGCTCACAATCCGCCTCACTATTTGTTAGAAAATACAGTCTACAGAAAGACATCGTCCAAGTCCTCAAGGACTGGGTGTTCTCAAAGACATCAAAAGCAAGGCACAGCTACTACTCTAAACATCTGCCAAATCATGTCTGCTTTCGAAACTATAACAAAATGAAACCAACCAAACCCCACAAACCAAAAATCAAAACACTGACCAACCACAGAAAACTCTGAAGTTCCCCAGATGTACCCTGTCAAGGAACGGAGCACATAAACATGATGAACAACTTCCTATAAATAGATGCTGGCTCTTTCTCATTGTATGTCTCTAATGCACTGATTTTAAAGAAGTAGGTATGCCTCTGTTTCCTACCTTCTCAAGTGGACTGTGAAAGCTGGGACGGGTATCTTATTAATTCTTGTACCCTCACACCACTCAGGTGACATGGGGAAATAACACTTAGTAAGCTCCTATTCAGTGCAAGGTGCTGTACCAGATTCTTCTCATTGATAATCTCATTCACTCTTTAAAAAAATTCTTAAGTGGGAGGTATCAGCATCAACCCCATTGACAGACAGGGAAACAGGCTGGAGACGGGTAGAGTAACTTGCTCAAGGTCACATATTTAGTAAATGGTAAAGCAACAATTCATATTGAATCGATTTCCTATTAGACCTCTTTGCCTTTCATATAGTTTAGTGGCTGATAAACAGTACGTGCTTATGGACATAGGCTAAATTGTCAAATTACCACGCCTAAAATAATGCTCATATACGATGTAGCATCCTGGATTGAAACAGACCTTATTATAGAATTCTTTAAGGGCTAATTCTTACTGAGACACTAGCTCTTGATTATAATTTTCACTTACCATCTACTCATCCAGATAGAGACAAAAGGCATGCATTATGGTCATAACTCATAACTGTTATAAGGGATTGACATAAATTACTTTGTCAAACACTCAAAGCAACATTTTGAGGTAGGCAATATTGTTACTTCTATTACAATTATTTTTCCAATTAAGAAAATGAGGTTTGGAAAGTTCGCCAAAGCAGAACTGAGATTCAACCTACACAGATCTGGTTCCTTCATGTCTATGGTTCTCAAACTTGACTGCACTTTAGAATAACCTGGGAATCGTCTATGCTGTGGGAAGCCTAGACATGGCTTCCAGAGGTTCAGATTCAATTGATGGTGGGTGAGGTCCTGGTACTCATACCTTTTTACAAGCTGTCCATGTGATCCTACTGTACAGACAGGCCTGGGAGTCCCTGCACTAGACTAGACCACCTCTGAATCTCGCTGTGCAGATGCCTTGCTATCCATGAAAGCCAAAACTGAGTGGATACATACTAATAAGCCCGCCCTTCTCATTGGCTTCTGCAAACCAGGTTGTCTGAAGTTTTAATATGAATTGAATTTTTTAGCCAATTGGTTATTGGTTAAGAATGAACCCACCCCTTGGAATGAGAACTAAACGTGGTTTATGTGCCAGGCACCACGTTAGGAACTTGCTATGGCTTATTTCAGTCAATCCGCAGAACGGCCCTATGAGGTAGGGATTATTACTATAGGTAAGGTATGTCAAATATATATTTCATCTTGCTTCCTCCCAGTCTGGTTGGTTACTGGGGCTTGCAGCCTTGCCACTCACAGTGTGGTCTGTGGAGCTCACCTGGGGGCTGGTTAGAAATACAGACTTTCAAGTCCCTCCTGACCCCCTTCTACCTAATCAAAATTTGCATTTCAACAAGATCCCAAGGTGATTCCAATTTGAGAAGCTCTGGTCTAGGGCCATGTCTTGAGTAAATTCTGTGTCCCCGTTGAACCAAAGATGAACGAGAAGAGTTCTTTGACAAATGTGCCATGTCTGCCTGGGCAGAGGATGGATTGGGGCCACGTGAATCAGGCTTTGATCACTTCAGCTTCACATACCTACAATACAGGACACTAGAGAGACTATGTAACGGGTTCACAGTTCAGTCACTGTTCCTTCCTTGCTAGACAATTACCAATGTCCTTAACCAGTGTAGTTAAGGGGACCATTTCATTTTGGTCCTGGCGGCTCCTGTGTGTCCAGCACTTCTTTTGATTTATAGCATCTATATTGGCTTCATGCTTCTAGCTCTCAAGGCTTGTGTCACTGATGACAAAGTCTCTTGATCTTTGCTTGTTACAGAACGGCTGCAAGATGCTGCAACTGGGGAAGCCAACTGTCCTGGTTTACCCAGAACTGAAGGGTTTCTGGAAACATTGGACTTTCAGTGTTGAAGCCTGGACAGTCCTGGGAAACTGGAACCGTTGGCCGTCTTGGCTTTAACTATGTCTCTCTCATGCGTGTTGAGTCTGTTTTCTGTTTGTTGCAGGGATGCTTGTTCTTCTGTTAGAGCCACACCCTGTACTCTCCAGCAGTAGGTTATTATTTTCAGCTTGTTTTTTTGCTGAAAAATATCACTTCCAATATAGCCCATGTTAAAAATAAATACCCTGCATCTTAGAAAAATGAAGGCATATTTCTGCACAGTACCATTAAATGTCCCCTTCTCTCATCCCACTTCCCTCAACAGCAATAACATGGGAGTATTTGTTAATTGCTTCATGGCAAATGTTATGTGATTGAGGACTGCCTGTATAAGAACCTTACAATCCAATTTGAGTGACCTGGTTTTTTTTATCTTTTTATAATCAATATTAATTAAGATTAAGGACCTATTTTTAGGTTGTACTCCATGGTCACACTGTGTTCAAGTCCAAGTGGTAGGATTTATGACACCAGAAATTTATTTATCTTTTTACATTATTTGATTTACTTTGATTCTTCACTGTGGAAGCTTAGGGTTACCTTTTGACATCTTTGTTTGTAACTTCCTGATCTTCATAAGAGGAAGTGGCAGATTAGAATTTCAACTACAAAGGTAAAAGAATTGCCTTAGAAAAAAGGTCTAAGGTTTTCTTAAAATCTAATGTTTTATATTGTACATGTTAGATTATTGCCTTGGGTATTTCCATATTAATCCATCCAGCCTGTTGGATACTTAGTTAAACAGATCATATTGAAAATAACAGGACAGATTCTAAAAACATGTGTATCTGTCTTTCCTGTGTCTGGGAGAAACTGACATTGGCCAATTAGAGATGTATTAATTTGTTAATTTGATTATATTGAATTATATGAGATGTGGCTCAGTAATGTTCAAGAAAGGAAATAAACATATTTTCTGTCCATTCTCCCACACTGACGGATCATTAAGATAACAATCTAATAGCTTGGGGGTGTCTATGTCACAAAACTTCATTTATTGTTTATTATTAACTGATGCTACTGATATTGGCCATTTATCATATCTCTTATGGATATGGGAAGACTGAATGATAATTTGTATAATCAAACCGCATTTTTTTTTTTAAAGTCATATTATACAGGGAGTTGACAGATGTGTCAGTTGGACTTCTAGAAACTGTGCCTAAGATGCTGGTATCTTCAAGATGAAAGGGACTCAGCGACAATTTGAAGCAACTTCCCTTAGTTTTCAATTAGGAAACTGACATGTACGAAGCTGAAATGACTTGACCAGGCTCACCCAAGATCAGCAGGTGGCAGGACAATGCCTGCTGACTCCTAATTCCGTGGGTTCTCCCTGGCAACCATTTTGCACTGAACTTTAATACCTCCCCTGCCTCTTTCTTTACACCAGATGCTTATTGATAATCTCTCACCTCCAGTAGCAGGGAAGTTTCAAGCAAGCACGAGCTCTAGAGCTATGCTTTATTGTGATTTTTTACAACTGAAAGGAAGCTCATACGATTCTTGATTATTGTTACTTTTTCCTCAGTCGGGAAGGCTGTAGACAAGGACGATTTGCCATTGTTCTACAACAAGCTTCCATAAATGTGTGTGTATACACTTCACTTTTTTATTTATCACAAATGATCGTGTGATGATATGCTAGTATTGTGTAATCCCAATGTTCCCAACTGCCAGTCATCTAATGTTATCCAATCTTCTTTTCTTAATTTTAAATAAATTTGGGGACTCTTTTTAATAAATTTTACACTCTTTAGTGAAAAAATATTTTTAATTTGGATTTATCACCTCAGTACAAAGGATTCTAACCACTAATTGTATGCCACCTGTCACATTCAACATCAAGGCACGGGGCACACATCTTTGGAATGTGTTGATTTTAACATTTCTATAAGCCTATGGTTTCCATGGTCTGAACTGTTCTTATTTCCCTTGATGTCTCAATTTTTTTTGATAAACATACCACAACAGAAAGAAGACAAAATTATCTCTAGGTATAATAAATTTGCTTATTGGGAATTATTCAGGACTTGTGGTTCAATGGGGGATTTATACTTTGATTCTATAAAGATCTCGAATATTTTTAATGATGCCTCTAATTATAATGTTGGACTCACAGTAGGCAATGAGTATTTGTCCATTTACTGAATATAGCACATCAAAAATGTTGATTTCCCTCCACCATAATTTTAGTGCTAAGTATATTGTATTCTATTGCATCAAACTATATATCACTTTTAAGTAGAATCAAACTTGCTAGATATCAGAGTTGAGTTTCTTTGTCCTTGGTGTTCCCTTCCATGGGGGGATAAGTTCTCTCATGCTAACATACCAGTCTTATCTCTCTCAGAGGGGAAACTGTTACTCCCCAGAGGAGGAATGCTTAATATAATTTGGGAGTCTGGGAGGGGAACCCAGGCACATGTAACCTAGTTCCTTCAGTATGACCCACACTGTCCAGGAATGGACTGCTCAGAGAGCAGAACATTTGCCATTGTTCTTGGCCATGCAGGGAATTTTATGAAACAGTTATTGCTGAAACCTGGGATATTCCAGCATTCCCTCTGCCTGATAGGTAAGTCTATCCCAGATGTATCGGGTAGGTGCATCTATGCCCAGAAGCAGATGCTTCTGGGGTTTAGATGAGGAAAGTCCACTTGCCTGCAGGTATAAAACCATTTTCCAAAGCAATGTTTTGTACAGTGAAGGTAATATTTTCATGTTACATTCATCCAGAGGCAGAAAGACGTTATGGGTGAGGGCATAGGTGATGGCCTCCAACAGCTAAGATTCAAATCCCTACTCTGTTACCTGCTCCATTAGTGTTGTAAGGATTTAATGAGTTAATATACATAAAGCACTTAGAACAGTGCCTGGCTCAAGGTAAATCTCTATAGCTGTTTGATATTAATAATACCCTTTTGTTTCATTGTTGAGTCGGTTCAGAGCACAGACGTGGCAACAGGGGTGATGTGTCAGCTCCCTGCTCCTGCCTCAGTAACAGGAGTTTTAGAGTAACTTGGAAACACATTCCAGTTGCAAACGACTCAGTGATTAGGCTAATCCTACACCATCATAGGTCTCATCCCCAGAATTATCTTTCCAATATTAGAACTAATAATGTCACTCTAAAATGCTTAATGAATGCAGACCTCCCCGGTAGAGTTTCAAACCCGCCAAAATCCAACCTCAAGCCTACATTTCCAATCTCGTCTTTCTAACACACTCATCAAGTTGGCCCAAGTCTAATACCACTCATGGTTCCTGAATCACAGCATGTGTTTTCATACCACGCTGGCTCTGCTCTCACTCTTTCTAGTGTTTTTTTTCTCCCTTCTCTGCTCGTTAAACCAGAGCCTATCTTTCACGGCCCAGCTCACAGCCCTACTCCTTTGTGAAACCTTTTCTTCCTCCTCTGTTACAGATGCCTCTCTCCTCTGTGTTGTGAAAACAAAAGAATGTATCTATTGTAACTCTATTGTACAACAGGTTGCTGTTGGAATTATTGAAACTCACCTGCTTCTGTGACAATTATGTGAACTGTGAGCTCCTAAGGGTCTGGACATGGGACCGCGTCCTCTTCATGCTTCTCCGCTCATTGTACTTAGCCCCTAACTCAGTGGTCGCCCCCCTTTCCCCCGCAAATGACTACCCAAACACCATTCCATCAAGAGGTTCTGTCAATGCCTTCTCCAAAATATCAATCAAACTCATCTACCTTTTTCCACCTCAACTTGACCACAGTCATTTTGTACCAGGTCTCCTTCAATAGCCTCCTGAAATAGCTCTCACCTGTGCAGGCCTCAATTCAGGTTGTTCCCCAAACAGCCATCAGAGTCAAACTGTAAACCACGTTGTGTTACCTTCTCACTTAATGAACTCCCTTGCAGTGATATGGAAACCTACATTCTGACCTTCTCGTGCCTACCTCCTCCCCTTCTCACCTCATTTTATACAATCCCTCTCCATTCCTTTATTCACTGTCCAACAGTCACACGCGTTTTCTTTCAGTGTCTCCGGCAAGCCAAACTTTTTTTCCCCCTTCAGCCTCTTGCACATTCTGTTCTCTCTGCCTCGAAAGCTGAAGCCTTAATTTTTTATTTGCTAGCTTTTTATCCTTTAAGTCTCAGCTTAGAAGCCCCTTCCTAAGAGAAGACATTCCTGACCTTCCATCTAAAATGAGTGCCCCCCTCCATCACATAAGGAATTACATGTGTGTAATTCCTTATGCTATGGAACAGAATACATCAGAACCTCATTATTTCTTTCATAATGACTGGTAACAAGCTTTAATGTGTGTTTTCCAGTGGTTTATTGTCTGTCTATTCTCCGCCAGACCTGGAGTTCCATGATGGCAAGAACCAAGTCGGTCTTGGTGTCATTCCCTTCTGGGGACCAACCACACAGCCCAACACACAAGAGGCAAGAGGAAAATGTGCTAAGTGAATGACAGTTCCTGAGTCGCCTCAGAGACCTTAAGGATTCTCAGAGCAGGAAGGAGACTCAAAGGGTATCTGGTCAAAGCCCTTCATTTTACAAGTGAGAAAATCAGGATCTAGGACTCGTCATGAGTTCTCCTGAGGCCCCCTAGTTAGCACCTGTGGGACCTTTCCTGGTCTTTGGAGACACCCTTCATTATCAAGTTCTCTTGCCCTAGGCTTCTGGAAACTATGCAATAACTGTAGATCATTAATGAAATAATCTGACAGGAAGACCAAGGGCTTCATGCATTTCAACATGTCACTGAGAAATGAAAGCAAAGCCTAAGGAAATGCCATCTGACTAATTTCTAACCAAGGCAAATCTTCTCTCTTAGTCATCCCCAACAGAAATGTCAGTGTTCCACAGGCACAGTGAGAGCTGCCAAGGTCCACAGCAGCTTCCCAGATCTGCTCTGCCCTACATGGGGATCTGGGATCCAGTGCAGAGCCCAGTGGCTCAGGGCTGTGCCTGAGTGCTTCTTCGGCAAGCAGAGAAAAGCTAGCACTTTAAACAGATGCTCCCTTTCTTCTACTAGGGACTGTTTTCTACCATCATCTGTGGCATACCTGTGAATCTATTGTTTATACTCGTGTTCCTGATTCTTTCCCTCTCTGGGTCTCAGTGTTCTTGTCTCCATAATAGAGTGGCTGATATCGAGGTCTCTTCGGCCTTGGCATTCTATAATTTTGCTTTATGGAGTTAGTACTCAAGCTTTAACGAGTACATATGCTTCGCAGAGCATTTTATTCAGTCCTACCATGTTCAGGAAAGTAGATGATGATTTCAGCACCTCTTAGCATCCCCTACTGATCTGAGCAGGTGTGAGGTCCTAGTGAATCCTGAAGCTAGTGCCTCCTGTTTCCTGTTCCCTAGGACTTTGCTGTCTTTGCTAGACCAAGATATTCAGAATCGGAGGATGTTCTCAAAGCTGATGACAGGGTCTGCAGCAATGCAGGGGAGCCTGACTATCTGATCACGTGCAGCCTTTTCAGGACTGCCAACATCATCACCAAATGCCAAGTCACCCAATGCACTTACTATTTATTCTACAAATATGTACTAAGCAACTCTTAAATGATATGCATTGTGCTAGGTGCTGGGGAATCTAAGAAATAGATTAGAAAATGATCCCTGCTTTCTAGAGATACACAGATTAATGGGGAGATAGGCAAGTAAGCTATTTCCGTGTAGTAGCGAGATATGCTGCTTTTTCTTGGTGTGCTCACAGGAAGGGTATAACTTAACTCCATCTGGGGGCATCTCAGAGGGGCTGTGAGAACTAGCTCATCAAGGGTGAGAAGGAGTTTGCTCGGTAGAGACAGAAGAGATGACAACACCCGGTGGAGAAGCAGCAGTGCACAAAGGTACTGAGTTTGGGCTTGGTAGCTTCTGGAAATGGTGAGGAATATAAGATGATTTTGTGGTGACATCAGGGAAGGGAGAGGATGAAGAAGATAGTGGAGATGAGGCTAGAGGAGCAGGTTGGAGTTAGATTGAGAAGGGCTTGTTAATGGGCTTGGGCTCCCATTCTACATGCAAAGGTGGAGATCCTGATTAATGCCGGGGGTGTGCATGTGTGCATGTGTGTGTGCGCACACAGCATAATCAGGTTTAATTTTTTAGGAAGATAATGGTGTCCAGGGAATGATGGAGAATGTAAATGAGAGAAGCATGAGAGGATACAGCTTCTGGGGAACTGTGAACACTCTGGCAGCTACTCACTGATGAGTAAAGGGGAGGCAAGCTTCGGAAAATTGTTCTGGGGCTGATCAGTGGAAGGTCGTATATTTATACTAAGGAGGTTGTGTCAACAGGTACAGCTCGGGAACGCTACTCATAGCTTTTCCCTGTGGTTTCTATGACAGTGATTAATGGAGCACCTACTGGGAGGCTCTCTCACAACTGAGTAGTGTGGATTGAAGTAATCTATGCTGAAGATGTGACTTTTCTGGAAGAGACCGATTTCCCACCTCCTGTACACACTTATGGCTAAAGTCATTTCATGTCTCAGGGAGTGCGCTGTTGGTTTTCTCGGACTATGTGGCTTTGACAAACTTCTGGCCTCTCAGAGACTCCTTTAGCCACTCAGAACAGGAGAGCTGCCTCGTGTCTGGCTCCATCACTGCTGGAGAGAAGTTCGACCCCATTTTCAAACAGCAGGCTCAATACAGCTGTGCTCCTGAAGGTAACAGGGATAAGAGGACCAGTGTGAAATCCAGACCTTTGGAGGGAAGAATGCATACATGTATAAATGAAGACACAGAATTGTTCTATCTTCTTCCCACTCGCAACATGTCCGAAGGCCTTGACTCAGCATTATCTGGTCTTAATGTTCACGCTTGTCCATCCGTCTTGGCGATGACTGATTTCATTGTTGGCTTGTTTTCACGACACGAATGTGGGATCTTTGGAGTGCCTAATTCCTTGCAAGTTCCATTCAAGGGTGGAAGAGCTAGAACAAGCTCTAACCAGTAGACGGCCCAGTGACTCAGGAGCTTAAGCATTTAGCTAATTGGTAAAGAAAAATGTGGCAAAGATTTGCAGTTAATAAGAGTGAAAGAAGACTCACTGGGGCCTACATTATGCAAGTTTCTATTTCCTTTTGGGACCATATCAGAACTTGGGAGAAGAAAGGCTACATTTTACCTTTGAGGAATTTACAGAACATTTTTTTTCATTGGTGACTAACAAAGGCAACGGTTTCACCACCTCGGAAAAATTCCTCATTTCCTTTTGTGAAATCTGGGTGCTTTTGAATAAATCCATGTTAGGAATGTGGATCTCCATCTGTGATGGTCAATGTCCATTCTCATTTTTGAACAAAACCTGGTACCAAGTGGGGTCCTGGTTAGAAATAACAAGCAAACAAAAACAAACAAACAAAAAAATCCCAAACCAAAAAAACAACAAAAAGGAAGAAAAACAGAGAAAAGAAATAACAGAGCACTTGCTTTCCCCAGGCATCCTGGAACCTATATTTCCTTGTAAATCAGGAAAATGCAATAATTGAGAGCACAGTCTTTCATTGGAGGAATTCAAATCCCAGCTTGACCTCTTTCCAGTTACAGGACTGTCCTCTCTGAGCCCCAGTTTTCTCATCTTTAAAATGGGGTCAATTATATCCACTTCCCAGGGGCTTCTAAGGATTAAATAACTACATATGAAAAATACTTAACTTAGTGTCAGGCGCACAGTAATCATTCAATGTCATGTCAATTACTATTAACAAAAATAAAAGAAACACTTATATTGTTTGTTAACATTTATAGTAGAATCTACTTAGTCTGTAAATGGGACTTCTCTAAGTAAAGGGAAAAATGTGATTTCTATGTGTATTAGGTGACAATGGTAGGTTAAAAAATTACCGTTATGAATGTTTTCTAATTTTGTAGAAAGATGGTATTTCAATACTTGATTTTTAGATTTGTTTTATTTAGTTTTTATTTATTTTTCTTGCCTTATTTCAGAAAAAGAATTCAAAGTAGCTTATAAACCCATAAACAAAATAATACAAACTAAATAATTGTATTTTTCACCTACAATCTTTTTTTTTCTCCTACAATCTTAGCAACATTTTAAAAAGTTGTATAATTCCCAGATTGACGTGTAGGACTTGCTCAATAAGTGTTTATTGAGTTTAATTGAAATGAGAGGGAGAGAGGGAAGAAAAATCAATAAATGTTGCTCCTTGAGACTTTTTTTTCTTTGTCAACATATATTTCTTAAATTTGACCACTATATTGATTTGAACCATAAATAACCAGATTTATTTTTCTTATTTAAATGTTTATGTTAATCCACTTTAAAATTAACTTTGACAATTTAATTGTTTTGAATAAGTACTAAATTCATGTTTCCAAATTGCAAAGATAGAAAAACACTGATGGGAATTTCTCTCCCATTTCTGTTATTTAGCCACTTACTTCTTCTACCTGGAGACAACCTCTGTTAATAATTTCTGGTTTCCATCCACTGTTGAAGTTTGTAAAAGAAAATCAGGTCAAGATCAGCATGTAGAACTGTGACCACCGCTTGGCCTTTGAGGTTAGAGATGTATGAGCTCCATCACAAGTTCTTCTTAGTAGCTCAGTAGTTTTGGGGCAAGTTGCTTAACATCTCCAAGATCCAGTTTCTAGCTCTATAAATGAATGCAGTTCTTTGCAGAGAGGTTATGAGGTTTAAATGAGAAGATGTATGCCATGACGTGGCACAGAGTGAGCGTTCAGTAAATACTGCATTCTATCATCTTCTATGTACTTCAGTCTTTGGATCAAAAATCTTCTTTGATTTTTATGTGCATTAGCGACCTGAATGTATATTTTAAATGTTCATACTGTGCATTTGAAGAATGAGGGAAATACTGAAGCACTTCTTCCTCCTCCCATCTCCAGTGTTGCTGCGTGGATGCTGATGCAGTCATTCATTTAAGAACCAAGGATGGGGTCCTTCTGTGTACTCCTCACTGCTATGGGTTTCTTCTCCCCACCCCGCCCCTGCACCATGTCCTTCTTATTCTTACCCAATGCCATTGACTTCAGAAAATAATTCGCTTGCCAAATGGAGCAGGGATTAGATTTCCCTCAGTTCAAGCCCACCTTTTTCCTACAAATGTAGGAAATGTAGGTTATGAGTGTTAGCTTCAGAGGTGCATAGGCCCCAGTTGGAATCTGGACTTCGTCACTTTCTAGCTAACTAATCTCAGGTACCTAACTTATTAGTTCTCAACCTTAGTTTCCTCATCTGGAAAATTACACTAGAAATACCTCCATCACTGAGATGTTTGAGGATGAAAGAAAAAATATAATAAAGTTCCTGAAATGTGGCAAGTGGCCAATAAACTATGGCTTTTGTAATGATTATTCTGAGACACAGGAGAGGCTTAGATATTTTCCACATGTTCTGCCTTCTCCACCCAGTAAAATGCAACCAGACTTGCAGATAGGCAAATCAGCCAGTGTTTTATAATGGTGCTTGATGATAAACGGTATATCTACTTGCTATGTGTAGACTTACCCAGTGATGCATTTAAGATCATCTATTCTACTTGATGATCTTAAATGCATCACTGGGTAAGTGTTGACTATTCCCATTCATGAAGATCGGGCTGGAAACTAGCCCTCGTGGACCTGCTCCTATGTTAAAGGAGAGTGGATCAAATCTATTTGCAAACTTAGCTTTTTGATCATACTATGCTTTTCTTTTCTTTTTTTCAATTTCCCTTTCTCACTCCTTCCCTTTGTTTCTTTCATAATTTTACGTCTATTGTAAAGAATAAACAATAGACTGGGTCTGCTCTCAAAGAAGACACAAGGGAAAAAATAATCATCATTCATCAGATGGCATCCACACCCCAGGGCCAGCGCTAGACTACATGCTCTCATTTAGTCTTCACAGCAGCCCTGGAGCTACTATTTGCCCAGACAGGGTAACCAAGTTGTCCAAAGTCACACAGCTAACAAGCAAATCTGGGGATCAAACGTAAGACTGTGTGATTCCAAATGTGATTGGTGGGGCCGGGGGTACTGTGTACGTGTGCATGTCAGTGTGCACAGAAAATTCCAAATATAACAACTTTCCTATAGACGCTAGACTCACTCTTTGGCTGACTGCGATGGTGTCCCTCTTCACAAACTCCACTGTACTGTCGGTTGTTGTATCTGCAGAAAGTGAAGAAGCTTCAGGGTCCACTGCCTTCACTGCTCTTCCCTTTGCTCTGAGGACTGGGCAATAATCTTCCTACCCTTCCCACAGGGCTTCTGGTCTTGTCATCTGCTCAGACTCCTGATGTGTGCTTGCCTCAATGCCAAACATGGGCAGCGACGGCATCGCTGGTGCCCAGCAAATGTTTGCCTGATAAATAAATGAATGAGTGAATGCAAGTGAAGGAGAGTAGCTGGCGTCCAGTCATCTATATCTTGGTCTTTGTCTTGGATTTGTGATATTGGCCTCTAGCAGAAGCCTCAAACCTCTCTTTTGATTTCCTGATCTTCTAATTTCTAACCGCCCCCCACCTCCCAGCACCACCTCCTCAACACACACACACAAAGATGTGGAGGAAGGGTGCCCTGAGCATTCAGGCTTCAGAATGTTCACTGGGCAGTTTTTTAGAAGTGGAACCATAGGGACTGAATTAGATCTTTCTGGGTAGATGTGGATATGACCTTTAAATGGACAGGTTCAAAATCAGGGGAATAGAGGAGCAGGGCCTTGAGGGTAGTTGGCAATACTTTGTCCAGGAACGAAAGTAATTTTCCATGTAGTCCTGTATGTTTTATTGGAGTTCCACATTGGAGTTTGTGGCTAACAATGAAGCTAATATACAGCACTTTTCTTTGCTTTCAGAGATATAATGGGAAGGGGTGGTCATGGACAAGGGCAGGATTCAGACACTTACAGGTTCCTGGCTGAAATATCATGTCATTCTACACTGGCATCCCAGTCTCACCAAGACCCTCAAAAATGCCTCGTCTCAAGGGCACTTCTCAATATTCTGTTTGATTGTTTGGAAGCCATGAGACAATCACATTCTCCATGTCTAGGTCCTCATCTCATTTCTCATATGATGGTGTTAGGACAATCTGTGGGGATTCTGGAGAGGAGAGGGGGAGTTAAGGCATTGATCCCATTGACTGGATGAGTTGGGTCTCAAAGTGATCTATTAACGAGTGTTACTCATTTTGACCACTTTCTTGGAGGGAAACTTCTTGGACTTGGCCCCTTCTCCAACTTCACTTTTTCCACCCACAGATATCCAGGCTGGAAAAACCATACTAACAGAGAAGTCACTTAGTTCTCTTACTGCTCTCATGATGTGTTCCTGATTCACCAAATTCATCTTGGTCAGGTGTATACTTAGCACTTAACCCATCAATTCCCCAAAACTCCTTCGGGTTCAGGATGACTAGTGCCAATAAACACACTAAGGTAGAGCATGGTGAGTTTGCAGAGGACACTCTGGGTCTGTTCCAGGGTACATGGAAAGGCCCTTAAATTGCAGCCCCTATCTACCCTTTACATAGTAGATTCTCTACAATCATTTCCCTTGCTCAGGTCAATGATTTTAGTCCCTCATCTCTGAATGACTGAATATGTCTAATTCCCATTTTAATCATATTACCTGGATGAGCAAAAGTAGCTCTAGACTGATTTACTCATTCTAGCTGCCAAGGAAAAAAACCAATGAATGTGGTGCTTAACCTATTTTGAAGGCCGCTACAAGCCATATTGGTGTTCTTGCAACTATGAGATATTTTATGTTCTGATAAGGGACAAAAATTCCTGTCTCAAATGGCTCCCCATCGCATCGAGATCTTGCAACAATAACACTAGTGATTCAGACATTAATCTTAAGTATCCGGGGAGCTCTAAAACATTGTAACCCACCAGCAAGGCCCATGGTAATTGCCACGTAAATCCCCTCCATAATGTGGCCCTTATTATGACCAGCCAGCTAAGGCTTGCTCTTAAATCATCCCAATTGAACAGAGCCTTGTAGAAACACCATCACCTACACATACCTCTGCTTCTTTTCATTAATCTGTTATCCTCTTTACAAATGATGCTCTTCACCCACTCCCTTCCTCCAGATTAGTAATGCCTGTTAAGCAAACAAACATGAAATTTCAAAAGGAAGTAGAAGCAATAATCATTACCAGCTGCTGTGGTAAGCATCGCAAAAATGCTCACACTTCACAGAGAAAAATCCACGCTGCTCTTTGAAGGCATTCAGTTCTTCAGATATGGATACATGTATAACTTCTAGGCCAGGCTCCATTCTGTTCCAACAATAAGTTCTGCACTTTGGGAAAGGTGCTGAGAAATGAACTTTGGCCTTCACGATCCATCTGGAGCATTCAGTGATGACACTGACTTTGAAGTTACACTGACCTGGCCAGCCCTGCCACTCACTGGCTTGGTATGCTTTTCATTTTTTTTAATCCATTCATTCAGACAACAAATACTTTGTGTCATATACTTGCTAGGCACTGCCTATTACTAGCCCCCCCTCCCAAAAAATAAATACCAGAAAGGCAATGGGAACTCAGAGAAAGAATAACTTAACCATACTTGGAAGGTCACGGAGGGATTCTGGGAGGAAACAGTAGCTAAGATCAGACATGGAGAATGAAGAATATCAGCCCCAGTTTTCTCATCTGTGAAATGGGTATGAGGGTACCTACCTTCAAAATAGTTATAACGTTAAATGAGATGATGTTCCTTAAGTACACAACTGCATTGGATGCAGATTTGGCATTTTCTAAATCTTATCAGTGTTTTTATATGATTATAACAATTATATTTTCCACTTTATATAATTTGAAAATGGCATAAACATATTAAAAAGGAACAAAATAAAAGCCACTCATATCCCATACCCTAAAAATGTTTTTCTTCTATTAACATTTTAAGATATTTCCTGCCAAACATTTTTGTTCCTTTGTATACTTATATATTTGGGGTTACCCTTTTTATGTATTTTGGACCCTTATTATTTTAAAGTTAGCTCTGTATCAAAGTGCTTTCCCACATCATCAAACAGTCATTGTAAACATTAATTTCAATAGCTATGTATTACATCATATGGATTTATTATAATTTAGCTAAACATTCACCTATTTCTGTTCTTTTAGGCCGTTTTCAGTTTGTAGCCATTATAAATTGAATTTCTGACTATTGTAAATCATGCTTAAATGAACATCTTTGTGCATAAATCTTTGTGCCTATTTTTGATTATTTCCTTAGGCTAGCTTCCCAGAATTAGAATGACTGGGTCATAGGCTATGAATATTTTTAAGGCTATGAAGTCATATTGCCAAATTGTCTTCCAAAGGGGTTATAACAATTTACATTCTGACTGGGAGTGAATGAGCTGGCCTGTCTCCACATAAGCTTGCCTCTAAATTGAAGTTACTATTACTGTTATTTTTGTTACCACGTGCTGTTAGATCCTCAGGGCCATATCAGGTTTTCAAAGTTCAACCTAGATTTTTTTTTTTTTTTTTGCCTCTAAATTTAAAAGCAGTACCTGTACTTTCTGTACTGGTAAAACAGAGAAAAACAACCAACTAAACAAACAAAAGAGAGCAAAAGCATGAATAATCCCACTAATCAGAGACAATTACTCTCAAGCCAATATTGTTTTTATTATTTCCAATGTAGAAATTTGTTCTTTTTCATTATTGTTTAGTGCTGTATGTCCCTTTTTTTATTTACATTTGTGCATGTTTTGACATTCTTTTTAAAATGTCATTTTAAACAATTGTCTACATTACAATTAGTGTTGTCGATAGATGAATTTCATTTTTTTTTTCTCCCAGGCATGGGGATATTAGGAACTAAATATATTTGTCAAACTCTTTACACTAGGGATTCTCAACCTTTGTACATTTTGGACCAGATAAATCTTTGCTGGTGGAGGGCTGTCCTGTGGATTGTACGATGTTTAGCAACATCCCTGGTTTCTACCCACTAGAGGCCAGTAGTACCCAGAGGCCCTCCTACCCATCCCTAGCTTGTGACAATCAAAATATCTCCAGACATTGCCAACTGTTCCCTGGGCGGCAGACTTACCCCAGATGAGAGCTACTGACTGCATCCACTACACTGTGCTCCTGGAGTCACCGCTATTAACCTGGACTTAAAACATTCCTGGCAACGGCACATTCACAACTGACATGTGCATTCAAATTTTGGACAGCTCCGTCCCAAAAGTTCTTTCTTACAGGAATCTTTCTGTAAGAGTCTTTCTGTAAGAGTCTGAGTCTTTCTGAACTATATAGTCACAATCTTAGCTTTTCCTTTAAAAAATGTATGCAGACATATTTTGTCTTTTGCACTTATCTTTCAAATATTAGAAGACTGCTAACATCTCTAAATTAAAGAGCCCGTTTATTTTCTTCCCCATTAACAGAATATCCTTTCAATCCCTTCCCAACCTCGTCTCCATCCACTGAATGTGTTTCTGTCTCTGTCCATTACTCTCTTTTCGTACAGCATCAAATATGAGCTGAACTGAGCAGAACGGAGAAAAGCAGGGTTTTTTCTATCTTATTTGACAGACCATGAACCTTATGAAATTGCCTTTATTCAGCAATTTTTGATCTACTAAAATGGAAATTTAATATTCTAAAACTTAATGTATTTCTGTGTATTCAAACATCAAATTTGCCTTTTTGGAGAATGTATCACATCAATGACTCATATTTCATTTACTGTCATCTAAAGACTAAAACTTTGTTCACAAATCTCTCAACTTGGCTTGTCTGATTAAGCTAAAGAGAGTCACCTGGAACATTACTAATGACCATGTGCCCCACAGAAACTAGATACAAAACTATAGAAATACAGAGTGATGGAGTAGGAAAGGACCAAAGAAACCATTTGATTTCACATCCTCCTTTCACAGATGGGGGAACTGAGACTCAGAACATAATACCTGCCCAAGTTTCACAGCTACTAACTCCTAGTAAGATTTCTTCTAGAAGCCTGATTCCCAGACTGCTTATCTATCCAAGGACACCAAGAAGAACAATGGAATGGCTTAAGAAAAAGTATCTATGTGCATAATATGTTAGATAGAAAAATAGAGCATAATATGTTAGATAGAAATAAAGATGGAAGACAGGCACAACCTGTAACAGTGACGTCTGCAAGGACAGACAATGGATGGGAAGCTCAGGCAATTAGCTAATATTGTTTTGACAACAGTGGCCAAAGGCAATAAAATATATTTGACTGGGTGAATCTGAATGGGGAAGGGAATGGGTCAATTGCACACTGCAACTTCTAAGTGTCTGGGTTCTCCCTTTCAATATGGCCACTTCAAATTAATCTTATTAATTGACCACAGGAGTTTTGGGCAGACAAGTTATTGCTACTCTAGATCTCTGAGTAAATTATTCCCAGTCACAGGAGCCTCCTTTATTTTCCCATCTCTTCTGCTTCTCTCTTTGCCTTTATCTAGTCAAGGCTCTATTCCACTAGAAAGAGGGAACAATTTCTAAAATGAGTACTTGATGAATTTCACCCAAAAGTAACCGCCACCACCAACTTTAAAAAAATAATAATTTTTTAACAAACCTCATTATTTTGTTTTTAACTAGTTTGTTTCCCAAGCACCTTTTGAGTTCAAAAAATGGACAGTATAAATAAGCAACGTGGATATTTCGTAAGACACTTGCGATCAGCCGGGTACACTTATCTATACCTCGCTGCAGCCTTTTCCCTGGCAACTCGTAAACCTCGTTTGTGCTGTGACTCAGCATACCTGCGGCAGTAACTGAACGGCTCCTTATGATAGCAACAGGATGTTTGATTTAGGTGAGCCATGAATAAATGCTGATACTCCTAATCCTGAGAACCCCAAGTATGATAAAAATAAATATTCTGACCTTGCTGCCAGTGAGTAATTGGACATGAATTACATTTGTCCCTTTGATAATGATGCAAAGCAGAATGGCCAAGTGAGGGGACGTCCTGTATTCATGTGCTTCCACCACAATGGGTAATTAAGTGGAGGTGAATAGTTTAAGGTCAAACTGTGGTCCTGCCCTTGATGCGCTGCTTTCAATAGCACAGCTGAAACTGAGAGGGTAAACAGCAATGCCCTCCAATGGTAAGGAAGTTTAGGATCATGGGTTTTAGAGCCAGTGAGAAAAACTGCACTCAAACCCCTGCTCTGTCTGTCTAGCCCAGTGGGTTGTCCTGGGCTTAAATGAGGTTGAAATATGAACACGTCATAACAGTAAGAGACACACACATGGCAGATCTTAATATTACTGCTTCCCTATAAGTAGGTGAAATTTCTGAGTCCATCTCTTTGAGTAAATGTTTCCTAACCCTTTTAAGGGGACATGAACCTCTTTGAAAATATGATGAAGGCTATGGGCCTGCTTCCCAACAGAAACACACTCACACACCACACATACACATGCACTTTCACACACTCTTCTACAACATTCCAGAAGGCTGATAGAACTTCAGCAAGCCTGTGTATTCTAGGGCTCCATAAAGCCTAGATAAAGAGCTCTTAATCCAAGGTGTTTGGGGTCAAAAAGCTTTACAGCCATTGTCCTTTATAAAATGTGTATTTCCCAGTTCCTTCCCATTTAAAAATGGAAGAAGAATAAACTCTAATAGGTCAGGGCCGGCTCATGGGCGTGTGAACTGTGTACTGCACAGGACTCCACACTTAGAAGGGTCCACACTTGGTTTAATGCTCGACTTGAAACTTTGCACGGACTCGAAATTTTGAACAGCAGGCCCTGCATTTTCATTACGTACTGGTCCCCACAATTATGGAGTTGGTCCTGCCCAGGTCACAGTCACACATCTTTTTTTTTTTTTTTTGTCCAATTTATTGATAAATTTATTTTTTAATTTTTTTATTAACTTTTTATTTTGTATTGGAGTATAGCCGATTAACAATGTTGTGATAGTTTCAGGTGCACAGCAAAGCGACTCAGCCATACATATACATGTATCCATTCTCCCCCAGACTCCCCTCCCATACAGGCTGCCACATAACATTGGGCAGAGTTCCCTGTGCTGTACAGTAGGTCCTTGTTGGTTATCCTTTTTAAATATAGCAGTGTGTACACGTCGGTCCCAAACTCCCTAACTATCCCTTCCCCCACCCGTGCCCCCGGTAACCATAAGTTCGTTCTCTAAGTCTGTGATTCTGTTTCTGTTTTGTAAGTACGTTCAATTTGTATCACTTCTTTTCAGATTCTGCATATAAGCGATATCATTCGATATTTCTCTTTCTCTGCCTGATAGTCACGCATCTTGTGGGATGCAAAGCAGAGATTCAATCTCTCTCAGCCTCCACCTACCCCCTACCCCAGCCTTTTCCAGCACGCACTTGCCTCTTATCCCTCGTATCCCTCCATCACACTCATCCTTGTTTCTCATAAAACTTTCGTACATTTATTATTTGATACTCTGTCTTCCCTCGGCAGAATGTCTGCTCCATGAAGACAGACTTCATCTGGGTTGTACCTCATGCCTAACACAGTGCCTGGCACGTGGCCAGAGCATCATAAATATGTATTGAATGAATTCAACCCAGGCGCCTTGAGAGCAGAGCACACTTAACACTTCACCCGTTAACACACTTAACTAATGTCCTATGGTTACCTGCGGTGGTACCACCCTGTACACTGAGCAAATTCAGTTTTCTGGGGGTCAGCCAATAGCCATGACTTTCCTGAAATAAGAATCTGTGTGTTTGACTGGAGGAAAAATTAGGAGGCACTTTTATTTTTTAAAAAAGGCATACTAGGGAGAAAAAAAAAAAGATCCCTAACACTTCTTGAAATCTACTCTGTGCTACGAGACAGGTACCAAAACATATTTTACCTCATTTAAATGAATTATTCCTCCACACACGTGGGTACGCTTTATTATCCCCATCTCACAGAAAAGAAAACTGAGGCTCAGGGTAAGTCACTCCCTCATCCCAGCTTCCTCAGCCAACAAGGGGTGGCTCTATAAATTAGCCACCAGCAATGATGATTATTATTGTTAAATTGCATCAATTTTTATAACTTGTGAAGCTCACATCTTCCAGGAAATAAAATAGAAAACTTCTTATTTATGAGGATATTCAGGCTTGGGAGCCAGTTTTCCTCCCATCTGCTTGTTACTCTTTTGCTGGGTTTTGTTTTCTTTGGTGAGAGTTGAGGGGTCAGGAGGCAATATGGTGTCAGTTATTCATTTCCTCCCATATTCCTCTACTTAGGACTTACGGTGCCAGACTCCGTGCTAGCTGCTTGTGGGGGGCTGCAGAGGTGAATCAGACACTGTCCTGTTCTCAAGGAGGTCACTGCTTCCTGTTGGCAACAAAACACCCAGTCACTCCATAAACATCCCCTTAGCGCCTACCCTGTGCCCAGCACAAGGCCAAGTGACACACGGAATATCACCCTTTTCCTCAGGAGCTCCCAGTGTGGGAGGAGGGCCTCTGGCTTCTAGTTAGTGTAATAGTCAAAATGCAAAAGCTATTGCAAGTGGTGTGAGAATGACAGGTCTGTCTTGCCCTGGCTGTATTCCCAGTGCCTCGCACAATTCTGGGCACACACTTGTCGACTGAAAAAAAAATGCATAACCTAGAAGTTGAGAATTACGTTTTATTCGGCAGATTTTCTGAGGACTAAAGCCCAGAAGACAGCCTCTAAGATCGGTTGGAGGGACTCCTCCAAAGAGGTAAGGGAGGAGCCAGGATATATAGGAGTTGTGCCATGAAAACCAGGTAGCTGGAACATCCTTAATTAAAGAAAACCAGATGTCTCAGGTCAATGAATTAGCACTTCTCTGTGTATGGGAAGATGGCAGAATCGCGGCTCATTGAAATCATTCCTTTGATGTGCACCTGAACTATCCAGGGCCAGTACACTGCTTTTTTCTGCCCTGCATCCTTTTAGGGTGCACAGTTGGGGGCGGCTACAGTAGCTGAGGGCTTAATGGCCACAACATCCTTTGTTCGCTGATATGACAAGAGACATTTTTCATCTGCACACTAGACGTTCGATAAATATCTGTGAGAGGACTGAAATGCTCCAGTGCAGTGGTATGTAAGGTCGGCCAAGTGTGTGTGGGGGGTGATAACTGAGAAAGATGTAGTATCAGAGAGCTGATATCTGAGCTTCCTTTAATTAAAAATATTATCAAGAAAAGGACATTTGAGAAAAAAGTATCTTCATGAGCAAAAGACTAGTGGTGCTAAAATGTGTGTGGGACAGCTGAGTCTAGCAGGGGTGTGGGTTCCTGGGGCAGCTGGAGCTGAAGGAGGCAGCGCAAGGCTAGCAGGGGCAGGTTGTGAAGGCCTGTGTGCGTGGCTAGCATGGAAAGGCACTACCAGGCTCGTGCTGCACTAGTTGTGACCCAAACTGACTCAGTGGCAGTGAGAATAAAAGAGAGTGGATAGGCACAGTTATAAGAATGTGGAATCATACTTACTTCTCACAATAAGTCATGTATTATCATCAAGGTATTACTATCCTAACTCCAGGAGAAAGGTATTACCATCCCCACTTTACCGTTGAAGAGACAGAGGCTTCTGGCGGTAAGTGACATTTCCTAGGCCACAAACCGAATCAGTTTCATAGTCGAAATTTCAGTTCATCTGACCCTAGCCCAGTATCTGAGAAAAATGCAAAAGACATAAACGGGTAGAAGAAGCTTACTGGTAGAATCATGATTGCAAATGTGAGACCCTGTACACTTGGTCTAGTCCATACACAGGCCTTCTTGGGCTGGTACTTGTTGAAAGATTTTTGAATTTGAAGGGCTGCACCACAGACCCCACTACTCCCCAGTTGTCCACAAAGCCTCTTCACATATTCACGTGAATGGTCTGCCCCAGTGATGGCAAGTAACAAGAGTTGCCAAATGGGGAGACTTAAAAGAGGTAGAACTCATTCAAACTCATTTGAGACAATAAGAAAATGTCAATAAAGAACTTGGAATTGAAGTGAGATAGAGAAGCAAAAGCAAAAAAAGGGTTAATTTGGAATTGACATTTGGGACCTTTGTGAAGAGAGAAACAGGAAGCCAGGGAATTTGTATTCAGTCCAGATGTGAGATGGGCAGGAAGAGGGAAGGAACATTCAGAAAGATAATGGGTTCCATTCTCTGCCCTCTGCCTGGAGCAGGGGAGGGGGTAGGTCTGGAGGGTGCAGGAAAGGGGGAAGAGCTAGGCCTGTGACCTTCCAGCATTCCCTTCTGTTGGAGTCATCTGTGTGAGTGAAGGGTGAGGAGGCTTTGCCACCCGAGTACCATGTTTACATAAGTAAACATAAGCCTAAGACATTCTGCTTCTTATCAAATTAACAATGATTTACAAAGTGGTAATATTCAGTGTTGGTGTGGTGATGGAGAAAAGAGCAGTTTAATACATAGCTCTGGGAGTAAATTGGTGAAGCCGTCTGAGACCAAAAAAAATGGCAATATTTTCCAAAGGTATGAAAAAAATTCCACCTTCAGAAATCTATCCTATGGAAGCAATCTGAAATGTGGACAAAAATCTAATGTATAGAGATGTTCATTACAGTATGTAAAATAGTAAGAAAACTGTAAAGCACCTAAATGTTCAATGGTCATGAAAATTTTGTGACATTCATAAAATGAATAACAAGCAACAGTTTAATGCAGAATATTGTATAAAGAATGTTCAATAACCTGAGAAAGTATTTATGATACAGTATAACACAAAGTGAAAAGAGCAGATACACAGCTGTACACATGATGCGATAGGCACAGAGAAAATTCTAAATTCTATGTGCCAGGGGTTGGCAAACTATGGTTCCTGTTTCAAATCTGTCCTGCCACTTCTTTTTGTAAATAATTGATACACAGACGCACTGGTTCTCTATGTATCCTCTAAGGCTGCTTCCATGCTACAATGGCAGAATTGAATGAGTGAGTGCAGAGATCCTCAAAGCCTAGAATATTTATAATCTGGTTCTTTAGGGAAAAAGTTTGCTGACTCCTGCTGTATGCTAAAAGTTAATGGGGATTTTTGTAATTGCAGAATTATATTTTTGAAAAAGCATTGTTATATTTATCTTTTATTTTCACAATGGGCATGTATTATTTTTATAACACGTAAAAAAAGAATACTTAAAATATCTGGCTACAAACGAGAGCAAGCACTCAATATGATTTTGCTCAGTTTTGTGTTTGGTTATGCAAAGTGAAGCAGTTTTGCTTACGTTGCTCTGAGTATTAGGAAGTCCCAAAGCTAACCCCCAGGGGTGACCTCTTCCACGTTTGTAGTGCACCCTTTCAAAGGTGTGTGTGCAGAGGGAGAACCTCCTGTTTTCCACAGCTTTAGGCTTGGCTACAATGCAGATTTTATGTCCTTTGCTGATTAGTTGAGGAGGTACGTGTGATAATGGAAAGATAATCATTCTCCACCGTCAGAGCCTGCAGCCCGGTCTCTGGATCTGACCTTTGGACCAGAGGAGAATGCCTGAATACCTCTGGGCCCCAGCTGCCTGGCCTCCAAAACCAGCATAATAACCTATTACCTGCTACTAGTCAGAGGGTTGGCTCAGATGTCCCGTTGACCTTCTGTCCAGCTCTCAGCTCTGTGATTCCATGATTCATCAGTAATATGTGATCACCTTTCAGCACTGAGGATCTTGCTACTTGACCTCCTGAATTAGTGAGATGCAGGGATAGCAGTTAACATGCAGGAGAGAAAAGCCTCTCTCTCCTCCACAAAACTCTGACACGACACTTGACGTTAGCTGGTGACCTCTAGAAAAAGCTCCCCAAGCGGGATGGCGCCCACTGCCTCTTCCCTCTTCCCCAACCCATGTTCCCTCCAGTGATAGACCGTAATGGAAAAGAACATGAAAAAAAAGGAATGTATATATATGTATAACTGAGTCACTTTGCTGTACAACAGAAATTAACACAACATTGTAAATCAACTACACTTTAATAAATAAACAAATAAATGTCCTGTCATATGTGCCATTCCATGTACAGTTCAAAGAAATAGGATGTCTGTGAGAAAGAAACACAAATTGGTTTGTTATGCTTCAGCCACCAAGAAAATATACTAAAATAGCTAAAAAGACAGTTCACCGGAAGAAAAATTCAAATAGATATTTTTCTTTTGGTTCATAGTTCTGGTTTCTGTTTGCAATGGGGATTTCATGGGGGAAAATACTTAACCCAAGAGCTGGACATTTTGAGACAGCAGAGGTGAGGACACCCACATAGCTCTTCACTGTCGTCACAATTTCCCAGCCCAGCTCAGGCACCATCCCTTGTATGCAGAGAATTTTTTCTACAAGTCATGTGGGGTGATATGGGACAAAAGGCATATATTTTCACTTACAAAAAGAAATTCTGAAGAGCTAATGTACAGCATGGTGACCACAGTTAATACGGTGCTATATACTTGAAAGTTGATGAGAATAGATCTTAAGCATTCTCATCACACACAAAAAAGAGTTATATCTATGTTAACTATGTGAAGTGGTGGATGTGTATTTATCCTGATTTTGGTAATCATTCTACAAAGCATACGTATATCAAATCATCAGGTTGTACGCTTTATTTTTTAAAGTGTCATGTGCAGATTATTCCTTTGTAAGTACAGAATGTAGCAATTAAGAATGCTGATGCCTAGATAACCTTAATGGAGAAAAGGACAAAGAAAGATATCATGAATATCCCTCCTATTGGATCGTTTAAATCTTCCTCCAAAAACATTATGTTCTAATGGGGCACTATTTTGTTCACAGCTCTGTATGCCTAGAATGTATCTCCTGAGATCCCTTGATAGTTGGGATAGGAAGACCATACCTTCAACCCCATTTCACAGGTCATGACAAGCGGGTGAAGGTCATCACATTTCTGGTCAAACGTAGATAGTTGGGAAAGGCCCCCGTCTTCCCCCTGCCCCCAACTACTATCCTGGAACTTATACATTCTTATCCATGGTTCCACGTGGAGCGTTGAAATCCTGATGCTTTTGCTGAAACTCACTGGACTGACTTTCGACACCATTTTCTAAGGTCACACCTGAGCCACACAGGAAAACTTGCTTTATAACTATGGAGGCATTGATGTGATAATCACCCAAGGCATTCACATTTTTAACTCTAAGTAACCGGGTTGCCTCAAATCAAAAGCACACGACTATTAAGGCCCTTAGCACTGAGAAGATGGCCATTCAAGTCTTGATTGAAAAACTTTAGACTCTTTCTAGGCTCATTTCCACTCACACCCCTTCACCATCACCCAACCCCACTGGGAGGGTGTTTGCCAATGAGTTCGGCCTTACAAAATTCGGCCTTACAGAAAATTCACAGGAATTTTTATAATCCCAAGCTGTTTTGTAAATGCTGTCTCTTTTGCCAAAAGTCCCCTCACTTCTCTTTAACCGCATGCTTCTATTCATCGTTCAAGGCCCAGCTAAAATTATACTGCACCGTTCTCCCTAAACTTCTGTAGTCATTTAGGTGGCTCTGTGCCATTTCATCTATTTCTCTTTCCTAACACAGAAATGACTTGCAATTTGACAGTTGGACTGTTTAAATTTGAATTTTGAACCTCTCATCAGTAACTTGAATGTTTTAGGCAATTTATGTAACCATCTTACCCTCAGTTCCTCGTCTTTAAAATGGGTCTAATGAGGATACGTACCACACAGAGCTATGGCAGGAAGTAAATGAGAAAAAGAACCTTACAGCCTTTGCCTAGAAGAAACACTGGGAGCAGAGGAAGAAAATGATAAAGCTAGTTTTTACAGTCACTGTATCGGTGAGCTTCAGAAGGAAAAGAACTCTGTCCCATTTATCCCTGAGCCTTGAGCTCCTAACCAAGCCTGACATACACTTACTGGGGAAGGAGTGTCTGAAGCATAATTGAAATTAGGTCACTTGAGGAAATTATAAACCAAGCCCCAAGCAAGGAGAACCCTGTACTATAATGACCACAAATAGTTCAGGCAAGCTGTGGATGGCTGTTGGAATCCAAACAGTGTAGGACCTGGGATGGGAGAAAGGATGTGTAGGCGGCTTGCTCTCCTAAATTTATCTCATCATCTGGGAGAGTGATGAGTATTTCGGGTACTCGGGTGGGTAGATCCCCACACTTCTGCCCTTTTGTAGGAGGGCTCACCGGAACACTTGGTGATGTTGGATATCATTAACTCTGTGTTCCGCTGCATGTTTCATCTCCATGAAATTATGTCTCTCACTGTGCTTTTTTTCCTGTATAAATACAATCCTGTCAATACCAGGGCCTGTGTATTTACTGGAGTAGGAATATAAACCCAGATGTGCCTGAGCTGCAGAGTCTCTATTTTCCCCACCTTGCTGGGCAGGTGGCATCAGTGTCACTGTCAAGCTCAAAAGAGGGGCAGCTCCTGTTGGTCAAATGAGGGATGTGTTTATGAGAGCTGCAAAAGTACAGATGGGTGAGGGGGTCAGAGTAGGGAAGGGGGATATGAAGAAGGAGGCGGGCTCTGTAAGCATGAGCTGGCCTCAGTTTGTCCTGCCGACTCTAGCCTCTTAGCTCCCAACCAGACTATCTCCTTCCTTCTTCCCAAGCTGTCTTGAAAAACCTGCAGAATACAAATTAGAGGAATTCTTCCCTACTTCTTCTCCTTCACCATTAGCACCAAATGACTTTATAGTAGCACCTAATGGTTTATCTTAAAATTGTCACCTTTTAATATATTCATTTATTCATTCAACAAATATTTTTGTGGTACCTATTATGTGCTAAGTGCTGTGTTAAACACTAGATAAAGATGAACAAATCAGGAGTATTTCCTACTTCCTCAGAGTTTACAGACTGTAAGCTATAAGCTTATGTTCATCTGATGCTCACAGCAACTACTCTGGAGATAAGAATCGTTATATCCATTTGACAGATGAGGACGCTGAGATCATTTAGTGAAAGGAAGAGAGGGAGTTCATGGTTACTGGTTTCTCCTGTACTATGTGTTGGGCCACACTAGAAGATAGGACATGAAAACAAAACAAAACAAAAGCAAAATGGTAAGAGAGAAGATATTGAGTATAGATCCATTAGTTTTCTCTCGAAATTATTTATGAAAGTGGAATTTGTGCCCTTGACTCCAAGCATCCCCCACTCCATCCCCTTCTCTTGTAAATGCCTGGCCATTTTCTGGCCACCTTTCAAACTCTAGGGAACACTCTGGAATTCCAAGCTAGGAGGGGTTTCCTCTGTAGGTCTGGCTATTGTAACTTTACGAGAAACTGTTCAATACTTCCTTTCAGCAGTTACAAAACACAGTTTTCTGAATGAATTTCATATTAATTAAACAGTTAACCCTTCACCTTTCTGACTCACACTTTTTACATTATTACTCAGCCCTTAGAGTGAGATAAAGCCTCAGACAGCTTCTATGTACACCCCCACACATACACAAACACATATCACATATATCCGCATCCTTACAGGCAACCACTAAGAAACATGTACACACAAGCACACACACACACTACACGTACACAAAATAAAATATAGAGCTATGCACATTCCCTATACATGTAAACATCCTTACCCACTCAGGTGTGCGCCCAAACACTCACACTGGCATGGTGTTGACTTTGTATTCTTCGTGAGAGGAAGGAAATAGAAAGACCCCAAGTACTCAGACTCCCAGCTAAACACATAAGAATCCTGTCAGTCCAATGTGTTTGGGGCTGTTTTCTCTTTTAAGAGAAGCAGGACATCACTGCTGCTGTTGCTTGTGGAACGCTCACTTCCCATTCCCCCCCCCCCCATTGCTAGGGTGTGAAGATCAACCTTGCATCGAATGATCTTGTGTTTTTTTTTCTTTCGTTTACTGGAGGTAAAATCATAGCGTTATTGAATAAAGTAGAAATGAACTCCTGAATTCCAAACCCTGATATAACGTACCTGGTTTATAGCAAGTATTAAGTAACACTAGCTACATGAAAGAATGGATAGAGACTATTTGTATTTCATTATAAGAAAACAAGATACCTAAGAACACTCAGTCCAGCCCCTTCATGTTTCAAGTAGGGGCTCAGAGACCCAGAGGGCTATATGGTCATCCTGGCGTCACACTGCTAACTGTGAGAAGAATGGGGCTGGGGCTATAATCTTCAGGGTCCAGTGAACTTGGCGAGTGAAAGCCACTATTACTGGGAAGCTATTCTCTTCTGCTGCACCTCCTCCTAAACGTTCATACAAGAAGTCAGTAAGGTATACGACACAAAGTCAAGTGGGATTTGGGGCAGTTATCCAATGAGTCTTTGTGACAGCTATCCAAAGCAGGCAATTCAAGTCTCAACTCGATTTTCTGTCTTTATTTTGATGAGCTACTTGAATGCAAATTTGTCCATGTGGATTTTCTTTGCTTCTCTGAGGTTTGACTTACCTTTCAAGGAAATGAGAGAGAGAGAGAAACAGAGAGAGACAGAGAGAGATGTGGAGGCAGAGTCTTCGGAAATGTGAACTATAATAATTTTTTTAAATATTTAAAAAATTTTTTAATTGAAGTGTAAAATACGTCAGTAAGGTACATAAAGGGCTCAGATCTTGTGTCCAGCTCACTAATTGCTTAGATGTCTGCATACCTGTATATACCTGGGTAGCCTCTAACACCTTAAAAGCTTCCCTTGTGTCCCTTTCCACCTACACCTCCTGATACAATCACTAGTACTATAGATTTGCTTTACCTATCCTTGAACTTTATATAAATCCTATGTCATGCATTCTTTTGTGTCTGACTTCTTTCACTCAACATAATAGTTGTGCACTTAATCTGTGTTGTTGCATATATCAGCAGTTGGATTTTATTGCTGAGTTGTGTTCCATTGTATGATTGGACCATAATTTATTTATACATTTTTATGTTTATGGATATCTGAATTTTTCCCAGTTTTTGGTTGTTATGAATCAAGCTGGTTATGAACATTTTTGTGCATGTCTTTGCATATATTTTATTTCTCTTGGGTATATATTTAGGAATAGGGTTTCTGGGTCATAGTGTAGGTAAACGTTTTACTCTAGTAGATAGTTTCAACAGTTTTTCAAAAGGGGTGCACCTGTTTACACTCCAGCTAGCAATGTATTGAGTTCCAACTACCACTCTTACTTAACAATACTTGGCATTGTTAGTCTTTTTAAAAATTTTAGCCATCCTGATGAGGATGTAGTGGTAGGGATAACTCACTGTAGTTTTAATTTGCATTTTCCTGAGTGATCTGTATGAAGTGTCTGCTGAAGGGCTGGGTTTGTTTTTTTGCCATTTTAAAGTGGGTACTTATCCTTTTGCTATCAATTTGTAAGAGGTATTCTAGGTATGAGTATTCTAGTAAGGTATTCTAGGTATGAGTCCTTTGTCAGATATAAACATATATGAACAATATTATAAAAACCTTATCCCAGATTTTGGCTTGCCTTTTCACTTCCTTGTGTCCTGTTTAAGAAATATATGCCAATCCAAAGTATGAAAATACCTTCCTTTTCTTTTCTAGAAGCGTATCTTCACATTTGGTGTACATTCCATCAGTAATGAATTTTGGGGTGTTGCATGACATATAGTCAAGGTTTACTTGTTTATATCCAGATATCTAATAGTTTATTTAGAACATCATCCTCTCCCTTCTGAATTGCTTTGGCACTTTTGTCATAAATCAGGTGACTGCGCATGCATGGTTGTTTCTGGATTCTCTCCTGTATTGCATTAGTCTATTCTTGTAGCAATATATACTCTTTTAATAATTGTAGCTTTGTAGTAGGTCTCAAAATCTGACAGTTTAAGTCTTCCAATTTCGTTCTTCTGCAAAATTTCTTTGGGTTCTAGTTTCTTTGCATTTCTATAAAAAAAAAACCTTCAGAATCAGCTTGTCTATTCCAACAATAACAAAGAAGAAAGTTTCAGAGACTTTAATTGGTATTGCATTGAATCAATACGTAAGTTTGGAAAGAATTTACATCTTAGAGATAATGAGTCATCCATACCATAAACATAATAAGTCTCTCCATTTATCTAAGTCTTCTTTAATTTCTCTCAGCAATATCTTCCAATTTTCAGTCTAGAGATCTTGTAAATTTTGATTAGAATTAGTCTTAATGATTTGATATTTTTTGATGCTATTGTAAATGTTATTGTTTTAAACATTGTTTCCAGTTTTCAATTGTTAGTCCACAAAAATAAATTAACTTTTGAATATAAACTCTGTTACCAATGACCTTCCTAAATTCACTTATTAGCTCTGATAGTTTGTACACTCTTTTGGATTTTCTCTCTACACAATCATATCATCTCTGAATAAGACAGTCTTACTTCTTTCTTTATCTGTATGCCTTTTATTTATTTTTCTTGCCTTATTGTGCTGGCCAAGACTTATTTAATAACAACCAGAAGTTGTGATAGGGAGAGAGAAATAAGAGAGCTAGAGTTGGAATGTGAAGAAAATGTAGTGTGAAATATAGAGACTGAGGGGACTAAAACCCAATTTCTCTGATCCTGTAACTGGCCTAAGATGAAAGAATATTGGCTCTGGAGCAATTTTGGTGAGGTAGATCTTGTGGTTGTATTAACAAACCTCTGTCATTCAGGACTGAGTTAATCATTCTGGTGGGGTTGTGTCCCATGTCCTACGTGACTCCCTGGTCCAACCTTGTGAAGGAGTGATTGATTGAGGTTAGACTATCTCAAAATTGCTTTTCCTAAAACCCTCTACTGCCTATGCAATTTTCATTAATCCCATCCATCCTTTATTCACTCATCAAACAGGTGTTGATTAAGTGACTCTTATGCGCTAGGCACTTTGGTAGGAACTGAGAAATACATTTTTAACAAAATGGACATAACCCTGTCTTTATTAAGCCTACAATCTTGTGGCTTTTAGCTGCAAGTAACAGAAAACCTACATTCTTAGATTTAAAAAGCACCTAATTTTCTAATACGACTGGACATCTGAAGGCATTTGATTTTAGTATTAGTGCAGAAAAAATGTTATGGAAGAGCAAAGGTTTTCTATTCATCTTCTCTAATACACTCATACTGTTGTTGTTTTAATCATCGTAGGACCACTATGACTGCTGCAATTCTAAACGTCATAACTTCCCAATGAAATGTTCAAAGAAGAAAAAAAGTGGTACGGCAGTCTCTAGTATTAATCTCGTTTATTAAGATGTAAAATCTTTTCCAGAGGCTCCCCTGAAGACTTTCCTTATATATCAATGACTTTCTTTATATATCAGGTCACTTTTAGCAATAAGAGAGGCTGGAAAATGAATATCTGGAAAAGAAGTGTGGATTTACCATGGAAAATGTAGATTAGCCATCGTGATTCCACTAGAGCTGTTAATATGGTCACCCCAAACTAAGCTGGGCTCCTATTAGCAATGAAAAAAAGGAAATGGCCAATAGATGGGCGATAAGCAGTATCTGCTACAGGCAGAGGTAATGTTTACCATATACCATAAACAATTACTTTGGATTAGGCCATCCACTTCCATTATTCTCTCTCCTAGCACATTGTTCTTTTCTTTCCTAGTACAATACTTACCTCCATTTGAGATATGGATTTGAACATGGTCTCTCTACCCACCAGACTATAAGCTCCATAACTGCGTTCACCACTATATGCCCAGGTCCCAGTCCAATACCCAGGTCACAATGCGTGCTTAATAATTACTTGTTGAAGTAATGAATGCATTCTTTGTATATATTTATATTTAATAGGTAAATGGATGACTAATAAATGAATGTGTTAATTAAAAATTGTAACCCTTAACTACAACATTACTGCTTGATTTCTTACAATCATATCATCGTCTAATTCCCCAAAGAAACTATTGCTCATGATTCAAACATGGGGGAGATCAAAAAGTATAAAGAGCACTTTGAGATTTAAACAAAAGCTTGAATCAATTGCTAGACAAAATCAGGTTAGAAAAACACAATTATGGGGACTCCCCTGGTGGCCCAGTGGTTAGGGCTCTGCACTTTCACTGCCGAGGGCCCAGGGTTCAATCCCTGGTCGGGGGGCTAAGATCCCACAAGCCGCCTCACAGTGTGGCCAAAAAAAAAAAAAAACCACAACACACAATTATGTCAAAATTACCTATTTGAATGTTTAAATTCGTCCCCAGCTTTCCCACAGTTTATATTGCCACTGCTATCTTCTCTAAATCTTACACAATCCATCCTGGAAGAATTAATTTTTTTATGCTTCTCCAAATGTTCATTCATTCATTCATTCATACATACATTTATTCATTCATAAAACAAATATTTAACGCGGCTGCTCTGGGCTAGGCATTGCGCCATTTCATGACTCAGCGCCTTAGGACGGTCTCTGCCTTGAACACACTTCTCTACCTACTTTATCTGATACATTCTAACATATTTTAAGGCTCACTCAAATATCTTCACTTCACTGAAAACTTCTAGTCACCTAGAGAAAGATATTCTCTCTTTCCTCTGTGATCACATTGCACTTTTCATATATCTCAGTAAGAATTTTTGAACTTTTTGCTAAATTCACTGTTTGTTTTCATGCTTTTCTCCTTCACTAGAATGTGACTCCTTCAGTGCAGGAATTTGTAGTAATCAAATCCTTGCGTGTAAGTGTCTTGCATAATCGGTGATAGATACAGGTTTATTTAGTGAATGAATAAATGAATAAACGAATGTGCGGACGTTTAGTGACCCATTTTGTAGGTGATGGAACCGGCTTACAAAGGATATTAGCAATCAATAGATCTTGGGCTACAATTTGGATCTTCTGACTCTGACTCTGCGTACAACCCACAGAACCCAGCTACTCTTTCGTATTCCTCTCTGCAATGTTCCACCTCTGTTACTTTTAAGAAAGGTGTGGTCCTTCTGGAATGGAATCGTATCTCATTGGTAGACCCAACTCTGCAGTGTTTGCTCCCTCATCTAGATGAGCACGTGCCTGTAGCAATCTGCGGATTCATCTTTTCCGTCCTCTGTGGGCGTCTGTTCACAGGCAGCACCTGAACAACAGTGGGACCAACCAAGGGAGCGGAAGAGGGCATTTGCTAGTTCTGAACATAGATAAGCATCACTAGCTTTTTCCTTCTAACAGTAGTGGCCTCAAAAGTTCCAAATGAGAAGAAAAAGCCAAAGGCTCACTAAAGTGTCTGAAAAGTTAGAGCAAACCTTGCTTTTGTCAGGACCCTGTTTCCCTCCTCTGGAAATTCTTTTTGCATTTTGCACTTTTGAACTTTTAGGCAAATATTAAATGTGTACCATCCTGTCACACAGTGTCTGGTACATCACAGACACTCAGTAATCTTTAGCTTCCTCATTTCTTCCTCTAAGTTCTAAGCGACAAAAAAAGCCCTACTTGAATACGGGATTTATTTTTTTACTAGTTTATTTCAGATTGTAATCATACAATCTAACATTGCAACAGTGTTTTGCTATTTTTGAAGCATTTCAACCTGATTGTTTTGCTTAAGAACCCTGTCCTCTTCTTTGCATGTCTCACAGGAGTGAATACAGAGACTGAGAAAGGTTAAATGACCTTTTATTCAAAGACTATTTATTCAACACTTACTCTCAAAGTATTTATTAAGTGCCCACTACATATGGTTAAATATGATAAGATTTATCATGGGTAAAACCCATGTTCTGAACTAAACCAACGTGGGAGACCCTGCAAGGCCTCTCTGTGAAAGTGCCTCTTAAACTGCTGCTTGCTTATGGCTACATGCCCAGAAAGTGGTTGAGTTGGAATATGAACTCATGCCCGCTTGACTCTAAAGACCATGCTTTTGGCTTTGTACCCCACTTTCTCTCAAGCTCTGGCCCCAAATCATAAAAGCCAACTTTTATCTCTGTCCAACTTCAATTGGCATGGTATGACAAATAGCCTGGTGGTCTCAGATGCCCAGTGGACCTGTTAGTGGAATTTTCTGGGCTAGACCTAGGCAAAATGCCAGAGCCTTATAGACCCATCACGTTTGGGCTGGCAAATGTCTTCAACAAAGAGTTGTACCAGCTAAGAGCAACAGGCCTGGCAACAACATGAGGACAAAATTTGTTTCCCTAAAATATTATAAACCATTTACTGGCCAAGATCCTATAAAACCAATGATTGGAAGAGAAAGAAGAGGCTTTAGTATTCTAGCCTTCCTTATTTATAGATGTAGATATTAAGAATCAGAGAAGTTACATGGTCCGATTAGTGTCACTCAGCTAGATAACAGAAGATTCGGGATTAGAACCCAGTTCTTCTGACTCCCAATGCAGGAGGAAACATGACGTAGCATCAAGACATGGGCTGTGGACTCACATCTGATGCTGGATTCGGACGCTGTTCTTTACTAGTTGCATGACCCTAACCTTTCAGAGCATGTAAGAGTGCCAATCTCAAAGCAGGTTTTCAAGCCACCCTAGACATTTTCACCTCTTCCTCTTTGACTTGATGCCCCCTGTTCATTCAGAAATACCCCAAAGATGTTACATTGATTGATTTTACATGCAGAGTACATGTTACTTCAGGATATATTGAAATGAAAATATCATCAAGTCCCAGTCAATGTTTTATTTACACTGAGTAATATTTAATAGCTAGAAATTTAGGACTGTTCAAAGAGTTTTCCCATCCCCGAAATAAATGTAATGGGATTTGACTCTTAGAGCTAGCTCAGGGTTGTGGCAATTCAGGATACAGACAGAAGAAATAGGAAACATGAGAGAATTCACAAAACTCATCGATGCCAAACATCTAGCCTTTTATGTCACCAAAGGTTTGACTCAAAAGGTGGAAATGGGCAAGATAAGTGAAAAGGCAGCTTAGCTCTTAGCATTTCTTTTTTTTTTTTTTAACATTTTTATTGGAGTATAATTGCTTTAAAATGGTGTGTTAGTTTCTGCTTTATAACAAAGTGAATCAGTTATACATATACATATATCCCCATATCTCTTCCCTCTTGCATCTCCCTCCCTTCCACACTCCCTATCCCACCCTTCTAGCTGGTCACAAAGCACCGAGCTGATCTCCCTGTGCTATGCGACTGCTTCTCACTAGCTATCTATTTTACATTTGGTAGTGTATATATGTCCATATATACACTACCACTCTCTCACTTTGTCCCAGCTTACCCTTCCCCCTTCCCGTGTCCTCAAGTCCATTCTCTAGCAGGTCTGTGTCTTTATTGCTGTCTTGCCCCTAGGTTCTTCACGACCATTTCTTTCTTTTTTCTTAGATTCCATATATATGTGTTAGCATATGGTATTTGTTTTTCTCTTTCTGACTTACTTCACTCGGTATGACAGACTCTAGGTCCATCCACCTCACTACAAATAACTCAATTCCGTTTCTTTTTATGGCTGAGTAATATTCCATTGTATATATGTGCCACATCTTCTTTATCCATTCATCTGTTGATGGACACTTAGGTTGCTTCCATGTCCTGGCTATTGTAAATAGAGCTGCAATGAACATTGTGGTACATGACTCTTTTTGAATTATAGTTTTCTAAGGGTACAGGCCCAGTAGTGGGACTGCTGGGTCGTATGGTAGTTCTATTTTTAGTTTCTTAAGGAACCTCCATACTGTTCTCCATAGTGACTGTATCAATTTACATTCCCACCCACAGTACAAGAGGGTTCCCTTTTCTCCACACCCTCTCCAGCATTTATTGTTTGTAGATTTTTTGATGATGGCCATTCTGACTGGTGTGAGACGATATCACATTGTAGTTTTGATTTGCATTTCTCTAATGATGTTGAGCATTCTTTCATGTGTTTGTTGCCAATCTGTATATCTTTTTTGGAGAAATGTCTATTTAGGTCTTCTGCCTATTTTTGGATTGGGTTGTTTGCTTTTTGATATTGAGCTGCATGAGCTGCTTGTAAATTTTGGAGATTAATCCTCTGTCAGTTGCTTCATTTGCAAATATTTTCTCCCATTCTGAGGGTTGTCTTTTCGTCTTGTTTATGGTTTCCTTTGCTGTGCAAAAGCTTTTAAGTTTCATTAGGTCCCATTTGTTTATTTTTGTTTTTATTTCCATTTCTCTAGGAGCTGGGTCAAAAAGGATCTTACTGTGATTTATGTCATAGAGTGTTCTGCCTAAGTTTTCCTCTAAGAGTTTGATAGTGTCTGGCCGAACATTTAGGTCTTTAATCCATTTTGAGTTTATTTTTCTGTATGGTGTTAGGGCGTGTTCTAATTTCATTCTTTAACGTGTAGCTGTCAGGTTTTCCCAGCACCACTTACTGATGAGGCTGTCTTTTCTCCATTGTAAGGTGATCATATGTGCGTGGGTTTATCTCTGGGCTTTCTATCCTGCTCCATTGATCTATATTTCTGTTTTGGTGCCAGTACCGTACTGTCTGGAATACTGTAGCTTTGTAGTACAGTCTGAAGTCAGGGAGCCTGATTCCTCCAGCTCCATTTTTCTTTTTCAAGATTGCTTTGGCTATTCATGGTCTTTTGTGTTTCCATACAAATTGTGAAATTTTTTTTCTGGTTCTGTGAAAAATGCCTGTGGTAGTTTGATAGGGATTGCATCGAATCTGTAGATTGCTTTGGGTAGTAGAGTCATTTTCACAATGTTGATTCTTCCAATCCAAGAACATGGTATATCTCTCCATCTGTTTGTAACATCTTTAATTTCTATCATCAGTGTCTTATAATTTTCTGCATACAGGTCATTTGTCTCCTTAGGTAGGTGTATTCCTAGGTATTTATTCTTTTTGTTGCAATGGTAAATGGGAGTGTTTCCTTAATTTCTGTTTCAGAGTTTTCATCATTCGTGTATAGGAATGCAAGAGATTTCTGTGCATTAATTTTATATCCTGTTACTTTACCAAATTCATTGATTAGCTGTAGCAGTTTTCTGGTAGCATCTTTGGGACTCTCTATATGTAATATCATGCCATCTGCAAACAGTGACAGTTTTACTTCTTCTTTTCCGATTTGGATTCCTTTTATTTCTTTTACTTCTCTGACTGCTGTGGCTAAAACTCCCAAAACTATGTTGAATAATAGTGGTGAGAGTGGGCAACCTTGTCTTGTTCCTGATCTTAGTGGAAATGTTTTCAGTTTTTCACCATTGAGGACGATGTTGGCTGTAGGATTGTCATATATGGCCTTTATTATGTTGAGGTAAGTTCCCTCTATGCCTACTTTCTGGAGGGTTTTTATCATAAATGGGTGTTGAATTTTGTTGAAAGATTTCTCTGCATCTATTGAGATGATCACATGTTTTTTCTCCTTCAATTTGTTAATATGGTGTATCACGTTGATTGATTTGCGTATATTGAAGAATCCTTGCATTCCTGGAATAAACCTCACTTGATCATGGTGTATGATCCTTTTAATGTGCTGTTGGCTTCTGTTTGCTAGTATTTTGTTGAGGATTTTTGCATCTATGTTCATCAGTGATATTGCCCTGTAGTTTTTTTTCTTTGTGACATCTCTGTCTGGTTTTGGTATCACGGTGATGGTGGCCTTGTAGAATGAGTTTGGGAGTGTTCCTCCCTCTGCTATATTTTGGAAGAGTTTGAGAAGGATAGGTGTTAGCTCTTTTCTAAACGTTTGATAGAAATCACCTGTGAAGTCATCTGGTCCTGGGCTTTTGTTTGATGGAAGATTTTTAATCACAGTTTCAATTTCATGACTTGTGATTGGTCTGTTCATATTTTCTATTTCTTCCTGGTTCAGTCTCGGAAGGTTGTGTATTTCTAAGAATTTGTCCATATCTTCCAGGCTGTCCGTTATTGGCATATAGTTGCTTGTAGTAATCTCTCATGATCCTTTGTATTTCTACAGTGTCAGTTGTTACCTCTTCTTTTTCATTTCTAATTACTGATTTGAGTCTTCTCCCTTTTTTTCCTTGATGAGTCGGGCTAATGGTTTATCAATTTTGTTTATCTTCTTAAAGAACCAGCTTTTATTTTATTGATCTTTGCTACTGTTTCCTTCATTTCTTTTTCATTTATTTCTGATCTGGTCTTTATGATTTCTTTCCTTCTGCTAACATTGGGGTTTTTTTGTTCTTGTTTCTCTAACTGCTTTAGGTGTAAGGTCAGGTTGTTTATTTGAGATATTTCTTGTTTCTTAAAGTAGGATTGTATTGCTATAAACTTCCCTCTTAGAATTGCTTTCGCTGCATCCGATAGGTTTTGCATCATCGTGTTTTCACTGTCATTTGTTTCTAGGTATTTTTTGATTTCTCTTTGATTTCTTTGGTGATCTCTTGGTTATTAAGTAGTGTACTGTTTAGCCTCTATGTGTTTGTATTTTTTACAGATTTCTTCCTGTAATTGATAGCTAGTCTCATAGTGTTGTGATCAGAAAAGATATTTGATAAGATTTCAATTTTCTTAAATTTACCAAGGCTTGATTTGTGACCCAAGATATGATCTACCCTGGAGAATGTTCCATGAGCACTTGAGAAGAAAGTGTATTCTGTTGGTTTTGGATGGAATGTCCTATAAATATCAATTAAGTCCATCTTGTTTAATGTATCATTTAAAGCTTGTGTTTCCTTATTTATTTTCATTTTGGATGATCTGTCCATTGGTGAAAGTGGGGTGTTAAAGTCCCCTACTATGATTGTGTTACTGCTGATTTCCCCTTTTATGGCTGTTATCATTTGCCTTATGTACTGAGGTGCTCCTATGTTGGGTGCATAAATATTTACAATTGTTATATCTTCTTCTTGCTTTGATCCCTTGATCATTATGTAGTGTCCTTCTTTGTCTCTTGCAATAGTCTTTGTTTTAAAGTCTATTTTGTCTGATATGAGAATAGCTAATCCAGCTTTCTTCTGATTTCCATTTGAATGGAATATCCTTTTCCATCCCCTCACTTTCAGTCTGTATGTGTCCCTAGGTCTGAAGTGGGTCTCTTGTAGACAGCATAAATATGGGTCTTGCTTTTGTATCCATTCAGCCAGTCTATGTCTTTTGGTGGGAGCATTTAATCCATTTACATTTAAGGTAATTATCGATATGTATGTTCCTATTACCATTTTCTTAATTGTTTTGGGTTTGTTATTGTAGGCCTTTTCCTTCTCTTGTGTTTCCTGCTGAGAGAAGTTCCTTTAGCATTTGTTGTAAAGCTGGTTTCGTGGTGCTGAATTCTCTTAGCTTTTGCTTGTCTGTAAAGGTTTTAATTTCTCCATCGAATCTGAATGAGATCCTTGCTGGGTAGAGTAATCTTGGTTGTAGGTTTTTCCCTTTCATCACTTTAAATATGTCCTGCCACTCCCTTCTGGTTTGCAGAGTCTCTGCTGAAAGATCAGCTGTTAACCTTATGGGGTTCCCTTGTATGTTATTTGTTGTTTTTCCCTTGCTGCTTTTAATATTTTTTCTTTGTACTTAATTTTGATAGTTTGATTAATATGTGTCTTGGTGTGTTTCTCCTTGGATTTATCCTATATGGGACTCTCTGTGCTTCCTGGACTTGATTAACTATTTCCTTTCCCATATTAGGAAAGTTTTCAACTATAACTTCTCAAATATTTTCTCAGATCCTTTATTTTTCTCCTCTTCTTCTGGGACCCCTATAATTCGAATGTTGGTGCATTTAATATTGTCCCAGAGGTCTCTGAAACTGTCCTCAATTCTTTTCATTCTTTTTTCTTTATTCTGCTCTGAAGTAGTTATTTCCACTGTTTTATCTTCCAGGTCAGTTATCCGTTCTCCTGCCTCAGGTATTCTGCTATTGATCCCTAGTAGAGAATTTTTATTTTCATTTATTGTGTTGTTCATGATTGCTTGTTTGCTCTTTAGTTCTTCTAGGTCCTTGTTAAATGTTTCTTGTATTTTGTCCATTCTATTTCCCATTTTGCCTGTCTTACTGTATTTGGGGTCTCCTTTTTTGCAGGCTGCAGGTTCGTAGTTCCCGTTGTTTTTGGGGTCTGTCCCCAGTGGCTAAAGTTGTTTCAGAGGGTTGTGTAGGCTTCCTGGTGGAGGGGACTAGTGCCTGTGTTCTGGTGGATGAGGCTGTATCTTGTCTTTCTGGTGGGCAGGTCCACGTCTGGTGGTGTGTTTTGGGGTGTCTGTGGACTTATTATGATTTTAGGCAGCCTCTCTGCTAATGGGTGGGATTGTGTTCCTGTCTTGCTAGTTGTTTGGCATGGGGTGTCCAGCACTGTAGCTTGCTGGTCGTTGAATGGAGCTGAGTCTTGGCATTGAGATGTAGATCTCTGGGAGATTTTTGCCGTTTGATATTATGTGGAGCTGGGAGGTCTCTGGTGGACCGATGTCCTGAACTTGGCTCTCCCACCTCAGAGGCAGAGCCCTTATACCTGGCTGGAGCACCAAGAGCCTGTCATCCATACGGCTCAGAATAAAAGGGAGAAAAGAAAGAAAGAAAGAAGGAAGGAAGGAAGGAAAGAAAGAAAGAAAGGAAGGAAAAGATAAAATAAAATTTAAAAGTTATTAAAATAAAAAACAAAGAATAATTATTAAAAAAAAGTTTTAAGTAATTGAAAAGAAAAAAGGAAGAGAGAAAGAGGGAACAATCAAACCAAAAACCAAATCCACCAATGATAACAAGGGCTGAAAACTATGCTAAAAAACCCCAAAAAACAAAAAAAATGGACAGAACCCTAGGACAAATGGTAAAAGCAAAGCTATACAGACAAAATCACACAAAAAAGCATACGCATACACACAAAAAGAGAAAAAGGGAAAGATATATATATATATTGTTGCTCCCAAAGTCCACCTCCTCAATTTGGGATGATACGTTGTCTATTCATGTATTCCACAGATGTAGGGTACATCAAGTTGATTGTGGAGATTTAATCCGCTGCTCCTGAGGCTGCTGGGAGCGATTTCCCTTTCTCTTCTTTGTTCGCACAGCTCCTGGGATTCAGCTTTGGATTTGGCCTCTGCGTATAGGTCGCTGGAGGGCATCTGTTCTTCGCTCAGACCGGACGGGGTTAAAGAAGCCGCTGATTCGGGAGCTCTGGCTCACTCAGGCCGGGGGGAGGAAGGGGCACGGAGTGTGGGGCGAGCCTGCGGCAGCAGAGGCCACCAGGACATTGCACCAGCCTGAGGCGCGCCGTGCGTTCTCCCGGGGAAGTTGTCCCTGGATCACGGGACCCTGGCAGTGTTTAGCATTTCTTAAGGGGAGGAGAGCTACTGACCTTTTGGGAAGGACATTTCCTCATGGTGTGATGGTTCCACTGGATAAAAGATGTTTCCCCTCCCTGCCCCTCCCTGATGACAGTGGTGCTCCTCCATCACTAGAATGAGTCAAAAGCCCCCCTCTTCATTTACAAATGCTTCTTGGGGTTATATCACTCATGACTGTAAGCCACAAGACTTGGTTAAGAGAACCCAGTGGTGCCAGGAACATAGTTTTCTGGATTCAAATCCCAGCTTAGCCAACACACACCTTTGAGACCTTAGACCAGTCACTCAAACTTGCTGTGCTCCAGCTTCCTCATCCTTAAAATGGAGGCACTAATAGTACCTACCTCATCGGTTTGTTGTGAGAATTAAATGCAATAACTTATATGAGCTTTAGGACCCAAACCATGCGAGTTAAAAATATATATATATATGCTTTTATTAATTTTTTCTGCCTTTGACTACAAACTTCAGGAAGGCAAGCAGAGATGTTTTATTTATCACCCACTATAGGAAGAGTGATTAGGGCTAGGAGCTTTTCCGTGGGCTGCCTGAGAGCCAAAACAACAAACGTATGTTCTGAAATTTGAAAAGAAAACTGAAGAATCAAAAATTAATAGATGGTAATGAATTGTCTACCATATATTGTCTACAAGGTCAACTTAACTCAACTTTTAATGGTTTACATTAAAATGTAGCAAGTTTAAATCACAAGAACATATAGGAAAATTTATTAATAAAACTCAAAAGTATAATTATTTCAAATATTTTTAAAGTAAAAGAAAGCTGCAAGCAGAACTCCACTGTCTTCTTTTCATGTCCTCAGGCCAAATTCTTGGATCATCCTTGACACTATTCTCTCCTACCCAGCCTTTCTTACACCCAGAGACCAGTCACTTTTCACCACCTCTGCTGCTCCTTCCCTGGTCTAAGCCTCCGCGCCTCTTGTCAGGATTATTGCAACAGTGTCCTCACTGGCCTCCTTGCTCCCACTCTTGCCCACAAACGATCCAGTTAAAACCTGAGTTAGGGGCTTCCCTGGTGGCGCAGTGGTTGAGAGTCCGCCTGCCGATGCAGGGGACACGGGTTCGTGCCCCGGTCCAGGAGGATCCCACATGCCGCAGAGCGGCTGGGCCCGTGAGCCATGGCCGCTGAGCCTGCGCGTCCGGAGCCTGTGCTCCGCAACGGGAGAGGCCACAACAGTGAGAGGCCCGCGTACCGCAAAAACAAACAAACAAAAAAACCCCACCTGAGTTAGATCATATTATCCTCTGCTCAAAGCACTCCAGGAACTTCTCTTTCCCTCAGGGAAAACCCAAATCCCCAATGACCTAAAAAGCCCTTGTTTTCTGTTTCTCTGACCTCATTTCCTACCACCTTTTCTGTTGATCAGTCTGCTTTAGCCATACTGGTCTCCTTGCCACTCTTCAAATATGCCAAGCACACGTTCCCCTCAGGGTTTTCGTGCTGGCTGGTCCCCTTTCCTGGAATGTTCTTTCCCCAGTTCAGCTTGGCCAAGTCCCTTATCTTCTTCCGATGTTTTCTCAAACATGACCTTCCAACTGAGATCTTCATGAAGATTCTATTAATGTCGTAACCTCTCTCTTCATACTTCTTGCTCCCTTCCCTGATACATCTTCCTGCATAGTATGCAACATCTCCTGAGATAACATATAATTCACTTATTTTCTTTATTGTCTGCTCACACTAGAAGGTCATTCCAAGCAGGACAGTGTTCTTTTTTGTGATTTGTTTTAGTACTGGGATACTAGATGACTAGGAGAGTACCTGGTACACAGCAGGTGCTCAATAAATACCTTTTGAATTAATGTGTCAATGTGTGATGTAAGTACACTGTATTAAGTTTGACATGATGTGGGATTCTGCCTCCACAGATAGGAGTGTTTAATGAAATGTCTACCAAAGTTATTAAACTATTCCACCAAGGTCTTAAAACATTCCACGTAAGTGTTCTTACCTGTATATTTACAGTAGCACCTAGGGTTTAGCTTATAAAGGACCCTTATCTGTTTAGATTTATTTCTCCCCTCTCTAGACCTCATACATTATTTAGCAGTACTGCCAGATTGGTAGCAATTTGCCCAAAGAGTTCAGGCTGTTTCATGCCTCTTTACCTTTGTTCATGTTACTTCTCTCTGGAATCCCCTTCCCCACCTTTTCTTCTCTGTCCAATCTTACTTATACTTTAGGATTCAGGGGTTTCTCCTCAAGAGGCTTTCATGAACCCCCATGTTAAGTTAGGGGTCCCCAATCCTCTGCCCTTCATAGTTGCTAATGCATTCCTCTAGTTTTGCATTAACCATGTTACATTAAAGTTATTTCCTCATGTGTCCATCTCTCCTCCTAGATTGAAAACTCCTCTAGAAGGGCCCAACAGTAAGTGCTGACTGTACAGAGGGAGAAGGTGGAGTGATGATGGAAATCCTCCTAAGGGGACATGTTCCAAAAGCCAGCCTCTTTTCACGTGGGACCCATGCTTTTAAACCTAAATTATTTGGAGAAACATCTGATGTAGCTACAGAAAGAATGGGGACGTGGGTACCCGGCTGACATGACTTTAAACCCTGGCTCCCTGATAACTAGATGTGTGCCTTAAACAGGTAGCTGGGCCTCAGTGTCCTCATCTGTCTGGTGGGGATAATAACACTGCACGACATGTAATGCAGCCAGCATGTAGTAGATGTTCAATTCATGTTGATTCCTTCACCTCCTTCTTGTCTCTGGGAAGGAACTGAAATAATTTCCTCTTGGTGCACTTTCTTCATCCCCCAGTTGGAAGGCAGGAGACCTAGGTGAAGAGCTGCCTGACTGGGTAAGGGCTGCCAGCAGTAGGTGTTGTTAGATGTGGTGCAGCTTGTTGACTTCCTCCTGGGGGCCTAGTTAACAACTGGTGTGTTCCTTGAGAGTCAATTTCAACTTTCACTTCTTAGCTCCTAAGAAAAAGCTGAAAGTTAACTGAAGTCTTTTTCAGACAGGAGACATCTTTGCCAGATCCCCAACCGTTCCACCTTTATTCCGTCTCTTCCCAGTGGGCATCTGGGGAACTGCAGGCTAGCCTTGCCCCTCCTCCGGCACACTGACGGGCAGGGGCACTCATATCTACCATGCCTGAGTCCTGTTGTATGCTAGGAGCCGAACCCAACAGTGAGCTCTCACTGATGCTTCAGAGCAACCCCAAGATAAAGAAGAGAAGCTATGATCATTGCTATTTTGCTTGTGATTAGGCTCAGAGAACTTAAGTCACCTCCCTTCCCGGTGCCTAGCAGTAGAGGTCATGCGTCAATACCATCAGTCATTCTATTACTGGGATTCACAGTTCATAATCATGGGGCTTCGTTTGCAGACACAAGTTTATCATGTTTTCTAAGTGTTCATTCTAGCAACAATGGGGGAAAAAATCAAAGGGAGAAATATAAAATTTTCTTTTACATTCTTTGCTCTCCTAACCTTTCACTTCAGTTTCCCTAGCAAGGCTAGAAGGATGAAAATAGTGACCATAGTGGGACAGAGTGGATTTGATGAATCTGATTCTGGTGGCATGAGATGGATTTTTTTTTTTTAATACAGAGGTAATATGATATAGTGGTTAAATTCATGGTCTCTGAAGCCAAATTTCCTGGGATCATTCTCCTTCCTTTCACACGTGTTGGTTTTCAATAAACATCTTGCACCCAAACTACATCTCAGTGTCTACTTGCAGAGAACCCAACTAGTGAAAACTAGCTATCTGCATTTGTTCTTCTTCCTTTTTATTCCATAAGCCACTGCAGTCATTTCCACCTACGCCCTTTCCACTGAAACCATATTTAACATGGGTTCAGTGGTCTCATTGTGACACTAATGTTTGATTATCAGATTTGACTTTCTTGGTTTCCTCCCTGCAATTAATGTAGTTGACCACTTACTCTTAATACTCTCGATTCCTCCAGCTGCTCCTTTAGTCACTGTCTCTTCAACAGTCTTCTCTCCCTTCTATACCCCTTTAAATTTTTATTTATTTATTTATGGCTGCGTTGGTCTTTGTTGCTGTGCGAAGGCTTTCTCTAGATGCAGCGAGCGGGGGCTACCCTTCATTGAGGTGTGGAGGCTTCTCATTGCAGTGGCTTCTCTTGTTGCGGAGCACGGGCTCTAGGTGCGTGGGCTTCAGTAGTTGTGGCACGTGGGCTTAGTAGTTGTGGCTCACGGGCTCTAGAGTGCAGGCTCAGTAGTTGTGGCGCACGGGCTTAGTTGCTCTGCAGCACGTGGGATCTTCCAGGAGCAGGACTTGAACCCGTGTCCCCTGCGTCGGCAGGCGGATTCTTAACCACTGCGCCACCAGGGAAGCCCCTCCCTTTAAATATTAATGTTTCCCAGGATGTTTTCTCAGCTCACTTCTCTTCTGACTCCACATACTTTCCCCAATCCAGTTCTTCTAATTTCACCTGTTTTGATAACACCCCAAATTGCGTTTTCTGTCTTGATCTATTCTCAGTCCCCAGACCTGATTATCCAAGTGCCTGATGGATAGTGCTTTCTGGTTTCCTCCCTGTCCTTCAAAGGCAACATGTTCTAAGGAAATTTATCATCAGCTAAACTATACATAAGTTCCCTCCTTGCATTCCAGCTAGAAATTGAAGAGTCATTCTTGGTTCCTTCACCTTCCATGTGTCTCCACAATCCCTTACCAAGTCCTGTGGGTTTGGTTCGTAAATATGTTCACTTCTTTCCTCTCTTACCTTGTCTCTATTGTGTCTATGTTCCTCAGACCATCGGTGTCTTTCATATTGGCTTGGCAATGATCTTCTCATCAGTCCATCTGACCCACAGGCCATCTGCGCTCCTTGTAAATGTGAATCTGGAAAATGAAGGGCAACAGAAACTCTCTCATTGATCATATATATATATACACCTTAGTATAACACCTGTGGAAATTGAAGATTTGCATAGCCTTTGACCCAGCAATATACTCCAGAATACATTAGAGAAACTCCAGCACACGTGCACAATGAGATATGCACAAGAATGCTGTTAAAAATAATGCTGCTCTGGGCTTCCCTGGTGGCGCCGCGGTTGAGAGTCCGCCTGCCGATGCAGGGGACATGGGTTTGTGCCCCGGTCCGGGAAGATCCCACATGCCGCGGAGTGGCTGGGCCCATGAGCCATGGCCGCTGAGCCTGCGCGTCCAGAGCCTCTGCTCCATAGCGGGAGAGGCCACAACGGTGAGGCCCGCATACCACACACAAATAATAATAATAATAATAATAATAATAATAATAATAATAATGCTCTGAACATCTCTTTGGGGGGGGTGGAGATCTATCTCTCTTCTCCTTCTTACAAATCCACCAATCCTCTCAGATTAGGACCCCACACTTATGACTTCATTTAACCTTAATTACCTCTTAAAAGCTCTATCTCCAGGTATAATTACATTTGGAGTTAAAACTTCAATATCTGAATTTCACTGGCAGTGGGGCGCATACAATTCAGTCCATACCAAGGGTCTAGCATTCTAAAGGAACATCTTAGAAACTGTTTTGTAGAGATACTACTCAAACGTAGTTCTCAAATCTGCCAGTTGGATCGGCTAGGAGCTTGTAAAAAAAACGCAAGTTCTCAGACTGTACCCAAGTCCTCTTGAATCAGAATTTCTGGGGAGGAGCCAAGGAATGTATTTTAATGACTTTTCCAAGTGATTTTTATGCATTCGCAAGTTTGAGGATCACTCTTCTCGAGGACATTCAGTCCTCAACAAGATTTTGTGAGTAAACTTGTTTCACGATGAAATGTTTAGCGATGCTGCCTCCACAGAGCTAAAGAGGTTTTCATTATTTTTGTGGGACTTTAGAACTTGGGATGGGTAGTTTGTGCACTGTCTATCTCTAAGAGAAGGATGCCTGTATCGCCATAGAATATCTTCCCACCATGAAGCACACCGTTCCCAACACCCTGTTCCCGAGTTTTTAAAGGCAGAACAATTATTAACACCTGGAAGAACCAGGAAGAAAGAAAACTTACAGCTTAGGGAAAGTTGATCTAAAGTAATGGCCAATTTTCATACACTATTATTTTATGTGTTAACAGGCTTGTATTTCTCTTCTTAATTAAATTGTATGTTTCATCTCTGTGAGTGGACACTGGGTCTCATTTCATATTTACCCCTGGACTAACGTTTGTTTCTAGGATGTGCTCAGTAAGTATTGCTAAATGTCTGGCATTCAATTTATTTTATAAATAGATGACCCTAACTTTTAAAACTTGAACTTCATATGAGGATATTTATTTATTATTATTGAGATGTTATCGATCTTAATCATCCTTTAGGTACTCCTCACAATGTGAAAAATGGTAGATACGGAGAAGGAAGACGGTATCATTTCTGGTTCTTAGTCTTACTGACTTGTTGACCTTGGTTAGATAACCTCTCCATGACTCAGTTCTCCCTTCTGTAAAATGGGAACATAATACTGCTCCCTTTGCAGGATTAGTGTAAAGCCTGGATGAGGAAATGCTGGTGAAAAGATTTTTCAAGGTGATATACAAAGGCTAATTGTAAACTTCAGGCAAATCTTCAATTGTTTAAAATAGGTGACCCTATCAATACACTATTAAGTGCAGAAACTGTCAAATTTAAGTGATTCTTTCCAAAGAGTTTTTTTTTGTTTATCTTTAAGAGTGCTGCTAGAGTGGGGTCATCCCACTTGCCCATTCCACTTTGCCCTTGGTATCTCCATTCACTGGGATACAATGCTGCAAAGCTTCATGGTATTTAATATCGTGGGAGAAATGAATCTGAAAAAAGAATCACAGTTGAGTCATTGCTAACTTTGATGAATTAGCACCGAGGAGCTCTTCAAGATGTCATCTTTTAAGCTTTTTGAATGATTGGTTTTCAATGGTTCTCTCTAAAGAATTTTAATTCTGAGAGCTGCACAGACAAATGCACACACACAAATCATTTGGCGTCCACCTCCGAGAGAAAAGAAAAGTGCTTATGGAGTGAAATTTCACCTTTCTACTTCACCAGCTTCCTGTACAGCAGGAAGCTCCGTAGTAGAGCAGAGTTTTTCTTTGCTTAAAGTCTAACATTGAAGAATTTCTTCTAAGTACGTAGTTTTAAGAGTAAGGAGTATACGTTTAAGAATAATAAAACCCAGCTGAGGAATTATCTATATTTCTTTCCAATAATGTGAAAAAGAAAATCAACTCCAGTTATAATGGAGATGATTTTACTAATGATGATGACAAATATTTATCACAGACTTGCTCTATGCTATGAACTGTGTAAACTGTTTTACACATATAACCTCATTTGATACACCAGCAAACCCACTGGGCAGAAACTACTATTATTCCCACTTTATAGATTAGGAAATCGGTTTAAAGAGGTTTTGAGGGGTGAAGCAACTCCCTCAATAACACAAGCTGTTAAGTGGTGAGGCTTGCACCGTTAAGTATGGAGTCCTTGGTTCTGACACACACTCACTGACTGATATTGGTCAAGACTCTTAAGCTTCCGGTCTCAATCTCTCCAGCTGTGAAATGGGAATGATTAGGACCCATCTCAGAATGAGACAGTATGCATGTAAAAACATTGTCTAAAGAGTGTGAAATGTTTAGGGAGTTTTAATTTCTTTTTGGTAATTCATTATTATCCATATTCTTTTGGATAACACTGACGAGGCTGGCCCTAGAATCAGAGTGTCTGGGTTAGAATCCTGCAGGTACCACCTACTTGCTATATGGCTTTGGTCAAGTGACTAACTTCCCTGTGCCTCAGTATCTTCATTCGTAAAATGCAGATAATGGATTAACATGTTATGTTTATATTTTTATTAATTTATTAACTAATTAACGCTTGTGTATGTGTGTCTGTCTGAGAACAGTACTGACACGTATGTGCTAAATACTTTTTACCTATTACTATTACCATTGTTGAGGCTTTCCCTTGGAAGCATACTGCTGACACGAGCTTGGGAGAAGACACTGGCAAAGCAAGCAATGAAGACAGAACACTTTGGCTTCCTTGTAAACATTAAAGGTACTTCCTCCAGATGAATTTTCCTCCAGGAAAGAAAGAGGAGATACACTGCCTTTTTTTGCTTTTCATTTTCCCCGCTTGTCTACTCCATTCACACCCTTCAAGTAAGGACAAATCAGCAAAACCCCAAGAGAGTCACTGTTACAGGGATAATTATGAACTCGCCGAGTCCTTGCAATGTTTATTATTTAAGTTCTTAAGTGCAGATAGTTAAAGGCCCAACAGCATCGAATCTCACAATTATAAAAACCTGGCCCACAGAAGCCCACACAGTGCTTGGAGTTGTGCATTTGCTTCGACACATCCTCTTGGTAAACTGATGCCCTAGTGTACTCCCTAAGCATTTCATGACAAGGTGAAATCCCTTATTGTTTAAAATTTACATTCTTCCTGAGTTTGCATATTTTCGTTGCATTTCCTTTGTTACCAATGTACCAAGTCCTTATACCTTCTCACTGCATTTACTGCAGTTTGAAATGGTTTCTCAGAAATGGGACATTAAAAATCCTGGGTGTGACCCTGAGAACTGGAGACAGCTTCCTTCGGAAGCTGTTCAGGCGTGCTTAGCATTAGTCTAGACCATCATTTTTTCTCAAGGTCCTCAGGTAGAGACCCTATATAGGGGCTGATTATTAAGTATAAGAATCCACTAAAGAAACCACCTTGATTACTAGAAACCCAAGTTTGTAGTAAGAGGAGAACTGCAGTGATTTATTCCGGAAGAAGGAAGATGTAATTGTCTTCTAAATACTTTCTAAGTACTGGGCACTGAGTCAAACACTTTCATATCCCTTCTAATGTGTGATTTAGTCTAAGGTAATAATTTAATGTAATTCTCACAATCATTTGGTGAAATGGATATTATCTCTATTTTATAAATGAAGAATCAGAGGCTGCAAGAAACTTAGGCACAGAGAGGTTAAACAAATTAGACATGACCATTCATTACCTTACCTACTGCTGTGTGACAAATTACCCCAAACTTCAGTGGCCTAAAACAACAAAGGTTAATTACCTCACGATTCCTGGCACATAGGAAGCTCTGTACAGGTGACTGCTATCTTTGTTGTTGCTGGCACTGGTCTTGATGCCATGTTTAGCTGAGCTGGCATGTGTTTTAATAGAATTATGGAAGGTAAGGCTACAGAATAGTAACAGTTCAGGCAAGTGTTTGCTATCCTAGGTGCTGGACATATATAAGGCCAATTAACTTCACAATAACTCAATGAGGTAGATATTCATATTATCCCCATTTTAGACATAAGAAGCTGCGTTTTTCCCATTGGGTGTTTCTGGCTCAGGGTCGCTCATAAGGTTCCAGTCAAAATGTCGAGTGGCCTTGTAGTCGTCTGAAGGCTTATCTAGGGCTGCATGATCCACTTCTAAGATAGTTCATCCACATGACTGTTGGCTGGAGTTCTCAGTTCCTTGCTGACTGTTGGCAGGAAGCCTCAGCTCCTCTTCACCTGGTCCACTCCATAGGGTTGCTTGAGCATTCTTACGACATGTCTGTTGACTTTTCTCAGGGTAAGTGTTCCAAGAGAGAAAGCAAAGATTAAACCACAATGTTTTGTAAAACTTAAACTCAGAAGTCAAACATGTCACTTCCATTTTATTCTATTCATTAGACATGACCCAGTATGTTTAGCCCATGCTCAAGGGAGACGGTAATTAAGCTCCACTTCTTGATGGAAAAAGTATCCCAGGATGGTAACAGCTCCACTATTCCTAGCCTGAATATCTGTATTATTTCTTGTCATTCCCTTATGTCCCCCACACATATTTGGGTTTGTTTTGTTTTTTAAAGATTTTTTTTTGATGTGGACCATTTTTAAAGTCTTTATTGAATTTGTTACAATATTGCTTCTGTTTTATGTTTTGTTTTTTTTGGGCTGCGAGGCATGTGGGATCTTATCTCCCCGAGCAGGGATCGAACCAGCACCCTCTGCTTTGGAAGGCGAAGTCTTAACCACTGGACTGCTAGGAAAGTCCCCCCCCCACACACACATATTTGTAATTAGATTCTAAATATAAACCCTCTTGAAATTATCCCAATTTGAGTCTGTTGTGTTTCCTGATGGGAACCTGACTGAAACAATAAGTAAGATTAATGCAAAAGGGAGAAAGTTGGGAATTTTTGCATAAGCAAGTATTGGGACTGAGGGAAATAAGCACTCATCTTGGCACTGAAGTTCCAAGATAAATGGTTAAAAAAAAAGAAAAACCTAGGCTAGTGGGAGAGACATATATAAATTGATATCCCAGAGTAAATTCTGAACCAATATACACCAGCAGAGTAAAACCAAGAGTGATTAACTGAATTTGAGGGAATAAGGGAAGGCTTCAAATGAGAGGTGACATTGAACCAGGTCTTGATGGATAAATCTGGATTAGCCATGAAGACTAGAAGGCATACAGAAAACAATACGTACAAAAGAGCAAAGTCACAGTATAATAACTAAAAGCCAGACTATCTGGATTGAAACTCTGCCCTGCCACCAGCAAGTTCTTTGACCTTGGAAAAGTTACTTAACCTTTCTGTGCCTCAATTTCCTCATTTGTTAAATGAGGATAATAGGATAGCTTGAGGAAGAAAATCAATGTCAAATGTTTAGAATAGTTCCTGGCACGTAGGAAGCACTGTGGGTGGGATTATTATCCTTTGCTGCTGATGTCCCTCTTCCTGATGCTCTGTATAGCTGAATCGCGGTGTATGTTGGATAGAATTATGGAAGGTATTAATTAACAATAATTCAGACAAGTGTTTGTTACTTTGAGTGCTTTACATATATGAATCAATTAAAATTCACAATAACTCAGTGAGGTAGACATTAATATCATCCCATTTTAGAGATAAGGAAAGAACTCTGAGAGACATTTAGTCTTGCTCAAGGTTAACACAACCAGTAAGTAGCACAGAAAAGTCAAACCCAGGCAGTCTGGTTGCAGAATTTGTGTTCCCAAGCTTTACATCATAACAGCCTAAGGACTGGGTTAGGAAGGAGCCTGCATACCATGACCATATCATTTTATCTAGGGAGTAACTGAGAGTGAGTAAAGAATAAGAGTAGAGGAGGATTGCATTTATGTATTAGAAAAGTGACTCTGACCACTGTGCACAGTATACATTGGAGGGCTGGAAAAGCTGGACACAGGAAGACTGAAAAGAATACCCTATTGTGGAGGACAGTCAGGCTGAAATCTGGTCTAGGGGTGAGACAAGGGTCACTGCGAAGTAACGGGAAATAATGTTGAAGAACAGTGTCCTCATATTGAAAGCTTTCATTTTTTCTTGTGTCAACATCTTGTGTCAGGTACTGTTTTCCAAAGTGCATCTTCCTCTTGTTTCTTCATATACAGACATGGCATCACCCAGCTTCTCTTACAGATAGTTGTGGCTGTGAGATGGAGCTTTGCCAGCAAAATGTGAATGGAGGTGATGTGGGCCACTCCCATGCATTCTTCTTTATTCCTTTTTCTCTTCTGGCTGGTTGTGATGGCAACCTCGAGAGTGACTTTGGAAGCTACATATTCAAGATGGCAGAAGTACTACCAGCTTGGATTCCTGAATGACTGCGGAGCAGAACACCTCACCACAACACACACTTTATTTGTCACCTCCCTGGACTGTTACATAATGATACAATAAAGATTTCTGTTGAGCCATTCCAAATTTGTAGCTACTTGTTATCACAGTGTAGCCTAAACCAATGCATATCAGACCCAAATAATGCTGAAATGAAGGTAGCCTATTGCCCAGAGGCAGTTTAAACCTTTAGTGTGAAAGCTTTCTCTTTGGTATAACTCTCTCATGCTTTTTGAAACCTCTTTCTTTCACAGTACTTTTGAGAAAGTCCTTTTGTACACATCTTGGCTTAGGGGAAATTAAAAAGAGAGCATGTGAGAGAGGAATAAACTACTCAGGTTTCAGGATTTACAAGAGACGTCATCTGCCCTGGTGGAAACAGCATGCTGGTCAGTCATTTGTAACCCACGGAGCATTGAATTTCTGAAATTAGAGTAGTTTTGATTTATGAAGGTTAATTTCACTGAAGAGGTTACTGGGGTGATAACCCCAAATATGTAAAATCCAGAAAACTTGATGGCAGGAAACCAGAAATGGGTAGGCATACTTCTGATTCTCAGAGAGTACAAAGTAAAGAGGGGCCCCTGAAGGCTGACGGCACTGGAAAAACAGAAGAAACAGGTTTCTTTTTTTAAAGAGCAGGTAACCTCAAACTTAACTGCTAATGACTGTGTTTCATTTCAGTCTACCCCCGTGGTTTTGTTTCTTATACTCTGTAAAATGTGAGACTTTTTGGTCATTTTGACAGATTTTCCAGAACTAAAAATATCAGGGGCTTAACTGAGAAATCATGGGTATTTTTGACAAAGCTGTAGATTAACCTGGGAAATTCTCTCTACCTGCTTAAAGAAAGAAAAAAAAAAGAGACATCTGAGAGTTACAAAGACTCTTTCAGTGGTTGACGTAAGGTTTCTGTCTTTCTTTACCATCTACATCTGCCCTTATTTACATATACAATAATGGCCCACGATTAGTTACAGCAGTATTTTAAAATGTGCTGATATTAATTAATCAATATAGGAGTTAATAATCCCATTTCTCTGTGAGTTTTTATGCACTAAAAAATATATGAGGATGAAATGCATACTTGTTTTTCACTAAAAATTAAGTCATTAGTCTCCTACTGCTTTCAAAGGCATTTATTGGCACCAACTATGCGTATGCACAGCTTCCTGATGTGAAAACTGAGTGTAACATCGTTATGTAACTTGATGACATTCTCACCGCTAGGAAGTGGTACTCTTCCTTCTAAACCACTTTACTCTCAACTTACTTTCACATGCTCGTGTTAAGTCAACAAGCACTTATCGAATAGTAACCTTGGGCCTGGCTTTGTGGTAAACACTGAGGACCCAGATGCTCTCTCTGCCCTCATGGAGGTCACAGTTGCAGAGAGAATCTAGATATCATCAAATAACCACACAAATAAATATTTGCTTATAAAATGAGATAAATGCTACAAGAAAAAAGAAACCCAGAACGATTTGAAAGCATGTAACGGAGAATCTGATCATATCCAGTGATCCAGAGTAATGTTTTCCTGTAGAAGGAAAATGAGAACTGACATCTGAAGGAAACACAAGCCTTCATCAGTCAGCGGTGGTAGATAAAACATGGTCGGCTTCTCCGATCAAGAGGTAGAATGGGCTTCCCTACCGATTGAATCTCAGCTGGACTTCGACTTCCTGTATCCAACAGACCATGGAAGAAGCAAAGGCTCTGCTTTTGCTTTCTTGGAATGCGTCCCTGAGATTGCCAGTTGAAGAAGCCCAGTCTTGCCTACTGGAGGATGAGAGGCCAGTGAAGAAAAGCTGTCCCTGCTGTGTCCCCTGAGCCCCACCAGCTGACGTCCTGTGCCAACTGTGAACAAGGCCATCTTAGATCATCCATCCCCAGTCCAGATGCCAGAGACGTACAGTAGCAAAAGTAACTCCGACTGATACTAGCAGAAGATTCCAGCCCAAACTGTTGACCACAGAATCATGAGCTAGTAAAATGGCTGTGATTTTCAGACACTAATTTTTTTTTTTTTTGCGGTACGCGGGCCCCTCACTGTTGTGGCCTCTCCCGTTGCGGAACACAGGCTCCGGACGTGCAGGCTCAGTGGCCATGGCTCATGGGCCCAGACGCTCCATGGCATGTGGGATCTTCCCGGACCGGGGCACGAACCTGTGTCCCCTGCATCGGCAGGCGGACTCTCAACCACTGAGCCACCAGGGAAGCCCCAGACACTAATTTTGAGGGTGGTCTGTTCCATGGCAATAAGTTACTAACACACCAGCTGTAGTCTGGAGGCTGGGACTGAGTTCTAGGCAGAGGGAGAGGGTGCGCACAAGTCTAGCAGAGGGAAGAAAGCACTTTTAGGGAAAGAAAGACAAGAAGACAGAAGATTTTGGAGGGATAGACAAGGTTCAAATCAAGCAGAGTCTTTTAGAACCTGTCAAAAATCTCTATTTTTATCTTGAAAGCAAAGGAAAGTTACTGGAGGGATTTTAAGCAAGGAATTGAAATGGTTAGATTTATGCCCATGCATGGCTTTTTTCGTTTACTAGACTGCAAACTCATCGTGGCAGGGATCTATATGGAATACCCACAGCAGAAGCTCAGTAGGTCTTACTTTTTTCTTGACTGATTGGATCATCAAGCTACGCAGTAGGAGAAAGTGAAATAGCCCATGTGTCTGGGCAAGTTCAGAGGGTTGTACAGAGTCTGAAAATAGAGGGCACGGTAGATCAGACACTGCACCCACCTCAGTTTGGCTGGGGGGAGGGTCTATCTATAGCTGAAAAAGTCATTATTTCTACCAAAGTTTCCCACTGAAAATCTGTCTTTGATTCATCTCCTGATCAGCTGGCAGCCACTGCCTTCTTTGCATTTGAACTAGAGTTCCCTCAACTCAGTTGGCTGGTAAACAGGTAGAAGAGACACAGGAAAACCCAGATGAATTACTGAGCTGAGTCTCTAAATCCATTAAAGCTTTGTCTCTAGTGGTTTGTGAGGCTCAAGAAGAAGTTGTTAATGAATCAGAGGAGACTCTTGGAAGTCTGCTGGCTATTCTGTTTCTTAATTCGAACTCAACAAGGTGTCATGGAATTACCCATGGGATTTGGAATCAGACAGTCGTAAGTTTAAATCCATGCTACGCTATTTACAACTTGCATGATCTTGTGTTAATAAATCTACTTCTGCTTCAGTTTTTGAAACTGTAAGGAGCATAGGGATAATAAAGTCTACCTCTCATTTGGGTGAAGATTAAATGAAATGTATACAGAAAGCACCTGCACAGAAGTTGTCAATTAACAATATTTTACTTTCCATTACTCTTCAGAGTTTTGGAAGAATTTTGGAAGACAATTACCAATGGCATTTTGGTTTTTTGCTGCATTTTTTTCATATGTATTTTAATTTTATATTTAGTTTTGCTGAAGATCTGCTTGACTTTAAACAGTAACATCATTTTTCTGTGGCCCATGTTTCAATCTTCTCTTTACTACAGTTCAATGATTCTCAACATTGGCTGCACATTGGAACCACTGGGAAGCTTTATCAAAAATATCGATGCCTGTTTTTATCTCCAGAGATAACAATATAATTGGTCTGAATTGTGGCATGGATAATGGGACTAGTTAAATAAAATAATCTTTTGTAAATAAGTATGTGCACCAATCCATTGAACTACAGAGATTCTCGAAGGGTCAAAGTAGTTATTCCTAGAACCCGGCTGGTTTAGCAGTTATTTCATCTACACCAGGCCCATAAAAATGACATATTAAAACCTTTTAGTCAAGATGGCAGCTGAATAGGCCTGGGGCCACCTTACAGGTAAAATGGCTTTGTGGCTAATTAAGTGAACACTCTCGATATAGCTTAAGGGAAACCAGCCTTGTACCCAAGACCAAGGAGTTGTGTTTCCTCCTCACTTGAGATAGAAAATGAAAAATAAGTATTATATTTAAATTACATGGACTTGTGATCCTCTAATATTTCACTTGTGTTATCTCATGCAATGTGATTTCTGTCTCTATACGTTTACGTTTCTTGATTTCACTTTTTAAAAAACTAATTCTTCAATTAGGGTATGCTGCCACCAGGTGGCAATGGGGCCTCACTTGCAATCACCATCTATGAATAGTAATTGTTCATTCATACATTCACTCATTCATGGTTATTTGGAAAAGTTGATATACCTTTTCCCTTACTAGCATTTAAAATTCAAAATGTAAACTTTAACAGTACAACTGAACTTGTATAGTTAATTTTAGTTTTAATAATTATAAAGATGCTATGTATGGGTGTCCATAAATAATTGTACATGAATGTGAAACTTTACAGGTCTACATGTATGAATGCTTTTAGAAAAATTAAAATTGAAGGCAAAAGTCAGGACTTTCTTCAATACTCCCTATTAATTGGTCATAGCATGACCATGCATGCTCGTTTCTGTGCTCTGTAGTCAAATTTTGCTGTAGTGTTATGAGATGGAGTACTGCTATGAAACTTCAGATGAACTTGATATTAAAATTCATTCACATGGATTCTCAAACATTCGAGCAATGAGTATTTCCAATTAAAGAATTATTAATGTAGCTGTCTCCCCACAGCCTGCTAATGAAATTATTTCTATCAATGTTACCTCCTGATAAGTTATCTTTCATTCTTTCCACATAGAAGAAATAGAACAATAACATCACTTTGTGTTATTTCTGGATATACTGAGTCCTCATAACTGATTCTTCTTAATCATAAAAAAGACTTTCTTTCTTCTACCCATGGAAAAGGGGAACATCATGATGATGTAGCCATTAGCTCCGTGTGACTTGAAAGCTATGTACAGTGATTCTCCTCTGTCACATGAGCTTGACTTTAACATCACCTTGAGCTTTTGACAGATTATCTTTGACTTAATGGCTTTACTAAGAAGCAACTTAGAAATTACTTTTAAAACATCTTGTTGTCCATAAAGAGGAAATGATAATGCCTTTATATCTCCCTCTATGCAGATACCTTCTGAAGAAAGGAATCTCAATGATTCTCCCTCCCTCCATTTGATATCACCAATGCCAGGACACTTGTAAGGGGTCACAGCAAACTCAAACAGTGCACTTATATGAGCTAGAATGCCCCCATATCTGAGCTGAACATGCAACATTTTTACTGCTTCCAAGGTGACTGAGTATTCTGACCAACAGAGCCACTTCATGCTAATTGCTGCCTGTGAAAGCTAATCGTATCTTCTTTTATACATTTAGAAAAACATGGGAGGGCCACTTAGCCCAAGCTATCCACAAGGAGCCAAGTTGAGCAACTTTATGTGTAACTTCTGAAGCCTACATAACCAAAAGCAAGGAGAACTGGACTCAGGGAGATGGCGGTGCTAGCAATACTATTTCTCTTTCTATCTCGAGCTCCCCTGATCCTTGAAATCATTTCCCATTCCTTTAAAGAATCTGTGAACCTCAGGAATCTGTTCAGCCTAAACTGGATCAGTCATAGCACTTTTAAGATAGCCTTTTAAATGGCATTTTTACGCAAGCTTTAAACTGAGATTGATAGCATTATCAGATAATAGATATTTGTGGATTTGATCTTTGTGGGAAAAGATCCCAAAGACCCATAGAAATTTTTAAAAAGCTACATCAAAGCCCATCTCTAAAAATTCTGCAGCGGCCACTCCACACAACGCTTTTCTTTCATTTTCTGCGTTCATTATCCAATTAAATAACCTGATTTAAGATGCTAAAATGTTCCTCATTTTCTAAAACTGTTACTCTGTCACTTGATCCTTGTATCTTTATGTAACCCTTCCTATGTTTCTGCCATCTTTCTTTGGTTGGTTCGTAATCTCTTCTGAGGCCAGGACCACATCATGGCACTCTACTTTGGTCAACTCCTGATGCAGAGTTAGGTACTGCAATCCTCCATTGAAGCCTCTGTCTATCCGATTCACTCATGCATTCATTTGTTACCTGGTACTGTATTCATTTTCTCAACCATTATGTATTCATGCAATAAATATTTATTGAGTAGCTATTCTGTTACAGGCACCCCTCTTGATGCTCGGTATCTAAGAGTAAATGAAACAGACAAGAGTCCTTTTCCTCTTGGAGCTCATGTCCTAGTGGCTGGAGGAAATGAAATGTATCGGAAGCTATAGGTAGTGATAAGGAAAAAACCAACAGTTCCTGAGGCCATCTTGACAAGGTCAGGCTGTTGACATGGAACCTTAGCCTGACTTCAGCTGAGGTCAGGAATGGTTTTCCTGCCTACGGCCGGCTCCTGGTGAACCCGGTGTGGACCCTAAACAGTGGAATGCTGACTGCACTGAAAGCTTCCTTAAACCCCCTCTATATTCCCAGCCAGAATAATTGGGCTCCCCTCATACTTCCTGTGCTGAATTTTAGTTCACCAAGCCTAGAATTCTGCCCTAAATGTCCAAGTTGAAAACCTTTCCCTGGTCAGTTCTTCCAGACCCTGCTTCTCGGGGTTTTAGCTTGCCTTTCCTTCCCCCGCAGTCCTGGCTAACATATTGCTCCACAGTGGAACCATCACCTGGTACCACCGTGTCTCCATTGCTTTGTTCTTTTAAAATAATTTATTCATATGTTAAAATGTAAATGAATTACCTACTATATACGAGATGTTTTATTGGGACATTGGGATACAGAAGTAACTAGATAGAAGTGGAAGAAGAGATACTTTTTATCAGACACAGTTTATCACCTTCCACATACTTTTACACAACAGGTATGCCATCTTTTTTTTGTTGATATGAGATTATTTTTAAAAATTTACATTTCTTATCTATTGCCCAAGGACTCTCTTTGGCTTTAGAAATTACAATGTGTATGTATATATTATCTCCTTCTAGGATGCCAAGTATAGCATTTTGTGAAAATAAGCTATTTTGAATAAGAAGATATACATGTAATAGAAACTACTGCATTTTTTTTTTTTTTTTTTTTCGGTACGCGGGCCTCTCACTGTTGTGGCCTCTCCCGTTGCGGAACACAGGCTCCGGACGTGCAGGCTCAGCGGCCATGGCTCATGGGACCAGCCGCTCCGTGGCATGTGGGATCCTCCCGGACCGGGGCATGAACCCGTGTCCCCTGCATCGGCAGGTGGACTCTCAACCACTGCGCCACCAGGGAAGCCCAGAAACGACTGCATTTTAATAGCATATATCTTTGTACCTAAAGTTACCGTCATTTTTGAAAATGGCAGTTAACTTTTTTACTCTATTTTTGTGCATAAATTGCATGGATTCTGCAGAGGTAACGGGTGTGCAAAAGTGCCTGAATGGTTCAATTGGCCATTTAGTCTTACTATGAGACAATTAGAGTCTTCTTAAGGACAGAATGGTTGGACGTGGAAGGAAGCAGTTTGGAAAGGAAACAGTCTGAAACAAATACACATTTATGGGTTTAATCAGACCTTGTCTCAAGCACCTGAATCTTACGTTCTTACCTTATTTCTGCAAATATCCACTGGCCTACATTTTTTTCTTACTCCTTCAGGCTTTTGAGTTCCTGCTTCCACCCCCTGCAGTTGTTCTGTTCTTCTTGCTTTGTGCTGACTACGTTGTAGAACGGAGATAACTAGTATGGGTTAGCACTTGGGCTTGAGACCCATCACTTCTAGGCCTTGCCCTTCAGAGAGTAGTAAGCGGACTGACACAAATAAACATTCCCTGGGAGGCTGTTAGAAATTCAGAATCTTAGGCCCTACTCTATCCCAGATCTGCGTAATCAGAATATGATTTAACAAGATCCCCAGGTAACCCATATGCAATATTAAAATTTGAGAAGGACTGAAAGTCTAGAGGAATAGTAAATGGAAGACAACAAAACGACACACCTTAGCACTGTGGGGAGATACAGATTCCCACCTCTCTTCTCACTTAGATCCTCCACAAGAAGAGAGCTAATAAGTTAACTTACTGATGTAATTGGTTTGATTTCAGGGGCCAGAGTGGCAGAGCCAGGACCAGGGAGAGGCAAGTGAGGCTTGTAGACTGCGAGATTTCTGGGGGCATTCACTCTCAGGTGTTGACTCTGCAGCTGCAGGAATCTGAGGGTTTGTGACTCCTTAAATTTTGCCCCGTGGGGACACTGCTCACCTCACCATGGTCCTGGCCTTACTGAGTGTCAGGCTCATCACTGAATGGCATCAGTGGCTGATGAAAGGTTAGCTACCCGAGTGTGAGTATCTCTCCTGCATTCTTTCTTTAGGATGAAGCCCCACTAGATGTATTTTTTTTTGTTCTCCTCCCCTACTCTTTTGCATCTATCCTCTGTGGTTTGATGGTAAAAAAACACATTTGGGAACAAAATGTAACGTAATGAAAAGGGCTGCAGAGGTCCTGCAACTCCATTCACTTTACTAAGAATTCAGAGCATCAAAGCAGCTTGGGACAACCCAGACCCTTGTTAGTCTTTTGTCATGGGTCCTTGTGCATACATCTTTCTTGATTTGAGAAATGGAGTAGGACTCAGGCTTTCCTGCAATTTCTTACTAGAGAGTTCCACACTGAGAGAGATTAGACATGTGTCTGGTTATGTATAGAGTGTTGATGTATTTTCTGCTTAGCTCATGATCCCTGAGGCACAGCTCCCACAGTAGAGAACTCTGAAGGGAGGAAGTTTGAATGACTGGATCACCAGAATACCACAGACATCTCCAGTGGCCATGCAGGACCTGAGGCAGGCTCCTACACTTTCAAGCCTTCACTTTTCTCATCCATAGAATAAAGATGATAATACTACTTCCCACTTTATGGGATTATTGAGAGGATTAGATCAACAAGTACGTGTGATAAGTACTTCATAAAGTACCACGTAAGTGTTTTGTTTTTAACCTTGTAATTAAGTTTAAGAGGTACACAGGAAACAGTGTGTTTTTTGGGTGAAAGAGGCTCAGAGACCTTAAGTACCATCTCAAAATCCCACAGTCTTAGGTACCAGAGCTGAGGCTTGAACCAGAGTCCTTAACTCTGTCTCTTTCCTCCCCCGTCGCACTGCCTCTCAGACATGTAGTATAGGCGTCTTATTGTTTATGTTCTCTGAAATTTAAATGACACGCCCTCCACCCTCCATTTACTTTCCCTTTTTATATCAAGGTATCTTTTCAGATTCAGCCCCTTGGGATCTAGTGTCCTAACTGAAATCATTATTGATGGGCTTCTTGCAGACTTGCAGGTAAGGCAAGAGCTGAAGCGACGCAGGCTCTTTCTATTTGCATTTCAGGTGGGTCGGCAGAATGTGGCCCTAGAGCTGTGCCTGTATGGTAATAAAACATCTTGGAAAGCACAGTGCCTCTGCAGCAGGCTTGGGCCCACATTCAGGCCAGCCATGGGGTTCCACATCGGCTAACAGTCCTCCAAACTACCCATGTGAGAAAACCAAGGCCAACTTGGAAATGCCTCCCACATACACCCAGAAGCCTTACCTATCCCAGACTCTGCACTGCTCAGCTTCCTCAGCTGCTTGGGGCCACCCGACACTCCACTGGACACCCCCCCACCCCTGTTTCTAAAGTCAGTCCTCATTAGAGACTGGAGAACGTTCACAGGCTCCAACAGCTTCACACAAGGCACCAAGCGCTCCACGTGTGCCCTACTTTTGAACTCCAGATTGTTCCCTCAGCTCTGTCCCACTCTTCTACCCAGAATCTAATCTGAGGTCTTTGAAACTGGGATATTTATTTGTTCTTTCCACATGATCTTCTTTGGTGAAAATTAACCAGGCAGAATGCCCTGCTTCCGAAACCTTTCACCACACATCCTATGATCCTCATCCCACAATCAGTGAACGACCCTAATCATTCATTCATTTATTCCCTATTCCATTTATTCATCAACCAACAATGTTTATTGAGCATCTTCTATGAGTCAGACTCTGCTATGCATTGCGGGGCACACTGGTCCACAACACTAGTCTTGTGAAGCCATACCTTCTTGGAGTAGGTGGATATTCATTTACTTATTTATTACACAATGCAGACAGATGATCATATTAAAGCTTTGGAAAGCTCATGTTGACTGCAGGTTAGAGAATAGATTGGAGGAAGACTAGTGTAAACAGAGGAAGACCCGTTAGGAAATGATTGCAGAGATCAGGAGTGAGAAGGTGGCGGCTTGGACCAGAGCAGTATCACAGTAGATAAAGCCTGGTATTGCAGGACCACACTGGAGGCACTAAGTTCTAGGGTTTTCCTAAGTAACCTAGTTGTCATGTTGGCATGGCTATCATTGGTAGCACAGAAATGACTTAATTAAGGTGTGGTAAGAGAAAGGTAGGAGGCAACCTGCAGGTGTAGACGAAATACAGGAGGAGGTTAAATGTGGTCTTTGGGTGGGGCCCTCAGGAAGCTATGAGATATTTCCAGGAAGAGATGACACATCTCTTTGATGCCCCAGTGGTTTTAAAATTTTTCTGCATGAAGTTCACAACTTTCTACCCATGTACTCCTCTCCCTTTTCCATATCCCTCCCCCTTCCCAGACTGCTTGAAACTTCTTATTCTGCCCAGGTGCTGGGGTCCTTTTCTATGCTATGGTTACCTCCTAACAGCTTGAAAATGAGGCAGGATTGCATAATGGTTAAGAGCACTCACTTTTGAGTTGGACTGACTTGGATTTGAACCTCAGCTGTGCTACTTGCTAACTACATGGCTTTGGGTAAATTACTTAAATTTCCTGATATGGCAGGGCCATACTGGAGGCTAGGGCTAATGACTTCAGTTAAGACACTAAATTCTAGGGGTTTTTCACGAGAAAAGTGAATGTTCATATCTGCAAAATAGCAAAAATTATAGCACCTACCACATGGGATGGTATGAGGATTAAAAAAGATAATGCCAAGATTGGTTCAAGATGGCGGAGTAGAAGGACGTGCACTCACCCCCTCTTGCGAGAGCACCGGAATCACAACTAACTGCTGAACAATCATCAACAGGAAGACACTGGAACTCACACAAAAAAAGATACCCCACATCCAAACACAAAGGAGAAGCCACAATGAGATGGTAGGAGGGGCTCAATCACAAGGCTTCAGTGTTGGGTCATCTCAGGCCAAATAACCAACAGGGAGGGGACCCAGCACCACCCATCAGCAGACAAGCAGATTAAAGTTTTACTGAGCTATGCCCACCAGATCAACAGCCAGCTCTACCCACCACCAGTCCCTCCCATCAGGAAACCTGCACAAGCCTCTTAGCTAGTCTCATCCACCAGGGGGCAGACAGCAGAAACAAGAAAAAGTACAATCCTGGAGCCTGTGGAACAAAAGCCACATTCACGGAAAGACAAGATGAAAAGGCAGAGGACTATGTACCAGATGAAGGAACAAGATAAAACCCCAGAAAAACAACTAAATGAGGAGAGGTAGGCAAACTTCCAGAAAAAGAATTCAGAATAATGATAGTGAACATGATCCAGGACCTCGGAAAAAGAATGGAGGCAAAGATCGAGAAGGTGCAACAAATGTTTAACAAAGACCTAGAAGAATTAAAGAACAAACAAACAGAGATGAACAATACAATAACTGAAATGAAAACTACACTAGAAGGAATCAATAGCAGAATAACTGAGGCAGAAGAACGGATAAGCACCCTGGAAGACAGAAAGGTGGAATTCACTGCTGCGGAACAGAATAAAGAAAAAAGAATGAAAAGAAATGAAGACAGCCTAAGAGACCTCTGGGACGACAATAAATGCAACAACATTCGCATTATAGGGGTCCCAGAAGGAGAAGAGAGGGAGAAAGGACCTGAGAAAATATTTGAAGAGATTATAGTTGAAAACTTCCCTAACGTGGGAAAGGAAATAGCAATCCAAGACCAGAAGGCTCACAGAGTCCCATACAGGATACACCCAAGGAGAAACACGCTGAGACACATAGTAATCAAATTGGCAAAAATTAAAGCCAAAGAATAATTACTGAAAGCAGCAAGGGAAAAACGACAAATAACATACAAGGGAACTCCCATAAGGTTAACAGCTGATTTCTCAGCAGAAACTCTACAAGCCAGAAGGGAGTGGCACGATATACTTAAAGTGATGCAAGGGAAGAACCTACAACTAGGATTACTCTACCTGGCAAGGATCTCATTCAGATTCGATGGAGAAATCAAAAGCTTTACAGACAAGCAAAAGCTAAGAGAATTCAGCACCACCAAACCAGCTTTACAGCAAATGCTAAAGGAACTTCTCTAAGTGGGAAACACAAGAGAAGAAAAGGACCTACAAAAACAAACCCAAAACGATTAAGAAAATGGTCATAAAAACATACATATCGATAATTACCTTAAACGTAAATGGATTAAATGTGCCAACCAAAAGACACAGGCTTGCTGAATGGATACATAAAAAAGACCCATCTATATACTGTCTACAAGAGACCCACTTCAGACCTAGGGACACATACAGACTGAAAGTGAGGGGATGGAATAAGATATTCCATACAAATGGAAATCAAAAGAAAGCTGGAGTAGCAATACTCATATCAGATAAAATAGTCTTTAAAATAAAGAATGTTACAAGAGACAAGGAAGGACACTACATAACGATCAAGGGATCAATCCAAGAAGAAGATATAACAATTATAAATATATATGCACCCAACATAGGAGCACCTCAATACACAAGGCAACTGCTAACAGCTCTAAAAGAGGAAACCGACAGTAACACAATAATAGTGGAGAACTTTAACACCTCACTTACACCAATGGACAGATCATCCAAAATGAAAATAAATAAGGAAACAGAAGCTTTAAATTACACAATAGACCAGATAGATTTAACTGATATTTATATGACATTCCATCCAAAAACAGCAGATTACACTTTCTTCTCAAGTGCGCACGGAACATTCTCCAGGATAGATCACATCTTGGGTCACAAATCAAGCCTCAGTAAATTTAAGAAAATTGAAATCATATCAAGCATCTTTTCTGACCACAACACTATGAGATTAGAAATGAATTACAGGGGAAAACAAGGTAAAAAACACAAATACATGGAGGCTAAACAATACGTTACTAAATAACCAAGAGATCACTGAAGAAATCAAAGAGGAAATCAGAAAATACCTAGAGAAAAATGACAATGAAAACACGACGATCCAAAACCTATGGGATGCAGCAAAAGCAGTTCTAAGAGGGAGTTTATAGCTATAGAAACCTACCTCAAGAAACAAGAAAAATCTCAAATAAACAATCTAACCTTACACCTAAAGGAACTAGAGAAAGAAGGACAAACAAAACCCAACGTTAGCAGAAGGAAAGAAATCATAAAGATCATCGCAGAAATAAATGAAATAGAAACAAAGAAAACAAGAGCAAAGATCAGTAAAACTAAAAGCTGGTTCTTTGAGAAGATAAACAAAATTGATAAACCATTAGCCAGACTCATCAAGAAAAAGAGAGAGAGCACTCAAATCAATAAAATTAGAAATGAAAAAGGAGAAGTTACAACAGACACCGCAGAAATACGAAGCAGCCTAGGAGACTACTGAAAGCAACTCAATGCCAATAAAATGGACAACCTGGAAGAAACTGACAAATTGCTAGAAAGGTATAACCTTCCAAGACTGAACCAGGAAAAAATAGAAAATAGGAACAGACCAATCACAAGTAATGAAATTGAAACTGTGATTAAAAATTTTCCAACAAACAGAAGTCCAGGACCAGATGGCTTCACAGGTGAATTCTATCCAACATTTAGAGAAGCGCTAACACCCATCCTTCTCAAACTCTTCCAAAAAATTGCAGAGGAAGGAACACTCCCAAACTCATGAGGCCACCATCACCCTGATACCAGAATCAGACAAATTTACTACAAAAAAGAAAATTACAGACCAATATCACTGATGAATATAGATGCAAAAATCCTCAACAAAATACTAGCAAACAGAATCCAACAACACATTAAAAGGATCATACACCATGATCAAGTGGGATTTATCCCAGGGATGCAAGGATTCTTCAATATATGCAAATCAATCATTGTGATACACCATATTAACAAACTGAACAATAAAAACCATATGATCATCTCAATAGATGCAGAAAAAGCTTTTGACAAAATTCAACACCCATTTATGATAAAAACTCTCCAGAAAGTGGGCATAGAGGGAACCTACCTCAACATAATAAAGGCCATATATGACAAACTCACAGCAAACATCATTCTCAATGGTGAAAAACTGAAAGCATTTCCTCTAAGATCAGGAACAAGACAAGGATGTCCACTCTCACCCCTATTATTCAACATAGCTTTGGAAGTCCTAGCCATGGCAATCAGAGAAGAAAAAGAAATAAAAGGAATACAAATTGGAAAAGAAGAAGTAAAACTGTCACTGTTTGCAGATGACATGATACTGTACACAGAGAATCCTAAAAATGCCACCAGAAAACTACTAGAGCTAATCAATGAATTTGGTAAAGTTGCAGGATACAAAATTAATGCACAGAAATCTCATGCATTCCTATACACTAATGATGCAAAATCTGAAAGAGAAATTAAGGAAACACTCCCATTTACCACTGCAACAAAAAGAATAAAATACCTAGGAATAAACCTACCTAGGGAGACAAAAGACCTGCATGCAGAATACTATAAGACACTGATGAAAGAAATTAAAGATGATACCAACAGATGGAGAAATATACCATGTTCTTAGATTGGAAGAATCAATATTGTGAAAATGACTATACTACCCAAAGCAATCTACAGATTCAATGCAATCCCTATCAAACTACCAATGGCATTTTTAACAGAACTAGAACAAAAAATCTTAAAATGTGTATGGAGACACAAAAGACCTCAAATAGCCAAAGCCATCTTGAGGGGAAGAAAATGGAGCTGGAGGAATCAGACTCCCTGACTTCAGACTATACTACAAAGATACAGTAATCAAGACAATATGGTACTGGCATAAAAACAGAAATACAGATCAATGGAACAGGATAGAAAGCCCAGAGATAAACCCACGCACCTATGGTCAACTAATCCAGGACAAAGGAGGCAAGGATATACAATGGAGAAAAGACAGTCTCTTCAATAAGTGGTGCTGGGAAAACTGGACGGCTACATGTAAAAGAATGAAATTAGAACACTCCCTAACACCATACACAAAAATAAACTCAAAGTGGATTCAAGACCTAAATGTAAGACTGGACACTATAAAACTCTTAGAGGAAAACATAGGCAGAACACTCTTTGAGATAAATCACAGCAAGATCTTTTTTGATCCACCTCCTAGAATCATGGAAATGAAAACAAAAATAAACAAGTGGAACCTAATGAAACTTAAAAGCTTTTGCAAAGCAAAGGAAACCATAAACAAGACGAAAAGACAACTCTCACAATGGGAGAAAATATTTGCAAATGAATCAATGGACATAGGATTAATCTCCAAAGTATATAAACAGCTCATGCAGCTCAATATTAAGGAAACAAACAATCCAATCCAAAAATGGGCAGAAGACCTAAATAGACATTTCTCCAAAGAAGACATACAGGTGGCCAACAAGCACATGAAAAGCTGCTCAATGTCACTAATTATTAGAGAAATGCAAATCAAAACTACAATGAGGTATCACCTCACACCAGTTAGAATGGCCATCATCAGAAAATCTACAAACAACAAATGCTGGAGAGGGTGTGGAGAAAAGGGAACCCTCTTGCACTGTTTGTGGGAATGTAAATTGATACAGCCACTATGGAGAACAGTATGGAGGTTCCTTAAAAAACTAAAAATAGAATTACCATATGACCCAGCAATCCCACTACTGGGCATATACCCAGAGAAAACCATAATTCAAAAAGACACATGCACCCCAATGTTCATTGCAGCACTATTTACAATAGCCAGGACATGGAAGCAACCTAAATGCCCATCGACAGACTAATGGTTAAAGAAGAAGTGGTACATATACACAGTGGAATATTACTCAGCCATAAAAAGGAATGTAACTGAGTCATTTGTAGTGGCTGGATCTAGAGACTGTCATACAGAGTGAAGTAAGTCAGAAAGAGAAAAACAAGTATCGTACATTAACGCATATATGTGGAACCTAGGAAAATGGTACAGATGAACCAGTTTGCAGAGCAGAAATTGAGACACAGATGTAGAGAATAAAGGTATGGAAACCAAGGGGGCAAAGTGGTAGGGGGTGATGGTGGTGGTGGGATGAACTGGGAGATTTGGATTGACATGTATACACTGATGTGTATAAAATGGATAACTAATAAGAACCTGCCATATAAAAAAATAAACAAAATAAAATTTAAAAATTAAAAAAAAAGATAATGCCTGTGAACACATGATGCAAAGCCTGGCCAATTATAATAGTTGATATTGCAAAGTCCTTCATTTGTGACAATCAGTGTTCTAAGTGCTTTATGTGTATTAATTCATTTTATCTTTCAAAGTATCCTCTTCTCCCCATTTAACAGATGAGGAAATCTAGAGGCAGAGAAGTTTAGTAGCTCCACAAGGGCAGAAAGCTATATAGTGGCAGAGCCAGTGCCAGGATTTGAACCCAGGCAGCCCCTCTCAATCAATAGACTATACAGCCTCTCTTAAGTAGTAAATACTCAACAAAGGCAGCTATTAGTATCCTCACTGGACATTTTCAGGAATTGAAATTGAGTTCTAGGGTCTCAGTAGGGGGTAGGTTCTAGTTGCCCAAACCTCTAGTTGCTTTGCCTTCTTTGTTGTTGAGAATCTTTCTCCAGTAACTGAATTTACTTTCTTAGAAAACTAAGGGGAAAGAATAAGTGCTCAAATGTTAAATGAATGATTAAATTGTCTGCAGTAGGCCCTTTGGAAAGGTCTGATGAACCAATGAGTGTTAGGGTTAGGAAGGGTTAAGAGGTGAGGGAGCCCCCAATGAGACCTGGTCTAAAGGGGGATGGGATAACTGTGGTTCTGGATGTGTTGAGTACGGTAGCAGAGCTAAGTGGGCTTTGGGACCATGCCCTGTTTCACCATATTTGTATCAGAATAGTACCTCTACCAAGTTTTCCAGCTTTTTTGTAAGTGACAGTTTGTGGTTAAACCATAGTTTATACGGATCCTAACATTTCTACTTGCAGTGTCATGGGTTATAAGCCCCTTGCATGGTGAGAAGCAGTGTGTAGAGGGGCAGCATGCAGAAGCTCACAGCAAATTGTCTGATGCTTGAATTCAAACTCCACTACTTTCTAGCTCTGTGGTCTTGGGCAAGTCGCTGAACCTTTTGGTGCCTGCATTCCCCTGTCTATAAAATGGAGATCAAACACAACTGGTGAGAGAATTAAATGAAATAATACACACAAGGGTTTAGCAGAGTGCCAGTAATGTTGGTTGTTGTTACTACAGAGTGCCAGTTGCATGCCATAATAACAAAGCAAGTGACCCCTTGAGGAATCATTTAATGAAGGTGTCAGGCTTTTAGGTCCCTAAGTATCTAATCATCTGGACTAGAATTACGATGGCAATTTCCTGAGCCTGATAATTACTTTCATGCCAATTAAACACAGCACTTCACTACATGTCTCAAAGCATTTAATGAAAAACTCCATCCCATTCTATTGCATTCTGTATCCCATTTCAAAATTTTGACACAATGTGTTTCATATCCTAGCCTATTCTAGCTCATTTCATTTTTTGCATTCTCTAAATAGTATATTCCACACCTAGTCATTCTACATCATTTAATGTTCCATTCCATTCCATTCCATATTCCATCTTAGATCATTTCATTTATTTTAAAGAATTAAATCATAGACTTTATTTGTAATTCAACATATTGTGGGTTCTCCAAAAATACCCATTAGTTGGCCATCATGCTCCCAGGAAAATTGGTTATGAATTACATGCTGCTTTCTAATATATTTTAATATTTAACTATCCTAGCATTTGTTCTTTTTTTTTAGCTCATCTCATTTTATTTTTTATTGCATTCTCTCTCAAATTCCATGTTTTTCTACTACCTGCCATCTCATATTCCATTCTATTCCATTCCATTCCATTCCCTAGTCCATTTTATTTCATTTCATTCCTTTCTATCCAATTCCACATGTCTCCCGGACAATGTCAGCCTAAGGGTAAGAAAATGGTAACGATTTCCGTGCTTCTCTTGTTCCATCCCCATGTTTTCTATGAGTATATTACCCTCTCAAATTCTTCCTGAATCACTCTGTGGGTTTCTCAGAGATCTATGGCCTAAACTAGTTATCTGGTGTTTCTGATAATTTGCAACATTCGTCCTTATTCCAGCTTGAAGTACTGGCACCTCTGGCTTGAGCCAATTACACTAGTGGCAACTGGTTAGGGATAGTGAAGGCACTTAAAACTCAGACTTCCTCACTCTATCAATTGAGATGCCTCCCATGACACAATGCTATCTCCTACAAATGGAAATGATTATAGTTTCTTCCTCCTATTTGCCCCCTTTTATGGGTACAATCAGGTCTATGGTTATGTTCAGTAACTAGGTCTTTAAGAAAAAATATATTGGTGTTCTTGGAGGTTTGCAATGGCTACTGGCACAGAGACAACAGAGATAACTTATTTGGATTGAGCAGAGGGTGGGCTTTGTAACCAACTAGGACATTCAGCACCAAAAAGATGGCGTGTGGGGGGCATATTTATACTGCTCAACAGTGACACCTGTTGACCCAGATGGAAACGTTTGTATTCCAAGTGGAGTTAGAGCAGGCTTTGAGACTAAACATAAACAAACAGCATGAACACAAATGGACAACAAAGCAAAAAACATATAGGAAAACAATCTGCTCCCATTTGAGTTGGTTTCCCTGCTGCCAGAACTGAGTTAATGTTAGCCAGGATAAAACAAAATGTTAAAAAATTTGATGAGTGAAAAACTCTGCAGAATATTTAATCAACATTCAGAGACAAACAAAGTACTCTGGTCAGTTTATGGGAAACTGAGGCTTATATATACATTTAAATGCCGTATGAGTTACCATACAGTGAGGAAGGCTGGATCAGGAATCAATTTGCTGAATCAAAAACCAGAAGACTTTTTACTTCAGAGCAATGATTCTTATTTAAGTTTCTTCTACTTACAAGAACAGTCTATCTGTGAGCTTCCCTCTCTCCCTCCCTCCCTTCCTTCCTCCCTTCCTTCCTCCCTTCCTTTGTAGAAAGCTACAAATATACAAAATAGCTTTATTGACACCATGAGTCAGACCTAGGCTCGGCATTGGCGATGAGGACAATGTGGTCTAGATGTGATGAAGTTCATCAACTAACAGACAGCCATTCTTGCTCATTATATAGTATGATCACTGGCTCAACTGAGCTGTCTAGAACATGCATGGCATCACAGAAGTGGGAAGGATGGTATCCAGCTAGAGAATGTGGGTGGACAATGGTAGGTCAGTGAAATCTTACTGAGGACAGAGTTTTTGCATTAGGTCTTGGAAAGTCAGTAGAAGTTGTCCAGCAGAAGTGAACAAACTCAATGGCATGAAGATGAATGGTGTTTTGAGGAATGGTCAGTAGCCTCCTGTGTTCTTGATACTGGCTGTGTTTTAGGGAGAAGATAAGCTTAGAGAAGCAGGCTGGCAACAGGTTGAGAAGGATCTTGCTAAGACATTTTCCATTTATCTTGTGGGAAATGGGAAACTATTGAAAGGTCTTTTAGGCAGTCAAAGCTTTAATAGCAAATATATTTTAGAAGGAGAACCTTCTGGCTGCAGTGTGGAGGATGGATTGGAGGAAAGAGACACTGTAGGTAAGAAACTAGTTGGGAAGTAGATGCCCTTATTTGGAGTTGTTGACCTGAAATAGATTTCCAGGTATTTCTCCAGCAAAGATGGGTTTATTTGGGATCAGCAGAGAACTGTAATTTGGATTTGGCAACCATGGCAAGTCACACGCAAGTCTCTTCACACGGTAAGAAAAGAAGAGCACTTTTATAGAGAAGAGAAGGAAGCCAGGAGTGCTTTTAATTGGCTGAGTCCTTGCCAAAAAAGAAGAGGAGTCTTTCTTCTTCCTGTTGGGCTCTATAGTCACAGGGTATGAGAGATCCCCCTTCTGGTATCCTAACTGTAATTGAGGTTTCTGTTAATTTTTTTTACAGAGTCTATAGCACAACCCTTTTTGATGATTTACTTTTTTTGTTTGTTTGTTTTCGAGGGAAAAGGGGCAATGAAAAGAACACAGGTTTTTAAACAATAGACCTAACGTAAATCCCACTCAGTAGCTATGTGGCCATGTGAAATTAGTAAACTAATCTGGATCAGCCTCTGGATCTATAATGTGGAATTCATGACCTACTTCAGGTGATTGGCTTGAAGGTAGATAGGTAAAGTATTAAATGCATTAATACTGCACCTGGCACGTGGAAAGTACTAGAGAAATGGGATGGCCTCCCAACTCTATGGACCTGGTCCTTCCTTGATTTGTCAAGATGTAAAAGTTTTCAGGAGACCATAGTATGCATTTAATAGGCTGCCTTAGGCTTGTGTAATTTCATATATTTATCACACACACACACACACACACACGTGACACAAAATGGCCTGAAAGCAGAAAATCTCCCTGTAGAATATCACAGAGAGAAATAGGTCTACAAACAAGGGACCCTTTCATGAAAACTTCCAGATACACCACTTGGTACATTCTGAAACACGAGGATCAGACCAACATTTCCATCACTCTTTTGGCTTCCAGTTTCCAACCATGGAGGCAGACATTTTGTCACCTCCATTTTAAATTTAGATTTTGACGTCATCTCCTGGACTGAACTTGGATCATGGTAGACAGCCAAGTTCACATGGCTGTTTTCTCCAACTTCAGCTTTCCTCGGATCTGTGCTCTCCTGACAGTTTTCACTCATTCCTTCACAGAGAGCCTACCACCCACCCCACTTTTTTTTTTTTCTTCAATTCATGGAAATGAATCAGGTTTGTGATGGCGTCATTCAAAAGAGAAAGCTAATTAAAAAGGTCCTCTTTCCTTCCTCTTAGAGACCTTGCAATAGTTTCCCCTTTTTGGAGACACAAGCCAGGAAGGAAGCTTTTCAGTGCAGCTGTGAATAGAGACGCCCGGCTTAGGTTTTGGGGAAACTGGGTGATCTTTCCCAGTTAAACCCTAAGCTTCCTAAGGATGTGTTTTATGCTGCTTTGTCTTTCCCAGGGTCAGGATAAACAGAAGAACCTCAGGCTACTCTAAGCAGAAGGAATGTATGATAATGTGACACTAACACTGACTACAGAGTAAGTATGACTATGTTGCTATGTGGGGAAAGATAATTTTCTAGGAGATGTTCATAGTGAGATGGGAGCTCTAATAAGCACTGATGTGTACATAGCTCTTATTAAGTGTCAGGAATAGTTTTAAGCGTTTTATATATATCAAGCCATTTGATATTGACAGCCATCAAAAAAGGTAAGCACAGTTAAAACCCCCATTTTACAGATGGGAGAACAGAAGTATAAGGGAGGTAAAGTGATTTGCCCAAGGCCATTCACCTAGTTAATGTCAGAGCTAGGACTTGAACCCAGAACATTTGGTTTGGAGTACATGCTTATAATCACTGCACTACAGTGTTTTCTCAATGTATACTAAAGTGGCCATAACTTGGTTTGAAACAGTATGTGAGAGCAGGAAGCATACTGTCTCCAGAGCACGTGGACCAGAGATGTATTTTATCTGGAATGTACAGTGCTGAGTCAAAAATGTTTTGCATTTGAATTAATTGCCCATATTTTCAAATTGAGACTATTCTGCATCAAAATATAGACCTATGGCTTCTATGGAAGAAAACTGGACGTTCTGAAAACTCTGGGCCTAATGTTTCATGGCAACAACTGGCTGGAGCTGAGTTGCTGTTACTCTCTTAACTGAGCCATACTTTCTCCAGTTTTCTACAGGCCCCACCCACTCCCTATTGCCTTTCTAATACTAAGCCATTTGCCATCTTATTGCAGCCCACTTCATTCATTTATGCTCCCCATCTGGCAACATAAACCCTAAGGGTATCCAAGTTTGTGGTTCTACTCCAGAGATAGAAGACTTTGCTCTAACTTAAAGGTTAATCTACATCATATTGACTTTGGATGAAACCCCTTAACATACCCAAGCTCATTTTTTTACTTTAAGAAATGAGGAGGAAAAAAGAATATTATAATATCCCATACCCCGCCACCCCCGTCACCCCCACCCCCTCAGAAATGAGGAGTAAAAATAACACTTTGTAGTTCCCTCATCTGTGGATTGGAAGGAAGTGATGCCTGTCCTGTCTAGGTTTCTTGTGAGGGTCAGTTGGGATACATGCCCGTGAACACTCCCAATAAGCCACCAAGTACTCTCAACATTTAAGATGGTGCTGGGGTTCACGAAGACACTTTCACCTAAAAAGTCTCATTGACTCTCTGGAAAACTGTCATGTAATGTAGGCAATGTAGACTTTATACTCTCTGCAACCGTACCTTTCATTCTACAGATTTGGAAACTGAGACCAAAAAAGGTTAAATTACTTGTTGCTAAGCCATGTAAGTGCAGAGATGGAATGTACTATGGACTGAATGTTTATGTCCTTCCAAAACTCGTATGTTGAAGCCTTATTCCCAACATAATGGTATTTGGAGGTGGAACCTTTGGGGAGATTAGGTCATGAGGGGGGAGTCTTCATGAATGAGACTAGTGCCCTTATAAGAAGAATCAAGAGAGAGATCATCTCTTTCTGCTATGTGAGGACACAGCAAGAAGGTGGACATCTGAAAATCAGGAGAATTCTTACCAGGAACTGAATTGATCTGGGATCTGGCTCCTTGATCTTGGACTTCCCAACCTCTAGAACTGTGATAAACACACTTCTGTTGTTTAAGCCACCTAGTTTATGGTATTTTGTTATAGCAGCCCAACCTGACTAATATAGGATGAGACCCCAGATCTGACTCATACATGGAGGCTCTTTCCAAGATTCTGTGATACCTCTTCCCAAGTAGATCCGTCTTCTGACTCCAAAGCCCCAACTTGAGTTGTATTTTGACATAGGACTTTTGTAATCTTAAAGCAACCTTGACAATCATTACAGCACACTGGTTGAAACACTAGACTAGAAGCCAAGCACACTGGGTTTTATACTAGGTTCTGCCATTCACCATCTTTGTGACCTTGGACTAGTGACTCAACCCTTGAAGCCCTACTTAATTCATTTGTAAAATGAGGATAATGTCATCTCCTCAATCTGCATCATAAATTTGCTGTGAAACTCAACTGAGATAATATCAGTGACAATATGATGCCAATGTAAATTAACATCAGGATGTGTATATCTCTTAGCCTTCTGACTAAAGACTAAGCTTACTGAGAGTATGTTGTAGACTTTCCTCTCTATTCTATATGCTTTTGTAGTTATCAGGTGGCTCCAGCCAGAACAACAGACGTGGCCAAAAGGAGTGATTCTTTTGGGGGATTGTTCCAAGATGAAGGAGGATGTTCAAGGTGAGGGTTGTTTTGCTTCTCATCTGTGTGAACATCAATCTATGAGATTTCAAGACCTTCCTGACCATCTTTGGTCAGCAGTCCACTCTGTCAAAAGCCAAGACTTAGTGTTGGGGTGAAGGAACACTAGAGTTGAAGTCAGAAGACACGACTTTAAATCTTGGCTCAGTTCTTTAGAAGCTCTGTGTCCTTAGGCAAATTACCTCTCAGCCTCAGCTGGGCTGTTACGATTAAAGGATATTTTTGTTAAGTATTGAGCATTTATATTAGTTCCATTCCTTCTCAAGAACTTCATTACAGCACAGGAATTTCACTGAGGGCTTTTTCTAGCTTTGCATTTTACTTTTTTTCTTTTTCTCTCTCCTTTTCCTCTTTTTTTTTCTCCTCTCATGGCAAGCCAAGTTGATTCCCCTTCATTTCACCCCAAGTCATCTGGGTTGAGGGCATTTCTTTCCCTCAGGGTGAAAATACCCAGTGAGTAAACCCAGGCCCTTAATAGCAGGAAAGTCAGATTCATTTAATTTAATCTGGTTTCTGCCTCAGAGTTAATGCCTCAGGAAGAATGTGAATAAGCTCTGCTGTCTCCTTTTTTCTGACAGGCTCTCAGACTGGATCTTAGAAAAATTCTGGTCAACTTAAACAAATGATTCACTGAAGAACGGAAAAAAAACAGTCAGTGTTTGTTTTCTCTTTCTAGTTAATGAATTGAATTGATACAGGAACTTCATCGTGTTCTCAGGGAAATCCTGTTGGCTGGGGCTCCCTCCTCAGCACCACTAAATTTAGGTCACAGCTCGGTGAAGAACAATTACAGATCCTTAATAAAGGATAATTTACCCAGTGACATCAAGCGGGACAGCTGGGCAGGCATTCTTATTTTCTTGTTAATGCTGTGGGGGGCAGGGGACGCAGAATGGGGATGGAATGTTGACAGAAAGTCATTTTCTGACCTTGCATATCCGCTGGCTGACCTGCTTTGTGGCATATGCCAGTCCATGCTTTTACAGCAAGTGAAAGCTGAACCTAATGGAATCCCCACAAAACATTTTCCGAAACTGGGCCAGGACAAAAAAGAAGCTGGGAGAGAGACACGGTGGGAAGAGGCAATTCTGAAGTCCTGCATTTGAATCCTGATTGGTCATGTTTTCTGCCCTCTACCCACCTCATTCTCTACTCTTCATCTATGCTGAATTACTTTACAGCTTTTCATATACTATGCTTTCTCTGTGCTTTGTGTCTTTGCCCACCCTGTTCTTCCAGGATGAAATGCTTTTTCCTCTACTTTGAATGGCTTGTTCTTGCTTATCTTTTCAAACTCAGTTCAGTTATCACCTCTTCCTGGAAGCTTCCTGTGACCCTCCAAGGGTTGCCTTCCTTTGAATCTTTGTCTGACTTCTTGAGCTCCATCGAGGAGGCACTGTGCCATACAGTTCTTGGTGCCCCATTGGTAACACACACCATTGAAACTGATTATCCTAAAGACCTAATGACCTCCTTGTTGCTGAATCCAACAGACATATCTTTGCCCTTTCAATGGAATCTTACACTGTTTACAAATTCTTTCTTCTTGATACCTTCTATTTTGGGTTGACTTGTGCCCCTCAAAAAGATATGTTGAAGTCCTAACCCCTGGTACCTGTGAAGAGTTTGTCCACTTGAGTTCCTAAATGATTTCACCAAGAGGAAACCTGATCACATTGTTTGTTTCCTGAAAGTCTTCAATGAAAACTCAGTCTTTAGTTTAAGATCTAAACACTCCACTATTGCCATCTTGCCTAAGATCTACCTTGTGTCAAATTCTCCATCGTCTTTCTCACCATTCTACCATTTTACCTGTTCTTCAGCCGGATTAAGGTTCTTATGAGTTTTCAAATAAACTGTATTTTTCATGCTTACAAATGCTTTTTCATGATATTTCCAGTACCTGAATCCTCTTTCCTATCTTATCTGCCTAACTCATATTTATCTTTTAAGATTTGACTCAGTCACGATCTTTTCCAAGAAGTCATCTCTGATCACCTCTCCAGATTCAGTAAGGGTTTTGTTTTTTTTTTTTTTTTTTGCGGTACGCGGGCCTCTCACTGTTGTGGCCTCTCCCGTTGCAGAGCACAGGCTCCGGATGCGCAGGCTCAGTGGCCATGGCTCATGGGCCCGGCCGCTCTGCGGCATGTGGGATCCTCCCGGACTGGGGCACGAATCCGTGTCCCCTGCATCAGCGGGCGGACTCTCAACCACTGCGCCACCAGGGAAGCCCAAGGGGTCTTTTCTTTGTGCACTGCTAGCCCTCCATGCGTACTTCCACCATCATTCATACTACACTATGTGCAAGTGTTTTCACATTAGATTCTGTTGAGTTAGGAATCCAGTCTTACTTATTACTGTATAACCAGGATCTCAACCGTAACACTTGCTAGGTAAACGTTTTTCAATAAAAGATTATATAAATGAATTAACCAAGTGCTATGGAAGCGGAAGGAAGATAATGATCACAATAAAAATGGCTTCACAAATCTGAATATAAGACTTGTTCAGGGACTAAGCTAATCTCCCTATTTTGGTATGTATACTATGCAGTGCTGCACTCAGACACATGGTTTGAAGAGGACAGAGCCACATTTTTGTGTGTGTGAGTGAATGAACTAGCTAGAAAATTATAAAACTGTGGTGGAGATTAGTGGTGGGGGAGGGGAAATTCTACCTAATTCCTCTGTCATAGTCTCTCAGTAAACTGAAAAGTCATCTGGAGTCCAAAGCTCAGTTCTGGATCCATTGCTTATTGGTTTTGGGGAAGGTCTTTTTGCCTCTTAAGACTTAGTTTCCACCTATCAAATGGGAATTAAAAATACTTTGCAGAGTTGTTTTGAGGATCAGATAGGACAAAGTTTATGAAAGAGACTACAGTGTCTGATCAGTAGTAGTAAATTTCAACTCCTTTCTTCTCAGGATAGAACAGGCCAAGAGTGAAAGGGAAAAAAATAAAACAGCCAATTTTAAACAAATGATTGATATAATTAAAAACTTTTTTTTTGGTTTAGAGGGACAAATGTGTCAAAAGCAACCTTTAGCAGAAGCTCTTTGTAAGAAGGAGGCATTGCTGAAATTTTAGGAAGCTATTGTGAACAATTAAGGAACACTTTGTGTCAAATTTTTTCAGTCTGAGAAAAAGAAAAAAAATTGAGTTAAATTAAAGAGCAGTAACTGATTCTTGGATGCATAAATTGTGCCATTAAGTTTTCTAGTAGAATATCCTTGATTCTGATTGGTATAATGCAACTCTGGTAATGAGCATAGATGGCATACTTTAGATATAGTTTTGCTTTTGAGTACTGTATATTTTACCATTTAATTTTTCCCTAAAGTTTTCCTTTTTATGTCACTTCAGTAATGTATGTTTCCAATCAAAGACCAAAAGAAGAAATAATAAAACAGCTACAATCTTACCCACCTAGAAACCGCTATTAACATTTCATGTTATATCTTTTGGGATCTTTTCCTAACATATATTTATATTTTTCCATAATAGGACTAGACTGTACATGTTTCATTAAAATGTACTTTTTTCATTCAAAACACCATGAATATTGTTACATGATGGGAAAACATGTGCTGCCAGCCATGAAGAAGTAACCTTTTTCAGACTTCCCTATCACAAACCACTAGAAAATGGTATGAAATATTTAAAACAACAATTTCAAATACTGGACCACAGGAAGTATGGGACTGTGATTCCCCAAATAAGGGAAACAAATGAGGTTAGCCCTACAGTCATCCTGGCTTTTTGCCTAGGGACAATTTATAAACTGTGGGGTAAGAGGCAAGCTCTAAAAGAGACTGGCCGTCTCCTGAGTTGAGGAGGAAGAGACCATTTAGGGGAGAAGAGGCATCTGGGATTTGTTAAAGTACGGGAGAAGATGAAGTGCTCCAGAAATCTGCACGAGGTCCCCTTGTGACACCATGAATAGCAATTTCTACTTGCATATGATGAAACTCCATGAGACTAGGCAAAGAGCAACTTTATGGAAAGAAGAATTATCAGGGAGCTCTAAGCTAAAAAATTGCCAAAGCTCACATAGAGCTGGGGAATTGGTTGAGTTCATGCCAGCCAGAGTGTAGAGACCTTGTTGAATACACAGGGATTTTGTTACAGATGTCAGCAAGGGCACACCATAAGGGGGTGCAAAACAATCCCCAGGTCAGCCCTAATAAAGCTTAAAACAAGCTTAGGAGAAGTCAGATGGATCCACAAATCTCGTGTGATTCTGGGCAAGTTAATTAACTTTCTTAGTCTCAGTTTCCTCACCTGCAAAATTGGGGTGATAACTATATCTACCACCTAGTGTTGCTTGGGGATTAATTAAAGCTCTATAAGAATAGTTAAAGTGGGGTGGGGTAGGAAGAGTGGGAGGGAGACGCAAGAGGGAGGGGATATGGGGATATATGTATACATATAGCTGATTCACTTTGTTATACAGCAGAAACTAACACAACATTGTAGAGCAATTACACGCCAATAAAGATGTTAAAAAAAAAAAGAATAGTCAACATTCATTGAGCACTTACTGTTAGACATAATTGGCTTATAATAAGTACTCTATAAATTCCAGCATCATTTTCAATGGTTGTATGACATTCTGTCCTCAGGAAAGAGCTGTGGCTAGTATCAAAGCTCGTGTGTGCAAGGTATTTCTTTATAGCCACCAAACTAAAAAATCACACTCAACAGCCGTACCTAAAAAAGACTTCGTTACTTTAGCGGTCAGCCAATTCAGTATTTACGGATGGTTTTCAATGACTTGTTAAGTGAACCCAAAGATCTTTATTTTAACCCCCACTGCACAGAACGCTGTTCACTTACTTATTGACTTTCCTCAACTGAACTGTCAAGTCTTGAATGCAGAGACTATGCTTACTCATTTTTTGTATTCCCTCATACAGCAGAGTCTGTTGCAGAGTGGACTCACAATAAATGTTTGTTTAGTTGAATTAAATTCAGAAAGCGTTCATTCATTTACAGAAGAAATTAGGTGGTAATAAAATGCTAAGTCCTGTTCCATTCTACAGAGGAACAGGTAAGCTGCTATATGAATGCAATGAACTGTCCTGTTTAATAGTTGGTAAGCAAATTCTTCCTTTATCACAGGAAATTAGTGCTAACCTTTCCTCTACCACAGTGTGCATTCAAGCCCTCAAGACACCCTGCTGAGGCAGATGGGTGACACGCGAGCAGGAATGTTGTAATAGGCTCAGCATGAAAAGAACCCAGAAATTAAAATAAGATTGAAGCCGAGTGGAGAAAAAGGTTATTAGAATATGTTCTAGAGAAAAAGCTGGAGAATGCTCCATGATCCCTTCCTGAGGGGAAAGAAAAATGTAACTTTCGATTAACTCCCTGATACCTTAACTCTCCCTTCTCCCACATACTCCTTTTAGCAAAAGGAAACCAGCCAATGGCATTTATTTTCACTCCAAGCCTTTGTCAGACTCTTAGGATGTCCAGTAGCTCATTCTGACCACTTGGTGGACATGGCTTGGGCTTTGGACTCAGATCATCTTGGGTGTGATCCTGGCTCTTCCCCAGACAAACTGGGAGACCATGAACAAATCCTTCACACTCTCAAAGCCCCAATTTCCTTACCAATAAGATGGAAATGTTGGTGCTCACTTTGAGAATGCTTGTGAGGACTAAACCATCAAGTGTTGATTGAGTATTCAAAAAGATGTGGTACCCTTGCTTCCTGTTTCTTGAAAGAAGAGTAAATAAAATCCGATTTTGAAAGCCATGTGAAGGGCATGTATTGTTTTCTTGGTCTTTCTCTTTATGTTTATTATGAAGCACTGCCCAAGAGTCTTTTCTTTCTTCTATGAATGGAGAAGACCCTCTCGTCCACCTTTTCATACCAAGGGAGGCGTGGCTTTCCCTCTGGCTCTTTGTGGCTGCTCTCGCATGGGCATGGGTTTGTCTTAGGGACTCACCACAAGACCACCCTCTGACCTTTCTGAGGTCAAATCAGCCTACGCTCAGTGTTCCCAGATGCTCTGCTCTGTCTTTTCCTTCAGGTCATTGACAGCCACACTGCAAGGGAGTATCATGGATCAGAGAGTGACTCTGAAGCTCCAATAAGCCAATGTAAAGGTCATCAGATTCTTTTGGGGTGAATAATTTAGCTTTTGGCCTCCAGATTATTCCCAAGGGGTAAGGAGTACACTCTTTCATAATTCCATGCCATATGCTACTCCTCTGCCTGAATTGTGCTTTCTCCCTCCCCCCTTTCCCAGAACAACTTGGCAAAATCTTATGCTTTTTTAAAGTTTTAACATGTTATTGCCTCCATGAAAACTTCTCTTTCTACATTACATTAACATTTAATGAGATCACATTACTATAACTAGAGTTTTTCCCTGTAAAGTTTGTGGTACAATGAATGTACCCCTTTCTATACTAAGAATGCATAAATTTAGAGTTTCTATTCTCCCTCACCTATCCAATAGCTAGAGAACCAGCAGTTCAGACCTCTCCAAGTTTCTTTTGTTCTATCTTCTACAAAGTTTGGGGTCTCGGGTGACTCTAAGTGCCTTTGGATGGGAGGTGGTCCACTTGGCTTGGTCTCACTTCAGTGTATTTTCTGTGGCATAAGGATGCTCATGGATTGACAGAAGCTGGCCTGGGCAGGTTGCGTCCAAACCCCAGCTGCAGGGAATTCCAAGGTTCCAATGATGGCCACAGATGTTATAATAACTTGGTGTCCTGCAGAAGAACTCCAGCTGAATTGTACAAGGCCTTTGGAATCAAACACTTTTCATCTTCCTCTTTCTTTAGTGGCATAAGGCAGTGGGGATTGGGACTGTTGTAGAACAGTACTCAGGGAAACTGTGCTGCTGCTTGATTGTTTCAAGTCAGATCAGAAACACACAGGTATTCAAGTTTCATCAGCAGAAAATACAAAGGGCTTGGGACCATGTAACAAAGGATTGGAGAAATGCTTGGGGTAAACATGGGAGTATGGCAGGAACAAATGCTACGTGTTCCCCACACTGTTTTCTCTCCTTGAGAAAGTAGCAAGACATTTCCCAATCTCTACTGCAAGTAGGTTGGGGTCATATGACTGACTTTTGGACAAAGCAATGTGCATGGAAATGATGTAAGGCACTCTAGGCATGGTCTTTAAAAACCCTCGGGACTTCCCAGGCAGTCCACTGGTTAAGACTTTGCCTCCCAGTGCAGGGGGTGTGCGTTCGATCCCTGGTCGGGGAGCTAAGATCCCACATGCCTTGCAGCCAAAAAACTAAAACATAAAACAGAAGCAATATTGTAACAAATTCAATAAAGACTTTAAAAAAATAAATAAATAAAAACCTGACCCTCCAGCTCTCTTCTCCTTTCCAAGGCAATGTAAAATGAGTTCCAGGGGCAGGGTTTCAGGATGAAGGTGAACAACTCAACTCTCACTGGACTGTGATATGGGTGAGAAACTTGCGTTAAGTCACTGCTATATTAGTGTTTACTGTTACCCTAGCATAGATTAACTGACTTAAGAAGAGGGAAGGAGCTTTCCTTGCCTTTCAATCTATTCTACAGTTAGGTCCAGGAATTAAAAAAAAAAAAAAAAAAGTAGCTCCAGAAAATTCCAAGGAGCTACAGTTTAGTAGGAAAACATCTACTGGGCTACAGCCAAAGGAATACAGCTCTAGCAATTAGATCTTTTGGTTTTCACATACAGCTAGCAGCACAGACTAGTCTCAGGGCACCTAAGTGAGGACAATTTCTAGAAACTTCCACATTATCAACTCAGAAACAATCCACTTCGTGTCTTTCTGGTGATGCTCCTCTCCCAGGTCTTGGCTCTCTTTTCTTCCAATATAGTCAAGCCTTCTTCCCTTGTATCCTCCTATAAGGGGAAGTCATCATTGGTGAGACTAATTGAAGTATGCTCTTCTACGGGAAGCTCTGCTTAGTGATTCTGGAAAATTTATCATTTCCATCTGTAATCTGAAGTAGATGACAACTTCTCTTGCTAAAATCATAATTTTAATCTGTAGGCAAATGCCCATGATATTATGTATTACAGTAATAAGGTTGCCCTACTTACTGGTATACCTGCCCTAGTAAACTGTGATCTCCTTAAAAAAGGGGACCATAGTTTTGCACGTTTGCCATCTCTGTATGTCCAGCACCCAGCAACCAGGCTTGGTATAAAGAGATTTATGGTCCAAAAAGAAATGACCAAGGTACTTACCTTCCAAAAAACACCCAGAAGCTTTTTTCTGCTTTTTCTATTTTTTTTTTTAAATCTTTATTGGAGTATAATTGCTTTACAATGGTGTGTTAGTTTCTGCTTTATAACAAAGTGAATCAGTTATACATATGCATATGTTCCCATATCTCTTCCCTCTTGCGTTTCCCTCCCTCCCACCCTCCCTGCTTTTTCACTTTGCTTGTGGTGGCTCTTTGCCTGGAAGTTGGAAGCTACAGTTCTGCCACACATTTCTACCAATATTTCTCCTTAGAGAGCCTTTACCTAGGATAACCTCTTTGGGGTGGGCACAAGGATATGCCCTAGGGACATGCCCCTCCCCCGCCATGTCCAAGAATTATAATGAAACAGTTGCCTCAAGGCTGGAATTACCCTCCATTCCTGCTGGCAGCAGCCAATGGCTTTGTGGGGCTAGCAGGCTGAAGTCATACTTGGAGCAGACTTTGCTCATGGAGATTCGTCTCAAATGCCATGTGCAAGGGTGACTGGCCATTACACCCAAAACAAAACTGGTTAGTGGCCCTCCTCCTAATTTTTTCTCAACTGAGGAAAACAGCTCAGAAAACAAAATTCTGAGGACTCATATACTGAGAGAACATAGAATCGTAAGAGTTTAGAGACGAGAGGAGACTTTAAGATCTTTTTCCAATCTCCCCACTCAGAAAATTGAGAACCAGAGAGCAAAGTGATTCACCCCAATTCAAAACATTTGAGAGCAGAAAAGCCAGAATTAGAACTGGGTTGCTGGAGAATGTGGAGGTACTCTTTTCCTCTTACTCTTAAGCTGCTAAAACACTTTTTTTCCTGACAACGTGTGGGATCCGAAGTTGGGCAATACCTACAATACATACTGTATACTGTGTTCAAAGCTTCACAGGGGTCATCTAATCTCACCTCAAAAACACTATTCTCTGTTCTGCAAAGGAAGCAACTGAGACTTTATTAAGCAGCACAACAACCTGCCCAAGTCCGCCCAGCCACTCAGTGTCTGAAGAGACTGAATATCTACCTGCCTGTTTCTAGGGCCCAGGATCATAACTGCATTTTACGGCAATTTGGTGCCACTGAGAAATGAGTATGTTGTAACCCCCAAATTCAAGCCCTTCCTGAATGCCAGAGCATGCCCTCGGCCGAGCTGTGAGACACACCACTTGTCTTTAGGGCACAGGACCACATCACTTGCCCAACCTACATCGAGCCTTCCAGAGGGGTTCCTTTTGCTTTGGAACCACTGACTGATTCCCTCAATTTTGGTTTCAGCTCTGCTGCCAACTTCTGTGTGATTTTTATAAAGTTCCTACATCTCTCTTTACTTCATGAGTCACCTCAATGCCAACTCCAATAAGTTGTGAATCAGAAGTCTGAGTCTCTGTGGCGAAAATCATTTTGAAGCCACAGACAGGCTTGGTGGAAAAGTATGTATGATTAGTGATGCTTGCCATAGATACTAAGGGGTTGGTATCATACATGATATGATTTGCCATCCACAGACCAGAGGATTTTTGGGGTCCCTCTGAGGTACCTCCAAGTTAAAATGAAGTCCTCCTTGAATTGGCAGTGAAAGAATTAATCAGTTAGTTATTCCTTCCCTCCACCTCAGAAACCTGCAGTCTGTGGAAAAGATCTTTGATGGTGAATCTCAGGAAATAGCAAATCCAATATTTTGCCCAGTGGGCAAGCACCCTCCTACCACCAGCTGGAAGGGCACATGAGGCGCCCTCTTTAGCTATAACTTGAGGTGATCCACAAGTGCTTAGAGCAGAGAGACAGAGGGAAACTGAGATGCCCCAGGACTTGAGAGGTGATGTGTCTCGGTTTAAAAAGTTTCATTATAAAATTTGAGACCTAGACAATCTCCCTGTATCTGTGTGATTAGGAATAGGGCAAGCAGAGCCAGAGGGGTAAAGCACCATTTTATTTCACATGTTTACTGAGAATCTCCTCTGTGCTACGCACTATGTTAGACAGAGAAAACAAACAATAAGCGAGGCACAGTCCCTGGCTTCATGGAATTTATCAACTGTAGTAGAGATGACCAGCTGTCCATCAGAGATATATGCTTCCCCTTCCAGAGGCGAGAGGTGTTACTGGAAAGAGGCTGTCGGACAGAGATTACTTTACTCAGCCTCCTTCAAAGTCACATGAGGCCTTAAAGTGAGTTCTTGCCAACAGAATGAACAGAGGGGATGTACTGCACCTCCAGGGCAAGCAGCCTAAGGAGGAGATGTGCCTTCTACACTTTCTTTCTGCTCCTGTCCTGGATGAACAGTCTCCTAGAGGACTTGGGTACCACGAGGACCTGGATCACCTGTGGAAAACTAACTGCTGGCAATTAACACCTGCATCCAACTGCTAACATGGGCAAAAAATACACTTGGACTGCGTGTGAAAATACAAGCCACTGAAGTTTTGGAGTTTATTTGTTACATCAGCTAGAGTTTCTTCAACAAATACACCCTATAGTGTTTGGAGCAGATACATAAACCAGAAATTACAATGTCACTTAATTTTGTCTCACGATAGTTCTATGTGCTATGGGAATATAGATCTGGGGATCAGGAAAAACTTCCTGCTAAAAACTAAACGGCCCATAGGAATTAGCTATGGGAAAGGGCGTGGATAGCATGGAGGTGGAGGGGTCAGAGGAAACGGCAGGTGCAAGGGCCCTGAGGAAAGAAGGCACATGGCACCTTCTGTAAAAAGCAGAGTTAAAAGCTTGCACTTAAGGTTGAAACAGGGAGTGGGGAGTAAACAGGATGGAGTGGTGAACAGGGCCAGATCATGGCATGCTGCAAGTTTTAACTTTGACGTGAAGACAGTGGCAATCCATTATTGCTTCCCACTCTCTAGCACAATGTCAGCTCCAAACGAGTGAACATATATTGGTTGCCTGGTAGATTAACAAATGAGTGGACCATTTAAGAGCCTGTTGTACTAGTTCAGATGAAAGATGATGGGGTATAAACAAAGGTAATGAAGGGTAATTGATGTGGCTATAGCTGAGAAATTTATTACTTAGCAAGTGATTGTTTGTGTGTGGGAGTACAAGGATGGTTTCCAGGTTAGCTTGCTTGGTGAGTTGCTACTGGTATATATAATAATTGCCATGTACCAGGGACTGTTATAAGCATTTTATGCATGGTCATTTATGTAATCCTTATAAAACCCTACGAGTTAAAGTTAAGTACTATAAATATCAGATGAGAAAAATGTGACACAGAGGGATTAATAGTTTACCCCAGGTCACACAGCAAGTTACCATTGGAGCCAGGAGTTAAACTCAAACAGTCTGGCTTTGGAGTCTGTGCTGTCAATGGTAAGAAGTTTTTATTTGCTATTATAAGACATAGGAGGGGAATCTGCATTGGGAAGAAGAAATTGAGTTCAAATTTAAACTTGTGAAATTTAAGCTGTCTGTGGAACACACAAGTGGAAATATCAAGTAGGGAGGTGAGTATTTGTAATACAATAGATGAAGACTGCGCCTAAAGTTCAAACTCTAAGAAAATGATCACAGAAAGACTGAGAGTTTATTGCAGTTAGTACAAAACTGCTAAGAAAGAAAGCAACCATATGAGTGTAGACAATATGAGATGAAAATGTTGGGTGGCATAAAAGACATCAGTGGGCTTTACAGGATGTGCATGAAGAAAGAATAGGAAGATTGAAATGGAGTAAAGACAGAAACATTTCCCTTAGTTAAACCTGACTAAGGGTCCCATTGATTTCCTAATGAGAGAGGGCCGGGAAATCACCAGCAGAGCTAGAGTATATCACTGCTTTTACTATAAACAATGGTTAACATTTATTTAGCACGTGCCCCTCTTCTGGACACTTTGAAAGCACTCCGTGCACATTTTCTTTTTTGATCTTCTTAACAAATCCATGCAGTAGGCATACTTTTTATTCCCATTTTACATATGGGGAAACTGAGACTTAGGTGAAGGAAGCTGCCCAAGGACGCAGGAGTGACAAGTTTTGGAGTGACACTTCACTCGAGCCTTCTGACTCTTTATCCTGGTAATGCCCTTTCTCCTACTCTTCACATACAGCCTCGGCTAAGCCAGACTGTGTTTCTGAACTAGGACGTTTCCCAATGTTCACAATATGTTCTTCATGTGTGTTGTTCAAGACAGTCCATTGCTTTCTAGCTGCCCTTTTCCCCATTGACTTATCTCTGGACTGACTGGGAGGTGGATGCTGTACTTGCATGTGCAATTCCCAATTCGTTACTTCCTGGTGGACTTGATTTCTTATTCTGGGGCCCAGGAGGGTGAAAATTGCCCAAGAACATCCTAGGGTTTATTTGGGGCAAACTATGAAGAAGGTAAATTGTGCCCTTTCTTCCTTTCATTTGACTTCAGTAGCTGCCTTTTCGCTAGTACTATCCCAACTCTGCAACTTTCTTACTATTTAAAGTACTTTTATTGAACCTCTTCTGTGAACCTGGATCTGTGCTCCATGTTGTACATATAAAGATAAATAAAATATGTTTTACTGTAAATTCAGGAATGTAAACAAGTAGAGTGTGATATGATAAATGCTATAAAAAAAAGCTTCTTCAAGGTAGAGAGAAGCACAAAGCAGGGAGTACTAAACCATTCCTAAGAGTGAGGGTTTGATAGTTCTAGGTATACTCCCCAGGGCTAGAGCAAGTTGAGCTGGTTTTCAGAAGATAAAAGATTCCCTGGGCTGGATGTGGAGGTCATGTTGAGTAACCGGTGAAGAATCAGGCAGTCTGGAGGTACAGAGGTCTGATTTACCAGGGGACAAGCTGGAAACAGTGAGTAGTCCATTATGACTGGGGCAGAGTCTGTAAGATGGAGAGAAATAGGATGCAAAGCTGAAGAGGCAGGCCAGAGACAGATTTAGAGAGGGCTTGGATATCATGCTAAAGAGTTTAGACTTTCTCCTGTTCTGACCGAGAAAAGTCAACAAAGGATTTTCATCAGGGCAGCAGTATTATGAGACTTTTGTTCTTTAGGTTCATTCTGGTGGCTTCTTGGAAACTGATCCAACAGATTTTAGAGACACAGTTTGAGGGTAGGATAAAACTGAGAGATAATGAGGGACTAAATGAATGTAGATGCAGTGGAAAAGGAAGACAGGCGTTCTGAGAGCTATTTATGAGAGATTTATGAGAACCCAAAGGGAATGCTCACCAGGGCTGTTAAGGTTTCTGACATGAAAAAATATGGATGGTGATACCATGCAGCAAGAAAGAATTCCAGGTCCAACAGGCTTCCAGAAGGGATGAAAATAAATAAGTCTGTCTTTGAATGTGTTTTCATTTGAAATTCCATTTGTACATCCAGGTAGAGATAGTGAATGAGGGATTTAAAATATAGGTTTGGAGTTTAGGAGAGCAGTGTGGGCTAGAGACAGAGATTTGTGTTATTAGCACACAAATGGTAAATAGATGTGTTTTTTGTAAGAAAAAAAAGGGCAGACTTTATCCTACAGAGTGAGAAGAGAGCTAGGTAGAGGATGGAAACTCCTGGCATGCCAACATTTAAGGGTGAAGAAAGGAAAAAGAGAGAGAAATTGTTTACTGGATGATTAAGGGAAACCAGACAGAAAGAGTTCACTGAGGCAAGGGACAAAAGAATTTTAAAGAGTTAAATGTCAACAGAGCAACAGGGAATAAGACACGGAGTGAAAAAGGGTCAGCTGGCTGTGGCAGTTACTAGGTCACCAGAGACCATGGAAGAGAAGTTTTGTGAAGTGATGAGGCCCAAAGCCAAATGGCAGTAGTAGGTTAGGGAGTAAACAAAGCTTGAGCAAGTGAAAGCAGTGAATGCAGCTACTGGTTTAAGAAGCTGAGGTCAGACAGGGTGACTTTGCTCAAGGTGGTGAGGCTCATACGGGGTGTAGCCGGGGCGTCATACCAAGTGGCCTGAGGCATTCAAATATCCTTTGAGGGTTTTCATTTAGTCATTTATTTATTTATTCAGGTATGTATTGGTCACCTACTCTATTCTAGATGACCAGGAGTTAGACCCCTTAGATATCGTATCGTGCAAAGCAAGGTATGGGTAAGTGTCAAGAACAGTCTAAGATTTTACTCTACTTGCAAGCTAACACGTTAGCCTGCCACGGTTTCATGGCAGCTGGCTGAAGGGAGGAGACTCCTGGGTCAGAGAAAGAGAACAGTTGATTGCTTATAGCAATAACAGTAACCAGAGTAACATCATTTTCTTAAGCCAAGTTCTGGAGCCTCAATTCCCATAGGGTGGGTGACACAATTAGGGCCATGTGATGTCTACATACACAGCAAGAAGCATTACAGGGGAAGAATTCTGAGCTTAGGGAACTTGGATCTTTTATAACGGGCAGCAAGCATTGCCTAACCTTTGACCCAGTATTTAACTCTATTATATTGGACAGCAAATAAACCTGCCTTCTGCCTTCTACTTCTAGCTTCCACAGCTGTCTGCTATACAAACATTCAGGAAAAAACAGTCCAGAACAAAGGGAAGCAGAGCTTCTATTTGTAAGATGTGCAGAAATACAAAAAAAACTCATGGAAAATTGTCTCTGAACAATGATGTGGTATAAACTACAAAGTTCCTACTTAATATTCATTTTCTTCCACTTAGTAATAAAACCCAAATAGATACCAGACAGAAATGTACCTAATTGAAGACTGCGTGAGAGCTGGAGCTCCAGCAGCCTTCTTGTGACTGAAGGTTGTAGCTACACATCAAAAGGGGTAGAATAGAGTGACAGGAGGAGTCTGGGTCCCTGATAGCAGCTATGGACTGACTGCCTATCTCTAGATTTTATGTGAGTGGATAAATCTTTATGTGTTTATGACATTATATTGGGTTTTGCACTATAATGGCATATTAGCAGCCATACACTAATAGTTACTATTAGTAACTGAATGCAGTTACTAACTAACACAGATAAGGGAAAGAATCCTAGACAGAAGTCAAGATAACGAGGGGATTAGAATTACAGCTTTCAGTTTGCTACTAACTTACTGTGTTCCCATGAGTATGCAACTTGACCTCTGTCAACTTCATATTTCTCAGCTAACTCTTAGGTACTTCCTAACTCTAACATTCTTTTGGTTTTCAGTTCTTAAAATATCGATCCTTTTTTGTTTTTCAGTACTCCTTTGTTCTGTATCTTATTTTCTTTTGGACAGGTGCCCATCTGAAAAGTAACTGGATGAAAAGAAATCAGATAATATCTTAATTTGTTGTCTCCCTTCTCCTAAAACAGAAATATTGCACTTTGGAGATGTCTTAACCTAGGGGTACAACTTTCTAATGGATTCCCAGGCAGTTTAGTTATTTATTTATTTGGCCGTTCAGCATGTGGAATCTCAGTTCCCCAACCAGGGATCGAACCTGTGCCCTCTGCAGTGTAAGTGTGGAGTCTTAACCACTGGACCACCAGGGAAGTCCTCAGGCACTTTTAAGCTTAGTAGGTGAAGAGCTTAAATGAAAATAGCTCATAATAATGAAAATTATCTGTTATAACTTCTCTATTCTTAGTGCTTAGCACAGAACCTGGCATGCAATAGGTCCTCAATAAATGTTTATTGATAAACGAACCAACACCCCCATTTTAGAGAATAGAAAAATTAAGGGCTAGAAATGGGTGGGGGATGATCTCCTTTGATTATATTTGATAAACTGGTACCTTCACTACCATGCGGAATGCGGCCCAGGAGTTTTCATATAAAATAAATCCTTGATAATCTAAAATAGAAGAGGTCAAAAAGAAAAAAAGTGATATTTGAGTTAAATGGTTTCTGGTTATCAGTTTTTCTTTTTTAAAGAACAGTAGGTCATTTGTTCGTTGGAAACATAGCTGTCAGTTTAAATTATGCCCTCGTTTGAGTAAATTGATATTGGATAATGAGATTTCACTGAATGGCTATATATATTTTTTTCTCTGGGCTAAATAATTCCAGTTCCTCTAACCTTTTCTCATGAATTCTATTTTCTAGGTTCTTAATCACTCTCTTTGTTCTCCCATGAGATTGAATAAAAATGTTAACCAGTAACACATACCATAGGATGAGTTTTACATGAACATTAGCTCTACATCACCTTTAAGTACATCACGTCATCGGTGACTATAGTGTCAGATCTAGTCTTTTATTATATACTAGAATACTATTCTTCCTAACTAATGTGTGGAATTGCCTCTGAGTTTGTATTAGTCTTAGTCTGTAGGTCCATGATGCCAACTCTCTGTATATTACCAAGAATCTAAATAATTAATATTAAGCAAACCAAATGGCAAGTTAGCAGGCGGGATTTTCTCATTTTCAATCTGAATATTTCATCTGTTCACTCATGAATCCATCCATCGATTCTTTCAACTAGCATGTATTGTTCTCTTACTCTGTGACAGGCTCTGTGCTAAATGCTGCTGTAGACACAAAAGAGAGCCCAGAGGCTCAAGGGTCAACACCAACTATAAACCAGCAATTACAATAGAGTGTGGTCAACACAGAGATCTAAAGACAGGATGCTATAAGAACATGACTGCCCCCGAATGCACTTGCGTTCAGATATCTTGAAGGACAAGTAGTTAACCAGGCAAAAAGAGTGGTTGCTGCACTATGTAATACTAACATATACTATAAAATAGTTATTACTCCTAAAGGATTGTAGATTGGGGGAGATGACTTTATGCGCTTGCCATGATACAGGACCATGACTGAAGTAGAATGCCTTTCCTGTGTCAGGTACTATGTGAGATGCTGGAGCTACAGCAGAGAATAAGCTAAAAACGTTGGGGAGCTTAATGTCTAGAGGAGGATACAGACAAGGGAACTGATGGTTAAAATTAGTGACCTATTTTTTCTCAGGACAGTATCAGTTTATTCCCATTGCCCTGTCTTAATTATTAACCATATTCCCTTTCACTTTCAAAACTGTCCTGGTTTGAATGATAAAATTTTATATGGTCATCCTTGTCATGGTACAATGTGACAATTGCTACCCAAGAGGTAATAGAGGGTGTGATGGGAGCCTTGATGAAAGAAGAACAAGAAGAAGCTTCTAACGCAGTCAGTGAACCAGTACACTGATGTTACTGATGACTTATTTCTAGAAATTTACAAATGCTAGCGATGAGGTAAATTCCTTATCCGAGAAGAAATACTCAAAAAAACTACCCAAGAAACTGTTTTAATAGCCTGACCAAGGGAATTGTTGATAACTCTGTTACACTGGTGCGGAAATGAAGGTGTCTAATGGAGCATCAAGCTGTGTCCATGAGAAGTCAGTTTTTCTCATATGCAATTAGCAGAGCTGTACAATCAATAGTGTGTCCCTTTGGAGGGGTAACAGAATCAATCGGTTTACAAGATTAAACTTGTCTGGACGGCTGTCCATTCTGTTGGAAGAATGTTTGAGCTGCTATCAAAATGAATCCTGAAGTCACCCAAATGAAAATGTGTCTCAGAATTTCTTGAAGGTCCAAGTAAAGCGCTTGTGCACGTTTGGAAAGAAATGGATACACACATCATCATTCAAGGTATTTTTACTTTTTCCCATTAAACACATATATATACCTTGGAGGAAGAATCAGGAATATTTAAACTCAAAAGGCAAAACATACTTTGAGAATGGATTGAATTGATAAACAACAGATTATGTAAAAATGACCCCTTTTCTTGTATGTGTGAGGTTGGGGTTCCTTAGTGGCTTAGTGGCGTGTCATCCAGTCAGGAGGACTCAGAAAGCTAAAGAGACAGGAGGAGGGCTGAAGAGATACCTATTGTCATGCATCCATTTATCATTCTCAACTGGCTGTAACTACAGGTCCAGGGGAAGAGAAAAAGGAAAGTCTCTGAGACGGTAGCATGACTTTTGAAGAGCCAGGATTGGAAGAAAGAAGTAAGGGAGAAAACCAAAAATATTTAGCATCTCTACATGCCAGGCACTGGCTGAGTGCTTTACTTATGATGCCTCCTTGGTTCCAACAATGATCCAGGTGTAAATATGATGAAACCCGTGAATATGGGAAACCCGTGACTTAGGCAGTTTCAGTGATTGGTCCAAATGTAGGCCACATACACTGATGGTGCCTCAGCTAAAGCCCAGTTTAGTTAAACACCAATGACTGTGTTATTTCTTCTATTTATTCTTCCAGTAATATCTTGGGTCTTAAAAAATGGATATTTGTGATATGTGAAGTTGGTGAAAGGAGAGGAGATTCCTAAGGGAAAGACTGGCATGAATGGAGGTTCTATTTTAGCCGGGAGTAGAGCATGTTTACAAAACACATACCATAGACTCTTCTTCCATCATGGCTAGAGGTGGCCAAAATACAGCATAATCTTTTTAGCAGCAGAACAAAGAAATAATAATAATAAAAGATGAAATTAAACAGAGAAGATTATCATGTTCTCTGTAAAGAATAACCAGAAGATTCATCTCGGGCCCTGTATCAGTTGGAGTTCTTGGTTGCAAGCAACCATTACCACTTTTGGTTAACTAAAGCAAATGAAGAGGGGAAATCCAAAGAACTGACTTTCAGGAAGCGTAAGAACCAGGACGGCTCCTGGAATCAAGGAAGCAAAAACTGACAGTTTCTTCTAGGAGCTGCCACCAGCATAACGATCCAAACTCCAGTGTGGCTACGGGCCCACTCTTTGATGAGTGCAGCACTGAGAACAAAGGAGGTAGTTCCACAAAGCAAAAGCCATGTTAAAAACTACATGATGTTATAAAAAAGAACGAAATAGCACCATTTGAAGCAACATGGATGGACCTAGAGATTGTCATACTGAGTGAAGTAAGTCAGACAGAGAAAGACAAATATCATATGATATCACTTATATGTGGAATCTAAAACAAAAAAAAAAGGAACAAATGAACTTATTTATAAAACAGAAATAGAGTCACAGATGTAGAAAACAAACTTATGGTTACCAGAGGGGAATGGGGGGAGATAAATTGGGAGACTGGGATTGAGATATACACACTACTATATATAAAATAGGTAACAAATAAGGACCTACTGTATAGCACAGGGAACTCTACTCCATACTCTGTAATGACCTATATGGGAAAAGAATCTAAAAGAGCATGGATATATGTATAACTGGTTCACTTTGTTGTGAATCTGAACACCTGAAACGAACACAACATTGTAAATCAACTATACTCCAATAAAAATTATTTAAAAAAACCTATGTAATGTCAGCAAAAAACAGCCTATTGCCTTTAATTCTCACCACTATGGCTTTAATGCCCTTCCCCTATATATTCGTTTCTTAGAACTGCATAACAAATTACTATAAACTGGGTGGTTTAAAGCAATGGATTTATTCTCTCAAAGTTTGGAGGTTAGACATCCGAAATTAAGGTGTCCTTAGAGCCATGCTCCCTCTGAAGGCTCTAGGGGAAACTCCTTCCCTGCTCCTTTCTAGTTTCCGGTGGCTCTAGCGGTTACTAGCATGCCTTGGCTTGTAGTTGCATCATTCCAATCTCCCACTCCATAGTCACATGGCTTTCTCCTCTGCGTGTGTCTTCTCTGCGTGTGCGCTCCTCTCCTTATAAAAAAAAAGTGGCCATTGAGCTTAGTGTCCACCCTAACTCAGTATGACCTCATTGAAACTCAACTAATTACATCAGAAAAGACCCTCTTTTCAAATAAGGTCACATACCGAGGTCCCAGGTGGCCATGAATTTGAGTTGGATACTCTTCGATCCACTGCACCCTGTCATTCTTAAACCATTTGCTACTTTCTGTCAGAAACTACACTGACCTTTAATTGACGACTTAAGTGTGTCTTTATATGGGGCTGTGAGCCTTTAAGTATATAAACATGTCATGTTTATGTTTTGCTCAGCATCTAGTACAGCGTCTGCTCCACTGCAGGCACAAAATCAGTTTACTGAATGAATACGTAAGTGAATACACAAATGAATTACTAACTAGTAGAAGACATTAAAAAAAGCTATAAAACTCATGAATGACACTTGGCATGTAGCCCTACACAAGATTAGAGTCCCATGGCTCTGTCATATACCAGAATAACACTATTGCAGAAACAGCAAATAAAATTATGTTTCCTATCCCCCAGGAGGGTTTATAATGAATCGACTATTGAGAAAATTGACTTTGCTTCCACTTTGATTCTTACAAATTCTCAGAAAAAACAGACAATTTCCAACTTCCATGTATTTTCCTTATATTTCTCATCTAACTGGCCTTTTCACAGTGTGATTACATCATGCAATGCTGTTTATCTCCTCCCTTCCTTGGCCCGCTTTCTTTACTTTCACACCCATTGCAGAGGAGTTTGCTTTTCCTTCAAGGATTTTATTTTTGTACCCTGCTGGTCTGCACTTAATTTACATCTTCTCCTCCAGCTTCAAAGGTTTGCGGAGTCTGTGGCTTCACCTCCTTAACAGTGGTCACTTTACTCTTTGAAGTTGAGTTTTCATTGGAAGAGAGACACTGTGTCTTTTGGCTCTTTCTCTTCACCCACACTGTCCGGAGATGAGGGCAAACCACAGCTGCCCTAAGGATTTTATGGGATAAACCTGATACTTTCTGAATATAAGGAGATAGTCCGCTTCCCTGCTATGACTTGGAACAGGAGAGAACAATGATTCTAAGTTTAGGCAAAATCTTTAGAGGCGCTGATCCTTAAGTGTTGCTCTGTCATGGGAATGTTTTGGGCATAAGAGGACATATGCACATTCCCACAAATCACCTGCGAGAGGCTGGCAGCGCTGTCTTTTATTGTTGACTCCCGTTTCCACAATATAACCTTCCTCCTTTGCTGTGCCTGCCCTGATCACACTTCAAGTTTACAATACAAGATTTGTTTTCCATCCTGTTCCTCATGCTTTGAGAGAGCTCACTTTGATGACAGTGCCAGGAACTAATTGTGAGGGGAACCAATTGTATGGGAGGATAAAGTCCATGGAGGCCAGAGGTCCACTGCATCCTGAAGAGAAGGGAGGTGCCATAAGAGGATGTGATTCCAGGGAAGATTCCCAACTTCCTTTCCTTGAGAACTCTCAGTATAGGATGTCCAACTCTCCCACTGGAATTAATGAATCTTATGTTTGGAATGGACTATAGAAAAATTCAAGCTATTTTAGAATATGAATTCCTTGGGCAATTGTTATAGAAAAGAAAGAGCTGAGAGTCAGATCAACAGGAGGCAGAATCTTAGCTCTGCCTCTGGTTGGGGTAACTTAGGCTAATATTAACAATACTGGCAAGCATTTATTTAGCACATACTATGGGCAAGGCAATGGGATGAGTGCTTTGCCCTCAACAGCTTACTTTATCTCAATTAACAGTTCCGTGAGTAGGTATTATTATTCTTATTATGCCTTACAAAATAGAACACAAATATACCAGGTCAGACATGTCTCCTAAGGTTACAGAATTACTAAAGAGGAGAATCAAGTCTTAGGGTAAGGTGTTATGTGCTCATGTGCTGAACAACTACATAACACTGTAAAAAACTATACCTTGCCAAGCCTTGTTTCCTCATATGGAAAATGAGACTAATAATCCTACTTATAGTTTAATAAGATTAAAAAAAGTTGTGGCTGGATTGTGAAAGTGACTAGCTAATTACCTAGAACATACGTTTTCAACATGATTGTTAATACTCTTCTTTCTGCCTTTCTCTCTTCTGGAAACTACAAACCTTACATCTCACCTTGGGAGACGCTGGACAAAAGGCTTTGCTATTGTCCAGCATGGCTTGGTGACTTGGCCCAGTGGTTCCACAGGGCTGACTTGCTCATACCCAGCCAGCCCCATGAGAGCAAAGTCACGGGAGCGGACTCTACAAGGCTGCCAGGCATCGCTCTCTCCTCTCGGCACATCCTACTTAGCACAAGACTAATACGTGTTGGCCAGAGAAGCCTCCCTTTTGCTCCCTGTTTCACAATATCTTGATGAAATGTGGTTCAAAAGGGCACCAACCAAGAGTTACACAACCTCCCACTCCTGCAGCATTAAGAAACTAAAGCATCCTTCTGACTCTTCTGCAGCTCAATTGGGGAATCCGGTCAACCTCTTAGCCCCTTAGAATTCCCAGTGCGGATAACCTAAACCTTAGCCTCATTTCTCTAGGGGGCTGTCATTAGACCTGCTTCATTTATATAATTTTCACAGCCATCCTCCAGCGTCAGCGTCAGTGCCCAACTTTACACAACCGAAGCTCAGCAAGAATCAGAACCTCATTCAAAGTCATGCATGAAGAATTCAAACAAGATCTGTTTGATTTCAAGGCTCTTTATATTATTCCACTTTTCATCATTACACTGGACTGGCAGTCCAGGGAAAAGTATTCAGAAAAAGCATTCATTCATTCATTTACATATATTTATTGAGAGTCTATGATGTGCCAAATAGAGATGCTGGGGATATAGCAGTGAACAAAGAAAACTCTTCTGTTCTGGCACAAGCTTGCAATCGAATTGAGTAGGAAACAAACAATGAATAAACATATAAATGTGTAAATGTCAGTTAACAGTAAGTGTCAAGAGGAAGATAAAACAATAAATGCTGGAGAGGGTGTGGAGAAAAGGGAACTCTCTCGCACTGTTGGTGGGAATGTAAATTGATACAGCTACTATGGAGAACAGTATGGAGGTTCCTTAAAAAACTAAAAATAGAATTACCATAGGACCCAGCAATCCCACTACTGGGTATATACCCTGAGAAAACCATAATTCAAAAAGAGTCACGTACCACAATGTTCATTGCAGCTCTATTTACAATTGCCAGGACATGGAAGTAACCTAAGTGTCCATCGACAGATGAATGGATAAAGAAGATGTGGCACATATATACAATGGAATATTACTCAGCCATAAAAAGGAACGAAATTGAGTTATTTGTAGTGAGGTGGATGGACCTAGTGTCTGTCATACAGAGTGAAGTAAGTCAGAAAGAGAAAGAGAAATACCGTATGCGAACACATATATATGGAATCTAAAAAAAAAAATGGTCATGAAGACCCTAGGGGCAGGATGGGAATAAAGACACAGACCTACTAAAGAATGGACTTGAGGACACGGGGAGGTGGAAGGGTAACTGGGACGAAGTGAGAGAGTGGCATGGACATATATACACTACCAAATGTAAAACCGATAGCTAGTGGGAAGCAGCTGCGTAGAACAGGGAGATCAGCTCGGTGCTTTGTGACCACCTAGAGGGGTGGGAGGGAGGGAGATGCAAGAGGGAAGAGATATGGGGATATATGTATGTGTATAGCTGATTCACTTTGTTATACAGCAGAAACTAACACACCATTGTAAAGTAATTATACTCCAATAAAGATGTTAAAAAAAAAAAAGAGTCAAAGCAGGCTTCTCTGTTAAGGTGACTTCTGAACGGAGCCTTGGATGAAGTGAGGAAGCGATTGATGTGGGTACTGGGAAGGAGCATTCCAGGAAGTGGAGACAAAGGGTGCCAGGTCCCTGAGGCAGAAGTGTGCTCCACATGTTTGAAAAAGAGCATAGCGGCCCACATGTCTGGCCAGAGTAGGTCACATCACAAATGATCCCTGCCGGGCCATTGAGGGGTCTTGGTGTTTTGTTGTGAGACAGATGAGCTGGGGGAAGGGGCGGAGTGGAGGGGGCTCTGACCTTCAGAAAGTCACTTCAGTCTCAGCACTAGAAAATGAAGGGCTCAGACTGCATAGATAGTTCCCAAGCCTGGCTGCACGGCAAATCCAATAAGCATCCAGTTAAAGATCTAATTGACTGGGCTCCTGCCTAAACCCACAGACCAGGATTCAGTAGGTCTGGGGTCCCAGCTTCACTGGAGGTTCTGATATCCAGATGTATTTGGCACTGTTTTCCTAGACCCATTCTAGGATTTTCCTGATCAACCCCTCCATCCATCATTATGTCTGTACAGGGAAAGAGCAGTAAATACAATATTAGCAGGTGTGAAAAGGCTTCTGTTATTGTTATCTGTGTAAGCAATTACAGTATGATCTCATTACCTTCCTCTCTCATGACTGCTTTCTTTCTTCCTCTGAACATGAAGAAGAGATTAAATAGCTAAAGAGAGCAAATTATTACATTCTAATGCAGAAGGCTCTTGGATCAAACCCACTATTTCTGTGTGCTTTTCTGATGGCCTGCAAATTGACCTATCAAACTGGAGACTTGTGTGCTGTCTAAATAATCTGCTTTATATTCTGTAACATTGCTCCAATTACTCGTCCTTTCAATAAACTTAATCTATTGATTGGGATGCCTTATTCTATTTCACACTCTTGCTCTTGCTCAAGAAAAGCCTCAGTAGTCTCATAATGAAAGTAAAATAGACTTAAAACGCTCAGGGAATTTTCCTTCCCCAACACCCTTTATACCAAACCCAGCCATGATAATAAGCATGAAAAACTGCTACAGCTTCAGGTGAATGAATTTTGAATTTGAGAACTGACATAGATCGCTTTGCCTACTGATTCGTGCTGTGTTCTAGATTAGGAAGAATGCATTTCACAATGTGTAATCACAAGTGGAAACTTTGATGCCCAATCTTTTAGAGGATCAGTTTAGACCATAGATTTCTCTGGCACTAGCTCAGCAAACTTTTTCTGTGAAGGACCAGAAGCAAATATTTTAGGTCTAATATTAGACCATGCTGCAACTACTCAGCTCTGCTACTGTAGGACAAAAGTAGCCATAGATAATATGTAAATGAATGGGTGTGTCTGTGTTTCAATAAAACTTTATTTACAAAAACAAGTGATGGACTGGATTTGGCTAGCAGCCAATTTCATTGAATTCCAGTCTAGTCTAATTCCCCTGTTTTTGTTTTTTCTTCTCATTTTAGATTATGACATTGAAGCCCAGAGACGGTATTGACTTAAACTTGCAGCACAGCCGAGAAGGGAACCTGGGTATAATGCTCCTTAGATTACACCAGACAGATCTTTCCCAGGGGTTCATGTTGATATTCAGCCACATGCACTCCCATCTTCAAATGCAGAACCGAGAATGAGTTGAGTACAGGCTGGTGAGATATTGGTATGTGCCTGAGACCACTGTCAGTGGCTCTTGTGCCTGCTGCCTATCTTTCCTCTTCCCTTTCTGGTTGTGGGGCTGTGGAAGGTGCTGTTAATCTGTATTAAAGGTACATTTATACTTCCTGCAACCATAGCAGGTAAGAACCAAGATATTAAAGGAACTGAGAGTAAATATTTGAGACCAGCTATGAGGATGGCATCAGTGTTGGACCCGAATGCATTTACAAACATACTCCATTATCCAGCTTTTCTGTAAATAGACTGTCTCCCCCAAAAGCTTCCTACTTACTTTCCTCTGAGCATAATTTGTACTCAGTACCATGGATTCCAACTAAAATTTTCCTCTTTTGGGCCAAAAACACCATTCATTTGATTTTTTTTTGAGAAGTGAGATAAAAGCAAGTGGGTTGCTTATAATGAAACAGAAAGTTGCAAACTCCAATTTCCTGTAGCTCCCCAAATCTTGCTCCAAAAAGTTGAATACAGTTTTGTCTTCTTGCAAAATTTTGCTTATAATAACAAAACCTTCACATTTCTCTTAGATTAACAAAGACCCTACATTTTGTTCCTTATTTTACTCTTTTCTACAGGAATCTCCCATACTGAATTGACTTTTGGTCAGAACCTGAAGAGCTATGGAATTTGCTGTGAAATTGCCACTTCCTATTTATTAATGAAGGTTGAAGGACAATAGTCCTTGCTAACTGGAACTTTCTCTACCCTATGCTACTAACTCCTCAACCATGATTCCAGGGTTACTTAATGTTCCTTTCCCCTAATTATAGTGACCACACCCATATCTTAAGCTACATTTTGTTTGTTTGTTTGTTTGTTTGTGGTACGCGGGCCTCTCACTGTTGTGGCCTCTCCAGTTGCGGAGCACAGGCTCCAGACGCGCAGGCTCAGCGGCCATGGCTCACGGGCCCAGCCGCTCCACGGCATGTGGGATCTTCCCGGACCGGGGCACGAACCCGTGTCCCCTGCATCGGCAGGTGGACTCTCAACCATTGTGCCACCAGGGAAGCCCTTAAGCTACATTTTAAATCCCACATTGGTTGACTTCAGACTCATCTCAGGAATAAAATGGACAGAGATGACATGTGTGGACATTTGTGCAATACTGTTGACAACATATTACATTTAGTTGTCACTTTTGTTTTTATTTTCAGCATTTCTTCCAGGGTACTTTATTTTTATGGCAAATATCTGGATACTAGAATAAAAAAAAAAATCAGTAGGTTTCCAGCATCTGGTTATCAGGCCCCACTTTTCTTAAGTTCTAGGAGGAAAATGTTTTTCTCTCACTATTACTAAAAATCGATTCTCTTTAGTGATTTAAAAATATTTTAAGGGAAATATATCCCTGCCCTTTTAAGGATGAAAAGCCATTTGTATCAGCAGAAAATAAGGTTGTAAAAGTCCCATAAGACAAAAATTACAATTAAAAAGTGATCTTAAATAATTCTATGCAAAATAAATTCTACCCAATTAAGCAGTTCAAAGGAAGAAATGATGTAGACCTGTGATTTACTGCAGACCTTTTGAAAATTGGAAGTAAGAGTTGGAACAACTACTGCCGTTAAAAAAAAAAAAAAAGAAAAATCAGAGATGAATTGTGTTACTAGAAACTGTCCTTCCCTAATTACACCAGCCTTTGAAAGAACAAGCTGAGGCCATGAAGAATATAATGAAGGTAAAGTCAAAATACACTTTGGTTGTATATTTCTCCTAGCAGTCTTCAAAAAGAAAAACTCACCTTACAGGGAAAAGGTGAATGGCTAGCAGGGTCTCCTTAGAGACTTTAAGGCATCTTGATTTCAATGTTTGTACCAATTTCTGAATGACTGATTGAGCCATTGACTGGTTGATTGCCCGTTACATGCTAGGTATTCTGCCAAGCACTATAATGGTAGCCTCTGTTTTATGGGTCAACATCACTGCCACTAGAGTTTGACTTTGCTGCAGGTACTCAGATGACGTTATCTTCTCACCATCCCAAGGGCCTCATCACTTCTCCCTAAGTTATTCATTTCTATGGTCAAAGCCCATTCTGCTGACAATACAGTGTAGGAATATACCATATTTCCATGAGTCACTCAGTGTTACACTTGGTGAGCTTTCTTATTCTTCAAACCTCACTTACATCTATTGGGCCTGATGACATGTAGACACTAGGAATACAAGAGGAATGAAACACGAAAACCTCTGCTCTAGCTGGAGAAACACATATGATCAAAATGTCTTATACTGGGACAAAGACTTCAATAAAATATAAGAGTCAGTGGGGACTCAGGGGAAGAATTTGGCAGCTTTGTCATGGACAGCAGTCTTCCCAGAAGTGACACTTGATTTGAATCTTGTAGGTAAACAGGGTTATTATTACCGTTTTTGCGAGGCCAGTTCCACTATCTATGATAGATCCTTCTTTCAAAAATGTCATTTCTGGCATCCAACCTCTGCCTGAGACTCAGAAGACATTCAAATGTATCTTCTACCCCAAATCCCTACTCAAAGGAAATTTAGTGCTATACCAAGACTAGACTAAGTACGAAACTCCTTTACTGCCAGCAAATATTTTTATCTATTTGTGATACTATCCCTGAGATTGAAGGGGACTTTTGATCATAATTTACTTGAAAGCCCCCAATATACATCTTTATTATTTCTCCATTGGATCTCTTTGGAAATAGATCTCCTTGTTGTTTGCCTGATTTGACAGATACCACTCTTGTACAGTAAATTCTATACACTGGGTTCCTTAACATCTTTCTGTGAGCTCCATGATTTTTCTCTCTTCCTGGTCACTTGACAGAATTAAGGAGTTGGTTGCAGCTAAAAGCAAAAAAAAGTATGAAGGAAGAAACATGTAAAAAGGACCAGAGAAGGAATTTCTCTGATATAAATGGAAGTAAAAAGTGGCACACATGAGAGGACACCCACTTAGGAGACACATCTACTGGACTATAAATGTGCATGGGGAAGAGGCAGGAGATAAAGCTGGGGAGACAGGCAAGAGCCAGACCGGGAAGCCATGCCACGGATTTTAAAGCCAAGTCATTACATGCCATGCCGAGGATTCTGAGCTTCATCCTTCACGTAATCAGAGACTCATGAAAGATTGTAACCGCTTCAGTGAAGCAAGGAGATAATGCAATTTTTTCTTAAAGTTACTTTGGTGGCAATAGGTGAGAATAAATAGAAGGGGCTCAAAAAGAACACCAGGTTGGACGCTATTAGAAAAGCTCTAATGAGGAGGAACTAAATTGAAGCTGGAAAATAAGGAATTAAGAACAAGAAGGAAATGAGGAATTTTTTTAAAGACGTGAAAATTGAGGTCATAAAGACATTACTGACTGGTTTCATTTATTCATGTGTTCATTCATTCATTCATTTGACGAATATTTTTGACTGCGATGTGCCCAGCATGTATGTGCAAAGCCGTGAACAAAACAAACACTCAGCTCACATTTGGTTTACAGCCTAATGGGGGAAGAAGCAAATATCAATGGCGTTATTAGAAATAAAGTAATTTAGGGTTAAAGGGGGCTTTTTTAAAAAAAAATGGGGTTGTCAGAAAGACCTTTCTGATAAGGTGATATTTGGAAAAGCGCCTGAAAGAAGTGAAGGAATGAAACTGTAATATAGTTTGGGTCAGAGTTTTCTGGGCAGAGCCAATAGTATAACCGCAGTCCCTAAAGCAGTGCATGTCAGAAGAGTGTTGTAAGAGGAGAAGCATATTGAAAGGAACTGCATTTTCAGAAAGTGTCCTTTGCCTCCAGTGTCCCTTTTCCTTTGGGCCCCAAACATGACACCTTCCTTACTCTCTTTTCTGAGGCCCTGGAATGTTCTATTGGCTTATTTTCACCTATTAGAGACCTAAAGGCACAGGGTGTGCTGGTTGTGCTTAGCCCTTAGAAACAGCAGGCAGCTGAAGGGTCTCGAGGCTTCATTTTTGGTTTTAGTGCTGTTTTTTGCTTTATTTCTTAAAAATAAATCCCTACAGAGGCTATTTATTACACAGCAGCAGTCAGCGTGCAGCAAGCAGAATTGCTTTTCATAATAAACCTATTCATCTCCTGGCATGTCAGAAATTTCTCAAATTGATAATTATAATAAATATGATTAATACCATATTATATTTCAGTTGTTGCTGTAACATAATTGGGAACAAATATCGTATTGTGATGTTGACAGAGTCGGGTCGGTTGGTGCCAAATGGTGGGAACAGCCAACTGCATTTCATTAACAGCCACGTTCCTACAATGCTATTAAGGTTTTCATAATCCCTTTACTCAGGGTTGAGCATCCATTCTGTTAGACAAATGACTGCAACACTCACCCTGGAAGTAAATCTGCTGGTGATAATCTCAGCAAGATGGGCTCCCACAGGGATATTAGGTGCCCTGCCTGTGAAATATGCTGGGCAGGTATTGTGATGTTGCGTTGGAGGATTAAGGACTAATCAAAGGGTATGGAAAAGGGGTTGGGACTAACAGAAATGTAACAGGTGAGTCTGCATTTCAGGTGGCGGGAGGGGGCGGAAGGTAAGATGCCTCATGATCCCTCAGGCTTCTCCAACCTTACCTGCTTCTCCCTTGGTCATATTTACTGCTTCTGCCATACAACTACTGGTAGTTCTCCAAACACATTAGATTGTTCCCAGGCTCCTGACTTCTGCATTTGCAAAACGCAATGATCACCTCTTTATATGTCCTCCCAGCTTCTTTGAAAGTCTAACTCTTATTCATCCTTCCAAATCTGATTCAAGTGTCATTTCCTCCTTCAAGCCATATTCAACACTTGCCCATTTTCCCTCCACTGGACTTCGATGCTACCACATGTACTTGTCCATGACTACGCATCTTACAGTGTATTGTATTTACTTGGTTTCATGCGTGTCTCTCAAGTTCTCCTTGAAGGCAGTACTTAGACCAGGCAGAAGATGGCTTGGCTTAGAGAAAGTGCTCAGCAAGTAATTGTCGAACTGAACTAGAATGAGGGGTACTTAGAAACAGTCTGGGTACAATGGGGCCAAAGCTGCTGACCACTCTGGTGGCATACACAGAATGCCTCTATCGCACCGAGTGCGAAAGGCACTGCCAAGGGCCCTGGAAAGCTTTGGGACACTTTCCGTAGATACACCCATAAAGGCACACACATGACTGTTGAGGAATAACACATTTCCTTAGAATCATGGGTTCTCAGCTTGAGACAAATTGTAGATAATTTTCCCCAAGCCTGTACCAAATCACTTAGATTTATAATAGCAGAGATTCCTGGGCCCAGCCTTGACCTTACTACATTATTCATGTATCCATTCAACATTTAAGTACTGACTGAACACCCATTATTTGTCAGGATGCTGGGCTAGGCATTGAGGATAGAATACTGAGTAAAGCTAACATATGCCCCACATTCATGTGGCTTATTATCTTGTGTATATGGGGGAAGGGGTTGCAGACAGCCACCAACCAAGTCATTACACAAATAAATATGTAATTTATACACACACACACACACACACACACACACACACACACACACACACATATAAACTGTGATAAAAAGTTTCAAGGTGATAGGAGTATGTCAATGGTCAATGGCAGGATCTGAACTGAATTCACCCAAATGAGTAGAAGTCAACTTGGTGAATAGAGGCTGGAAGGCAGAAAACATTCAGGCAGAGGGAACGGCTTGGGCAGAGACTAGTCGGCCAGAAGAAGCAGGTGACATCTGAAGAACTGGAGACAGGCCTGGGAAGCTGGAACACAGAGAGAGGAAGCTGGAGAGGTCGGCAGGGATAGGACCAATGAGGGACTTTGAGACTAGATTATAGTTTGGGTCTTGGTTCTCAAGAGTGATGGGAGGCCTCCCAATAGATTTCATCTGGATAGTAAATGTTTGGTCATATTTTATCTAAAGAGATCACTCAGTCTGCAATCTGCTGCAATAGGAAGAGGAACAAGTGTAGCAGCAGATCAACAAGTCAGGAGGCCCTGGCAGTGGTCCACATGCTCGTATAAGGATAGTAACAGTGGGGATAGCGAAGAGTTGGTGGATGCAAGAGATATTTAGGAGGATACAGTGGCAGGAATTGGTGATGGATTGAATAAGGATGAAGCGGAGGAGAAACTACTGAGGATGACCAACCTTTCTGGAGCAGATGGACAGATGTGATGAGATTAGATGAAGGTTTGTGGAGAATCAGACTAGATTTGAGGAGGCCTCCAGGATCTGCATTTTCAAAAAGAATTCCAAGTAACTCTTAGTCAATCTTGTACAGGTATAGCCAACTGGAATTAGAGAATTTTTGAACTGATACCTTATAATAACCAGACAAGTTGCCAGTCCACAGTGAGTGCTAAATGTTCCCATTTGTCACCTGCAAATTTTTGCATCTGAGTCTCAGTTCTTGTTGGCATTTTTTTTCCTAGCCCCACTTGACTCTCTAGCTCAGGGTTGTGGTGAGAATTAAATGAGGCTCTTCATTCACTCAAATATACTTATTAAGCTCCTAATGTGTGCTAGGCTCTGCCCTAGACATGGGGGATTCAGAATGGAACACACGTGATACATACCCTTAAGAAGCTCAGGGTCAATGGAGAAAGGCAAATGGGGTATTAGTTTCATTTCAACATAATTAAATGCTACGCCATAAGAAAGCCCAGAGGAGTCAGCAAGCCCAGAGGTGTCCCAAGACATGGAGCAGACACTTGAAGTTAAGTCTTTTGGAATAAGCAGGACTGAGCCAGAAAAAGTTATGGGAGAGCGTGTGAGTCAAGGGGAAGCACAAAATCTTTGGACAGAGCGCAGACAGTTAGCATTCCTCCCTCTCTTCCTTCCGCCTCCTCTCCCTTCCTTTTTTGCATGTTCAAGTCCCCATCTTGTCCTGTCTACATTACCTACTAGTTTAACCTTTTTACTTCCAGAGTATGTACAAGTTATTTAGTTCAAGCTCTTATCACTTCCTTCCTATCCCTGCCAAGACATCTTACTGCACCTTGGCTACTAACGTTATTACTACCACTTCCTACTTTCCTGAATCTTCGTCTTCTCTTTCCTGTAATTGTCCTTTCTCTGTACTAAGGTTCATGTTGCCATCTGTAATCCCAGGATCCTATACTGACACTCACATTCCAGAATTTTGCTTCATTCATTACTAGAAGGATGTTCTTCTATCCGCAGTCTCTCTGGCATTGGACGGTGAAAGACGTATATTCTTACCATAGTTTTTCCACGATGTTCAGAGATTGGGTGACTTCTATAAGTTCAACTGAAGGGTAAGGGGCAGAGCTTAAATCCAGATTTTCAAACACCCAAGTCCAGTTCACTTCCAAACACATCATGCTACCTCAGATATACTGTTTCCATGCCACCACAATGATCCCACACAATCTAGGAGTGCAAATGGCTTCAGGTGCAATTGTTAAACACTGAACTTTGTATCATTTAAATTGTTACTTTTATTTTCAGGGTGGAAACAGCTGCTTTACTAGACATTTGGGCCCTTTCACCTTCCTAGGACTGTCTCCACCAAGTGTAGCTGTTCTCTCAAGCATTTCAAGGTTGAGTTAGGGGCTACCTAATGATGTCATCCAGGAGCGGGGATCTGGCTTCTCAGTTCAGTTTCTTCTCTCACCAAGTGGTTATATGAAGTTGCTCCCCCAAATGCAATCCTGCCTCCGCAGTCCCCTGCTGCGGGAAGGGCTGGGCGGCTTTCTTAACCTCTGCGTGTGGGGTGGCACCCCTGGCGGTAGGGTGGGATGTCGCCGTGCATTCTGTCTCAGACGCTCTGGCCCACATTAGCTCAGGATGTGCCCCCCACGTCGGGGTTTCCTCAAGAGCTAGTCGGATACACAACACACTCTTGGATGCGGCTCAGCTAGAGAGCCTTGGGAAACTGCAACTTTAGCCTGTGGCCTCTGTCCTGTCATTCGCTCTTCTGGAACGTCATTCTGCCCCTTCAGCTGCCAGAAATCTCCTCCCCATATGTTCTGGTCTTGTCAAAGGCCTGTGTACTGGTGGGTCTTGTTTCGAGCGGGGCCCCCATCTCTGTATCAGGGGCCACATGGTTCACATGCCATTTGGAATATAATGTATGGGGAAAGAAAATCACATTGGACAGATGTGGCTATTTTCAACTGCTTTGTCATTTCTTGTTTTTATATATAAGTACTATTTTTCCATTTATTAAGTAAGTCAATGAAGATGTTAGAATGCATCCTGCATGTCCATATGTCAAGTTATTTCCATGTCACTCTCACTCCGTTGATGTCTACATTGGTCAGTACGCTCTTTATGATGAATGCCAACACCTACTTGAACTGATTTAGTCAAAAGGGGACATTTATGGGGAGAATACTGGGGAAATCTCACATAACCACAGGCTAGACAAGATGACTTGGCCTCAGGGTCTAAAGGACTTTTGATCTGAGCTGCTCACTCTTGTCTCTATTTCTCTCTGAGGGCCGGATTCATTCCCTTCCAGCAGGGTGGGCAATGCGATGCGAACACATTCTGAGCTTCATATGCCATATCTCCTGCCATCATAGAAAATCTACACCTCTTCTCTGTATTCTAGTTTCAACAATTCCTGGGAAGTTCTTTAATTGGTCAGTCTTGGGTCAGCTACTCACTCATAGCCCAACTGACTGTGACCACAGAAGGAGGCAGGGTACTGGTGCGTTGCTAGAGAAATACATTTCATCATGATGCTTTCTTGAGTAGGAGAGAAAGGGCTGGAGTTACTTAGATCAGGCACACTAGGAATATAACATTTTAGATGTAACTAGAGAGTGAATTATCTAACTAAACATTATTTGTACCATTGCCAGGGTCATTACTTTGTTTAAAATAATTCAGGGACCTTATTTGAGCCAGCACTGCTCTAAGCACTGAAAACAAAGTGGTGACTAAGACAAAGTCCTGCTATCGTGCAGCTTATATTAAGTAGGGAAGATAAGAAATATTTAAACAAAGAAAGAAAGAATAAAATCATAGATAGTGATAAATACTAAATAGAGTATTGAAATAACGAAAAGGGTGAGTGAGTGCTTTAACTAGAGTAGGAGGGAAAACCTCCGTAAAGAGGCGATGTTGAGCAGAGACTTGAATGATTTGGTGGAAAAAAGGGTGTACCAGACAGGAGGAGTAGCCAATCAATGCAAAAGCTCTGTGGCTGGTACGAGCCTGGCATGTTCAAGGGATGGAAAGAAGATCACAGTGGCTAAGAAAGATCATAGTGGCAGTGCTGGGGTAAAACCGCAGATCTGTGGGGCTCTAAGCATGTGTTCTTTCTACTCTAGCTCAGCTGTTCTGCTCAGAACTGAGGCATGAATTAACAGGGGAAAGCTTCTCTGATTCTCTTTGTGCTTCAGAGAAATGTTGAGAATTGTACATCCCAAATACGTATTCCTTCAGCCCCACTCCACCTTGCATACTTTCAGAATAGAAAGCTCACAACCATTTAATCTTCAGATAGGTTTGGTTGTTAGAAAATCCTTCCCTCTTTTGAAAATTCAAATCTTACTTTACCTTGTATTTCCTGCACACAGGAGCTTGTGCTGCTTTTCTTAACAAGCAGGATAAAGGTAGTCCCTCTTCCCAACTGTCTATTGAGTATTTGAATTTAATGCCTATATCTCCTTCAGTTCTCTCTCCTTCATGAGAAGCACCCCCAGATTCCTTTATTATTTCTCAGGCCTAAGGTGTAAAGACACTGACCACCCTGGATAACCCCACACCATCCGTTGATCCCCTTAAGAGTCTTGCCTTATGTATCTAATCCTTGTGCGCTGGGTTTTGTCATCAGGAAACTCTCTCTGGCATCTGAGTTGGGGAAATCAGCCCAAATATTCTGCAGCTGTGGTGCATGCTCCACTACACTACCCCACATAATTAGAACCATTGGAGCAGTGAGCTCCTCAGTGATGTGGGCTCCAAGTCTCTTATCCCCAAGATTAGAGGTTCTTGACAAGGAAAAAAGTTGGCAGGAAGGGTATAAAATATATATTTTCATATATATAGATGTAATGTATATTCTGATAGAATATATATATTCCGTTAGAAGAGAACATATATATATATATAACATATATAATATATATATACACACACACATATAGTCTATACGTGTATGTACACAACACATACATAAGCATACATACTTATATGGCTCAATATAAGTTCAGCCTATTTTATTATATTATGCAAGGGACAGCATAACTAATTAAAATTACAACCCTGACAATTTTCAGGGGTCACAATAATCAAGAGGAAATTATCTACAGCAGTGAGTTTAATGAAGTTGGGAAGTAGAATCATTCACATGAAAAAGGGCAACAATTGCAGGGGATGGAATAAAAAGAGACTTTGGATTTCTAGTGCAAGCTCAAATATTCGAGTCACTGTTGTTAGTTTCTTTCTGTGTAGAAAAAGAAACTAAAGAAGGAATTATTGCCTGAATTTCTTCTGTGACTGTGAGTCTGGATGAGGCTGAGAAGGAAACAGAAGGAAAGTGATGTTAACTGAGCTAGACTTGGTGCATTCATACGCATGCTCTCGCTTCATCTCACCATTACCCTGTTTGGAGATTTTACTATTCCTATTTTCCAGATGAGGAAAGTGAAAAGCAAAGGGCCGCAGACGTGTCTGTGTCTGGGTGAAAGCTGAGTCCCATGACCCCTGCCTGGCTCGAAGGATCTTTTAAGCATCCCATTTGTCAGTCTATGGAATCCTCTGTCAAGTCCTGCTTCCTCAGCTCCAAGGAGCAGAGGTTATTAGAGTGGGACTGGAATGACTTCATTTCCAATTTCTAATTTTTCTTTTCCTTTGTCTCTTTCCTCCTTCATTTCACCTTTCAAAATAATTTCTCCAATCACATTTCCTTTCCAAATTTCCTCTTGGCCTATGCACTGTTTCCTCCTTTATGACTGTTACAAATAGCTCTCATCCTAACTGGTGAATTGGAAGAAACGTTACTCCCTGAGAATAATTAACTCTTTGTTAATCAGATGCTTGGAAAGGGATAGAGAGAAGCCTTTTGAAGCCTACCTAGGAATTGCAATATGGCACTTCATTTATCAGTACAAATGGCTTTGGTTTAGCGGGTATTTGATGATGTTAAAAGTGGAGAGAAGAGAATGGACTTCAGGACACGGGGAAGGGGAAGGGTAAGCTGGGACGAAGTGAGAGAGTGGCATGGACATATATACACTACCAAATGTAAAACTGATAGTGGGAAACAGCCGCATAGCACAGGGAGATCAGCTCTGTGCTTTATGTCCACCTAGAGGGGTGGGATAGGGAGGGTGGGAGGGAGGGAGACCCAAGAGAGAGGAGATATGGGGATATACGTATATGTATAGCTGATTCACTTTGTTATACAGCAGAAACTAACACACTGTCGTAAAGCAATTATACTCCAATAAAGATGTTAAAAACTAAAAAAGTGGCGAGGAGACCTTGATTTCTTTCTTTTTTAATTTTTTTTAATTTTATATTGGAGTACAGTGGAGTAACAATGTTGTGTTAGCTTCAGGTGTACAGCAAAGTGATTCAGTTATACATATACGTGTATCTATTCTTTTTTAAATTCTTAACATTCAAAACTGCATTACTAAAAACCTTTCTAAGGAATCAGTATAGTAGAAGTTCTTTGAAATACAATCCCTGAGATTTCTGACTTCCCACACATTTTATTTCAGCATTTATCTGTTGCCACGACTTTATCTTCCTGTTTGATAATACATTTTCAAAAGTCTTAATAAATAGATATATCTTCAATGACAAAGGACATTTTGGTAAATTCCCATGCCTTTCACATGCCATCTGCACCATCTGGTCGACTCATTCACTGATTTAGTTATTTACACAATTAATATTTGGGGGGCACCTATTATAGGCCAGGCATGTGCTAAATACCAGTGATAGGGTCATGATAAGAGAGATGTAGTCCCAGTTTTCATCGAGTTTCAGCCTCTGGGAAGAGAGCCCATAAGAGTGTAATAATAATGATAATAATAACAGCAACTAATAATAATAATAAACAAACCATTACAAAACCATTATAAATAAGAGCTTATGCAGGAAATGAGGGAGTAATGGGGACATGCCACTTTAGCTAGGTGGTCAGGGTTAGGATGTGGCATTAAGAATGAGACTTTAGGAATGAAGAGGACACTCAGTCATGTAGCAGAAAGAGTAGGTAAAGAGCATTCATTCCTCTTGAAAACAAGGATAAGCCCTTATTCAACAGGCAATGCCAGGAGCACAGAGACCACCACTGAATTTGTACAAACCATACAGCAAACCAGCTGCACCATGGAGATTAGAGTCTGTAAAGAGCCTGCTTCCTGACTCTGAGCATTTTGACTCTTCTCACTAGGCTGTTTCCTGTTTTCCCCATTTTGCCTTTTTTTTTTGCCTCTCCCTCCCTCCCTTGCTGTCATCTCCACAGTCCAGCTAGATTTCCCTTCTCTCTACCCTGGACAATAGAGTTCGAATAAACAAACTGAACAGGACGGCCTCAGACATGTTTATAGGGTGTGCTGGAAAATCTCAAAAGCAAAGACTGGTGGAGTCCTGGGGACCCTCAGCCCCGCAGGCTTTACATTGTTTCTAGGAGAAAAGGCGGGTCCCCTGCCTCAGTGGGCTTGTGCCTGGTTCTCTAATAATGGAGTGTTATCTAATTGGTGCTTCCTTTACATCAGTGGAAGTAGGAGCACAAGACACAGAAACAAAGCAACCTGTCACCACTTAAGTTTAAGTGAGGGTTCAGACCCATCATTCCATGGGCTTTGCGGTAATATTTAGAACACATCCTAATGACTAAGGCATATATCCTTGGGCGGATCAGCTTCATATAAGACATCTGGCATGTATTTTCTGGTCTAAAATTATAGCACCCCCCCCTCAAGCAATTTATATTTCTAAGAAGATGGGAGAGAACTTGATAAAACACCATCCAACAATTTCTTTGTCACTTAAATATAAAATAAAAATTAAAAGTCCAGAACTGGTATTACATTGGGGTTTAATAAAATACACATGAGTGAAGGAAGTTTGCCAAAATAGTAACTGCAGATTTGTTTCATTTTCTCACCATTCTTGTGGATATTATGCATTGAGAGGGCATCATTGAAGTCATTTACTTTTTTAATTAAAGTAATTCTAGAGTCCGGGGACATTATCTGCTACATGAAAAGCTTGACACCTTCATCCTCCATTTTTAATCACCTAAAAACAATCAAGTCAGATGGTTCCTCTCCATTTCTCCCTAAATCCTTATGGGAAACATCACAAAGCAGAAGACAAAGAAAACTGACCAAATTCCGGGCTTGCCCAGAGAACTTCCTGAGGCGCTCACAAAAGCTTCTAGTCAATCTTTATTTGTCACGAGCAGCTGCCAGATGGGAATTTCACTTCATGAATGTCAGAAAGGGAAGAAAGGACAGAATCTTGCCTCTGGTCCCCTATGTTGGAGGAGGAGAGAGTGGAGAAAATGATGGCAAAGATTCCTTTGGCTACATGATAGCAGATGTCACTTCCAGTGGTGGCCCCCTGCTTCCCATGAGACCCATATTGACCAGCTGTGTAATCAAGGCGATTACTGCTCAGAGGACACTGCCCTTCCGGAATACATCGGTTACCTGTATTTAGGTTACACCTGAAGCATCTCCCCAGGAATCCTGTCTTGCTTCTTTGTTAGCTCTCAAATGTCTTCGCTTGAATTGGCTAACAAGGGGAGAAATGGATGTGTTCTTCCCTTCCTTAAGTCAGTGGCTTTGAAATGATGCTTCCCATTGGAATCCTGCTTCCAAATCTTCCATGTTGTCTCCACATGTGACTCAGAGACGAGCAGAGTTGCCTGGATTAGGCTGGGGAGGCATTCAGTGTTAGCGCCCTCACTCCCTGTGGGGACCTCTGAGGTACCTTGGGGTTTTTTGGAATATAATGTAAAACCTTAGAGAAGCGCTGGCTCTCTGCTTGCGGTTTTTGTAACTGGTTCAAATCAATGGTTTTTTGAGCATATTGTCCACCTGCGAAACCCTGAATGAAGATCTCGAGGGCATGCAGACATGAAAAATGGCCTAGACCTGCTCTTTATCCCCTCCTTTGCTATGTGGATGAATTATGGACTTAGTTCTACTGTAATGATAATCCTCCTCTTCTCCACATCAGCTCCACCACATGCCCCACCACAGGCCCCGTTCTGCCTATGGGTGTGTCCGTGTGTGGGGGATAAGCGTCCTCACCACCTGAATCCCGACCCTGCGCATCTTTCCTCACTCCACTCCCAGGACCAGGTAGCTCCATCTTCCCTGCTCTCTGATTCTGGTCCTGCCCTTTGCATCCCCTTCCCCGGGCTCTCTCTAATTGCTCCCTTAGACTCTGCAGCCTTTGCTTCCTCATCCCGCCCCCCTCAGGCTAGAATACCAGTTCTCTTTGGCACCGTGCCCAAAGATCAACACCGACTATTCTCATGTTCAGTCCTGGCCTCTAGGACTCCATCCATTATTGCCATAAGGTTTATACTTGCAACATTTACTTAAAACGTCTTATAGGGTGAGTCAGATACAAAGATTTGTTTCCCTCCTTTTAGAGGTTTGAAGCTCTCAATACTGTGCTTCTGAACCCAGCATGAACTTGGACCAATGGCCTTGCCTTTACAGAGCAAGCCATATGCATAACAGGCAACTGGCCAAGCGAAAGTCATGGCCAAATTCCTGTGTTAGACCCTTGAGGGTGTGTATGTGTCTCTGTGTGTGTAAGCACCACTTAGTTTAACTGTACATGTCCTTAGCACATTTTTCTTTTGCTTCTGAGATGACCAATAACTGTAGGGTTAGTGTCAGAACAGGTGAAAATTTGTCTCTGGGTCCACGTAAAACAACATAGTCACCCTATGACTAGATCATCACACCTCTCTTGCAAAGGGCAGAATTAGCTCCAGTCAACTCCAACACTTTAGGTTTTGAGAAGTCTATGTAAACTATTAATATCAGAAATGCACCGACTCTCAGACGCCCCTTCAGCCCAGGCCATCTTCCTGACTCCTACGTGGTCTGACACCCACCAGCTTCTGCGTCCTCCTCTCATGCCTCATTCCCACCCTCAGTCCCTAGGGTCCAGTCACCTCATTATCTGTCAGTCCCTAAAGGGCTTGCTGTTCTTCTATCTGGAGTGTTCTATTGATGACTGGGCTGTTTTCCTCCATATAATTTCAATTCAAATGTCACCTCCTCAGAAAAGTCTTTTCAAATCACACCATCTGAAGTAGACAGCCCATCCACATTTTTTTTGTAATCGCAAAAATTATATATATGTAATGTATATATACATACATATACACATACATATGTATATAAATAAATGTGTGAGTGTATGTATGTGTATAGTAGAAAATTGGAAAGTATAAATATATAAAGAGGAAACAGCATATCAGGATACACTGTTACTGTTTTGGTATATATCCTTCCTTCTACTTATACTGCTATACTGAGTGGATATTCTAATTCAAATATAGTTATGTCCTTTTTTTCCACTTAACTTTGAATCACAGCTTCAAAAAATCCCTGGAAGAACCTCTTTGTAGTTACAATTTTAACAGTATGTGTAATGTGCTATCTTAGGGAATTATTGTAATTTGCCTAACCCTCTCACTTGACATTTAAGATATCTTCACGTCTTTTAAAAATATAAATAAATAAATTACACTGCAAGAAACAGCTTTGCATATAACAAAAAGTTAAACGCAGAGTCTGGTGTCTCTATTTGCTGATATTTGAATAGGACTGACTTTTCTAGATGACCTCTTGTAGGTTAAGGTATGCAGTCCTGAGGACACTCTTAGAGCTTAAAGACATGTGCGTGTGTGTGTGTGTGTGTGTGCGTGTGTGTGTGTGAGCAGTAGTGGGCAGGGAGGGGCAGGGGGAGGGGGAATACACCTATAACTGAGAACCGGAAATGTTAGCTCTGGTTAGGGAATATGATAATCTGAACGATAACTTAACAATTACACATGCAAATATACTGAAAGTAGCTCATTTGGAATGTGATTTAAACAAACAGGTACATTTATTAAGAAGATACTCCAACTGCCGAGCCCAATCAATATTCATATTTTAAAGGAATGAACCAAAACAGAGAAAGACATGTCTTCTATCCTAGCCATAGCACACATGTGCACAGTTACGTGTACACACGCTCACCTACACAAAGAGCAAAGCCTTCACAAAAGAGGCATATGTATCTTATTTCAATTTATGGATATACTTAACTGAAATACAATTATGGAATAATGTTGGGAGAACAGACTCTGGAGTCAGACTGTTTGAATTCAAATCCCAGCTCCACCCTTGCTAAATCTATACATTTCATCTGATTCTTTGACTTCTTTACACCTCAGCTGCCTCATCTATAAAATGAGATTTAATGTTACACAGGTCATAGTTAATTCTTTGCTAGAGGTATAATGAGATAATACACGTAAAGGCCTTAGTCCTAGCTCATGAGAACTCCTCTATTGATGGTAGCTATAATTGTTATTTTATTAGACTCACTTCCTCCATTTATTTTTACTTTGGTATGTGCTTTGATTTCAGTAAGTCAAAATCCTCCAGGAATTATACCAAGTAGCTTCTGAGAGGGAGAGGCAACTGATCTGCCTTTATCCTCCTGAGCATCACTTTACTCTTGAGTCATGAGTTCATTCATCAAACTACTATTGGTTGATGAATGAATAAACCTACTATGTTCCAGGCACCGTGCTCTGTGCAAGGGGTTCAGAGAACAATAAAGACCTGGTCCCTGGTGTCATGCAAGTTTCATCCTATCAACATTTAAAACATCTCTCAGTACATATCAGCACGTCTGTTTCTTGGAGTCATGCCATGCTCCCTTTAAAAGTCTGGCTAAGCTTGTGCAAAATTTCTCTGTGTTCCCAGGGCAAACATGAGGTGCAATGAACTTAAGAAAAATATTTACTAAGAAGAACATATAAGAATTTAAGGCAGAAAGTATAAGCAGTGTCTAGTTAGATAACTTTTCCAGGAGCATGTTACTGTATTGAAGGAAACCATCTCAAGCCCTGGTCCTGGAATCAGCACTTTGTCCAGTTCTTGTCCTCTAAGATACCAGCTCATTTCTCAGAGATCACTAATCCCTGTCTCCCTCTCAGTCCTCTGGCGTCCATGAAGCCAACAATTGTCTCTTTTGCCCTGTCTCTAGCTAGATGCAAAAGACTTTTCCTCCCCTGAATGCAAAACCACTTCCTAACTTATTTTCCTCAGCATGGGTCCTCTAAAGTCAGGGAGCAATGTTGCCAGACATCCTCTGAGTCCTACCTAGGTTACAAGTCCCATTCACTCTCACACCAACAACTATGCTAGACTTTTCCATCGCAGCAGAGATTGAAAGGCTCAAGGTAGTGCTCCCCAAAAGAAATTATAATGTGAGCCACATATAAAATTTAAATTTTCTGGGGGTTTCCCTGGTGGCGCAGTGGTTAAGAATCCGCCTGCCAATGCAGGAGATGCGGGTTCGAGCCCTGGTCCGGGAAGATTCCACGTGCTGCAAAGCAACTAAGCCTGTGTGCCACAAGTACTGAGCCCGTGTGCTACAACTACTCAGCTTGTACTCTAGAGCCCGTGCTCCGCAACAAGAAAAGCTACCACAACGAGAAGCCCGTGCACCGCAACGAAGAGTAGCCCCCGCTTGCCACAACTAGAGAAGGCCCGCACGCAGCAATGAAAACCCAATGCAGCCAAAAATAAAAAAATAAAAAATAAAAATAAATAAAAGAAAGCTGCTTGCTGACTTTAAAAAAAATAAATAAAAATTTCTGGTCATCACATTAAAAAAAGTAAAATGACCCATGTAAAAATTAATTTTAATAGTATGTTTTATTTAAATCAATATCAAGATTTTACCATTTCAACATGTAATCAAATATAAATTATTAACGAGATGTTTTACATTACTTTTTTCATACTAAGCCTGAAATCCAGTGTGTGTTTTACACTTACAGCACATCTCAATTCAGACTAGCCATATTGCAAGTGCTCAATAGCACATGTGACCAGTGGCTACCATGTTGGACAGTGCAGACCCAGGAAATACAAAGACCTTCCCTACACAGCAATGCAAACATACACACTGCAAGAATTCTCCCACCCACCATTACAGGAGGGTCATTCTCTCATAACCTCTTACTTCCTCTCTCCCATGCACCCTTCCAATACTAATAAATCAACTCCTTGTGCAAGTATCATATCCAAATGATGTTTCCCACAATGCTTTCAGGAACGTTCCATCTGTATTACTCTGCCTCAATCCAACTCTCCCTATTGTAAGTCACTGTTTCACATTTCTACAGCAAATGCCTCAATACCTCATTTTTAGTGGACATCATTAAGAATCTTATTGTACATAGTTCTGGCTTGATTATGGATTAAAATAAGAGAAACTGGAGGGCTTCCCCGGTGGCGCAGTGGCTGAGAGTCCGCCTGCCGATGCAGGGGACACGGGTTCGTGCCCCGGTCCAGGAGGATCCCACATGCTGCGGAGCAGCTGGGCCTGTGAGCCATGGCCGTTGAGCCTGCGCGTCTGCAGCCTCTGCTCCACAGCGGGAGAGGCCACAATAGTGAGAGGCCCACGAACCGCACAAAAAAAAAAAAAAAAAAAAAGCACTTATGATAGTTGTCTGGTTAAGTATTGAAAGTTGGCTGTTATTACTTCATAATCATTTTTGGGATTTTGTTCTCTCAGTGACCACAGTCATCTTCAAGTATAATTAGCCCCAACATTAACAATTTCCAAACAAAACAATTTCTTTCATTGCCTTTCCTATTTATATCAATGTTGTCATCATTCTCCCTTTTACATCTGCTCAGAACTTTGGAGGTGTCTTTGATCCCTCTCAGTGTTATCCTATGTTCAGTCTGTCATATGTCTGTTGATGCTTTGCCTTCCTTATTTACTCCAGGAAAAATCAATAAGAAGATTCCAGGACTTAGAGTCCAATGAGCCACCCTAGCTTTGAAATTCATGAGCTGAGTGGTTTGAAATAATTCTTCAGCCTTTGATCCTCAGTCTCCTCTGAAATACAAATTATTTTATTGCCTATTTCACATACTAATTGCACCACATCCTTAGACATACGTTCAAGATATTTCTTAAACACATACTCCATATACAAATTGGAGACTGCTCTTTGTAGCTGTCAATTCAAGGCAGGAAAGAAGCTGCACTGAAGGGCATTTTATTTCTTTCCTTCCCACAGACTCCTATAATCTCAGTATTTAAAATGTCCTTAGAAGTTATTTATTAAAATTTACTTATTCAATGTTTTTTTTTCCTAAAAGTCACCTGCAAATTGATCTGTCCAGTCTCTAACTAGGAACTCTTTTTACTTTAGCATCATTGTTGTCAAGAAGTTCTTTCCCTACACTTTAACCCATCAATGAATTGATCCATACTTATTCCGGTGTCTTTGAATAGGACCTGCCTATAAGCACCACTCTACAAGCCTCCCGCTGTCATCTTAATGTACCTTAAAGCCAGCACTATGTGTGAAGAAAACATCTACATTGAGTAATGCCAGGCGTGGTGGGGCACAGCACTCAATGTGTGCATAATCATCAGTATAATCCAGTATACTTTATAACCCAGTTGCACAAATGCTAAGATAAGTGATTAGAGGTGAAAGGGCGTATGTGTTAGACTGCAACCTTTTTAGTGCCCAATAATATTTGTTCTTCAAAATTTATGAAAATATTTTAAGAAATGTAGCCAAGCTGAGTGAGTCTCAAGAACTTTGATGAACTTTTTTCTACTGCTGGAAAAACAGTAAAATACAGATTTTCTTTCACCCAAATCTCATTAAACTGTCAGACATTTTTCTGTGTTTTCCAGTAACTTATCAAGGGGTGTGTGTGTCTGTGTGTGTATCATGATAATCAGCTATAACGGGAGAGGAAACGCTGGAAAAGTGCTTGACAATTTAATGAGAGTTTGTGACATCTGTCTCCCAAGGCTCCACCAAGTGTTAAATTCTGGTGGCGCTGCAAATTCGAATCTTCTACCTCAGACCCATCCTGGGTAGAGTCCTGAGGTGGTCGATTTGTCTACGCTGTGCTTTGTTCTGTGATCTGACCTTCTCAAATTCCCAAGTCTTTATGGTATTACCACATCTCTTGACCAAATCTTACCCTCTCGGAAGGGTTGAAGCTCCTGATGTTTCAACCAGGCATAAATGTCATCATTTAATAGGCATCCCGAATTTCAAGTTAAAGGAGGGGAGCTAGCATGGTGGAATTTCAAGCACAACTGTTTTATCCTTTCTTGGGCTTCTGTGACGACCCTATTAAATCATCTGGCACTGGCTGTCTAGGAAGCTTCTTCTGGCCCCATTCAAACCCTCTATTTTCTGGAAAGTTTCTGGAGACCCCAACAGTGCTTGCGTTGGGTTGAGGTTCCAAATTATAACTTCAGGTGAGGAGTTTCTCTGCTCTTTGGTACTGGAGGTGAGACGAGGGAGTGAGGGTGAATGCTGATGGAGGAGGTGATGATGGAAAACCACAAAGAGCAGAAACACGCAGGCAGAGGGCTGACTTAATTGGGGTTCCCGACAGACATGGCAACAGGTGCTTGATAACACATCATGTCCTTCCATTCCTTTGCACCCCTGACAAGTGAACATTATTGCCCCCATTTTATAAATGAATGGAATAAGCTGAGAGAGGTTAAATGACCTGCCTAAGTGATAGGATTGCAATTAGGAAGCAGGTCTGAGGAACTCTGTCCATCCTGGTGAACTCTGGCTGACACTCACCTCCCTTTCCTCTGCAAAGGCTCAAGACTACCTGGAGGGCTGTACCAGCACCTCCTTGGAGGGCTGTACTAGAACCCACCTGGAGGGCTGTATCAGCATCCCCTGGGGGGCTGTACCAACACCCACCTGGAGGGCTACACCAGTGTCTTCAGGTTATGCCCCCTCCTCCTAACCCACAGATAGTTGCAACTTGACAACAAGGAGGAAGACCTGCTGCACTTTCCTTTCTCACCAAACTCCCATTAGCAAGGGAGCATTTCACAGGCCTTGTTCTCAAGAGGAGGAAGCAGGGAAAGAAGCAGCAGCCCGGGATTAAACCGCTGTTTGATTTGCTCTGTCTGACCCCTCACCTAGACAGAATGCGACTTACTGATCTCCTCTGTCATAAATTATCAAGCAGGTTTGTTTTGAGATAACGGGAAGACGAACAATAGCAGTAGGTGTACTGAGTAGAGTCTCAGTGTTCTTATCTAGTAAATAAAGGCATTAATCCCTCCATCTGGGATGTAGTGAGGTCTAAATTAAAAGCTGTGTGTAGTACATTGGAGGAGTCCAATAAATGGTATGTATTATTAATGACATGTTCGTAAAAATGAAATGCTTAGCTATGTGTCAGGAAGCATTCTCAGTACTTTATAGATTTCCAGTCATTGAATCCTCTCAACACCATGAGGAAAGTACTATTATTATCATCATTTCTTAGTTGAGCAAACAACATGCACAGTGGCGATTTGGAATGAAGAGTAATAAATAGTAATAATCTGCTATTATTAACTATTAGTTATATACAATTATCATAATGCCATAATATAGGTGATGAAGTACCTCCCTTGGCCCTACATGATCTTATTTAATCACATAAAGTCTAGGAGACACAAAGCAGGCAAGTTTCACCTACCACCTGATGGAGGAACTGCCTCTGCAACTTCTTGGCAACTGAATGTTACAAGATGATCTTTCCCCCTATAGTACATCTCCAAATACCAGAAAGTTCTTTCTTCTATATGAAACCTGTCTCCCTTTCACTTCCTCCCAGCACTCCTGGATTCACCCTCTAGAGCTACATTATCTCAGTTTAATCCCTTTTCCACTAGAAGAGACTTTAAACATTTTAAGGTTGTGATTCCATCTCCCTGAGTCTCCTTCACTCCAGGCCAAATGCTCTCAGTCTCTTCAGCTGTTCCTCATGCCACGTGGTTATGAGGCTACTCAGCGTGCTGGCCACATTGTTCTGGATGCTTTCCAGTTAGTCATACCCCTCTTCATCTGAGATAAACAAGGCTGAGAGTACCAATCTGGATGGGCAGTGTGGGGTGAAGGAAGGGAGGGGCCATCCGTCCACCAGCTGTCTGACACTGGAGAAAGTGCTGGACCTTTCTGAGCCAGTATTTTCCAGGTTTTGCATTGGGACTGCTAGTAGGTCTGTCGTGATATGATGTGAAATAATCAACTATGTGAAGCCCCTGACCATAATATTCATTCATTTATTTATTCTACAGTAAGAATAAAGACTATTCTACAAACATTTTAAGGAGCCAATACTATATGTCATTGAGAATACAGAATGAGAAGTTAGAATCTGTAACCTCATGGGACAGAAATTCCTCTGTTTAAGGTAGAATAATTTGTATCATATCAAGAGTCCTTAATATGTAATGGTCATTCTATTATTATAATTATTGGTTCTACATAATCTATACGTTTGCAATTCTCTTTTGGAAACCAGGTGCCAAACTTTGTTTTTCCCCATTTTATAGCACCTGAGCTTTGTGAACAGACCACCTGGACTGTAACTCAGACAACTAACTGTATGATTTGGGGCAATTTCCTTCACCCACATCTATAAATTAGGGAAACTAATAGTACATTCCTATAAGATTGTAGTGAATATTAAATAAGAAAATACGTACTAAGTGTTTTGATCAGTGCCTGGTACATAGTAAACATAAACTAGTTCAAGTGTTAGTCATTGTTTTGATTATCATTACTGATACTGTCAGTATTAGTATATTATATTGGCCAATTATTTCAGTCTGCTGGTCTATCGCATGTTTGTTTTTTAAATCCAATTGCCAAATATTTACAGAGCATCTTTGAGGAATTCTGTTCTCATCCTGGTAGAACAATGGCTTTGTTCCTGATTTCAATAAACGCACAGTCTAATGGAGGAGAGGCACATACAAGTAACATACTCTAATATCGTGTTATAAGTGCAATACTAGCATGTGTACAGGGTGCTAAAGGAGAGGAACCAAGGACAGGGTTATCTAACTCACAGGATGATCAGAGGAGACTAACTGTAGGATCATGCCTGATGTGTGTTTTAAAAGATAAACCAGAGTTAGCCCAATTAGGCTTTTTTTTTTTGACTCAATAAATAAATAAATCACATAATAATGTAAACCTTTCAAATACATATTTTCCAAATGCTCTCTTCATAGTATGATTTTCTCTTGAGAGCAGTTCTTTCACTGTGAAATGCCACCTTTACCTTGCAGGGACAGATCGAGTAGGTTTATTTTTACAAGTGTATCTGCTGGCTACCAACAATCACTTCTCATTACAGAGAAGGTCAGCAAATTTGGAACACTGGCCTTTTTTGTAAAAAAGAAATGCACATCTGTCTTTATTGTTCTGCAGCCCCTTTAAAATTTTTGCCATGAGGTAATTTCCACAATAAAATCCGTAGTGTAAAAAAGACTGTGGTCATTTCCTACCTCATGGAAAATATTACTTATTCTTTCTTGTTTTAGAGACACTGATGGCATTAATTGCATTCCATATGTAAAGCATTTTTTAATGTTTTCCACTTAAACTTTGATGCAATAGCTTCTCTATAACTTATGCAGTAAATAACTTTTAAATGTGGTGCCCTCTTTGTGTTACTTATGCAAACTTAACAAAATTTTTTCCCTTTACTTCTAATGTAAGAGCTTCTGCTCTGACAATGGTTACAATTTAGGCACTTCTTCCATAAAGCATTGTGTTTTATTAAGTCAACTACTGTGTGTGAGGGCATTCTTGCTTTCTAGGATTGCACGCAAAATTTTTTTTTCATATGCTTTAATATTAAATGAGAATCTAGAAAATTCTATAAACAGAAACATGTTGGAAACATTTGTACTGTTATTCCACTGTAAAACATACATTCTGTTGTGTAACTGTTTGAATGTTTATTTCTTCAAATATTTAGCAACATCATAGTATTTGTTGACAAAGGAATACATCTGGCTTGTTACCATGCTGTTTTCCATCTATTACATCAGCTTTTTTCACTGGACCAGGATATAGCCACAGTGATATATGACTTTTTATCTTTTAAAAGTCAATTTAAGATCCAAAGTATAAGCTTCTAAATTATCATTAAGTTTTATGAAATTCCGTGAAATATTAGATTGAATAATGCATAACTTTAAACATTCCTGAAAAAAACACTGTTAACATTCATCCTCATGTTCTTCATACTTGCTCACTGGACGCTCTGCTCATTGTGATGGCTTTGTGCTGTCACTCACTAATATCTCAAGGCACAGATATACCTGAAGTGAGATTCACAGTCAATGTGAGTGAGCGTAAATCCATATTTCACATAGACTTCTTGATAATGTCAATGTTTGGGGCTAACTTCCTGTCAGATCTGATTTGATCATCCTTACTTTTCCTTCAGAATTTGGATAATAAAACGTCGCAGGATTAGGAGTGATGCCAGCTCCGCTATTTTCTTGTTGTTGCTCAGTCTTGCATGATTAGTGTTTTGCAGTTTCTTTATAGGAAGATTTTTAAGCCACTCATCCACTCTGTGAGGGGCAGCTTAATTAAAACCCGATAATATCATCTCTCAGTCCCCAGAGCAGAGCCCAGGTAGCTGCAGAAAGCTGGCAGTGCATCTGCTGGAAGGCTGAGCTGGGGACCCTAGGGAGGAAAGGAAGGGACCTGCCATTTATTGAGCCCAGCATCCCTTCCCCAGCTGGGAGTTTCCCTTATGAAGATTTTAATTATACGAGAATTTACATCTGTATATTTTTTGGCAACTGCGGAAATTTTGGTTCCAGTAAATGCAAAATTTGTGACTCCTATTATAGTTAGAAGAAAAGGGAGAAATGATAGGAAATGGAGAAAAAGCTAGCGTCAGTGCAGTTAAAAAATTTTTGGAAGCTTTGAGAAAGGCCATGAGGATGAGAAAAAATAAAACCTAATTTTAGAATTGCAGTAATTTTAGAATTAGAGTAAGTTTAAGAGGAGCTATTAGAGGCAGGACCCAGGGAGGCAGAAGGACTGGGGACTATTGAGGGCAGTAAGCATTTTTGGAGGTACTGAATCCCACATGCAGAGATTGGAGGATCAGCCTTAAGGGAAAAACAAGTGTCCTAGTACGTGCAATGCCTCAATCAAGCTGAGGATGTGAAACAAAGGAGAAGTTATCTCCTGAAGACTTTCTGGTGACATGGAATTCTAAATGCCCACGAATACTGAAAGACTTACTATTGGGCCGTTAAAATGGTAAAATACTAGCATTGTCTTATTTACTGTAAAATCAAGGAGTTGGCTGCATTCTTCTGCAGGCAGCAGCGAACAACCTGTTTCCCTGCCTTTTCCTGCTTCTAGAGGCTGCCTGCATTCCTTAGCTTGTGGTCCCTTTCCACCTTCAAGGCCAGCAATCACATCACTCCAACCTCCCCTTTTTTTGTCACATCACCTTTTTTAAACTCTTTCCTGCCTTCCCCTCACTTACAAGGACCCTTGTGATTTCATTGGATCTACCTGAATAATTCAGGATAATCTCCCCATTTTAAGACCCTTGACTTAATCACATCTGTAGAGTCCCTTTTGTGATGCAAATTAACAGTCACAAGCCCTAGGGATCAGGATGTAAGCATTTTGGGAGCCATGATTCCATCACATAAACCCAGGTTGGTCTAAAGTTGTACCTAAGAAACTTCTATTTTACATTCATTTATACATTCAACATTTTTTCATTCACACCTGCTATTTGCAAGATAATGTTCTAAGCGCTGAGAGTATAACGTTGAACAAGATAGTCACAACTTCTGCAACTCAATTATCTCCTAGGTTAGCTGATGGTCCCTCATCTCTTCACCTCTCCCAAGATATTAATCCATTAAAGTTCACTGAGTCTGTTAAATGGACACATCAGGCTAAGTGGAAAGGGGTAGGAAAGAAACACAAACTAAGATCTGTAGTCTCAGGGGTTGTTCAGTCTAGCTGAAAAGATGAAATGCATACAAAAAGAAAGATAAAAGCAAACAGATGGAAGAAAAAGGTGTCATGAATTTGCCTTGAGAAAGAACTTTCCTTGTATGAAAAACAAAGTCTTTGAGAGTACTTGGAGTAGAAGAGATATATTCTGCAGTTGTTGAGATCGGCAAGCCAAAAGGTTCCAAGAGGTAGAAAGTTCTGCTTTCATTGCATGAATGAGAAAAGAATGTATTAATTTGATCCTGAAAAGGAGGTGCAAACGGATAGAGGAAAAAAGTGTAATGAATTTGTACCAGAAGAGAATGTCTCAGGGGTTAGTGTCAGGGATGTGCCTATATTTGAGGTCAGGAGACCCTAATAAGGGGGAAGAAAAAAAAAAAGAGGAAAAGATTTGACATCATGAAGGCAAAATGAAGATAACTTTGAATGGAATCAATTCCTGCAGAGGGTAAAATGTATCCACTGGCAAATATCTGAATGAGTAGAAAATCTATTTTTCAGTGTAATTAGTGTTAAAAATAATTTTAATTAACAGCATTTACAAAGCCTGGTCTATCAGCAGTACATGTCACAATCGTGCTACTAAGCTGCCCTTAGCAACTAAGTGGGATATATCAACTTTGAAAGTCCTTGTATGGCTAATGGAGACATTCGATAAAATCTCCTTAGGGAGGGAGTAAAAGTCAGGATGAAACCTTCCAGCTTGGTAGACTCAATCCACAGTAAAGCCCAAGAGCTAAGCCACTTCCAGTTAAATCCCAGCACGTTGCCATGTGGGGCTCAGAACCTGTTTCTGACTGCAGGCAGAAGTATTTGCTCATTGACCTCCCTGAGGATTTGGGAACTCCCAGAAGTTAATGATGGGCTTGATGACCAACATCCAGGTGAAGTAAAAAAAGCTTTATCAAACCAGCTGTTTAGAATACATGACACAAACATCCAGAGGTTTGGAGGTAGCTGGTATTTGGGGTGAAGCTTTCCCCACTCTACCGAGCTACCTAAGAAGGATCAGTCTAGCAGTGGGGTATCCATCTACCCTAGGGGATCCCGCACCTGGCACATGGCCTGCAGGCAGGTGATGCACAATAAAGGCTGTTCGGTGTTCGGCTTTGTCGGAGCAGTCTCGCTCACTCATCTTTTCTACAGCAGACAACTCAGGCTCACTTCTGGACTTACATCCACGATGACTCTGCAGGACAAGCCTTCCAATCTGATGTTACACCCTTTCAAACTATCCTCAGACTTTAGTACTTCCTATGTTCCTGGAGGCTTCCTATTCCCTGGAAAGCTACTCTACTCTGGCCTTGCCTTACTAATTTTTCTGTTTTCTGAACTTTCCTAGCATTCACTTTTGTGCTTGATTTTATACTATCAGACATCATTTATCGATCACCTCCCTGCACTTCCTTAGCCTTTCTTGCTGTATGTAGTTTCCATTAACTCACACTTTCCATGTAGAAATGTCTTATACTGGGATTCTGACATTGTATCTGGGAAGAAAATGCTGTGACCCAAGCACATTGGTTAGCACCACAGTATTTTGGGGGTAAAGCTTGTCAAATGAAAACATTAATTATAGCCCTAAAGCCATCCCCAATAATTTCAGTCTCATATGTAGCATGTTTTATTTTGTACCTTGGGTCTATTTGCTTCTATTTAATAAACCAATAAAAACATTAACACAGAAGATACCTTGCCTTAATTCCATATCCACAATGTTGACACTCGAACAATGTTTGTTGTATTAATCAGTTTATAGAAAGCATATTGCTAACAAAAATTAATTATAAAAAAGACAGCTCATTGGTTTCTCTATTTTCCTTTAAAAGTAAACATATTATTCTTAATTTTATTTACTAATTTAAAATTTCATACCAGTCTATGTTAAAAAATGAGATGTCTCACTTCTGGTGGGGTGGGGTGGGAGTGTATGAGGGACATCCTCCTAACCCTTTTGTTTACCATGATTTCTTACAGGAAAAGCTGCTTTGGTTCACTTAAATTTCTTTATACATGCATTTCCAGTTACTTGTGCAACTTACCCATCAGTCTCAGCTCTCATTGGTAGTTTTGTCTTTAGTCTCTACATTAGTCTATCTCTATCTCTCTATATCTATCTCTCTTAGTCTATCTCTCCAAGTAGCTTTTAAGGTACTGGAGAGGTTTTCTTTCTACTTTTCATCATTGGTCACAGTGGCTGTTAAACTTATCTGAACATTGACTTATTAAAATGCAAACTCCTCCCTCATCCTAGAGAGCCCAGGAATCTGCAGTTTATAACAATCCAAATGGTTGTAATAAGGTGGTCTCAGGGGAAACACCATCCCATGGCCTGGCATCTAGCCTCCTCTGGATTATAGTAGGAACGCATTGTTTGTTCCTTTCTCTTTTTATCATCTATTAAAAGATAATTTTCAAAAAAGGTAAAATTAGGACTCTCATGCTGACATAAATATGAACATGTGTTAAAGATTTGATTTAACTCATCAGTGAGGAAACTGATGAACTGTTAGGAGTTCAAGGGGGGAATCAAAAAAAAGAGATACATTTATATATCAGGAATATAGAAATAAATGGGCAAATGAAGGTAAAACGGGCCTTTTCCATAGGGGAAGGAAGTCAACTAAATCTCCACTGGACAGAATTCACAGAACCATAGAGAAGAATTATAAATTATATGCATTACTATTAGTTTACAGAGCTGTAAAGTGGCTCCAAGGCAGTGAAAGACCAGAAGCATATAATCTGGAATTTAAAAAATGTGCTGTTTTCCACTGAAGCACAATATTTTCCTACTCATGCTGGAGAGGAGTCCTAGATAACAGCCTGAATCAAAAAGCATGGAGGCCAGAGTCATCAGAATGTGGAAGGAAACCATCTTATGAGGCTGGAACTCGGGGGCGGAACGTCAGTGGTACAGTAAAGAGGTGGTGCAGACGAGGGAAGGGAAGCAGAAGTGTAGAGGTAAGACAAGACAGTAAACATGCATGAAATGTAATGCATGGTCCTGGACCACCTAGGATTGGGCAGTTTTGTGTCATTGCTAGCTCTTCCTCAGAGAAAAGCCAACTCATTTCTCTGGTTCTTTAGCAATACCATTACATAACTGTCCTGATGACAAGAGGGTCATGACTTTCCCTTTTTCGAAAGTTTGTGGTTTGAGTCACCTCTGTGTAGAAACCTCACCCAGAGGACACAGATGGTAGCAAGAGATGACTTTTGTGGGACATAATTTAGGTCATCAAGTCCCCATTTGACATTTCAATTATATTCTTGCTTTTAAAGCCCTGGGTGTATCTGTATCTTAATATGGCCAAGGAATTATAAAGTCATCTTGTGTCCCTTCTGTGGGCACAGGACATTGTAGAAATAAAGCTGATGGAAACAGTGACATGGTTTGACCAAATGGCATCGTCAGCCTCTTCAATCTGCCATATCCTTAATGCCATCAGCGTGGAGGGGCAGCTGCCAGAGGCTGGACATTCCTTGAAACAGGTGCCTTCTTTTCCAGGACCCAAGTAAGAGCCGAAGATGCTTTCTGTAATGTCAGAAAGCACATCCTTAGGAAAACATGTTTGAATCGCTCAACAGGGGCATTCGGGTCTCAGTTCCGTAAACTAATTTTAGTTTGGGTTCTGAATCAGAAATTGTGACAATATTTAGAAAATCTAGACTTGAGAGATCCAAAAAGGAGTAGTCAGGGAATTAAAAGAAAACCCTATCATTGGAGGGAACAAGTAATTTTTGTATAATGCAAACTTGACCACTTTATTCCCCTTCTTCAAACACTTAGTGGATGTTCATTTCAGTTAGGATAAAATCTAAACTCTTTGACTCCGCTGACAGAGCTATGGCATTTCTATGCCTTCTATGCCTCAGCTTATCACTCTTCTTTCAGTTTTTGAAACACTCCATTATCCTCTCTCACCTCCCATACCCCTGCCCCACACCCTGACCTTAGCACACGTTGTGGCCTCTGCTTGAAACACTCTCCCAGCCCCGTTATTGACCCTATTGACTCCTACTTGGCTTCAGTTTAGATGTCCTGCCCCCTGGGAAGCATCCTCTCCTTCCTCCAATCTGGGTTAGGTGTCACTCTGTGTTTTTCTATTGCCTTACATTTCTCTGATCAAAGCATTTATCACCCTGTATTGAAATGTGCCTCCCAACGAACTGTAAACACCAAGTGGAAGGCCAGGATTTGTAGTTATTTTGTTCAACATCACATCTTCAATTCTGGAAAAGTACCTGGAGTGTCACTGGAACTTACAATATTTGTAGAATGAAGGACTAATTGAGTGAGTAAGCAAAAAAATGGATGAATAAATAAATGATTGAGTGAATTAATGAATTAAGTGAGTGAATGGATATACAATCAAGGGAACTGGATAGTTTCCCTGAGATGAATAGTAAAAAAGAACACATGGGAAAGATGATCTTATAAAGGAATCAGTAGGTTTATTTCGCTCCAGATGGCAGAGTTAATCCCCAAAGCTAGAAGATGCTTGGAGTGAAGTTTCTGCTCAAAGGATTTTTTTCTAAAAATAGAGCAGCTTAACAATGGAGCAGATCACCTCAGAGGTAGCTATGCATGCAGAAGAAAAGATGAGATGTGTGGGAGATGTATGGGATGCTGTGTGGGGATAACCAGGGACTGAGGATGGGGAATTAGGGGGCTGGGGTATCTGCTATATAGAAGAAACTAGAGGAGACAGCTTATTTAATCATCATTGATTCATTCAATGAACATTTACTGAGCATCTGGGTTCCAGGTACCGAGGTAGATGTCGGAGATTTAAAGTTCTATAAGATCCAGTCACTGGGACCATGATGCCAAAGTACATATATTCTAGAGGAAAAGAAAAACACACAGCCAAGAGTGTATAAAACTGCTATGATAGAGGTATGTGCAGGATAATAGAGAGGGGACCTTAACCCACCTGGTGGGGGCAAAGGAAGGAGGAAGGTACCAGGGAGGGCTTCCTATAGGAGCGGCTAACTGAATTAATCCCTGCAATGCAAGACATGCTAATAGATACAGTGGGGGTCATGGTGGGAGGGAGGAGGTAAATATGGGAGAAAAAGAGGAGAGACTTTCAGACGGAGATGAAAGCTTGTAAAAAGTTTAGTCTTACTGTAGTGAAAAGGTCAAGGTCAGAAGGAAGTGGCTGCAAAGTTCATTTAAACTCACAATTCTCTGAAAAGTGGATGGGAGTCAAAGACAGAAGCTCCAAGTGTAAAGAGCTGACTTGCACAGGTCTGGATCTTGAGGGTTCAGTGTACGAATGCCTTAGGGAAAAGCCCTTGTACAGAACTGATTCCACTGGGGCCACCATAACCTTTTTAGGGCTCCTGCCCCATGCCCTTACTCTGTGGCCATGTGTCTGAGGACAGGACATCCTAGTGCCACTTGTGAAAATAAATCTTTTTTGGACAAAGGCCACAACAGACCCATGTTGGCATTCACACCCTACAGCAACGCAGCGAAGGGCGAATACCTGCAGATCAGGGTCACCACTTGATGTCAGCTGTTTGGTGAGAGGTTGGGGAGTAGTGAAGAACTGTTTTCATGGTGAGCCTGATAGGAATGAAAACTTGATGATTTATTCAAGTAGCAACTCTTTCACAGTGTGGTCTAATAGAAGCTAACACTGTACTAGCATAAGCGACAGGCCCAGTTCCAAGTGCTCTGCACACATCAGCCACCTAAGAGGTAAATACCATTATCCCCATTTTATAGATAAGGAAGCTGAAGCCCAGGGCACACAGCTGGTGTAGAGCAGAGCTACTTTTCAGACTCAGGCCGTCTTGGTTCAGAGTTCAGCTTCCTGATTGCTACTATATTCTGTTTTTCAAAGCAGGAAGAAATGAAATCTCATGAAAAAAGATGCCATTTTCAGACAAAATGAGCAAACTGGATTGGGAGTGAAAAGAAGAATCAGTCTCAAGAAACTTGGGGAACCAGCCTTTTCTTATGCCACTTCTACCCTTGCGCCTTCTACTGTCACCCCAGCAGCCTTCTGATAGATTCTGGAACATGCCAGGCTCTTTCTTGCTTCAGGGCCACCATTCTTGTTGTCGCTTCTGCCTGGAATAGTCTTCCCAAGCAATGCATGGCTCCTTTTCATCTCTTAAATATTGGATAATGACTTCATGGTTATAAGAATCTGCCTGCTGATGCAGGGGACACAGGTTTGAGTCCTGGTCTGGGAAGATCCCACATGCCGTGGAGCAACTAAGCCCATGTGCCACAACTACTGGGCCTGCGCTCTAGAGCCCGTGCTCTGCAACAAGAGAAGCCACCGCGATGAGAAGCCCGCGCACCGCAACGAAGAGTAGCCCCCGCTCGCCACAAATAGAGAAAGCCCGCGCACAGCAACAAAGACCTAACACAGCCATAAATAAATAAATATATTTATATATATCAGATAACATGCCACCTTCTCAGAAAGGACTTCCCTGATGACCCCTGAGGGAACTGCCCCCTTAAACTCAACTCCATCGCATCACCATTTTTATTCCTTTTGCTAGTGTATTTCATACTCTGTATTTACTTTTGAATGTGCCAGCTTGTTATGAACTGAATGTCTCTGTCCCTCCCAAACTCATATGGTGAAGCCCTGACCCCCGATGTGACGAAATTTAGATGTGGGGCGTTAGGGAGGTAATTAGGTTTAAATAGATCATGAGAGTGGACACACTATGATGGGGTTTGTGTCCTTACAAGAAGAGGAAAAGAGACCACTAGAGCACTTTCCACCGTGGAAGAACACGGAGAAACTAGCTGTCTGAAAGTCAGGAAGTTCCTTTCTAGGAACTGAAGCTGCCAACACCTTGATCTCGGACTTACCAGCCTCCTGTGAGAAATAAATGTCTGTTTGTGTACGTCACCCAGTGTTCAGCATTTTTTTTACGGCAGCCCAAGCTGAATAATACACAATGTAACTGTACGTTGTTTATTTGCTCCTCTATATTATAAACTCCCCAAGGCAGAGACCACACAATTCTTTAAAGGAAGGTTTCACAGCTGTAATTTGCCACTATCTCCACAGCACCTAGGAAGGAAGAATGACTAGCCTCTGGGGGGTTTGTCTTAAGAGTGTCTACTAAAATATCCAGTTGTCTAGTTATCTCCTCAACTTCTCAAATAGCACAAATTCTATAATGTTTAAAATTTAAAGTATCTGTTAATCCAAGAGGGATAGATTAGATAATCTCTCTGGAACTTTAGACATCCCTTCCACAACTTTTCAAATAGGCCATCCATTCCCAGACCATCCCAGCTTCAACAAATTTTACTTTCACTGCATGTCAGCCACCCTCAAAATGGCCTAACTCTTGCCCTTGTTACCATTCATTATTTCCTTAGAGTTCTCAAGCACCAGAATCATAGTTATTTACTTCAACTTCCAACTCTTACAGGTCTCTCAAGCTCTCACTCATTGAACCCTTACCTTCTGTTCTCTGAGAAATTGCAGGTTCTTTCAAGTCAGGTCTCTCCAAATCTCAAATTTGAAACCAAACTTTCAATCCAAATTTGGCCCCGTGATTCATCATCTAAATCAAAGGCCAGCTAACTATGGCCCACGGCACAAGTCTGGCCTGCATCTGCTCTTGCAAATAATGTTTTATTGGCACACAGACATACTCATCTGTATACATATCTTTTATGGCTGCCTTCATGCAATAATGGCAAAATTGAGTAGTTGCAGCAGAGGCTGTGTGACTCAAGAAGCCTAAAATATTTACTATCTGTCCTTTATAAAAAAAATACCAAACTCTGATCTAATTATGATTTCATTATGAACAGTGAAAGATGATCCTCTGGTGTCATAAAGAAAATTTTTTAAATTTTAGTTATTGCTGTCTAAAAGAAAAAGAAAAAAAAGCAAATTGAGTTTTTATTTATATTTAATTACACATAGGCATTGATGCTCTTAGTTCATCTGAGAGACAATCATCTGTCATAGAAAACAGAGAAGATACCCCTGGGGAAGAGGAGAAGGTCCACAATCTGAAGAGGCTTCCAGAGGCAGCCTCATTCAGTCAGTCACTATCAGCATCTTATAACACTGTCTAGTTTATGTGTCCCTGGTGAGACTGATTTAGATAAAATATTATCTAGCAATACCTTAGGTAAACTTCAAAATGGACAACTATCTTTCAAATATTCCTGCAGAGAATGATTAACAATTACAAAAATGATGTGAAGAGTAAGAACTTGGAAGGGCACAAGTGCTTTATCAGCCATATTATGAGGTATATGAAACAGTAATGATAGAATCATACATGACGAGAAGTCAGTGAAAAAAGTCCTGAATTATTAGACTATTTGATATGCAAAACTATATCTACTATCATTAATGTTGAAATTTTCCCTACTTGTTATTGGTGCCTTGAGCAAGGACAATATGAAGCTAGTACTATTAACAAGACATTTACATTTCAGTATCCATGACATGAAGACAACGTTCTATAATTTAGGGGTGATTTTTAAATAATTCAATATTTGATCCAATGCTTCATTTTACTACAGTTTGTGATATTTAGCAGTATTTTTGATAACATAAAACAGAAGTTTCATACCATTGGTCAAACATTTTTTTTTCTTGCTGCCAAGAAAGGAGTTAAAATAACAGATGGAAAGTAATATGATGATAAACTAAAATACATTTATTTTTCAACAAATGTTTTTAGGAAATTCCATAAATAATTCTGTGGGGCTTTATTCTATATGCATTATATGAAACTACAGATGTTTCTGAATGTCTCAACTAATGGTATTTTTTCTAAGTTCTATTTCAGAAGTGAAACAAAGAAAGTACATTTTAGAGGTCCACTAAAATAATGAATCAGATAAAAAGATCTATTCTCTACAGAAAATTACTTCTATGACAACAACAATAATCATAACAATACTAATATTGTTTTCTTGCACAAACTGTGTTAAGTTCAATCACCACTGGAGTAGTTGAGACTGAAACAACAACACTTACAAATCAAAAGGATTCTGGAGGATATTTCTGGAATTTCGCTAAAAATTCCTCCCTACATCACTCATATTCAAATGAGTAAGCCTGTTTCTTCCTGTCATAAAGGAACCAGAAGAGTTCAAAGGATTATACATGTCCTTAATAATGAAGAATGATGCTCATCAGGTAATGACAGTGACGATTCAAGACCTTTAATATACAGGGTATCCTAAATACCGTTCGCAAAAATCATAAGAAACTGATACTAGATTTTGATTATTTAAAGATTTCCAATGGATTCTGAACAAAATGCAATCAAATTTAGAAAATTTATTTACAAAAGAGCTTTAATACTATTATAGAATACTTGATACGATTCCTAAATTGTTCTTAAAAGGATCCAACATTTCTAAAGTCTGATTTCACACTGCAGTCCTGAGTATTTTAACTCATCATCTGCTTAATCACAAAACTTTTAAAATTTGTTAAGTTTTTGCTTCTCTCTGTTTCTGTCTCTTCCTCTCTCTCTCCTTCCTCTTTACTATGGACAATTTCAAACACCCAAAGAAAATATGTAAAATAGTTCAGTAAGTCCCCATGTGCACATTGTTCACCTACAACCACCATCAATTCACAGCCACTGTTGCTTCATTTGTATCCATACATACTCCCTCATTCTAACATTGGTCTATTTGAAGCATATCTCAGACATAATAACATTTTACTAAGAAATATTTCAGTGTGTATTTTAAAAGACAGAGGTTGCTTTTAAAAAATATAACCATAATGTCATTATCACAGAGAGAAAATTAATAATAATTCTTCATAGGTCTCTTGATCAAGTATGTATATTGTTAATACACTAAGGCTATGCTCCACCAAAATTTGTCTTCATATTACTACCAAAAAACCCAATACTCTTATCTTTAATGTTGAACTCTTTTACTGAATTTGCAATAGCATTCACAATAATGTAGAATATCTCACTTTTGGTAGAATGCACTTCCAAATGCTTTACTTTGATTCCATAAATTGCACAAAAGATTCAAATAATTATTGTAATAATGTTAACTGATATTCTATTGAAAGCCTCTGATGACACTAATATAAAGCTGACATCACTTCCTAGTTTACTAAGTTTTTCCTATGCTCATGAAACCAACACTTATATAGCAATTACTTCAGCTTTCATAAGTGCACAAGAAAATGTGGAATTGAAGGTACGTAAAACTAATACAGAAAATAGAACCATTTGATCTAAATGAAAAGTCATGCTTTTATAATGTATGTAAACACAACTCACTCAAACAGAGGATTTCTGAAAAAACGTCTGTCTTTTGAAGTAGATGCTGACATTTCTTCTGCAGATCTGAATATCCTGGATTTCAGACAGTCTGTGATATCATTGCTGCTCTCCTCAGATGAGACCATGGCAGGGACTGGAAGAACAGAGTGGGTGGCTACCAAACCCATCCTGACTTACTTCAATGCACATTAAAAACAACGTTTCAATTCACAAAAGGAAAACTATGGGACAAATACTAAACCAGACAGGGAACTAGAACGATAGGCATGAATGGGACTGTCTCAGGCAAACTAGAATGTATGGTCATTTACTCTTCAAATTTCCATGAATAGAAATGCAGAGATAGCTCAGACCAACTTGTTTGGCTCTTGGACAGAAGAAGCTAAAAGTGAAAACTATTGTTTAAAAGGAATGCTGAAGTTTCTCTAATCAACTTCACTGAAAAAATGGTTGATTTCAACTAAATGTTAGGTATTAAGGGAAAACAATTTGAATAAATTACTTCTTACCACGGTGAGAATGACTAACGGATGACACTCCTCCCAGAGTCAGCTTCTTTCTAGATCTTTAGTTCAATTATTTTTCTCATTGGTGTATTGGTATAGCTTCAGGATTAGTTAGAGGAACAGTTCTTATTGAGTTCCTGAAACCATCTCACTTAAGCCAAGACCTATGTTTTCCAAAATAAAACAACTGCACCAAAACCCAAAACATCTGCATCTTCCACTGTGCAAGCGGCAGTTAAACTGTTTTCACTTGCTCTGCTCTTCTACTTGTCAGCCTCAGGCTTGCTGGTATCTGCATTCTCTCTGAGATTATTCTATCAATCCTTTGTAGTTTATTGAAGCATTTCTCCGAGAGATGTTTCTTCACCTAGTTGACATGAGGGCATGACATCCTGATTACTTGCTCTTGCCCTTTCTCCTGCCTTTCCTTTCTCATCCTTTTGCCTCTTGGAGATTAACCCAGGATGAAATGAAGCATCCAGAGAACTTCAAGCAAAGGTTCTAGCTCATGAAAATCACATCATACACATAACACGTTGCTACTGCAAACAGGGGCAATCCCTCCACCAGAGAGAAGGGACTGGTTCACACATCAGATCATTATCTGGTAGCGGTTTTGGACCATGCTGGGAAATCGCCCAGTCAGTGGAAATAATAATAACAGGAGAAAACATGTTGAACACACTCAATAGTACGTGGCGCTGCATCACCTCATTTAACCTCACGATTTTCAGGCAGAGTGAATAAAATGAGCCAAATTTTACAGATGATGAAACTAAGCCTTAGGGCCCATAGTGTGAAATGGAGCAGGGATTCCATTACAGAAGACCCTTGGAAAATCTTCCATTTTATGGGCCAAGGACTCTTTTAAGATCCATGTGTAAAACTGTTCCTTCTCATGGCAAACAATTAGATCGTGACAATTTTGGATTTTGCATGAGCCTTGTGTAAAGATTAAGAACCCACCTCTGCTCCCCCTACCTGCCACCTGCCCCCACGATGTTTTTGGTTTCTGGAAAATGGCTTACTGCAAAGAACCACGCTTCCTCAGATGAGTTAGATAAGTCTCATGGATGCCCTCGTTGTTCGTCTGTGACAAGACCAGACACACCCCCTCCAACTCCCATTCTTTGCTTCACAAATGATTAGCTGAACTGTTTGTCCCAAAAGATCAATTGGGACAAAATGCCCATCAACTTGATGAGATCAAAGTTTGCTTAAGCTTTATATCTTCCCTTCAGATTCCTGAAATTTGATCCATTCTCAATCCGAACGAGCCAACGGTCCCCTTCTTAAAGGCCCCTCCCAGGAACAGGCCGGCCTCAGCGTAAAACAGTCTCTGATCTACGGTCCAATCAGACCATCTCCACCTTCTCATCTCACCTCCCTACTGGGTTCTTTCTAGCCTCGTTCATTCCTCTTTTCTGCTTGAGATTTGAGATGCAGATCTACAGTCAGGCAGTTGTCCCTACTGGAATAGTCCCATCCTCCCTCTTGTGATAATCCTTTCAAATAAAGTCTCTACTTACCTAAGTCTGGGTTTGTTTTGGTTTTAAATAGGCTTGATTTTTTATAACAGTTTTAGGTTCACAGAAAAACTGAGCAGAAAGTACGAAGAGTTCCCATCCCCCCCGTACCTATTATCAACATCCCCCATCAGAGTGGCACGTTGTTATAACTGATGAACCTCCACTGACAAATCATTATCACCCGAAGTCCATAGCTGAGGTTATGGTTCACTCTTGGTGTTGTACATTCTATAGGTTTTGACAAATGTGTTATGACATATATTCAACACACAGTAACATCATGCAGAGTAGTTTTACTGTCCTAAAGAATCATCATCTCTCCTTCTTCCCTAACCCTGGACAACCACTGATTCTTTCACTTTCTCCACACTTTTGCCTTTTCCAGAGTGTCATATTGTTGGAATCATACGGTACATAGCCATTTCAGATGGGCTTCTTTCACTTGGTAATCTGCTGAAATTTTCTTTTTCCAATTTGGCAATTGGTAACTGGCAACACTGATCCCGAGGTCACATATCTTAAAGAGACTGAATTCATATTTCTAGAAGATGCATTATGCATATTGCAACAAGGGAAGCATTTGCAAAGGTCCTATGGAAACTCTCTTTAGATAGAAATTGTGCTTACCTGCTGTTTAATGTTTCTATTTGAAATTGAAGAAGGAGCTCCCCCTTCGTGTGTCAAATGAAAGAAAATAGTTCTGAGAGGAAACTGCTTCATGGCCAGCATTTCTGCCCCAGGGGAGGCTATAAAAGGGGCAACTGGACACAGTCACTGGGTTATGCACACAGTCCGTGGCAGTGGGGAGAAGTGGGTTTGCTGTGAGTCTAATGAAGCGTAAGTTCCAGGGCCTCTCATTTTATAGTCGCAATTTTGTATTCTTTTCCTTAAGCGCGTCTCCCAAATGTACATGCTTCATGTCCTCCTAAACCATGGGTCCACCTCTGACTGTAGGTTATGACAAATTCCTCCCTGCCTGTGTCTTCATCCCAATGAGCTTTACCAGCTTGTGGCCCAGGATTTCTCAATCAAAATAAGCCAATGTCAGCATTGAAAATCGAGCAGGTAAGGGAATGCTGTGCAGTACCATCTTTACTAGGGGATACAGAGACAGAAGAAACCTCATCAGGGGTCCTAAATCTTCCATCTCATCCTGTTTAAAAGCATCAAAGTGAGACTCGGCCCCAGGAAGTACTTACTTCTATTTCATTTGGGTCTAAAGTTGATTCCAATCTAGGTCTATCTATTAAGGTAACCACGCTAGGCTCTTGGAATAATTATAGTCATAGATAAGCCAATTAAATTAAGAAAAAGACCCTGTTTTTATGCCTCCTGTAGACCTAAAATCTGAAGAAGTACTGTTGAACTTCAGGATAGAATCAGAGTAGGTGGGACGCCATCGAATTCTGATGCGTAACCAAATCATCAGCACTACTCTTAGAAAAAAGCAGAGTTAATGAAGTTTGCAAAGTACCTGCTATATGGATGGGCCACACAGCAGCCCATCCTCCAAGCACTCCCACCCCACTGCCATCCTTCCTGCCCTTCCAGGAATTCCTCTGGTGCCTATAACCCAAGAAGCCACATAGCCAAGCCTGAGAGTCATACTTAACATTTACAGATACTGATAATGCTACAGACACTATGATTGATGCTTTTCACGTAGTAACTCATTTAATCTGTTGAGGCTGTGGGAAAGGTACAATAAATATATATCCTTGTCTCCCAGTTTGGAACCAAATGAGAAATAAAACCCAGGAAACAGACAGAAGGACCTTATTTGTTTTCTCTGTTTTAATGTCAGTGTTGTTACCTATGACTGATCTGAGGACACGGCTTTAGCCATCTAGCCATGAACTTCACCCCTGAACTCACTAGACTTGGTCCTTCAGGCACTGCCTCAGCTGGTCAGTTGAGCTCTTCCTGCTGAGGTTGAGCCTGGGCTGTCCAAGTACCATGTGGCTGAGGAGAAGGGCTGGTCCCCCTGGAGAGAGAGTGGAGGGGGAGGACAGGGGGAAGAGAGGGAAAGAAGGAGATAGAGAGAGAGGGAGATGGGGCAGAGAAGAGAGAGAGGACTGGGTATCCGACTTCTTCTCCCACATTCACTCACTCAGAGAAGTCACCCCTATATTGGGATTGATAGTGGAGCTTCTGATGGAAGCCAGCAGTAAAACGTTACCCAAACTCCCCGTGTGTGAAGACGAGGAGGACAAGAGAATGGAAACCTTCCCTATTATAAACCTTTAGCTAAAGCCACGGGCTTAAAAAGATATTAATTTCTCCAATTTAGACACGAAAAAAACTGAGGCTAATGTGCCTTTAAACCTTTGTCCAAGGGTGGCATTTGTAAATGGCAAAAGCGCTCAGGTCAGTCTGATCCCAAAGACCATGCTCTACGGTCACTATATGACACAGCAGAAGCATAATCACGATGTATAAAGTGCTGTCACCCTGCTTAACTCATTTCTCTCTGTTGAGATGAAGACTGCTATGTTGTAGAAGATCCTGAACGTTGGAATCGCCCACCCATGGCTGGGAGTCCTAGCTCCAATCTCTCTACGTGTCAGCAAGACACTCCTGGAAATTGGCAGAGGCAGTGGTTACTTCATTGGGTTGCTGTGAGAATCAAATAAGATGGTGAGGATTAAACCCCTGGCACATAATAGTGGACCAGTACAAAGATAATGTTAATGATCTTTCCTTTCCCCACTATTTTATAGGTAGACATATCTCATCATTCCCTTTCACAGATGAGTAAACTGAGGCTGCGGAAGACTGAATAATGTGCTCATAGCACTTACATCTGGGCTTTGAACTTAGAGTTTTTGATACTAAATCCATTTAGTCAAAAAATGCTAGGACATAACTACGTATTTGAAATTAGACTTAAATTTTGAAAGATATAAGAAAAATCATGATTCCCTGTTTTTGAGGAAATTTAGTTCTGAAGAGCCAAACCAGAAAGCTTTTTTAGATCTTGGAAGCTCTCTTTGCGAAGCCACAGCAGGCAGGAAAGTTAGAAGTGGCTGAGTCCTGGGAGCCTACCTCATGCAAGCCCTGGGTTTTGCAAATGAGGCCCAGAAGCTCCAGCAGAATGGAGATGGACCTTGCCTAGGATTTTGCAGGGATCAAGTTGGGACTAAAATTCAGTATCACCTAGCATTTTCCCAGACCCCTGGGAGGCTTCATCCTCCTTTAGTTACTCATGTTTGGAATTCCCTTTGCTCACTCATGGGCATATATGGTTCTTCTTGTATAAGATGGCCCCTTTCATTAAAACATGTGTCTTCCTTTGAGCCATCAGTCTGGAACATTCACCTCTGGTTTCTCTGATTCAGTCCAAAGTGCTTCAGCTTCTTTTGCCTCTCACAATCCTTTCCCTAAATGCTCATATGCCTTGGACTAGACGGAGTACATCAAGATTAGATTAGGGGACACAAACGCTTTATTCTCTAAAATTAAACTATGAGGCTGAAGTCTCCTCTCCCTCCATCAGGGTTTCCTCCCCACCTCTGCAGTCAGAGATATCCTTACGGGTTCTAATGATTTCTGAGGTGATAATAGTAATCAGATGATAATCTTATGCTAATTCTGCTGCAAAAACAGACCAGACGTCTCTACTGCATTAAATGTCTCTTGATACTCTGTTTAGTTCTGTGTTCCTATCGTTGTCGAAAACATCCATTGCAAAACTGTCCCCACGGACCATTCTGTCATCATCAAGCAGTATTTAAAGAAAATAGATTAATCAGGAATCTGCAGTTATAGGTTTCTTTGGGTAGTCCCCAATGATGGTTCACTAGGAAAGGGGAAAAGCTGTCAGAAAAATTGTAAGATGCCATCTCTTTGGAGGAAGAAATGACTATTTTCAACTCAATAACTTGTAATTTAATCTCTCGGTGATGTACAGGATCAATTCAAGTGCTTTGGGGGTAATAGTATCCATGATTTCGGATTTAAAGAAGAGATACAAAGAAAGGAATATGTGGCTTGTATTTCAGATTACTTGATTTAGTGGGAAGTAACACAGGCCTTGGGATAGAACAGACGTGGGTATAGCACCTGAGTCAAAGATTGTATAACCCTGGGCAAGTCTCAGTTTAATCATCTCTAAAGTAGGTTTATTAACAGCTTATGCCCTCTGAACCACTGAGGGATGAGATAGCATACACATATGTGTATCGTATATACAAGCCCTGAACAGAGTAGGTCCTAAAATAGTTTCCCTTCTCTTTAGAAAAATCCCAACTTATTTGCAGGTTGAAGTACTGCTACTAGTTTACTATACGACATTAACTATCTCTCAGTTATCCTTTGATCAAGATATGAGGTGGATGTTAGAGATAGGGGAGGGTTCAAATAAGAATTTTGAAGTTCAAGTTTTATTCCTGCCCTGGAATTACCTTCCTTGATTCTGTAGCTTGCTTTATGCCAAGCATTTTTTCCCGAGTATTTTACAAATATTAGTATGTTTGATACCATAACAACCTTAGAAAGTGGTACTTTTACCTCACCCACCTTTTAAAATGAGGAATGAGGCACAGAAGTAACATGACTAGAATCACAAAGTTCATAAACGGTGTGGTCAGGATTTGAATCCGGGAAGGAAGACTTTGCTCTTTGTCACTCTACTGCTTTAATTGGAATTTCACCACAAGAAAAACAAAAGTTAATAGTCTTCTCTACTCACCTATTTTAATCTACTTCCCTATATACAGTACTACATTTATCCATCTGCCGTATGAACACATACTCAACTATGTTCCCAGTTACCTGGTGGTCTATAGAAATGATTTCTATTTTTATTCCTTAATATCTTTTTATCTTTGTAACAATATTCATTCTGAAAATTTAAAGTTGATTCTATTACTAACAACTGTACTGGGGAGGTAGGATTAAGCCTGTGATGGAATGGCTTGCAAATGACCACACCACCTACAAACTTTGTGGTTTTAACAAGTTCCTCAAGGCTGCTGTGTCTCAGCTTCCTCATCTTGAAAATGAGGATAACGCTACCATCTCTCTCCATGGGAGACTGTAAAGACTAATGAGCTAATAGAACTCTGCCAGGCACATGCTTGTTCTCAGTAAAGAGAGAGCTCTAATTATGTATCTTTGTAGCTATCTCGTTACTGCCTTATTTTCATCCAGAAATATTCAGCTTACTATAAATGCTTTTACATACATTGACTAATTATAAAATAACAATGTAAGGTAAAAATACCTGTTTCTCAGAACAAATGATCATAATATATTGAAAGTTGAATTGTGTCCCCCAGATTGATATCTTGGAGTCCTAACTCCCACTACATCAGAATGTGACTTTAGCTGGAGATAGGATCCTTACAGAGGTAATCAAGTTAAAATGTGGCCATTAAGGTGGGACTGAACTCATATCACTGGTATCTTTATAAAAAGGGGAAATTTGGACACAGATGTGCATAGAGAGAAGACAGTGTGAGGAGAAACATGGAGAAGACGGCCATCTATAAGCCAAGGAAAAAGCCTGGAAAACGTCCCTTCCTCACAGCCCACGAAAGGAACTAACCCTGGTGACAGTAGCAAGATGTTGAACTCAGAGAAGCAGAGAGTAGAATGGTAGTTTCCAGGAGCTGAAAGATAGGGGAAATAGAGAAATGCTGGTCAAAGAATACAAAGTTTAGTTATGCAGTATGAATAAGTCCTGGAGAGCTAATGTCCAGCATGGTGACTATAGTTAATAATACTGAATTGTATACTTAAAATTTGCTAGGAGAGTACATCTTAAGTGTTACCACATACACACACACACACACACACACACACACACACACACACACATACACAAAGACAAATGGAAACTATGTGAGGTGATGGAAATGTTAATTACTTTGTGATAATCATTTTACAATGTATAAATACACCAAAACATTGCATAGTACACCTTACACATACACAGTTTTTATTTGTCAATTATGCCTCAATAAAACTGGAAAAAATTAAGTTATAATTTAAAAACAAAAAAAGAAGAAATCAACCCTGCTGAAAGTTTGATTTGAACTTCTGGCCTCCAGAATCATGAGACAATAAATTACTGTTGTTTAAACCACCCAATTTGTGGTACTTTGTTACAACACCCATAGTAAATTAATACAGAGTAATAAAATGAATTACCATGCTGGGTTTGAATAACTTAAAGAACCAGAACCAGAATAAGACTTAGTTTTCTGGTTCTGTCCCATGTGCTTTTTCTGGTAACCTGGATGCCTTCCGTCTAGCAGTTCATTAATTCTCCTCTGTTTTCACCTTCCGATCCATCCATTTTTAAAGTTAGCAGGAGCTTCCTGGTTTGGAATGTTGTGCATAAGGCAAATACCACAGGACAAGGTAAGAGTTCAATTTATGCCTGTAGGTTGCTCACACCTGTGTCAAGGATACTCCCTAATGTATTCTAACGTGAGATGTGACATTATCGAGTACTAGTTAGTTTATAATGAATAACAAAATCACAGTATTAGAGAGCTTAGATGCTCACAAAAATATCACCTTCAAAGCCAGCCTCCTTGACCATTTCCATCCCTTAAGTTGTTCAGGTATCACTCAAGCTGAGATTTCTCGGGATGCACCCCGCCTCCACGGCTCTAGCTCACCCAAGGAAGTATAGATACGGTAAAGGAGCCAGCACCTCTCATCTCCTCCTGGTTGTCTCAGGATTCAGGCCCCAAATGCTTTGGAAACCAAAATTCTATACAAATGTAGTACACTGTTTTCATAAATGCAGATTCAGACCTTGAAAATTATATAATCTAGACAGACTTAGAAATGATTAATGGCAGGCTAATGAGATTGTATAAATATGCAACCCATGAATAGAATCTTATAAAAAATGAACTGTTAGTCAGAAGATATTGCGTTTTGCCAAAATGCCATTCCCGTAAGGGCATCATGTCCTATTATCAGCTCAGCAGCATCAGTCATGTGGACACGACTGTCAAAGGTGTCATCAGAATGACTCTAAACTCTGAGAAGCTAACGCAGTCCTTTTACAAGACTTATTTTAAACTGTCTTGGTTCTCTGTCTCATTCTGGATCTTGAGAGCACTTCTTAGAAAAGTTTTCTCACATGGTCCAGGACGTAAAATCATTCTGTTGTCCTGAAAAATTCTCCAGTATTCAGCATAGGTTCTCTTGTTCTAGAAGGATGTTTATATTGTCCGTGTGGGACATATCTTTGAGTTCTAGGCTTTATTACTCATATCTCCAAAGAGGGTTAGACCTGGTTACTAGCATGTCATGACACTTGATCAGGGGTCAGAAGCTAGGATTTTTTAGTAGTTTCAGGCCCAAGATCTATGGCTTTATTACCTGACTTCAGAAAACTTGGATTCTCAGCTCAGCACTGTCATATTTTGACCCTATATGCTTAGTAAATCATTTATATATTATGAATTTTTAAAAAAATCAATGAGTTTTGGCAAATATACACACATATATATAATATATATTGATCCATGTTGTTACATGTCCAGTTATTTTTCGTTTTTTCCCCTTTTATGGTTGAGTAAAAGTCTTTTGTATAAAAGTATGTGTGTATATATAAATATATATAGACATCTATATATATATATAGATGTCTATAGACATACTTTTATATATATACATACAACTTTGTTAATTAATAAAATAAATAGAATAATTTGAACTTGGGACCTAGATCCACTGCAACTAGCTTGTGATTTGAAGTAGGGCATTTGGTCCTTCTAACTTGTTTCTTTATCTCTATAACATGAAGAATAACCTCATTCCTCTCTCCCTGTTTAAAAGTTTGCAATAAGAATTAGACAAATTGAAGGCCTCAACCACACTAGTCCAGCCACCATCCTCTCCTTCTTGGACTACTGGTAAACAGCACACAAATCAATGCATAGAATATTGTATATCTACAATGTATAGACACCAATGTATAGCACAGGATGTACTCTTTCATGTCTGGCTTCAACAGGTCTGTGAGATTCATCCACATTAGCCTGCTGACAGATCTTCTAGCTTCTATCATTCTCCAATCAGAAGCCGGGATGAACTTTTAAGTGTGAATTAGAATATGTCATTCCCTTCCCTAAAACACTTCAAGAGTTCCCCATTTCCCTTAGAATAAAATAGAAATGTTTACCAGGGCCTACCTGGACCTACCTCCCCTTCTCCCACTTGTCCTCACTTCTTCCCACTCTCCCTCCACTCAATATACTTTATTACTGTGTTTCCAACATGCTCCATTCAATCCCGCTAGAGGATCTGAAGAATACTTCCCTTCTCTACCGCAAGTCTGCGTGTTTCTACATTTGGGTCTTGGTTTATATGTCACTTTCTCAGAGAGGCCTTTTCTCTCTCTGACTAGGTAGAGGATCACGTAGGGCACCCAGAAATTGTGCAATAATGATTTATTAGATTGATGAATAAGGGAGGGGTGAGAGTGTTTTGTACACTATAAAGCATAAAATGCACGTGGATGTTGGTTAGTTTCTTTAATAACAAATATACTTAATAAAATGTATACTTATAAATGAGACCATATCTTCATGGTCCTACGAATAAAAGACTGGCCTAGACCTTACATTTCAGAAGCTTATACTTCAAATGTAGAATAAAACAGAGAAGACTGGAAATTAATGATCCAGGAATGATAACTGAAAAGCACATTAGTCACGTGTTCGGAGGGTGAGCACCTGCCAAGTGGGAGGCTTCCTACAGGAGGGAACAGGAGGGAAGTCCTGGGATCTGTAAGAGGATTGGATTTAAGTTTCACGAGATAATGTGAGGGCAAGGACAACAAAATTACTGTTGCTGATTTCTTTTTCATTTTTATTTTTATAAATCAGAATGTTAGTGTATAAATTGTAAGTGAATACAATTTAGGATATTTCCTAAATAGACTCCATTTTCTTCTCTTGAAATTAGCAACTTTCTACTCTCCTGGTATTAAATGTGCCGGCTGCTACCCATGGCATGCTCGACATTCCGGGCCAGCAAACAGCTAGTCTCTAATTCTCCTTTACTTCCACCAGCCTCACCAAGAGAGAATTGTGTTTGTTCCCAAACCTACGTATTCATGTTGCACTTATTTATTTATTTATTTATTTATTTATTTTTTTTTTTTGCGGTACACGGGCCTCTCACTGTTGTGGCCTCTCCCGCTGCGGAGCAGCAGGCTCAGCGGCCACAGCTCACGGGTCCAGCTGCTCCACGGCACGTGGGATCCCCCCAGACCAGGGCACGAACCCGCGTCCCCTGCATCGGCAGGCGGACCCTCAACCACTGCACCACCAGGGAAGCCCGCACTTATTTATAAATTGATAAAATATAGGTACAAAAAAAAAAAAAGAATTGTTTCCATGAAAACTAAGATGAACCTTTTGGAAAGACTCAATAAGCGTGGTTTGCCTTTTTTTTTTTTTTTTCCTATTGACACAGGTATAGGTAACACAGTTGTAGAATATTTGGATGGGGCTGTAAAGAATCTAGACATATTCTGCATTAAAATGGTTTTAGGTGTCTTCATGTTCTTCTATAACTTAAGGAAATAGAAACTCAAATATTTGCTTTTAGGCACCTTATTTCTATGCAAAGAAAAACTTTAGATCTACATCAAAAGATAAGTGAAGTATAACTCTTCTGATCAATGAACCAACTAAAGGTTCTGACTCACAGGAGAAAAAAAGTGCTTCCACTGAGCTGAATGTAGTCTTTTTTCCTGCTTTTTTGGAATTATAGTCAGTCATCAGAACGGAGAAATTGAGACTCTCAATTTAGCAATTGGTCACTGCTACATTCAATGGTCATTTCTCAGTCCTCTTCATACGTGAACTCAAGCTTTTGAAACAGTTAATTTCTTCCTCCTCCTAGAAATAGTTTCTTGGTTTTGCTCCCAGGAACCGCTCTTTTCGTCCATGCCCTACCCAGATGCTTCCTCCTCCTCAATCTATTTTTTTTCTGGTTCCTCCTCGTCTTCTCTACCCCAGGGCTCAATTTTTAGACCTCACCTCTTCACTCTCTAGACTAATCCCCTTGGTGATCTTATCTGGTCTCATGATTTAAAATATTATCTATACACTGACTCTCACATTTATATCTCCAGCCTAAACTTCTCACCTGAACTCTAGATTTGTACATCCAGTTGCCTACTCTCCATCTCCATTTGAGTGTTTAATAGGCATCTCATACTTAGCATATTAAAAACCTTGCTTCTCATCTTCCTCCACCCCAAACTGCTTTCCCATAGTCCTCTTCATCTTGATAAATAACAACTCCATCCTTCTAGTTATTCAGTCCAAAAAGCTTGAAGTCATCGTTAATTTCTCTCCTTCACAGCCTACCCTTGACCTATCAATGATCTGACTGGCTCTACCTTCAAAAACCATCTCAAATCCAACCTCTTCTTACTACTTCCTCTTCATTCAATTTACCATCATCTTGAACTTACATTTATGCAAAGTCTTCTATCTCCCTTCTTCTACTCTAGGTTCCCTGAATTGTATTCTCAACAAAGCAGCTGGAGTAATAATAAAAAGAGAAATAATAAAATATCTTCTTTCTAGGATTGTTGTGAAGACTAAATACAAGGGATTTAGAAGAGTGTATGTGGAGAGCAAGCAATGTATCTTCTCTAATGTTGTTTTTGTTGTTATAGGACAGAGCTATACCAGTTTTTCCATTTCTCCCATGATTCTTAAATAGCAATTTTTTTCCCTGCATCCATAAATATGTTCATGTCTCTCAAAATATTTCCTTGAACCACATTATTCTTTAACCTTCTGGTCCAACTCTAATTTCCCTTTAACAAACAAGTTTATTTCAAAACCAGTATCTCCTGGTAATGCTTCCTCATCTTGCATTCATTCTTTGTCTGATTTTCTCCTCTTCTCGTCCATGAACTGTTATTCACTAAGTCACTGATGATGATGCTACAATAAACAAATCCACCCCAATGTTCTCTGCTTTCCAAAGTATAGGCTATACCTTTCTTTAAAGTCTCCTCCAGTGACTTCCCTTCTATGACTCTCTCTTGATTATTCTCTTACTCTTAGACAACTCATTTAATGTTCATACTTTCATATATTAATTGTTAGTGTTTATGAGGACTCTGATTTCAAAGCTTGGCCTTCTTCTATATGCTTATGCTGAATCATATCTATCAATCTGGTGGTCTTTAAGTACCACCTATCATTCCTCAAAGATTTTCAGCTTCATATATTTATCTCAGATGTTTCCCTTGACCTTTAGAACACCTGAATGTGTTCCTCAGGATCAAAATTATCAAAACCAGGAGATATGTAGAAGAATATTTATAGTAATATTATTTGCAATAGAAAAATAACTGGGAATAATTTATGTGCATCAGCTGAAGTGGGGATAGTTTGTAGTATATACAACTTATATATAAACAGAAACTGTATTATCATATATATACATATATTGATTGTACTGTCAATATATACATCGCATATATATCAATGTATAGACACTGACAGTACAGCCAGTCAATATACTGTTACACAGCAGGGAAGATGAATAAAGGATAGCTATTAAATCAACTTGGATAAAGCTCAAATAATAATAACAATACAATTGAGTGAAATAATTCAGTTATGAAATCCTATGTTATAGAAAAATTAAACATTTTATTGTGTAAGAATTATGTAAATGGTAAAATCTGAAAAGAAGGGAATGATTCTGGATGGCGGGATGGGATTGGAAAAAAGCATCAATATTATTGGTAACATTCTAGTTGTGTAGTGAGTTCACAAGTATTCTTTTCCTTACTATGATTCATAACTTGCTTATACATTTTACATACTTTTATATTTTACATAATAATTTTATATAAAACCCAAAACCGAATTTATATTATTCCCAACCTAAGAGGTTTTTTTTGTTTTGTTTGTTTGCTTTTTCTTTGTTTCCTGTCTTGGTTTATGTCAACATCATCCATCTTTTTGCTCCAGTTAGGAAATTTAACTGTATTTGTAAACTTCGTTTTGTCTCTCACATTCAGTATAACATGTCAATTTGATATGTTAAACATGATAACATAATCAATTTGATTCTACCCAGATTTAGCTCTTTAGTCTAACTTCTTATCTCTATCCTTTATCTTTATTCCCAGGGTAACTGCCACACTCAAGTTCTCATCATTTCTCCCACAGGAAATTCTGATAACCTATCAAATGTGCTCCCTGTCTCAGTAATTTATCCAAGGTCTTATTCCCAAACACAAGTTTGATTATGTCATTTTTCTAACTGAATCTTAGCCATATTCCCAAGTCTCACAGTCTGATCTAATATACCTGCATCCCTCATCTTTTACAATTTGATGGCCATTCCTTTCTTTAAATTCTAGACCCTATGGTCCACCATTCTTCAAAGCACGGCCATTCATATCTTTGCCTCTTTTTGGAGTGCCTTTTTCTTCCTCCTGCACTGGCCTGGCATCTTCTTGTCATTTAAGGCTCAGACTAAGTACAGTCTTCATGAAGGCATCATTGGCTACCTCTGTACATTCATCATTCTTTCTCCTCTGTTCCCATTGCTCTCTGCATACCTGTATTACTGCACCAGCATCATTGTATAAGTTCATTCAATTCTGATTTTTTTTTCTGCCTCCCGAACTAGACCATTATCTTCTTGAAAATAGAGAGATTGCCTTATTTGTCTAATTCATCTCAGTATGTGTCAATCTGTGTGTATGGCATGATTGCCCTCAATTTTCAATGAATATTCCAATTTCAAGATTCTGTTACTCTGACTGATTGACTGAACTGCTTGATGTCACGGAATACATGTTTACATCTTCTTAAGTGTCCTTTCAAAAATCTTAACTTACTTATTTGTAAGAAGTTCCTATTGGACGTAGGATACTACTAGGAACACGTTCATAAGTATTATAAGGGTTTATTCTTTATGAACAAAAGTATGCCCATATTGGTGAGAAAGACTGCGGGGACAAGGAAAGAAACGAATACACAGTCATTGCCTAGTATGTGTCAGGAACTAGGCTGGCCTCTTCTACACAATTTTGTTTAATTTTCCCAGTAACCTTTAATTACAGACATTGCATTTTTCATTCAGTTGAGATGATAATGAAGCTCAGGGATCTTAACTACCTTGCCTAAGGTCACATAGTGAGTTAGTGTTTATAAATAAGGTTAGGTTAGGTCCTGCTGCAGTAAAAAGCAACCCCCAAATGTTAATGTCTTGAAACAATGAACACTTCTTCCTCACTCACTGTATATGTCCACTGCAGGTTAGCAAGAGTTCTCTGCTCATCATAGCCACTCTGGGATCTAGGCTGACCAGCTCCATCTCAAATGTTGTCAGACACCACTGTTCACATTTTGTTGGCCAAAGCTCCCCCGCTGGCTACACCTAACTCCAAGAGGCCAGAGAAATACAATCCTAACATTTTTCCCAGAAGGAGGAAAGCAAGAGTTATTTTTGAAACAACACTAATGAGTGTGAAATTAAAAATTAAAACCACATCTGCTTAAGTTCTAAGTTTATCCCCTTTTCTACCACACCAACCTTTTCACTTTTTTCTTTATTTGGAAATATATTGAATTAAATTTTACAATGAAACCTAATACATGGTCCTTGAGGAAAGTAAGGTATATAGAGTCTCTATATTAGTGATTCTCGAAGTGTCAGTGTCTCGAAGTGTCAGGATCACCTGCAAACTCTAGGACTCCACATACAAAGTCAGAATCTTTAAGGGGGAGGAGAGTGCTCTTGTATTTGGGACAAACTTCCCTGGTGTGTGGGTTACTGGTAGGGGGCCACATGGAAGAGAACAATGCTCTAGGTCTAAGGTTTCAATCCCCCACCAACTTATTCTAACTTGTCTTACTTATTACATATGTTTTCCCTCTCTTCAGTGCAAAATGTAACACATGCTTCTTATGAACATATGACCCTCTCAGAGTCTCTTCTAAAGCAGAGTCACTCCTTCTCCCAAATGTTTTTGGGCACTGGAGAGGACAGAGCTTATTGAATAATGCATTTCATCGCTAGACAACTTGAAAGGGGCTCTGCTTAATGCAGTAGAAATTTTCAGATGATTCATTCTGGAGCCACTGATCAAAAGTACAGCTGATGGGGACAGGGGAGCTCAGGTGATTGATATCTTTCAAGGGACAGTGAGCAAAATCCCTATCACTAGGAAAGAGGCTGAGTAATGAAATCAAGTGTCAGGCAGGCAGAGAAGCCATTTAGGTTTTAAAATAATGTAGTCATAGTACGCTGTAACACTCAGACTAGATGTTACCATGTCCAAACGGATTCTACAACATTGGCATCGTGTTTCTGGGTCTGAGCTGATAGAGCCTTGTGGTGTTGGTGAATGAGGCACGCAAGGAATGAAACTGACAGGGCCAGGAAAACATCAAACACCCCTCAGAAACACAATGAAGGGGAAGAAAGTCAGCCCTCAACAGACAGAAAGGAGGCGATTCTCACAGAACTCCTGCATGCATGGCCCTCAGAGGGACTGCTTCGTTTCACTTGGCTTCTGTGACGATCAAAATGCCCCCTTGGCAGTGGATAAAATAAAATAAAGAAGGCAGAAATAAATGCCAAAACAAATTCATGCACAGGATGACCTTCCAAACGCTGCAAGGCCCAGCTAAGCTGTCCTCTACTGAAATGAACGGAAAGGGCAAAGAAAAAAATCTATAATTTAACTTCAACTAGAAAAATCTTTAAAATGAGCTGAGGCACTAAAATATTTGCCAGTCTCTTCTTTCTGATGATGACCTAACATTCAATGAATGTCTCATAATGTGTCAGGTGTTTTATATGCAGTTTCTCTTAGTATTTCATAATAGCATTGCAAGATGGATGTCATTGCCTCCAGTTCATGTCTGAGGAAATAAAGGTTAAGTAAATCACTCAAGGTCACATTGGAAAGAAGAACTGAGTCTGAGATATTTATTTTATTTTACTCTAAAATTCATCACATTTTTTCCCACACAAGACAACCCTTCAAAGTTGTATTAGAGTTAGAAAAATGTCAATGTCTTCTCTGTCCTTTCTTTGATGTCAAGAAATGCACTTCATCCAAAACGGTTGGCTGGATATAGAAATGGCTGAAGACAAATGTTGTAGAAGCATACAAACGCACTTTTCACATCTTTAGTTTAATCAAGGCACAAGGACTTTGGTCCACAAAACTAGACTCCAGGTCTAGTGATCTAGACCTCTGAGGTTCAGAAGTTATTCAGGGGAGCTGATGCTTCGTTTCACTCTGCTTGAGTGTTTACCAGCAAGGACAATACAGTTGAGTTCCCAGAACCACCTGCCAAGGCATACGAAGAGCCTTACATAATCCCAGTAGATAAAGCCATAAAGAGTCCAAGGGCAACTACAGAAAGGAAAACCTCCTGTCACCAGACCTCTTACATCACGTCAGCCTTGGAGAAAGAAGGCCATGGTTCTTTCATCATTCCAACATGAGACCTTGACAGAAATTCACTCTGAGAGGAGAGACTGCCTGTGTACCCTTACTTTGCCCCATAGGTTCAGATGGGACTAATCATCTTAGTACCTGCCATGGTGATATTGGAACTGACACAACCCAGCAGGCTTCTCTCCACAAGACACCTTATCACCCATATGGTACTGTTTGATAAGAAAAGGTATGCCCCTCCTCCATCCCACTAAACAAGAATAAGACAGAGCAAGGAGTTTGAAGAGTGAGGTAAATCAGAAGGCTCTAGTAGTGATAGGTCATTAGATCAAAAACTGAAAAGCACACAGGTTCAGGGGTCAGACAGACATGGGTTGTAACCTGAACTCTGCTACTATCTAGCACAGCGATCTTGGACAAGTTACTTACCCTCTCTGCACTTCACAGGGTTCTGGTGAAAAACAAACAACATAATGTTTTCAAAGGGAAGTGATAAACAGGTACACACTGCTATATTTAAAATAGATAACTAACAAGGACCTACTGTATAGCACAGGGAACTCTGCTCAATATTCTTTAGTAACCTAAGTGGGAAAAGAATTTGAAAAAGAATAGATACATGTATACGTATGACTGAATCACTTTGATGTACACCTGAAACTAACACAACATTGTTAATCAATGATACTCCAATATAAAATAAAAATTAAAAAAAAAGAGTAAATACGTAATACCGAAAAAAGGGAAGTGATATAGTGGAGTAGTCAAGAGAACTCTCTCTGGAGAGAGTTCTAGAGACCAGCTCTACAACTTAATATCCATGTGATGCTGTGTTAAGCAATTAAGATTACTCTTTAAGCTTCAGTTCCTTCATCTTGTAAAATAGAGCTAACAGATATCACCTTGTGTTGGAGGTACACAGAGCGACATCAATGGCACTTAAAAACAAAGCTTCAATGAAAAAGAAACACACGTTACACATTATGTAAGACCACATCCAAACAAAACACACAGATGAATACAATGGAATGGTTATCTGTGGAATGGGGGAATGGGAATGGGGTGTGGAATAAAAAGGGATAAAGAATTAAATTAAAGGAGGGGGCCTGTAGAGATAAAGATACAGGCCCTCTACAGGGGGCCTGTAGAGAGGGTTGATTGACTCAACCCTCTGAGTCAGAGGTCTTCACAAATGTAATAACTGGGCGTATTTCCTGGGGTTGTTTGAAGGTTAAGTGTGGAAAAGCTTGGAGAAAGTTTAGCAGAGAATCTGCTGTATATGCCCAATGGTAGGAACGGCTTTGTTAGATGCTTAAGTATGTGGCAATCCTCCCTCTTTTTGTCCCACTATGAAGCTTGGCCTATTTTTTTTCTTTTATCTATCTATTTATCTATCCATCTATCTATCTATTATTTATTTATTTTATTGAAGTATAACTGATTTACAATATTATATTAGTTTCAGGTATACTGCATAGTGATTCAATATTTTTATGGATTATACATCATTTAAGTTTATTATAAAATAATGGCTATAGTTCCCTATGTTGTACAAATACATCCTTGTTGGTCCCAGGTTCTTTTTTTGAGATGCAGGTTATTGCTAAGGATGTCTGCCAAATTCAGTTTTCCATCTTTTTCACAATTCAGGTTTTTGAAAGTGGGAGACTACCTCCCCAAATTCACTATTCCTTTTGCAAAGGACACAAGCAAATAATCCTCTGGTGTAACACAGAAGACTAGACTTTGGCCTGTATAATTATGAGGATGATATCAGCTAAAAGTGAATTACATTAACTTGATCATTTCTCATCTTTGAAATTCAAAATGACTTGGCCTGGTTACATTTATTTATGCCTCAGACTATTAAGAGGGCACAGTGGTCTTGTCCCATCTAATCCTTTATTTAACTAAAATTAAAAATAATTTCTGAATTCCATTATTAATATCCTCCCTCTGTGAAAAGTATCTCCCTTGGCAGACCCTACTGACATTCAGTCTAGACACTGCTGGGGGAACTCACTTCATGAATATCAATAAATGTGTGGCAGAGAGATGGGAGAATATGAAATTATTTCTCAGAATTTGACAGTTGATAAAATGCTAGTATAATAATTAAAAGTGCAGGATGTTTAAACGCTAGGTAGGTGTTCCTCAGTGCAGCGATGCACATTGGTCATATGAGAACAGCATCTTTGTTAGAAGGTAGCTTAAGGAAGAAACTTAACCTTACTTTCAGCTCGTTTTGGTCTTATACCTTTAGTGAATCCAGAAAGAGAGAAAAGGGCTTCTTTTCAAAATGCCATAGACAGATAAGGTTATGCTCTTGATTTAGGAAAAAAAATTAAAAATATATTTATATAATTTCTTGCCATCATTTTCTTTTTCCTCCAACAGCAGATGACTTTAAATGCTAATGGATTAATTAGAGGGCAAAAGAAGTCTGCCTGGTTACTGTTCTCACCTTCACTTCCACCATCCTTCCTAACCCTCATCTGAGGTCTGCCCCTGGTCCCAAATATTCTTATTCAGTTGTCCTGGGTAGGAACTTGGGCTTCAATATTTTTTAAGAGTTCTCCAATTCTTTCTAATGTACCATCAAGGCTGAAGCCAAAGGAGCTAGAGCAATGGTTCTCAAACTTGAGTGGGTGTAAGGTTTACCCGGGATGCTTACAAAAAATACAGATTTCTAGGATACACCCCATGGGAATCTGGGCAGGACTTGAGAGTCTGCATTTTTAACAGACACCCAGGGATTCTGATGCAGGTAGTCCAAGAAACACATACTGAGACAACTAGGCTGGTCATATTTTTCATTTTCAGCTTAAACAAAGCCATCACTCCAGCTGTCGAAGGAATGCAGATCAAAGGGCAGGACTACATTCTGTGGCCTGCAAGCAAGATACGTTCAATGCAGACAGCCAAGTACATCTGATGATGTTTGCAGGAGCCAGCCCAAAAGAATATGGGGAAAGAGATGTAATAGTTATCAGGCACTTAGCATGCTCTAGGCATTTCACAAATGCTCTCTAACTTAAGTCTCAAAGCATACAGGTAGAAAGAAGTTACACAGCCTTCCCTAGATCTCCTGCTGAAAAGAAGAGAGATGGGGTTCATCTTAGGTTCTCTCTAACTGCAAAGTCCCTGAAAATGAAGGGCAATGGGCCAGGGGCTGAGATATCTCAATACCAGTCTCTGATTCTTACTCTTCCTCCTTCCTGTATGTCATGAGGCAATCACCCAAACGCTCTCAGTTACTATCTCAGCATCTGTCAGGTTGGGAACGGGGTGGGGTTAGGGTGGGGGTGGTACTTGCCTCTGCCTGCTTCAGAAGGATCACGGGAAGGGGAAGATACATGAGTTGTTACCCATGAAAGCACCTGAGGTTTGCTGGAAGAAAACTATTATGTAGACAGAGTAAGATTTTGTGTATGAAAAGAAAAATGCTAACATAGTTGGACACCCTTCTTCAATTTGTTACTTTGCCTATTTACTCATTCATCAGACATTATATCTAAACACCCATTGTTTTCAGAACCATGAAGGCTGAGAAGGGTACAGGTTCTCTATAGACGAAATATTTTCAGTTTGATGGGAAGAGGAGGAGATGAAGTGGCTGGGAGACAGTGAGGAACAGAGGAAGTAGAGTAGGGAAGGGAGAGAGCACGGAGAAGAGGAGGGAGAATGTGGGTGGGGGAAAGTTGGACAGAAAGAGACCACATTTGTTTGTATGAATGTTTTAACATTCACAAAATGCTTTTTTATCCATTGCATCATTTAATTTTGTTCTTCTCAGACTTTCACATGCAAAAGAAATCACCTAGAATAGTGTTTGAACATATTCCTAGGCTCCACCCCCAAAAATTCTGATTCAGTGGGCTGGGCTGAGACCAGTGGTCATGGGGTACATGGTGGTCCATGGACAGACCGTGCTTCAGGCGGCAGTGATTCAATTATCAGTCCAACTTTATGAGGCAGGTAAGGCTGGCGTTAGGATCCCTATTCATCATTCCCATTTTTTAAAAAAGAGGAAATTGAAGTTCAGAGAAATAAGGGAACTGGTTTAAAGTCCCAAAGCTACCAGGACTTTTTGATGCTAAGCTGTGGACTCTCCTCTATGTGAATGAGTTAAGCTCAATATTCTTTGAGGTTGTGCTTGGGGAAATCTAAATAATGGTCATTGCCTTCCAAGTGGAGTGAGTTGCCATGGGTACAAATATTGTCTTAATACATTGTAAGGAATTTCCTTTAACCATAGATTCTATAAGAAATAGTCCCAGCAAGGTATATATAATCTATTCTGCTTCTTAAAGAATCAACATTCCTACATCAGGAGAACTGGATACCAGTTCTCTTTGTGAAAATTGGCAAGATCTATAACCTCCTTGCAGGTAAGTTTTAACCACCTTTTGGGATTGTAATGAGGATCACCTTGACCTAAAGTACTTTTGGCAGTTCCTGACACACAGTAGGTGTTCTAAAAATGTTAGTTTCCATTTTTCCCTTTCCATTATTAATCCATTAATCCATTACTAATAATTGAGCACTAATAAAATAGTGAGAACTTAACACATGTTGGGATGTGAACTAGGTACTTAATTTATATGAATTCTCATCATGATCCCAGGGAGCTGGTCAGCATCCCCATTTCATAAACAAGGTAAGTGAGGTTCAGAGTGATGAAGATCTTTTCCTGTCCTCACACTAATTCGAGGTAGAGCTAGGAGTTAATCCCAGGCAGCCTGCTTCCCGAGCCTGCTCTCCTAAGCATGCTGTGAAGTTGCTTTCCCATCTTGTCAATCAAGATGTTTCAATTAGTTAATGGTGAAAGTGAAGGGATAAGACAAGAAGAGTAACTCCAGAGCTTGACTGCCAAGCCTGACTTTTTCACAAGCACCAGTGCATGGTTGGTAAAACAATGTCCACTGAATGTTGTTTATGCTGTGGAAACAGCACTTTGTCTATTTTTCTGGGACAGGACAAAAGAAAATGACTTTCCGCTTACTCCTATTCTCACCTCTTTTGGACCTGAGTCTTTCTGACAGGAAGTACACACTTCTGCTATTTAATCCCTGCAACCACTTGTTACCTTGCCTGTCAGCTCTTGTACTGACAAAGGGACCTCTCTCTGCTACTTATGTGTTCGTCCTAATAGTTCTTGGATGCAATTAGTTCTTTTGCCCTTTCTGTATGAACTTCTGGAGGTGCAAGAGTGAACACACACACACACTGTGCCCATCTTTATGGTGCCTTCTATCTGGTGAGGGAGATGAAGAGACATACTAAAGGAATAATTGCATTTCTGACTATAGAATTCCAAATTTATATAAGGGTCCCGAGTGAAAGAAACATGGTCTCATAAGAGAGTACGAGGAAAGAAGTGGACTTAGGTTGTCCATATCAGAGACAGGGCCCACAGCAGATGTCTAGAAAGGCATCCAGGGGTAAGTGGTCTTTGATTTACGGGTGAGTAGAAGTCAGCTAGGCTAAGAGAGGTGGGAAGAGGGAAGGTGAGGAGTGCAACATCTCTACGCTGAGAGGGAGCAGGGAAAGTTCAAAGAATTGAAAGAATGCGAAACTATAACGGAACACTGACAGGCCCTAAAGAAAGAGGACTTAAGAGGAAAAAATCAGCCTCAGAATATATATCTATGTGCTGTAGGAAGAACATGAAATCACTCATTAATGTAACAAATGTGTATTGAATTTCTACCATGAGCCAGTGTCTGTGCCAGATGTAGGGGAAGCTACAAAAATGAGTAAGACATGATTTTTGTCTAGTGGTTGAAAGTTATTGTAAATCCCTCCAATGGTTGAAAGTTGCTGTAAATTCCTTTAGGATAAGGCCATGTTTTACTCATCACTACATCTTGAATTTAGTAAGTAGTCAGTGAATGTCCATTAAATAAAAGCAATTTCAGGTCACTAATTCTATTTTGACTATTGATCAAATAAACATCAATGCATGAATACTACCATACTAACTTTAAACATATATATACACACACATACATGTGTATATGTATATATACGTATGTTTGTATATGTATGTATACATACACACATGTACATTGTATATGTATGTCTACACAAACACATGCATGCACACGCACATACACACACACACATGCACGCACTAAAGGCTTACTCCAGAGTTAATAGAGTACAATCCTCAGGGAAGGGACTTTGGCTCCAGAATTTTTAAAGTAACCAGAAATGATTCACATGTGCAGTGATGGTTGAGAACCTGGTGGATATCAAGTTTAAATGAATAGGTCTAGGTTCCCACTGTAATATACAAGATTAAAATTTAAACATTTTTCAGTATCAGTATTTAGCCAAATTTCTTCTTCCCCCCAAATCTTGAGAAATACCACTATAGGACACCAACAGAAGTAGTGAACCTGCTGTCTCAGGCAGAGGACATGCCATCCTTAGGGAGGCATATGAGAACAGTCTGAACTCTGTGACCCTTGACTCCCTCAACCCATCTGCTAAGGCCCCTCAAAGGGACATGTGCTCTGGCTAGGAACTATTCTTTAGGGAAATTCACTTGGTTGCTCATTTATCCTTGTATCCTGGTAACTTTAATGAAAGCAAACCTTATGCCAAAGAAACAAAGCAATAAGCTTTGACAATACACATAATAGCTGAAAGTTACCAAATGAGTCTGCTTCTGTGCTGATGACCTTCGCCTCCACTTGGTCTTTTGCCATGGCAGGTGAATGTTTATATGTAGTTTAATTAGTTAACAATAGTTAAGTGCCTCAAGGGCTCATCAACTTGGCATTAAAGGACAATTACCCATCATCACTGGATTCCCAGGCTACTTGATGAAGCTGCATCATAATCTGTCCCTGAGTGAGGGAAATTAGGCAAGGGCAGAGTGTTTTGCTAAATCCCTGAAGCTCTCACAAACATACAGTGTGGTCTAACCCACCACTGAAGCTTTCAAAGCCAATGGCAAGGAGTCTTTAGAATAGGGAAAAATGAGGTGAAAAACAAGCATAAGCTTTTTTTAGCCCAATCTCACCTCAGCCATGCAAGCTTCTGTAATAACCTGGACTGGCTCCACCAGTGATTGGCTCCATTTGTTTTACAGGAAACCTTCCTTTTTGAAAGAGAGAGGCTAAGCTTTTCAGTGCCTCCAGCAGAACATGTCAGTGCCTTGATTCCAAGGGCGTGGATCACATAAATCTGAAGTATCTCTGGTTTCGGTGGGAATAATGAAAACTTTCTCGGCTGACGCATCCAGGAATTAAAACAGCATAACAGCTTTGAACCACTGTCAAAAGCTGCATGGAGCCTCATTTCTGGAAGGGGTGTTTCATTTTTTGTGATTTAGCTTGGAAGCATCTACTTAAATTCTTTCCTTGTTTCCTCCACCTACTTTATTTCTACTCCTTTTTGGCTCTGCCAAAAAAAGTTTACAGTACAGGAATGCAGAGAGAGAAAATAATTTAGGGAATCTGCCTGTCATTACACTGTGTTGGCAAAACATGAAATTTCAATATTTTGTCAAGAGCTTGTTTTTGAAAAGACTGATGTCTACACACATATACACACATCTCATGTACACCTCATTTTTGGGGGGTTGTTTTTGTTTGTTTTTACAACAGGAATTTGCAAGTTTGAGAAAGAAATCTTGTCAGTACAAGTGACTGGAGATTTTTCTTCTAATTGGTATTCTGAGACTCCTGTTGGGTAAAAGTACATCGCTGAGGGAAAGTACTGATTTTCATAAGCTCAGCTGAGTCAATTTCCAACTTATGGTGGTGTTACTGAAGAAAGCACTGACGTTTTGTGTTCATTTGTTCATTCATGCATTTAGCAAATTTGCATTTGGGGCCTACTCTGTAGCAAGACCAGTGTCTAGGGGATAAAGAGAGTAAAGACTAAATAAATAAATAAACCCTGTTTTTATTTTTATTTCTTTTTATTTAATTACTTTTTATTGGAGTATAGTTTATTTGCAATGTTGTGTTAAGTTTCTGCTGTATAGCAAAGTGGCTCAGTTATACAGATACATATATTCACTCTTTTCTAGATTCTATTTCCATATAGGTCATTACAGAGTACTGAGTCGAGTTCCCTGTGCTATACAGTAGGTTCTTATTAACTATCTGTTTTATCTACTTTAGGGTGTATATGTCAATCCCAATCTCCCAATTTATCCCCCCCTACCTTTTTCCCCCTTGGTAACCGTAAATTTGCTTTCTACATCTGTGACTCTATTTCTGTTTTGTAAGTAGGTTCATTCATACCATTTTTTTAGATTCTACATATATAAGCGATATCATATGATATTTGTCTTTGTCTAACTTGCTTCACTCAGTATGACAACCTCTAGGTCCATCCATATCACTGCATATGGCACTATTTAGTTCTTTTTTATGGCTGAGTAATATTCCATTGTATATATGTACCACATCTTCTTTATCTATTCTTCTTAAGAGATTACAAAGTTGTGAAGAAGATAAGAACTGTACAATATATTCCAAGGAAGAACGTGCAGATGCCCCATGAATTGGCAGGAGGGAGGAACTGGTCATGGCTGGGTGGTGGTTTCAGGCAATATTTCAATGAGGAGAAGGCAACTGGCTTGGCCTTGATGTATGATAAAGCATGAAAATACTGAAATGGTAAGGGAAAGGAGGCAAGTGGAGAGATATCATCAGGTCAGGAAGCAGCGTTGAGGAACCAATTGCTGTTGGTGACCCTGACTTTATAATAATGCCTGTCTGATCAGTTATGTAATTTATTCTCAGTATTCTCAGAATGCAGGGGGCAAGCACAGAAAAAGTAGTAGGGATTCACCCAGGCATAGGGTGGATGCCACTGAAGTTCAAAGAAAAGGACAGACAAAAGAGTGGTTGAGCTTTGGTAAGGAGACCTGGCAGCTCCAGTATGGATTTTGAATTCCTTTCCTCTGATCCTTGGGTGAAATATGTCCAGTGGAAAGTAAAAAGGAAGAGAATTTAGAAACAATGGTGTAGGTTACTGCTCAAGAAACCTTGGGTATGATAGGCAGAATAACATGCCCCCCCCACAAAAAAAAGGCCACATTCTAATACCCCCAGAACTTGAGAATATTTTACCACGGCTAAAGAGACGCAGATGTTGACTAACTTAAGGATCGCGAGCTGGATATGTTATCCTGCATTATCCAGGCGGGCTCAATGTAATCATAAATGTCCTTACAAGAGAGAAGTAAGGTATAAGAGCAGAGAGAAAAGGTTACATTGCTGGCTTTGAAGATCGAAGAAGGGAATATGAGCCAAGGAACGCAGGCACCGTATGGAAGTGAGAAAAGACAAGGGGATGAACTCTTCCCTTGAGCCTCCAGAAGGAATGTAGTCTTACTGTCATTTTGACTTCAGCCCAGTTAGATATATGGAACTTCTAACCTCCAGAATTATAGCGTAACACGGGCATACCTTGAAGATACTGTGGGTTCCACTCCAGACCACTGCAATATGGCAGACATCACAATAAAGCGAATGTTGCAATTGAGCAAATATCACCATAAAGACAGTCACACAAGGTTTTTGGTTTCCCAGTGCCAGTCATGTTTAATCGATACTACAGTCTATTAAGTGTACAGTAGTACTATGTCTTTAACATGTACATATCTTAATTAAAAATACTTTATTGCTGAATGCTAACCATCATCTGAGCTTTCAGCAAGTCATCATTTCTTTTTTGCTGGTGGAGGGTCTTTCCTTGATGCTGATGGCTGCTGACTGATGAGAGTGGTGATTGCTGAAGGCTGGGGTGACTGTGGCCATTTCTTAAAATAAGACAATAGTGAAGTTTGACAAATTGATTGACTCTTCCTTTCACAAAAAGTTTTTCCATAGTGTGCAATGCTGTTTGGTAGCATTTTAGCCACAGTTGACTTCTTTCAAAATTGGAGTCAACCCTCTCAAACCCTGCTGCTTTATCAACTAAGTTTATGTAATTTTCTAAAAGCTTTGTTGTCATTTCACCAATCTCCACAGCATCTTCACCAAAAGTAGATTCCATCTCAGTAAATCACTTTCTTTGCTCATCCATAAGAAGCAACTCCTGATTGATTAAAGTTTTATCATGAGATTAGAGCAATTGCAATCAGATCTTCAGGTTCTACTTCTAATTCTAGTTCTCTTGCTATTTCCAGCATATCTGTAGTTACTTCCTCCAGTGAAGACTTGAACCTCTCAAAGTCATCCATAAGGGTTGGAATCAACTTCTTCCAAACTCCTGCTGTTATTGTTGATATTTTGACCTCTTCCCATAAATCACAAATGTTTTTAATGGCATGTAGAATGGTGAATCCTTCTCAGAAGTTTCCTATTTACTTTGTCCAGAACCAGCAGAGGAATCACTGTTTATGACAGCTATAGCCTTATAAAATGTATTTCTTAAATAATAAGACTTAAAAGTTAAAATTACTCCTTGATTCATGGGCTACAGAATGGATGTTCTGTTAGCAGACATGAAAACAACATGAATCTCGCTGACCATCTCCATGAAAGCTTTTGGGTGACCAGGTCCATAGTCAATGAGCAGTAATATTTTAAAAGGAATATTTTCTTCTGAGCAGAAGGCCTCAACGGTGAGCTTAAAATATTCAGTAAACCATATTATAAACAGATGTACTGTCAGCCAGGCTTTGCTGCTCTATCTACAGAGCACAGAGGAGATTTTGCATAACTCTTGAGGGCCCTAGGATTGTCAGAATGGAAAACAAGCACTGGCTTCAACTTAAGGTGATCAGCTGCACTGACTCCTAGCAAGAGAGTCAGCCTGTCCTTTGAAACTTTGAAGCCAGACATTGACTTCTTCTCTCTAGCTGTGAAAGTCACAGGTGGCATCTTTTTTCAATATAAGGCTGTTTCATCTACACTGTAAGTCTGTTATTTAGTGTAGCCACCTTTATTAATTATCTTAGCTGGATCTTCTAGATAACTGTCAGTGCTGCTACACCGACACTTCCTGCTTCACCTTGTGCTTTTATGTTATGGAGACGGCTTCTTTCCTTAAACCTCATGAACCGACCTCTACTGGCTTCAAACTTTTCTTCTGCAGTGTCTTCACCTCTCTCAGCCTTCACAGACTGAGGAGAGTTAGGGCTTTACTCTGGGTTAGGCTTTGGCTTAAGGGAATGTTCTGACTGGATCATCTTCTATCCAGACCACTAAAATTCTTCATATTAGTAATAAGGCTGTTTTCCTTTTCTTATCATCCATGTGTTCACTGGAGTAGCACTTTTAAATTCCTTTAAGAACTCTTCCTTTGTATCCGAAACTTGGCTCACTGGCACAGGCCACCTAGCTTTCAGCCTATCTCAACTTCTGGCAGGCTTTCCTAACTAAGCTTAATCACTTCTAGCTTTTGATTTAAAGTGAGTAACGTGTGACTTCCTTTCACTTGAACGCTTAGAGGCCACTGTAGGTTTATTAATTGGTCTAATTTCAATATTGTTGTGTCTCGGGAAGCAGAGAGGCCCGAGGAGAGAGAGAGATGGGGGAACAGCCAGTAGGTGAAGCAGTCGGAAGACACACATTTATTGCGCCTGCTGTCTTGTGTGGGTGTGGTTCATGGCACCCTGAAACAATTACAATGGTAATATCAAAGATCACTGACCACAAATCACCATCACAAATATAATAATTAATGAAAAATTCAAAATATTGCTAGAATTACCAAAATACTACACAGAGACAAGACGTGAACAAATGCTCTTGGAAAAATGGCACTGATAGACTTGCTTGATGAAAGCTTGCCACAAACCTTCAATTTAAAAAAATGCAATAAAGTGAAACACAATAAAAACAGATGTGCTTGGCAATTTATGTTGCTTTGAGCCACTGAGCTTGTGTATTTTTTTTTTTTTTTTTACAGAAGCAATAGGAAAATAATACATTGGGTTTAAGTGTAATGTTGGAAAACTTGTTCTCAGGTAGCAGATGTCTGCATTAGCTGGTGCCAGGCTAGACATAGATGATGGTGGCTGTATTGTTGGAGAAACCGAGTCAGGTAGGCACGGTGACAGGTGTAACAGTAAGGGAGAAGAGGGAGTTAAACTATTAATGCTTGTCTCAAATAGATGCTCTTAGCAGAGAATGGGGGAAAACTGCTTAGCACGGTAACCTGGGTTGTAAGTACTTAATATATGGTTTGTTAGAGCACTGACTCTTCTGTGGGCGAGACAATCCTTTGGTGGGTACAGACCTGAGAGAACACGATGTTTGGTCCTCTCTAAAGACAGTTTTCTATAGGTAAAACTGGATTATGTTGAACATCAAGGAAAGCCTTAAGTGGGAAAAGGATTTGTGCGTGAACAGGAATGGTTAGAAGTACGGAGAGCAAATGACAGGCAGCCTTCTCATCCTGGTCCTACCTGTTTGCCTGGCTGACTGTGCTCAAAAAGCTTCAGGGTTTTTCAGCACCAGCTGAACATACTACTTCAATCCACCTCCAGCTGCCTGCCTCCCCGACACATTGCGCCATCTTCTACCCTGGAGGAATTGCCTGAGATCTCTTTGAGGTAGATCCTGTGCTTACTCATCTCCGTACTGCCACCACCTAGTGCAATGCCCAGCAAATAGCAAGTGCCCGATAAGTCTTCATTAAGTGCATGCGCAAAGGGGCAGGGTTCTACTCTTAACATATTTAAAGACTCATTGCAGGGAGAGGGTATTACAAGGCAGTGAGTAGTTCTGTACTCAGATCTGCTGTCCAGAAGAATGGTTTCCAAAACCTGATCCACACAGGTCCACCAACTGATGCCAGGCCAGTAAAAATGGGTGGTCCCCACCCTATCCATTATGATTCAGTGGGTCTGGGGTAGGGCCTGGGCATTTGTTTCTTTAATAAACTCCACAAAGATTCTGCTTTTCAGGCAAGTCTGTGAACTCTTGGTCTTAACCTCAAAGAGGACAGAGATCATTATGAACTAAGGTAATCAGAGAAGGATTCATTGAGAAGTTGGGATTTGAACTAAACCTTCAAGCATGGCCATGTTTGGGTAGATGAAGATGAGGAGGAAAAGACAGAACAAAATTATAGAGAAGCAGACACTGTAAGAAACAGTACCCTGTATCATTTGGACTTTTTACTCAAAACACCATTAACAATCTGTATAACTTATTTCTGCATAATAAATTATCCTGTAACTTACTTTCTTAAAGAACAATCATCACCTATTATCTCTCAGTTTCTGAGGGTCAAGGATTCAGGAGCAGCTTGGACGAGCTTTCCTGACTTGAGGTCTCTGAAGAGGTTGCTGTCAGATAGTCATTGGGCAGAGGTCATTTCAAAGAATTCTTTGGTCTGATGCTTGGAACAGAAAGACTCTAAAAGCTGGAGATTGGCAAAGCTAGGCCCCCTGTGCATATTTCTCTACTTTATACTATTTTTGTATATGATCTCTATAGCATGGTGGCTTCAGATAGTTGGACTTCTTAAATGATGACTTGGTGCTCCAAAAGCATGTGGTCTGAGAGAGCACACTGGCAGGAAGAGAGACAGGCGGGGTGAAGGAGGAGCTGAGTAGTGGTGTGCACCTGCAAACATGCATGCAGGCGAAGAGAGAAACAGTCGATGGCAAAGGAGGCACGACTTTCAGGAGTGCTTAATTTAACTTTACCCAAACACCAAGAGGTTATTCAGTGCTTCTTATTGGTCAAGAGTATGGATTGCATACCATACAGAAGAATTATCATACAAGACACTAACTTCAGAAATATGATTGAACCTAGCTTTATCACAAGAAATTGCAATACATGCTTCAATTCTTTCAGCAGTTTTCAATATTCTCTGAAAGACAGGGAGCACATTTATCAAAGAGTTAGTTTGTATAGTTGACATTTTCCCATAATCGAAGGCAGAAGACTGGTGTCCCAGATCTAACACTTGGCCAACTGCGATCCTGGGCAAATCTGTCACCTCCTTCCTAATCCAGCTATTTATTTCTCCAACTTCACTTCCTTTTATATATTCCTCAAGCTTCACTGTCCCAAATTTTGGATTACTTGCTTTTTCCCAAAGAATAAAACTCTTTCAAGCCTCTTTACTTTGCACCTGGTGGTCCTTCTGTTTGAGGCACCGTCCTTTCCTGCCTCTTCCTGTCTCCAGCAGGTGCCTCCCCCTGCCTTTCAGCTTCTTACTAGAACTGTCAGATTCTACTCCTGGTGGAGCCCACTCTCTGGGTTCTCCCAGTGCCCTGCATGTATCTGTATCATTGTCCAGGTCTTGTTGTTTTCACTACTAGACTAAGAGTCTCTAAAGGAGAGGCTTATGCCTTACTGATCTCTGCCATGTCTGCCAAGAGCATAATGCCCGACATATAATAATCTATCAATAAATATTTGTGTTTCAGTGAACAAATAAGTACATGAAGGCAGAAAAAGATATTTTAAAATGTGAACCATCCATTCTTTGGCTTAATTGGACTTCAAAGGACAAATTATCTTCTCATGATCATCACACCGTCAAGAGTTAAAAATAAACAATAAGAAAAAAACTTATTGTATCTGGATAACACAGCAAAAGTCTTAGACTTTTCAGTCTATTGTGTTCTTTCTCACTGAGAATCCTGTGCAAAGATGAAGGTGAGCTTACGAAGCTCCAGTGTTTATCTCTTTGTACCAAGTGTATAGCCCCTTCTACTTTTCAGCTACTAGGGGTGGTGTACACTTTTTCTTGCTCCAAAAAGATAGAACTGAAGGCAAACCCATTCCTGGTGGGCTGTGGATGCCTATCAAGTGAAGGTCAATAGCAATCTGACTCTCCTCTCACACTATCTCACTGGGACAAGGCCAAACAGGACTTGAGGCCTGGCCCTGTTTCTGTCCAACTCCAGCAAGATGTCGAGCTAAAATGTGGACCTGCGGCCACATAGAATCACTCTGAGCTTGCCCCTGCCATTCGCCAGCAATTTGATTTCACTTTTCTGAGCTTCAGTTTCTCCTCCCTAATTTGAGGATAGTTTGAACTCATAATACTCAGCCCAGAAAATGGGAACTCTTGTGAAGATTGAGAAGACCTCAGCAAAATCATCCAGCCTGTTCTCTAATATACAGCAGATGCTCACAGATGTTAATCTCTTCCCTTCTCCCAGCAGACCCCCCTAAGAAGAGAACATTCCAGCCATCCATGATAAAGAGGTCATTTCTGGCTTTCTTTTTCTGCTTAGTAAGGATAGGGTAGGGCTCTGGTATCTTGTGTGTATCTCTCTGGCTTGCATACCTAGGCACACCCATCCACAGGGCTTTGTTTCCTTAACCTCAAGTTATGTAATGAGTAGGTATAGGGCCCTGGATCCATTTCTACAAGGACCTGTTTCAAAATCCCTGCTGATTGCTCTAGGCTCTGAGCGTGTGTATGAAAGAGAGAGGCCCACACATGTTTCCCACTTGAAGTACCAGGCCTGAATTAGATCATGCAATCATTGCATTTTTCACCATTTCACAAGCTGCTGCTATGGCATTGAGAACAAGGAAAGAACAGGGAGTTGCTTAACCTTGCCCTGTATTTACACATACATGCTGGCAGGGAAATGGTGACTCATTCCCCTTGCTGGAATACAACAGGTAGGCCAGCTCCTAATGACTTTAGTTTAAAGACTACTTTCCCTCACCTTCAGATAAATCCTCTCCAGCTGAATTTAATCTCTGGAAGTACAAGACATGTTAGGAAGAGTATTAACCTGTTCTGACCCCTAGGGTACCATTGGGTAACACTTAGGGAAGTACACCGGCAGCATCCAAAGAACCCTCCCAAAAACTGTGGGAAGTGAAATAAACAATAGTTGATGATTCAAAGATTGGTGACAGTACCAAATGGAAGTTACTACTTACTATGTGCCAGGTACTTTGTCTACACTTTCCCTAATCCTCATGTCAACCTAGCTCATCTTGTAACTGATGCTCAGACACGTTAAGTAATTTCTCCAAAGTACCAATGTTAATAAGCAGCAGAGTTGGGACTCAAATCCAGACATGTCCAATGCCAAAGCCCATGTACTTTGTACTGTGTCACAGCACCTCCCTGCAGTTGAAATTGGGTATTTTACTTCCCTACCACCCATCTCCCTGGACCTGCTACTAGGTATGGACATACCTCTCCTTTCTCTGCCATTTGTATTCTCTATTCTAACATTCTGGACTTTAGTGAAGTCATATTTGTACAGAAGGCAGTTGAAAGATCATCATCTTTAAAATACCCCTTGGGGCTTCCCTGGTGGCGCGGCGGTTGAGAATCTGCCTGCCAATGCAGGGGACACGGGTTCGAGCCCTGATCTGGGAAGATCCCACATGCCGCGGAGCATCTAGGCCCGTGAGCCACAACTACTGAGCCTGCGAGTCTGCAGCTTGTGCTCTGCAACAAGAGAGGCCATGACAGTGAGAGGCCCATGCACCGCGATGAAGAGTGGCCCCCGCTCGCCACAACTAGAGAAAGCCCTCGCACAGAAACGAAGACCCAACACAGCCAAAAATAAATAAATAAATAAAACACTGCTTGTAAGATTCTGTGTCCTTGGTTACTTTTCCGGAGATCTGGTTGTTTCTCTCTTTCTTTGATCCGGAAATTACCAATAGGTATACTTCCAGTATAATATTTTACTTTTATTTTTATCTTCTAACCAAAGTCAGCCTAAGGCAGTTTCTGTTGCATGCAACCATAGTCCCTAATGGATGGATACACCTGGCTGAATGCAGCAGCTCCACATCTTAAGACAGTAGTTCTTAACTCTAGCAAGTACATTAGTATCACCTGGAGGGATTTAAAACACTGATAGCTGGGCCCAATCCCCAAAGTTTCTGATTTAAAAGATCTGAAATAAGGCCTGAGAATTTGCATTTCTAAGAAGTTCCTGGGTGATGCTCACATGGCTGGTTCAGGACCACACTTTGAGAACCACTGACAAGACATCCAAACAAGTATACTCTGAAAGTCTAGTGACTACAAGTAATTGACAGGTATGGCTATGCATTCCATAATATCAGTTTCTCTAAAAGTCACCAATAAATATGGAAATTCAGAACCTAACTGCCAGGACTCACAATCCCTCTGTTCTCAAACTTACACATCTTTGGTATCTCTGAATACTTTGTCTTTTTGTAGAAAGCAAGACCCAAAGCTTTTTTTTTCCTTCTGAAACATAGGATTTTTAAAACTAATACTTTACTTTTTAGAGCAGTATTAGGTTCACGGCAAAATTTAGTTCTCATGTACCCACTGTCCCCACATGTGCACAGCCCCCTTGCTGTCAGCATGTCTCACCACAGCAGTGTACCTGTTAAAAGCCATAGCCCTACAATGACCCATCATTACCACCCAAAGTCCATAGTTTAGATGAGAGTTCACTCTTGGTATTGTATCTTTCATGAGTTTTGACAAATATATAATGAAATGTACCCATTATTGTAATTTCATATAGAATAGTTTCACTGCTCTATAAACCCACTACACTCGATTCATCCTTCCCTCCCTGTTAACCCATGGCAACTACTGATCTTTATATTGTCTCCATAGTTTTGCCTTTTCCAGAATGTAATTTAATTATAATCATTCAGTATGTAGACTTTTCCGATTGGCTTTTTGCTTAGCAATATACATTTAAGGTTCCTCCATGTCTTCTCATGGCTTGATAACTCATTTACTTTTAGCTCTGAATAATATTCCATTGTCTGGATATATCACAGTTTATTTACCCATTTACCGACTGAAGTACATCTTGGTTGCTTCCAAGTTTTGGCAATGATAAATAAAGCTGCTATAAACAGCTCAGTGTTTTTGTGTGGATGTAAGTGTTCAATTCTTTTAGGAAAATATCAAGGAGAACCATTGCTGGATTGTATGGTAAGAGTACAGGTAGTTATGTAAGAAACTGCCCAACTATCTTTCAGAGTAGCTGCATGATATTGCATTCCCACCAGAAATGAATGAGAGTTCTTGTGGTCCCACATCTTTGCCAGCATTTGAGGCTGCCAGTGTTTTGTGTTTCAGCCATTCTAAGAGATATGTAGTATTATCTCATTGTTGTTTTAATTTGCAATTCCCTAATGACATATGATGTCAAGCATCTTTTCATATGCTTCCTTGTCATCTGTATATCTTCTTTGGTGAGTTGTCTATTAAGATCTTTAGCCCACTTTTTAATTTGGTTTTTATCTTCCTATTGTTGAATTTTAGAAGCTTTTTATATATTTTGGATAACAGTCACTTATCGATGTGTTTTTTGCAAGTATTTTCTCCCAGTCTGTGTCTTCTCATTATCTTGACATTGTCTTTCATTAGAGCAGAAGTTTTGAATTTCAGTGAATTCCAGCTTATCATTTATTTCTTTCATAGGTCATTCCTTTGGTGTTGTATCTAGAAAGTCATCTAAATACCCAAGGTCAATTAGGTTTTCTCCTATGTTGCATGGACTGAATGCTTCTTTCCCCTGAAAATTTTGTATATTGAAGCCCTAACCCCTAATATATTTGGAGGTCGGGCCTTTGGAAGTTAATCAGGTTTAGATCAGGTCATGAGAGTTGGGGTTCCCATGACAGGATTAGTGTCCTTATAAGAAAAGAGACCATATCTCCCTTTCTCTCTCTACCATGTGAGCAAACAGCAAGAAGGCAGCTGTTTGCAAGCCAGGAAGAGGACCATCTCCAGGAAGTGAATATGCTGGTCTCTTGTCATGGACAATCCAGCCTCCAGAACTATGATAAATAACTGTCTTTTAAATCTACAGCATTTTGTTCTAGTAGTCTGAGCTAATCTATCTATCTTCTAGTACTTTCATAATTTTGAATTTTAGATTTAGGTCTGTGATCCATTTTGAGTTAATTTCTTGAAGTATATATAAGGTCTGTGTCTAGATTACATTTATTTATTTGTTTATTTGATGTAGATGTTAATTTGTTCCAGAACCATTAGTTGAAAAGAGTATCTTTACTCCATTGTATTGCCTCTTATCCCTTGTCAAAGATCAGTTGACTATATATATGTGGGTCTATTTTGGGGTTCTCATTCTGATACATGGATCTATTTCACCAATACCACACTTTTTTCAATACTGTAGCTTTATAGTAAGTCCTGAAGTCAGATAGTATCAGTCCTCTGTCTCTGTTCTTCTCCTTCAATATTTAGTTGGCTACCCTGGGTTTTTGCCTCTCCATATAAACTTTGGAATCAATTTGCTGATATCCACAAAATAATTTGCTGGCATTTTAATTGGAATTTCTTTAAATATATAGCTCAGTTTGGAAAGAACTACACCTTGACATATTGAGTCTTCCTATCCATGAACATGGAATATCCCTTCACTTATTTATTTTTTTCTTTGGTAGCTCTCATCAGTTTTGTCATTTTCCTCATGTAGATCTTGTACATATATTGTTAGATTTGTACCTAAGTATTTCATTTTTGGGGGGTGCTAATGTAAATTATCATGTGTTTTTAATTTCAAATTCCACTTTTTCACAATGGTATATAGGAAGATTGACTTTTGCATATTAACCCTGTATCCTGCACCCTTTATATAATCATTTATTAGCTATAAGAGGGGGGGTTTTTTTGGTCAATTCTTTTAGATTTTCCACACAATCATGACAGAGTTTTCAAGAAATAGAACAACATAATGGTTAAAAACATTTGTTCATGCTAAAAGTAAATTAATGCATTACAGAAAACTTGTAACCTTAGGGGAAAACATAGAATTTACTGAGTACTTACTGTGTTCTGTGAACTATACAAAGCACTTTACTGGAATCTTCCAATTGAATCCTATTGACAACTTTCTGATATATAGGTGCTACCATCCTCATTGTATACATAATAAATCAATGAGACAATAATTAATATGTCTCAAGACACACAGTTAATAAGTGGTAGTACCAAGCATCTTGCTGAGGCAGTCTGATTTCAGGGCTATGCTTCTAACTACTGTATAATACTGACTTTCATCATATCTGTACATCTTTCCATCACCCCACTCCACCGCAGAAAATAATCAGTAGCAATATGTTACACTTCCTCCAAATCTTTGTTTTCCTGAAAACCTATAAAAGAGATAAAGAAGAAGAAAAAAGTACCTAAGGGGCCATTAATAGCATTAACAGGGGCATGATAAATTCCTTTATTTATTTTTGGAAGGAAATCTACAGTATTTAGTGGGGGAGTTTGCCACTTAGAGCCTGTCTGGTCCATGCATGAGCGGGTCATGAGTGGTCTTATAGACATAAAGGCTTTGAATCTCTCTCTTCAAGGTAAAAAAAGAAAAATCGATTCCAGCTATATGCCATTCTGAAAAAGGCAAAACTATGGAGACAATAAAAAAAAAATCAATGGCTGCCAGGAGCTTGAAGGGAGAGGGGAGATGAATACACAGAGTAAAGAAATTTTTATGAGAGGTGAAAATATTTTGAATGACATTATAATGATTTTATGTCATCATACATCATACCCATAGAACATGCAACACTATTCACTTCGTTAAAGTGAACCCTAAGATAAACTGGGACTTTGGTGATGATGATGTGTCAATGCACTTCATCCTTGGTTAAAAAAAAAAAAGTTTAAAAAAAAACAATTAACAGGGTAGATGTTTTTGGCAAAACTTTTGTTTCACTTTTATGTATGTGTACATATTATATATGTGTGTGTTGGATTGTGATGTAAAATGTACTTTTTAGATCAAAAAAGTTTGAAGACCACTGTAGTTATACTGGCAAATAAAAGCACAAATTAATCTAACATATATATATATATATATATATATATGTATAGAGAGAGAGAGAGAGAGAGAGAGAGAGAGGGAGAGAGAGAGAGAGGGAGAGAGGGAGCACATCAACAGTGTCAGGCACTGTTGCAGGAATAAAGCAATAGACAAAAATCTCTTCCCTAGCAGATCTTGCTTTCTAATGATACTGTACTCCTCTTTTGCATATTACTTGCATATTACTTGCTAGAGTCATTTCACACCTCTTTGTACAAATTTTTAGTGGCTGGTCTAGGAATTACAAATATATATATTCTTAGTTTTTATAATATATTTAGAATCCATATTGTTACATTTCATACAAAATGTAGAACATGAACAACCATGCAAATCCATTTCTTTCCACCACAGTTGTCATATATTTATAATGTCTCTATATATTATAAATCCCACAAGACAATGTTATAAGTTTTGTTGTAAACCAATCATATGCACTTTAAAGAAATAGAGACATTACTTTTTATATTTACACAGATATTTACAACTTCTGTTACTTTTGATTTGTTCCTGGAGATCTGAATCTCCCTCTCTTATTTCCTTTAGTATAAAGGAATTATTCTAGCCTTTGTTATAGTTTGAGTGGTGATAACAAATTTTCTTAGCTTTTCTTTTTCTGAAAATGTCTTTATATAACTTTTTCTTGAAGGATATATTTACTGGATATAGAATTTTGTGTTGACAGGTTTTTTTTCCAACACTTTAAAGATCATGTTTTTTGGGTTTTTTTTTGTCTTTTGACCTCCATAGTTTCTGATGAGAAGTCAGCTGTCATTTAACTTGTTGTCCCTCTATAAGCAATGGGTCATTTTTTCTCTGGCTGCTTTATATATTTATCTTTATATTTGGTGTTCAGTGGTTTACTTATAATGTGCCTATGTGTTTTCTTTGTATTTATTCTGTTTGGGGTTTACTGAGCTTCATAAATCAGGAAATGTAAGTCTCATGAAATTGAGGAATTTTTAGCAATTTTTAAAAAATAAAATTTCCGTGTCATTCTTCATTTCCTTTTGTCTGACTCCAATTACATACAGGTTAGACCCTCTGATATGGACCCACAGGTTTCCTTCAGACTGGATAATTTCTATTAATCTATCTTCAAAAAAGAGAAAGACTTTTTTCTTTTATCTTCATTTTGCTGTTAAGCTCCTCCACTAAAAAATTTTATTTCAATTATTTTTAAAATTTCTAGCATATTTTTGTTTCTTTTTTCTGGTTTCTATTTCTTTACTGAGATTTCCAATATTTTCATTCATATGACCATATTTTCCTTTACTTCACTGAACATAGTTATAATATCTGCTTTAAAGTCCATTTACTTAGAATTCTGGCAGTGGGGTTATCTGGGGTTTGGTCTCCATAATTGTCTTTTTTCTTGAAAATGAGAATATTTTCCTGTTTCTAAAAAATACATCAAATAATAATATTGGATTGTATCTTGAACTCTGTTATATTCCTCCAAAAGTTTTGATGTTTTAAGTAGAAATTAACTTAGTTGAACTCAAATTGTAAAGGTTGTCTCTTGAGTAGCAGTTCTGTTCAGTTCAGTTCTTTAGCTATGTTGTTTTAGTCTGCCTAACACTGGAATTGTTCAGCCCTCAGCTAAAATCGTGGACTCCTTTTCTCTGGCTCTCTTGTTTCCAGAAATCTTTCAACCAGTCACTTTTAAATGGCCTTGGTTTCCCTGAATTCTGCCATCATCAGAAGTACTACATATTTCCCACTGGAGTGTTAACTACCCTATATGGCACTGATTCAGTCTTCCATCAAGCTAAAAGCCATAAAAAGTAGAAACTCACCCCACACCATTCCTTCCTCCAAGTTTTATTTACCCTACAGAATTAGCCTATGTTCATTTACTCGCCAGTGTCTTCACGTCATTGTTGTTTTGTTTTGTTCTATTTTGTTTTCAGTTTACAGTTGTTATCAACAGGTCTTTGGGTCCAGTAGGAATTTGCTGGAAGCATTTGCTCTATTTTTGGTTTTTAACTTGGAAAGATTAAAAAGTTGTAGCCTGGGTGGTTATCAAACTCATTTTGAAAATACAGAGTGCATGATGTAATCCATAAAGGTAGATACTGCCACTGATAGAGGCCAACTTCTCATTCATACATTCAAGAGTTATTTCTAGGGTTTGCTATGTGCTAAGGCACATATATGGCCCAAATTAAAAAAAAAATACAAACTCTGTACCCTCAGATAGCTTACAGTGAATAAAAGGGACAAGTTAAATCAAGAGTAATTTAAGTAGTGCTATGTTTCCTGGGAACAGATACAAGAATGAGACTGTCTGGGAAATCTGTTGCTGAGAGGACTACAGAGGATGTGTTCAATCATTATGAATTTGATGTCAACTTTTTAAATTCTATAGAAAAAGGATAAACAACTGGCCCTTTCCAATGATCTTGTACTTCAATATGTTTGCACAGAAGGCCTCATTCCAGTCTCTCAGGAACTATTCCTCCATATCTAGTCTTACTGCTTGATCTCTCTAAGCTTAGTCAGAGCCATCAACGGATGGTAACTGATTACTTATCCACGTTGATGTAACTCTGGAAAACAAGTATATCTCAGACAACTGACAGAGCTGAAAAGATGACTTCAGCTTTAACGTATTTTGCAGTCACCAAACATCCTATTTCCTGGGGTAGAGCTTAAAAAGGTCTCCATTAGTGACAGCTGTTTTTCTGTAGCATTTTGGTATGTGAGTTTCGCAATAGTAGATGCAAATGCATAGTAATTTTGGAAATGATATGAATTCTATAGGAACATCACTACTAACCACAACAACCAATCAAATCAGCAAAGATAAATACCAACCATTCCAAACTGCATCTTAAAAGTAAAGGTCAGAAAAGAAAGATGCTGGATAAAGTATTGTTCCATATGTTGAAGGGATCATATCCTCTGAATTGAGTATAACATATTAAAAAGTTACCATTGTTATTGGCATTAAGCAATAAGACTGGCAAACCCAATATCATTTCAAGGTGCGTATGCCAGGAGGCAAGAGGAGAGTGTGTTTTTTTGTTGGTTTGCGTTAATATCTGAGTCTTGAAATCAAGAACAGTAGTTGATATGAGTTTAAAAGATACATTAAAGTAATGAACCAACTATTGTATCCCAATCAATTCATGCTAAGGAGATTATTCTACAGCAAAGAAACAATAAGAGCATTAAATAGTCTGTTGTAGCATTATATATAATAGCACAAACTGAAGATCCTAAGCTTACAAATTATGGTAAACTATGTAGTTTAAGAATAATAATCATGCAGACTATGGAAGCATGAGGAGATGTTTGCACCACAACATTAAGAGAAAATAGCAAATCACATAATATGTTGAAAATATGTAAAATGGGATTAAATTCAAACATTGGGATACAAATAAACAAGGATAGTAGCATTAAGATGGTGAGACAATGTCTTCTTGCTGCAAACATCTCCTTAATGCTACTGCTTTATATTTTAGAGAGAGATAAAGAGGGAGAGAGAAAGAGACATACTGACTGAAACAAAATTTTGGAGGAATTTAAATTTCATTCCTCTCTAAAATGCACCCCATGAAGCAAAATAAACTTTTCAGTGCTAAGGAAAATAATGGATGACCAATGTAAAAGTCACCTAATTGATGATGATGTTCAATTTTGGCACAATTAGCTCTGTATTGGGATTGGAAAGCACTTTTCTGGCTGTACCAGGAATTAGAACACTTAGTATGGACAACTAGTTCTCTAACCACATGGTTTTGAATGAGACATCTCAGCCGAAGCCTTCAGTAACCTTGGAGTAGAATGAAGTCATTGCAGCAAATGTCAAGATCGGAGCCACTGAACAATTTACTTGTTTATGTCATGTTGCACTATCTCTGGATTGCATTAGTTTCCTTCTTCCCACTTGGAGAGGGTCCTGAGATTAAGCTCCTACATGGAAAAGTAATGAGAAATGGGAGTGGAGCATCCCAAATGGCACCACTGTTATTTTATTTTTCTTGATGGTGAAGCAAATAAGATAAAATGTTCATTTCTGATGTGATTTTCTTAGTGGATCCTGATTTTCTTAGTGGATCCAGATGTCAGGTGCCAATATTTCAGGTTACTGAGGTCTCTGTGTCCTTTACTGCCTTAAATAAAATCAAGACTTGATATCTCACAGAGATGGAAACCCAAAGTTCTCTCCATCCTAACCCTTCCCCAACTATTTCTTGGACCATCAGGGGGTGACTATCCCATTTTCTATAATTTCTTTTTTCTTCTGCTCTGTGTCTTACCTCTTTCTAGTGACGTCTCTTTTTGGTCCTGTAGAATTTAAATGCTCCTCCCTTTCAACAGATTTAACTGAAGTTTTGAAGCAACAGAAATCGGAGCAGGAAACATCTCACAGGTCACCACAACAAGCAACTTAATGTTGGCTCTTAGGCACCTCAATTTATCTGTCTCTGGGTCATTCCAGCTCTTGGGAACTTGACGCTGGCTACTATTTCTCCTCAGTCCACAGCTCCCCACTGTTTTGCTTAGTCTATTTTGTCTATCTTAATTTCCACATTTCTCATCTTTCTGGGCCCCTTCAACCCATCTACTTGGACTCTCTTGAAGTTAAATATTCTTATGTCAGTTTTACACAATAATTTAATTTTTTCTGTATTACTCTTCCACCTACTATGTCATTCCATAAGGTCTCTTACGTAAGTAGATAGGCTGAGAATGTCCTAAATCATCAAGTCCTGGAACCTACTTGCTTAACAGTCTTCCTGCAATCTATCTCTCTTTTTTTTTCACATTTTATTATGAGCAGCAAGATGAAACCAAGCTGAACTTTCAACATCTTGCTTGGAAGCCTGATCAGCTAAATTTCCAAGTTAATTATTTACAAGTTTTGTTTTCCACATAACTTTAAGGCACAATTCTGCTAAGCATTCTGCTACTACATATGTTCTTATTTTACAGTTTTGAAGGTTGAAAATCTGAAATGGTCTTACTGGGCTAAAACTAAGATGTTGATAGTGATGCATATATATTTTTTGAAGTCTTAGGAGACAATTGAGTTCTTTGCCTTTTCCAGTTTCTAAAGGCTGCCTATATTCCTTGGTTTATGGCCCCTTACCATCTTCAAAGCCAGCAATGGCTGGTTGAGTCTTTCTCAAGCTGTAGCCCTCGGACACCGCCTCTTCTGTCTCCCTCTTTCACTTATAAGAACCCTATGATTATATTGGATCCACCCAGATAATCCAAGATTATCTTCCTATTCAAGTCAACTGATTAACAGCTTTAATTCCATCTTCAACCTTAATGGTCCCTTGCCATGTGACACAATATAGTCATAGGTTCTAAACATGGATATTATGGGAGGCCAATATCCTGCTGACCACACTAATCTCTACATAATTTCTAGAAAAATAGTAATTATCTAATAATTGATGGTTATCATCACTATTATTTGATAAATAATTATTGAATACCTACATATAGCAGGTAATGAATTAGAAGTACAGTAGAGAATTAGATATGCATGGTTTTTGATCCTGAAGTTTACAGTCTAATAAAATATATAGCCCATTGGATAAACAATTTAAATACAGGGAGGTTAGGGATGAGGGGTGGGGAGAACGATGGAAACACATAGAGAAAGTACCTAATCTATGCAGAGCTGCTAAGAGTAATTTCAAAAGGTGGAAATATAAAGATTATACTTAAAGGTTAAGTTAGGTAAAAGAGGGCATGACCATACCCAAGACCATACCCACGTGGAGAAAATTAAAGAAAACTGGGGCTAAATAATAACAAGAAAGTGCAGGAGCAGTGGGAGAGAAGTAAGCATAAGCCATATCAGGAAGAGCCTTTAAGTTACATTAAATACTTTAGACTTTATTTTGTAAGCAGTGGGGAGCCCTTTAAGGGATTTTAATCCTTGAATTGATGTGAATAGGTTTCCAATTCAAAATTGTCAATTTAGCTACAAGCTAGAAGACCTACTGAAAATTCTATTACATAGGAAATAATAAAAATATAACTACAAATCACTTGTGTGTGGAAATTTAGAAACCCACTTAATTAACTCATAAATAGAATCAATAAAGATACTACACACCAAAACTTGTTGGATACAGCTAAAGCAGCATTTAGAGGAAACTTCAGCCCAAATGCTTACATTAGAAAAGAGGAAGAGTAGACAATTAATAAGGTACGTATCTAATTCAAGAGGCTAGAAAGAAAATGGAAAAAGTAAAGGAAGGAAATAATAAAGACGTGTTGATGAAGTGATGCTTCAAGGAAAGATACATTTCCTGGGAATGTTGCTAGCTGACTGAATACACGTATCATCTTCTATGATTGCCTAAGCTGAAGAGAGGTGCCTCATCCAAGGTCATACTCCTTGGGGCAGCCCACATCCAATGACTGATTAAAGCAGAGTACATAGACCCAGCCATTTTGGCCCAATGTAGGACAACTCTGCAGGGCCATTTTAGCTCCAGAGATCCCCATGGGGTTGGTGGAGTCTCTGACGAAGCTGGAATTGCTTCTCAGTGTCTCCCTCTGCCCAATCCTGCTTCTTTCCTCACTCCTTGCACAGATGTAGATCCCTAGGTTACTCCCTAGGAAATATTTGGCACACTAAATTAGGAAATATGTATATAATAGCAAGACTTAACAAAGCCAAAGGTGGTTCATTAAAATAAATAATAATAAAATGAATAAATGCCTAGCAAAATTGGTCAAAAAGTGAAAAGGGGATGCTAAGATCTGAAGGTATGTGTCCCCTCAAATTCATATGTTGAAATCCTAATTCCCAAGCTGATGGCATTAAAAAGTGGGGCCTCCGAAGTGATCAGGTCATGAGGGCAGAATGCTTAGAATTGAGATTAGTGCCCTTATAAAAGAGGCCACAGAGAGCTCCCTTGTCCCTTCCACCACATGAAGATACAATGAGAAATCTATGATCCAGAAGAGGGCCCTCACCTGACCTTGGTGGCACCCTGATCTCAAACTTCCAGCCTCAAAAACTGTGAGACATAAATGTCACTTTTTTAAAAGCTACTCAGCCTGTGGTATTTTGTTATAGGAACCCTAATGGACTACGACAAGGGGATACAAATGCAGTTATTGAAGAGATTTAAAAGATAATGGGAATATTAAGAACAACTGTATATTAATGAACATTGCAGTCTAGATAAAATAGACACATCCTTAAAACATGCATAGATAAAAACCCTATAATACATCCCTATAAATGCATAGATAAAAAGACAGATTCCTATAAAACTTATAAAACCTTACCCAATAAGTAGAAAACTTAATTATTTCTATAAACATTAAAGAAATCAAACCAGTAGTTTAAAATCTCATTGCAAAGAAAACATCAGGTCCAATGGTTATCTGGATAAGTTTTACCAAATATTCAAGGGACAAATACTTCTAATCTTAAATAAATTCTTCAGAACATAAAAAGAAAGAATACTTCTAAAATCATTTTATGAGGCCAGAATAATCTTGATAACGACATCTGAGAAAACTAAAAGAATAAAGGAAATTTACAAGCTGTGTCTCTCATGAACATAGCGTAAAACCTAAACAAATTATCAGCCAACCTAATCCAGTAATATATAAAAATAGGAATATATCATGATGAACTTGGTTTTTTTTTTCCCTCAGGGAAATCAAGGTTGGTTTAACATTAGAAAAATAATTAAAATAGTTTATCATATTAATGATTAAAGGAAAAAATCCTATGATTATCTTAATAGATGGAGAATAATTATTTGATGTTTCAATATCCATTCATGACAAAGTTAAAAAACACAAAAGGGAAGATCCGTATCTTGGTAAAGGGTATTTACCAAAAATGTAAGACAGACATCAGGTCAGGAGTTGTTTCAATTACATACATAACATAGTTAGTGTCTTACATTAGGGTGATGGCTTGTATTTGGGGTGGTGGTAGAAGATGGCAAGAAATGGATATAAGGTAATGTATCATCTCCCTGTTGGAAAAGACTCATCATACATATTTTTTGAGTAGCACCTCGCCTGCGGCTCTGCACATAACAGATGTCCAAAACATGCTTATTGACTGATAGATAAAAGAGTGTCATAAGACACTGCCATCATTTCAGAATGGTGTAGCTTGGAGATTACTATAGTTTCCAGAAGATCCTTGTCTGGAGCTGTGCTCTGGTCACAATCCAGCCAAAGTGCTCATTGTATCAGTCACTACACCTTTCACATCCAGCTGCCAAAAACCCTCATTTGTCCAAAAACTCAAACTAGCTTTTTCTAAATTTGTTCTGGATAATTACATTCTTTGAATAGTACCCATAATAACAGATTGCTCTAAATGATATAATTTTTCTTCCAGTGATTAAAAAATATTAGAAAAACACTGGGCCTTAATGGGCATTATGAGATGGAAGAGGCAAAGTACTAGATAAAGCCTGAAGGGGCTGGGCCATTAGTCCTGCCTGCGTTATTAATAACCAGTGATGTCACCTTTGATGGGATTCAAAATTTTAGGCCCTTATATCCTATTCTAAAATGTACTACATGATTTACTCATTATTCAACAAATTAAGAACTTATGCCATATCAGGCATTGTGTTCTTGTCTTTGCTATTTAGGTGTTGGGAAAATCTATACCAATAGGATTTATGAAAAGTGTACTGTGAAAGTAACTTACTATACAAAAACTTGTGGGTTGGGGGAGTGTAAGAATCCAATAACTACTGATTTACCAAATAAGTTTCAATCATCTCTTATGTATTGAATATTTACACAATGCTAGGCTCTAGGGGGATGCTGGCAAAAACAGAGTTAAGTACTAAACTCAACATTAAGATCATGCTCTTTCTTGGAAATATAGAAGAAAAAGAATGGATCCTAGTCTGCCTTAACTATATGTACAACCTTGATCAAATCACCCAACTGTCTTCTTATGAGTTCCTGAAACAGATCTTATAACAAAAACTTGGAGCAATGAGTCTGTTTGGAACTTGATCCCAACTAACAGTAGGAATTCGGAAAGTGAGATAGGAGAAGGAAGACAAAGCAATAAGGAGTGTCAAAATGAGCCATTACCACTGTGTGCCTCTGGCCCTCAGTTCTTCTGGAGACCATCTCAGTAATCCTGTAAAATGCAGCTCACAATTGTCCTGCCAAGAGACAGGGCAGCTGGGATATTTATCCACTAATTCTTTTCTCTCATTGTTTGAGAATTGCCCCTGGCACTTTAAGGCTGCCTTGTCTGTGAATGGAAAAGTACCTGGAGTGAGAAGTTGTCAGCTTCAGGTGAACTCAGTGGTGAGTTTGGGGATGTGGAATAGGAAATCAACAGCATCTTTTATAGTAATCAATGTCAATTTTGATTTTCTGATTTATAAATAAATATTTCTGATACATTACAGGACAGTTGTGGGCATTAAAATGGCCTATATCCATTTGTTTTGAAGAAGAAATGTTTGCTGTAAATGCTTTGGGAAAAGGGTGATAGCTATGAAAATATGCAGCTGTGTGGTTCTCATAGCACATGAATCCTGTGACCTGGGAAACAGGAGTTATAAGCCTGTCTTGTCTTCATAATCTCCTGTGAGCACTGTCCAAGAGAAGATTTTGATAGGGACTTGATGACAGAGGCCAAGTGAAAAAGTCTGGGTTCATTGCAAATGTTTATTTAACTCAGATACTTCAAAAGCATTTATTGGAGAAACATTTGCAGATTCACATCAGATGAATCAACATCCTTCACCCATATCAGAGTGATAGCCTGGGGGAGTGAATTTAGTTAGCTACCCTGTAGCTTACATGGTATGAGACCTATTTGAAAAGCTTTGACAATCCAGTGTCAAGTTCCTATGCTGCCTTTCCCACCCTGGTGCAGGAGGGACAACCTGAGCTGTGTTGGTGAAGGGCAGTAGTTCTCAAATTTGAGTGCTCACCAGAATCACTTGGAGGGCACTTTACAACATAGATAGCTGCGTCCCACTCCCAGAATTTCTGACCTAGCAGGTCTGGAGTGGGGCCCCCAAATCAGCACCTCTAATAAGTTCCCAGGTGATGTTGATACTGCTCTTCCAGGGATCACATTTTGAGAACTAATGCTTTAGAAGAAGCGAGAGTCACATGAACGAGTGGAGGAAGGCAGGGTCACTGAGTACTCTGGTGAGAACTGGATTATAAATCTGCAACCCAAACTCACAACTGCTTGGTCCTCAAAAATGTCACTGCATGTTCATAATCTCAAAGGACATTTCTATTTCCTTTCCATTCTGCATTTTGCCTATCCCTAACCCATAACAACAACTTTACCACATCACAGGATTCATATTAGCTTTCCAAAGCAAGGCTGTGCTTGGTAGAAAATGGTGGATTTCACTAATAACTAGACTTTGCATGGAAGAAATATGCAAGGGTTGAAAATGAAGAAAAGAGAGAAAGAAGAAGCGAGGGGAGGGGATAAAGAAAAGACAGGCAGGCAGGCCATATTATGAATATACTTTATGTTCTAAGTCCTATGCTTTGAATATTCACATACTTTAGAACGTTGAAGCCTCACAAATATTCCGCCGGTCATGTATTATTATCTCCAAGAGGAAACCAAGGTTTAAACAGATTACAGGATTTTCCCAAGTAGATAAGACTTATAAGAGGCACAAGCAAGACTCAAACCTAGAGGCATTCAGTTCCAAGTCTAGCGAAATTTCTGCTGTTCACCACCAGAAAAATTGTGTGTATGTGGAAGGATCACAAATGATTTGGAATTGCAAAGCAAAGTCACATGGGTGAAGCGGTGATTGCCTCAAATGTTCCACCGATTCTTGTATTTAAAATCATAGTGTGATCTACGGCCCTTGTTCCTGGCTCCCGGAACTTGAGATAAATGCAGGGTATCTTGTACAGTGTTGTTACAAAAATGAGGTAACACTGTGTAATCTCACTGCCTTTGTATATGATAATCTCACTGCCTGAGGCTCTCTCCATTCTAGGTAGATGTTATTATGTTGCAGATACACTGGGAATAGTACTCCTGATCAAGGAAGAGATCCCTCAGTGCAGGGCTTCTCAGAATGCCCAGCATTGGTCCAGGAAGATGGACTCGGGGACACAGACCTAACCAGTGCTGAAGCCTAGGGAGACCTCACTCTAGTCTGGATTGGGCCACGATGTAAACCAACAGCTTGACCATTTATGGCACTCAACCTAGAGAAACACTTCACCATTCCATTAGAAAGTGCCTGTCAAATGATGAAATGGTGATTTTAAGGTGGTTATTTTTCTGTTCCAATTTTACAACTTCTACACAAACACCTCTAGATTTCTCTGTTTAAGACAGGCCATTGACAATATTTTATAATAGTCAACTTATTTTGGCAGTATGTAGAGTTCAAAAGAAACACACAAGAGTGAGAACTATAGAGGGGACAGCTTTCACTGAAAGATAGGGATGATTCCTAGCCCTTGACTTATACAGACACGGGATGGTGTCGCTCAGGCACCTTGATCCCCCTTGGATGGTATTAAATCAGAGACTGAACAAATGTTTAAAGGGCATATTGTGGAGAAATAGCCAGAGGAGCTGGGTAAGTGTAGAGCTCTTTGCATCTTGTAGTCTAGGCTGAGTGGCTGAAAACACGGGATCCAAGGAGGAGAGGAGAGTCAGATGAGGGATCCATCACTGACCTTTGGGGATACCCAAGTCATTTACCTTCAGCTACCCCCCATTTCAGATGTAGAACAGGCACCAGTTCAATATGACCCAGACTCTGAAAAGAGACTAGACTGAAACAAGAAACAGCCTCTTTGAACTTGTAGGTAAACACAAACTGCAAAAGTGTACCTTTCCAGTATCAGGCAGTTTTTCTAAGTACAAACCACAACCACATTTAAAACCTAAGTCATAAATGATATTCAAATATGCGGTTCCTTACCTGGTCCAAAAGGAAATTAAGAAGAACATGAAAGGAGATACGAAAGGTAGGGATTTGCAATACCATTTGTTTGAAGCTTATTTGCATAGAGAAAAAACAGATTTGACTATGAAGTCCCTGAAACATGTAAAATAGAATGCCAACCTTATTAAAATTGTGTAATATGATCTGTAAATTAAAACAACGATACCATTTTTTTACGTAATTCAACACAGATTTTTTTTCTTTTAACAATAAGCTCTAGTGATGGTAAACTTAAAATCCGGGTCCACCTTATTTATGTAAATAAGAAGAAAGAATACTGCACACCAACAGGAAGGTGGTATTTAATGAAGAAGTTAAAAAAAATCTAGAACTCCTTCAGTGAAAGAACTCAGACATTAAAAACTGAGTTCCACATAAAACGGCCTTGCTGCTTGAAGCCCAGGCTCTCCTATCCTGGAAAGCAGTCTGTGAACGTGTGTGTCTGTGTGTGATATGCATATTTGTGGCAAAACTAGATGGCAGAGCAAAAAGGAGTCATTTTAGAAGCTGGAGCCCAACAAGCCCCAAGAGGCATTCACTAGGATCCCCAAACAAAAGTATAAGAAACAGATTAAGAAGAACACGGTGCCGAAAAACCAAAACCCGGGGAGCTGGGGGAGAAGACAGAGGGCTCCCAGCAGCAGTGTTTAATGACGGGCTTTGCCAGCTGGCACACCTGGATTCCCACCTATACAACTTACAGGTCATATTGACTAAGAAAAACTATTTCATTTCCCAGAGCCTTGGCTCCTTTATTGGTAAAACAGGAAGAACAATAACCACGTTATGGAGTTATTGCGACATTTAACTGAGATATTTATACAGGTAAAATATCTGGCACAACTCCCTGATGTAAGTGCTTAATAAATGCAGGCTAGTGTTATTGGGAGGTAAACAGAAATGCGTGCAGGGCAAATGCAAACGAAATCCATTCTCTGAACTTTGTTTAATGCGCCACTCAGTGCGTATGGGATAATGTAGGCTGATATTCCTATGTTAAAAGGGAGATGCAAGAGGGAGGAGATATGGGAACATATGTATATGTATAAGTGATTCACTTTGTTGTAAAGCAGAAACTAACATACCATTGTAAAGCAATTATACTCCAATAAAGATGTAAAAAAAGAGGCTCAGATAGCAGGCGTATAGTGTTACTGTGAAGTTGAAATAAAATCACACAAACACGATTATGTAAAACTGGCACATGGTAAGCATGCAACAATTCTTAGGCCTTATTTTTACTATGAAACTATCTCTTACCTTATGTGTGTACCTGACATTAATCACCATGCTAGAAGGACAATGCTATTGTGAATATACAAGTCACAAGAAGGAAAGTAAAAAATGAACAATAAACATGGGAAAATGCCTAACAAAAATATAAATTAAAGCAAAGATACGTTTTTTTTCTACATGATGCAACACAATTTTTTTTTAACTCAATGATAAGCCCTAGTGATGCTAAGTATTCATTAAAATAAGCTTGGTTATATGTTACTGTTGGGAAAGCAGATAAAAATGACCTCTTAGGGCTTCCCTGGTGGCGCAGCGGTTTAGAGTCCACCTGCCGATGCAGGGCACGCGGGTTCGTGCCCCGGTACGGGAGGATCCCACGTGCCGCGGAGCGGCTGGGTCCGTGAGCCATGGCCGCTGGGCCTGCGCGTTCGGAGCCTGTGCTCCGCTACAGGAGAGGCCACAGCAGTGAGAGGCCCGCGTACCGCAAAAAAAAAAAAAAAGACCTCTTAGAAAGTCATTTAGCAATATGTAATAAGAGCCTTCAAGTGTTCAAAATCTCTACCCAGTAATTCCATTTCCTAAGGTCAACCTATGGAAATACTTAAAATACAGGGGAAATATATATAAATGTGTCTCTGTAGTATTTCTTCCAAAAGTAAACAATGGGAAACAACCTATATAGTTAACAAAAGAGAAATAGTTGCTTATGTAGTTTCTACTTTGGCATATTTATTCAATGATTTCATTGAATCAGCTATTGAAAATAATGCCAATAAAAAGTTTAAAATAACATATTAAAAGCTTACACTGTCATGTTAAGGATAAAAGCAGAATATAAAACTGTTTAAATAGCAGGTTCGCAGAATATAAAACAACTTACTAATAACTGAAAGAAAATATACTGCCTTGATAGTGATTATCTGAGTATGCTAGCAATTTTTCTGTTTTTCTATATTGCAACGTTTTTCCATAACAAACATAAATTTTTTTATAACAGTGATAAAAGTCCAATGACATTTCCTTTAAACATTCCAGCAGCAAGATTCTCTAGTGCAGGGGTCAGAGAACTATAGTCCATGGGTCAAATCCAATATGCCACCTGCTTTTGTAAATAAAAGTTTTATTAGAGCAGAGTTCCACTATTTAATTTATGTATTGCTTACAGCTGCTTTTGCACTAATATGGCTTTTGAGTAGGTGCAATAGGGACTGTACAGCCCACAAAACCCCAAATACTTACTATCTGACTCTTGACAGGGAAAATTTGCCAACCTCTGATTTAAAACACTGCACCTCGAAGGTCTGACATAGCCTAACAGCTTGAAAGTTGATGTTTTAACATTCCAGTAGAAAGTGCTTGTCCAAGGATAAAATGGCGATGATTCTCAGGTGGCTGATTTTCCTTTCCGATTTTACAACTGCTACACAGACATGTTTAGGTTTCTCCATTTAAGACAGGCCATTGACAGTATTTGCTATTAGTCAGTTTAGCCTGTAGTATATAGAGTTCAAAAGAAGCGTGCAAAGTGAGAATTCCAAGGAGGACAGCTTTCACTAAAGGATAAAGATGCTTTCTAATGCTTGAATTATCCAGATATGTGACTCTTGCTCGGGCATCCTAGCGCCCCCTGGGATGGGATTACATTTGAGACAGGACAAACACTTAGAGGATATGTTTCAGAGAAATAGGCAGTGAGGCTGAGTAAGTACTGCACTCTTTCCACCTTGCTATCCAAGCAGAGTGATTAAAAATATGGGATCTGGGGAGAGATGGGAGTCAAAAGCAGGATCCATCACTGACCATTTGGGATACCCAAGTCATTCAACTTTGGCAACATATCCACAATCTGATTCTGTACCTTTTGTTTACATATACCATAGAAAGGAAGCTCACTTCTTTTTCAGGCAGCCCATTCTATAGCTGCCCTTTATATATAAATATCAAAAGAGCTTACCTTACATTTTTGCACCCCTTAACCCTTGGCACGATATTGGGAAGTTGCAAGAGATTTATGTTCTCACTTGTAATGATCAAAGGCCATTTAAGCATTACCTCCTCCTCCCTGTAGCTCCACCCACAGGGCCTGCACTGGGACTTGGAGGTATGTGAGAAGAAGAACATAAATGTTTCTTAGCTGTCGGTGTCTCTCCCTCTTTGGGAACATCTACTGTTCTTCCTGGCCTGTGCTAAGCAGAATCCAAATGTTCGGCAGAGCCTATGTGATCTCTTCTTTAGGCCTGTCAGGTCTTCCACAGTTGCCTAAGGTAAGACATGCTAGTCCATCTCTTAAGTCTCTCAGGTCCCCCACTGGCTATATACCTTGTAGCCTTTGATGCTGTGGCCTTCTAGCTCTAGCCCACCATCCTCGGTGGCTATTTGTACTCAAGGGACTCCTTTCTTTGTTCTTATTTGACCTGTGGGGCTTCTCACATCCTCACTAAATGGTGGGGGTGGAGGATGCTTTCTCTGTCGCCCTGTCACTCTCTCATTTCTTCTCACCTGCATAGGTAGACACCAGTGCAGGGTAAGCAGCCTAAGCAGACAGTCAAGATTTATGAGTGGTTCCCTTGGATCCACTCCCTTCTCTTGGCTTCAGAAAAGTATAAGAAGACTTCAGTGTACATTCCACTAGCCCAACAACTCATGACTCTGACAAATTTCCTCCTTCTTTTACCACTCGCTCAAAGTGTCTTTTTCACACTGATTGATATGGGAGGTAGGTGGGGGTCTGGGGTGAACAAGCAGAACTACATGAATACCTCTTAATAACCCCCCAAGGGAGATTTCTGCCTGTGATTGTTTGTGGCTCTACACAGATGTTTTGGTTACCTAATGATTCCTTAGAGCTCTGAGTCCCAGTCATAACTTTGGAGCAACAGCCAAATCCCACTCAACAGTTTGTTACACAGTCATTGACTGGCCTTATCATGGTTAGCTAACATGTGTTCTAAGAAGTGCAGTCCCAGGAAATGCTTCACCTGGAATTCCCTTCATGAAGAATCACTGTGAATACAAAGGGCTTTGACAAGTCTCATAGTTTAGCTTTTTTAAAATGAGCACTACTTTACAGTGTATAAAATGTTTTCCTTTATATATTTCTCTCATCCATTCACCCACTTATCCATTCAACCATCCTACGTTTATTGAGTACCTGATCTACCCAAGGTTTGCATTAAATGCATGTTTTGGAAAAGTTATCTGTAATCTCATTCATTCTTCACAACAGTCTTTGGAGACAGATGCAGCAGATAATCTACTATTTTTGTATTGCAGATGAGGGATGTGAAGGTCAGAAATGTTGATTACTTCTTCCAAGGTTACACAGCTATTAAGAGAGGGGATGGATTGGAAGAGGAGAAGAAGCTGGGACTTAATTAGCATTGTGACATCTTAGACTACTCAAGAATATTTAGGAACAAAGCACATCTACAAGGAAGGAAAGTATGGGAACAAATTCTGAATTCTAACACAAATCTATCATTAGGATTGAATGCCAGGACTACATCAGATTTTCAAATATAATTGTGAGGCACTGGTCTGCATATTGCAGTGACACAACTGAGTAAACATGGATGGAGTCTCATTTCAAAACTCTTCAATTCTTCTTTCTTTTAAATTTGATAATGTGATTTTAAATGCCAAAAGTCTCATTTTGGACACTGGTTAGACTGGCAGACAAGCCAACGAATGACAAAGAATAAAATTGTTTAATTTGGCCAAACAACAATAGACTGTCTCTAGCAGTGGAAGCCTAGCTGGTGTCGGGTTATTCTGGATTCAGTGAAAACCTTTGTCAAAGCATCTATCAGACATAGGAGAATTCCAGAAACTCCATTTGAAGTGTGAGTACTGGAACTCAACAGCAAGGGTTGGGTATGTCTGGAACTGGAAAATAAAGTTTCACACAATACTAAATATAACTTCCTGCCAGGCAGGTAGGAGCTACTCACCAAACTGTGATGGTGTCAAGATCCAAAAACCATGAATAAGGCCGATGTTTTGACAACTGAAATTGCTTTCAAGACGGGTAGACCTGCCCTATTTCAGGGGAGACAAGAATTGTAGGAATTCGTTAATTTCCTCTCACCTCCAAACTTTCCAAACTTCAAATATGGCAAGTTCATCATTTACTTTAGTATAAATTGAATTTAAACCAAGATAATGAAATTACATCTTTGGCTCACAGCAGACTTTTCCATGAAAAGAAAACTTGGAAAATCTATTTGCCAAGACAACTTAGAAAGAAGTAAATAGGAATGGTCAGAGGAAACTCAGTGTCATCAAACAACACAGACCAGACAATGCCTCTTAGAACTTCTACTTTTCCTGTTTTCTGTCAGGTAGTAAAAGGCCTGTCCTCTTCCTTGCTGTATTACCAGCTCCCAGGACAGTGCTGTGTCCTGCACATGAATAAAGGGACTCTCAAATCATACCTGCTGGAGCCCATGAACAGGTAGTTCCTATTTCTTAAAGTAGCAAAATTGTTGGTGTGACTGAGACGTTCACATTCACAGGGTAAATATGTAGCCCTGAGGATGAAATCAAGCGTTCTTTATTTCTTCAGAAATGAAGTTCAGAGCTCCCCAGAATGAAAGCAGGCAAGTTTCTCAGAGTTTGGCAAAGCTGAACCTTGGCAAAATTGTGAGGTATTCATTTTGGCTACATTTTTTAGGAGGCCTTGTGTCCCCAAGTACCTAACTTTGGTATGATATCCTTCTACAGCTCAAGGACTGGGAAATGCATTACCTCACTGTTTCCTGGAAAAATCCTGCTTCTCATTCCTTTAGAGCCTTGCTGACTCATGGTTTCAAGTTCAAGAGTGACACAGAGCTGGAGGAGATAGCCCACATGATAGGCAACAGTGTCAGGGTGACAAAATTAGGTAGAAAAATCAGGCTGAAATATCGTACATGACATGGAGGATGATGCCCCACATTCTGACTTAAAAATTTCATGATTTGATGTCAATGGAGAGACCAGGGTGGTTTGCAGATTATGTTAAAAAAATCTAGAAGGAGGAGAGGTAAGGTAAGTATTGTACTGCAAGTTGACGCTGGGCCAAGAGTGCAATGTAACTTAGTAGACACGGGTGGGGGTGGGGAGGTGGGTGGCTCTAGAAAGAAATACTCGGGGACATTCAAAGAAATTGAATGGTCATAACATCACATCACATCACATCACAGGAACATCACAAGCAAGTCTGCTATGCCACTTCCTGTGTCATTTAATATCTCTAAGCCTCAGGGTTTCCATCTATATAATAGAAATAAGAAAACCAACAGTGCCTTATTCCCAGTGTTATAATGAGGATTAAATGACATAATGCAATTACAAGTTGTTCTGATCATTAGTGTCATTTTTTAACTGTAACAATAATAAACTCAAAGTCTGAAGAATATTGGGACATTTTGAAGAGTACTGAAAGAATGAAGATGGATACAAAAGTTTCAGTTTCATAGAAGAACTTGGTAGAATATGTAAATTATAAATACAAATGTACATAACACAAGTTGAAAATGTGCATCAAGCTGGACTTTCTGTTTTGAACCAGGGATCTCATTCTTTAATAATAATTCCATCAGAAAATTTCAATATTAAAGTTATGGTTGGCAACAGAAATTCACAGATATTTGGTCATTCAATTTAATTTTTCTGTGTTGTGTTTTGCAATAAAACATATACCTCTCTGAAATACTATAACAGGATAAAGAAAACCATCAGATTGGGCTATATTAAAATACTCTAAGTTGCATTAATAAAATCATATACTTACCTCAACAGTATAATAATTAAGTACCTAATAGCCTCTCATAAAATCAAGGAGGGAGAAAGAATATGTTTACATTCTCCTATGGTAGGAGTTGTTCTGTAATTCCTTCTAGGAAATGCTTCCCGCAAGTCAAGCTAGACTTTTTGATTGGATGGGATTTTCCCTGGACACTTCAGATGGATCTCTTTCTCACCAATTTTGTTCTCATGTGTTTGCTGCCTGCAGCTGATGTTCCAACAGCCATGATGCCTTTTTTTTTTTTTTTTTTGCGGTACGCGGGCCTCTCACTGTTGTGGCCTCTCCCGTTGCGGAGCACAAGCTCTGGATGCGCAGGCTCAGTGGCCATGGCTCACGGGCCCAGCCGCTCCGCAGCATGTGGGATCTTCCCGGACCAAGGCACGAACCCGTGTCCCCTGCATCGGCAGGCGGACTCTCAACCACTGCGCCACCAGGGAAGCCCCATGCTGCCTTTAGTCTTTGGGCCTTTCTATCACCAGACCCCTCCGACCTGGAATGTTCTTCTCCTTCCCTTTTCCTTTATCTCTTACCCCCAAAGAGAAACTGTATGTATGTATTTTGTAGTTGACAATTGTTTATATATTTTATTTTATTTTGGGGGGGATTTTTTTTTTTTTTTTTGCTGCACTGCGAGGCATATGGGATCTTAGTTCCCCGACCAGGGATCAAACCCGTGCACCCTGCAGTGGAAGCACTGAGTCTTAACCACTGGACCACTAGGGAAATCCCACTGTCTATGTATTTTAGACATAGAGGATCTGAACTAATTTTTGACCATTGGCTTTGCTGCAGAAATACTATAAAACAGAGTTTCAGGGTCTTAAACAATGAAGATACAACTTCTCACTGGTGTGTGGGAGCCTGGGGAAACTGACCATTTCCTGCATGTAAAATGGCATATTATTTCAGGGAGAGCCCCAGGAGAAAATCTTAAAAGCACCTTTCAGCCAGAAGTTTCGAAGCACTTTCAGAGCATGAATACACGTATTCTTATTCATAAAACACACACACATCTATTGATGCTGATCATTATAATCTTTTCTTAAGCATTCCTCTGTACCCACACTTGCTGATGCATTTTCTCAATGGAGTCTAGCCTTCCTTGTGGTCTCAATTTCTGGGCTGTAACTCAGTAACTCTACACTTCAGACTGTGCTTTGGCTGCCTTCAGGAACAGCAATGTCTCTGTTCAAATCCAGAGAGCATAATGAAACACTGTCTGTTAAAATATCAAACATGAGAGGTTTCCGCTAAACTAATTGGTAGGGTAAACATTTTGCCTTCGTCAAGTGGCAGGGCTCAAAGTCAGAAAAATGGAAACGGGCTGGGGTGAGCAGGCAGGTCATCTGAATGGGGCTGGACGAAAAGTTTGCTACAAACTGAAAACCTTCAGTTGGGGGCTTAAAGGAAGATACTGTTTTGGTTAGTTCCACAGTCTAGGAAGGAGAAGCAGATTAGGGCTCAAGAGACTTGAAGTCTAGACAAGATTCTTCCACTAACCAATCTTGACTCAGTTTACCATTTACTGTCAAATTATAATACTGTTGTGTATACAGACTCAAAAAAATTCTATATAAAGCTCAGTTGAGGCACTAAAATAGATATGAAAATGCAACTAAGTTTTAAAGCAGTGGTTTTCAACCAGGATAGAAGTAGAACACAATTGAGTTTACATCAGAATATTTTTACTAAAACATATGCCTCCTTCACTGCCCCTTTACCCTGGCATTAATTATAATTATCTGAAACATTATATGCCAGTGTAACCAGAAAACAACAATAGCAACAACAACAATGCAGCCACAAACTATTTATCGAGTGTACCCCTGGCACTGTACCTAGCACATTTATGTACTTTACATCACTTAATTCTCATCACAGCCTCATGAGCTGTGCGCTATCATCATTCCCCTTTCACAAATGAAAAAAGCTGAGCAAATGAGGAAGTGTGTGTAACTAACTAACTATCCCAGTTATATGGCATCACTCTGTATACTTTAAAAATTGGGGGAAAAAATAATCACATTTTTCATTTGGGAATCCCATACCAGAACAATTATTCCAAGGCTCAATGTCCATCCCCTCCCCCTCCCCGAATCTCCTCATCTTCTTCTGTCAGTTAAAAACCACTGAGAAGTTTCCTTTACCACAACCTCTTCTTAAGATTAGGTCTGATTTTGGCTAATTTCAATGTATAGATAATTTAAATTAGTGTTTTAAAAGATACAGTAGCAGTTCACTGGAGTAGGAGTTCATAGACCCAAACTTGGCAACCCTCATCTACAGACTATGTGAGCTTCAATGGTTCACTTAATCTTCCCGAGCCTTGGGGTTTCCTCTTCTGTAACATGAGAGGGCTCAGCTAGATGGTCTATAAGCTCTTTCCCCTACAATTAACATTATCTGTTGGCAGGTTTGTCTTCTTGATCCAGATGTTAGGAACTATTCTGTCCCTGTTAAAGGACAATATTGGTAGTAGGATGGGGCTGGTGCTAGCAAAGAGATTTCCAAGCACCCTCACGATCTTACGAAGTCATGGTTTTCATGCCTGCTTATGTATCAGTAGATCATAATAAAGCAATCAAATAGGAATGACAGAAAGATTCAATCAAAGAGTAAACTATAAAAGAATAATGTGAATTCTAGTACATAGTTATCTAACCTCTATTATTTTCAAATTCATCTGTAAATCTAAGATAATAGTAGTGCCCACTTCTTTGGGATTTTTCAGAATAAGATAATACACCTAAGCTATGATAACATGATAGGTAAAATAAGAATAATATGTCTGTGAAATCAGTCATACCCTCTTCCCTCCACGTGCTCTGAACCAGCTGTGTGAAAGAGACAGTGGGCCATTGCTAGTGAATCTGGAATGAAAACTGATTAAACCCCAAGCCAAAACAGGTCCCCATCCACTTCTCCCAGATTCAAATGAATCAAGACGGGCAAAGCCACTAATCATCATCTGGCCTGTTTTACCACAGGAAGAAGCTCACAACATACAACTGAGACATGAACAACATGCCTTGTTCTTGACAAGAGTTGGCTGGATATAAAAAAGATCGGAGAACAGAGGTGCTCTCCGTGTTCACGGCTCCTCTGACAATCTCTTCAATGCCAATCTGATTACACGTTCTGCATTCCATGGAGAACAGTGAGTAGGCGGGGAAGAGAAAAAACAAAAACAAGGATTTTCAAATGTTCCTTATTCCTTCTGTTCCAAGAAAACAGAAGTCCTTATTTTATGGATCTACTCAGAAACACTGTAAAGGAGTGAATGGAATCCTTCACAAACAATAGTACTTACCTCACCAGATGTGTCCTGACATTTGTATGTGAAGTACAGGGGAAGTTCTTTTAACTGACTTCTTAACTGACCTCCAGTCTCACTCCTTACTCTCTAAGCTACTCTGATTAATCTGTAATAATCTGATGCTGGTTTCTGGTAAGCCAGTTTCAGGTAATCCCTTATACTCCTTTTTTTAGCAGTTAAATTTTATATGTGCCCAGAATCAGTTGTATTGACTTTTAGAATAAACGTTCTAATTGAATGGACTGATCAATAAAGAGCTATGTAAACACATCAGATGTGATTTTGTAAAGGAAGAGGGTTTTCTTCAACAAAAATAAGTGAATATTTTGGAAGAGGTGATTAAAGCCAACTTCCCCAAAGTGGTGTGTGCAACATTATTGTAAAAGATTAGGGAAGGACTTCCCCGGTGGCGCAGTGGTTAAGAATCTGCCTGCCAATGCAAGGGACACAGGTTCGATCCCTGGTCCAGGAAGATCCCACATGCCGTGGATCAACTAAGCCCGTGCACTACAGCTACTGAACCTGCACTCTAGAGCCCGCGAGCCACAACTACTGAAGCTCACGCGCCTGACCCATGCTCTGCAACAAGAGAAGCCACTGCAATGAGAAGCCCACACACCCCAACGAAGAGTAGCCCCCGCTCACCGCAACTAGAGAAAACCTGTGTGCAGCAACGAAGATCCAACACAGCCAAAATAATTAATTAATTAATTTTTTAAAAACGATTAGGGAAAACTTAAAAATCTAGAGGAGTTTGCCTTCAGATTGCTGTCCATGTTCCTTACGTTTTTCTCTCCATTCAACTGCAGCACAAATAGAAATCTAATAAATGTATTAACAGATTATGGATGTAGCTTATGAAAGAAAGATGACAGAGAAGTCTTATTTTATGGACTCATACCTGAAGGCAAGGCCTTAGCCCTTCGTTGAAAGACTGGTGAAAGATATGTTGACTTATATGTTTGAAGTTAATTATTAAGATCTATTTGTATTTTTATGAATCATTTAAGAAGCCTTTCACTAAGTGATGCAAATCAATTGTAAAGTGAAATTATAAATATCGTAGTTCCAGGGAAGTGACATGCTTGAATCATATTCAAAGACTTTACAAAAATCTGGCTTAGATATGTTAATGACTGAAAAAGAAACAATTAACCAAGGTCATGATATCACAGAAGATTTAAAAGTGGTTGATTTTAATCTCCAGGAATTCAGAGAAACCCTTTGGAAAATTCATGACCCCAGGAATGTTTCTGCAAAAATGAATCTCATTTGATTATGCTGGAAAAGTTCTGATTTTTTTCAGATAAAATGGCTTCTACTTTAGTTTTAGCTGGATGCTTGGTGTATATTAAGCCCTTAACAGTGATATGTATTTATATATGAACATATTACTATTAGGAGTAGTACTTGTTGCATTTACCTTTGCCCTCTACCTAAATGTAGTTATTAAGGAGCCAGTTTACCATTGTAGCTTCTTTCTTTACATGCATTGCTCCTATAAAACAACCACTGGTTATTACTGACTGCCCAGAATAAAAATGTTCCCTTATAAATCTATTTTTTCAGGTGAATGATCATCCAACTGCTTACCTAATCTTTCCCCAAGTGCTCATGTGTCCAGCAATGAACAATATTAAGAGTTGACCTGATGGCCCATCACTTAAGCTAAGCTGCCCCATATATCCAACTAAATTCCATAAATATTTGATGGGACTCATTCATTCAGTTATTTGCTAGGCTCTCACAATTCAAAAAGAAAGTGGGAGGAAAGGAAGAAAGGAAGAAAGGAAGGAAGGAAGGAAGGAAGGGAGAGAGGGAAAAGGAAAGGAAAAGAAAGGGAAAGCAAAGAAAATTCCTATCTTTCAGGAGCTTATAATTGAGCTAAGTACACCAGCATAGAAATGAACATCTTTAATTTAGGGTTTTACGGAAGAGGCAGTATGAAGTGTCAACCGAGAAAGTTGCCCACGATTCTGATCCTGTCTAGAAGTTTGGGAAGAAGGGTAGTTCGGAGATGGGCCAAGATTCTTTCAAGAAGAGATTTTGGTTGTTTGTACTGGGCCTTTAAGTATAAGTAGAATTTTGACAGATTAAAGTCAATGAGGAAGAACATTACGTATCAAACAGATCTGGGAAAGAATAGGGAATACAAGAAGAATGGTTGTTGGTTTGATGTAACTGAGAAGAAAGCTGTGTGTGCCTGAACTGAGAGGACAGAGGGTAGAAGATGGATCTAAAAATGTATAGTATAAAATTTAGTATAGTATAAATATAGGTTACCCTAAATGGCTCAGTAAATTTCTCACTGAAGAATTTGGTTTATTACCACAAGCTAGTGGTTCTCAGAATGTGTCTCTAAACAAGCAGGATCATCAGCACTTGGGCACTTATAAATGCCAGTTACTAGACCCTATGCCAAACCTACTGAATCAAAAATTATGAGCGTGAGTTCCAGCAATCCATGTTTTAAAGTGTTATCCGGGTGATTCTGATGCAAATTTGAGAGCTACAGGTATAGCAAAAGGATTATTTATAAAATATTAAATAAGGAAACAGCAGGATCAGATTTGCATTTTCAAATGATCACCCTTTCTCCTGGTAAAGAATGAATTGAAAAGAGCAACTCTGGAGATCCCTTAAGGCGGGGATCCCCAACCCCCAGGCCGCGGACCGACAGTGGTCCGTGTTCTGCTAGGAGCGGGGGGCCGCACAGCAGGAGGTGAGATGCGGGCAAGCGAGCGAAGCTTCATCTGCCGCTCCCCACCGCTCGCCACCGCTCGCCACCGCTCCCCACTGCTCGCATTACCGCCTGAACCACCACCACCCCCACACCCTCCGTGGAAAAATTGTCTTCCACGAAACCGGTCCCTGGTGCCAAAAAGGATGGGGACCACTGCCTTAAGGGGCTTTTGCTGTAGTAAAAGGGAGAAACAATAGAGTGGAGGAGGGGGATAGGAGGGAAAGAAAGGATTGATGGTGTGTAGTATTCAAATCTATCAAACTACATCATTAAATGGGAGTGGAAAACTGAGGTGCTACAGAAGATGGAAGAGTTCAAGTTGAATTCTTTCCCCTAGTCTGAGGGATTCAGTAGGTGGTGGCACCCTTTCGGGAGCTGCAGGTGGAGGAAGGGAAGCTCCTTCACTTAGGCAATTATGCAGCTTTTCATCAGGCTCACGAGGAGATGTACCATGAATAGAAATCTACTTCACTATACTCATTCATTCATTCACTCATTCATATAGGCAGCATTAATTATCCATCATGTGTCAGGCGCTTTGATGGTCACAGAGATAGAGAGTTGAATCAGATGTCCCTCTCCTCAAGGAGCTTTTGAGCAACCTCAAAAGACATATATGAGAGAGAAACAGATACATAGTACAGAGGGGACCAATCCACTTTGGGACAACTCCCATTTGGACTGTGTGATTATGCTCCCATTCTTGCCCCTTGCTGTTTACCCAGCCCCTCCTCTAAGTTAACATCTCCTCTCAGGTTCTTAGAAGAGAGACCATGCCTACTGGGAGTTAGATGAGTGGGCATCAGACACTCAGAGAACTCTCAGCTTTCGTAAGGCCAACAGTGACATCTTACATAAGTGAGCTTTGCATGAGTCCACATATCATAAGTTTGCTTTGTACTTTCACCATAATAAGTTCTTCTTCACCCCTTAAGGATGTGAAATGGTAGAAAAGAGGACCGGAACTTGCTCAAGCTCATAGATTAAATCTTGGGCAAAATGGCAAACTCTCATACGTGCTTGGAATTTATTTATAAGCGAACAAATGGAAAGATCCAGCATAGGACCACAAAATCAGCCCAGGCTTCTTCTGGTTTACAAATCTTAGACAGAACTTTAGTAAAATATTCTAAGCACTTTAGAATATTATTCATTCATAAATCATAGCAATATTTTCTTAGATCAGTCTTCCAAGGCAAAAGAAATAAAAGCAAAAATAAACAAACGGGACCTAATCAGACTTAAAAGATTTTGCATAGCAAAGGGACCATCAACAAAACAAAAAGACAACCTCCTGAATAGGAGAAAATATTTGTAAATGATGTGACTGACAAGAGATTAATTTCTAAAATATACAAATAGCTTATACAGCTCAATATCAAGCAAACAAACAAACAATCCAATGAAAAAAATGGGCAGAAGACCTAAATAGACATTCCTCCGAAGAAGACATACAGATGGTCAACAGGCATATGAAAAGATGCTCGACATCACTAATTATTAGAGAAATATAAACCCAAACTGCAGTCAGAATGGCCATCATCAAAAAGTCTACAAATAGGTGCTTCCCTGGTGGCGCAGTGGTTGAGAGTCCACCTGCCGATGCAGGGGACATGGGTTCGTGCCCCGGTCCGGGAAGATCCCACGTGCCGCGGAGCGGCTGGGCCCTTGAGCCATGGCCGCTGAGCCTGCGCGTCCGGAGCCTGTGCTCCACAACGGGAGAGGCCACAACAGTGAGAGGCCCGTGTACCGCAAAAAAAAAAAAAGTCTACAAATAACAAATGCTGGAGAGGGTGTGGAGAAAAGGGAACACTCCTACATTTACATTTATTTAGAATGTAAATTGGTGCAGCCACTATAGAAAATAGTATGGAGGTTCTTTACAAAACTAAAAATAGAGCTACAATATGAATGTATATATACCATTCCTGAGTATATATCTGGAAAAACTGAAAACTCTAATTCAAAAGGTACATGCATCCCAATGTTAATAGTAGCACTACTTATGATAGTAAAGACATGGAAACAACCCAAGTGCCCATCAACAGACGACTGGCTTAAGAAGATGTGGTATATATACACAATGAAAAATTATTCAGCCATAAGAAGAATGAAATATTGCCATTTGCAGCAATTATTATACTTAGTGAAGTAAGTCAGACAGAGAAATACAAATATTATATGATATCACCTGTATCTGGAATCTAACAAATAATACAAGTGAATATTTATACAAAAGAAAAACAGTCTCACAGACATATAAAACAAACTTATGGTTACCAAAGGGGAGAGGGAGGAGGTGAGGGACAAATTAGGAGTATGGGATTAACAGAAACAAACTACTACACATAAATAAGATAAGCAACAAGGATTTGCTATGTAGCATAGAAATTAAATGCAATATCTTATAATTAATGGAAAATAATCTGAAAAGAATATATATATATATACACACACATATATATGTATATAACTGAATCATTTTGCTGTACACCTGAAACTAACATAATATTATAAATCAACTATACTTCAATAAAAAAGATGTTCGTACTTATTAGCATGAAAAGATCATGGTAAGTTGTAAAGTGTGAAAAAATCAGATTACAAAGCAGACTGTGTAGATATATACACATATATATGAGGGGATTAACAATGGTTACTCTTAAATGATAAATTACTGATGATTTTGTTTCCTTCTTTATTCCTTCCTGTATTGACAGATTTTTTCACACTGAGTAAGCAATATCTCTATAATCAAAAGAAGCAGTCGTTACTGTTTTGAAAATAAAATGCCTTAATAACTTCTAGACATATGTTTAAAAAAAGAAGAATGGAATAAAAATAGTAAAAGGTCCATTATCAAAAGTAGAAAAAAATGAGAATCATTTCTCTTTATATAACATTATCATATAATCTCATACAACTCCCACTTTAATAGTATTAACTATGTAATAGTGATGATATAGAGAAAAATGCCTACCTCATTGAAAAATTAGGCAGTATCTATAGCATCCTATTTCAAATTAGCTAATTCTGCTTCTGTGGAAGCCATTTTACAATTCTGTACATTATAAATAACTGATAGCAATTTAAAGTGATTCTTGTCCACAGACATGTGAATTTGTCAATTATGTCCAACAAAAGTCAATCTCCCTGGCCCACTGTAGAAGAGACTGATTTTTTTCAGCCATTTGCACATTCCTTTTAACGTTCCTGATCTATAAATGTGTCTGTTCTTTGGACTCTCTTTTGAACTGGTTTTTAATGCCTTATTAATGAGTTAAATGAAATTAATGAGTTAAATGAAATCTTTAACACATTTATTTTTATATCTGTATGAGGGTCACGATTTTACCATTTTTTGAAAATTATCTTTTAACAATTACTGTAATGTTAGTTAATATTTACTAAGAATTTTCCATGTGTCTAGTCCTATTTTAATTTAGTTATGTGCCTTATTTCATTTTGTCATCACCATCCTTGTGAGCAGCCAATGTCAACTCCACTTTCCACATGAGCACCCAGCATCCCCTAGAAGTTAAGGGATTTGTCCAGAGGAAATAGGAGTACATGGTGGAGCAGAATTCAAATTATAGCTGAGTCCAGATATGTGCTGAAGCATACAGTATCATTCCAATTTTTCCAGATGAGGAAACTGAACCTCAGCAAGATTAAAATGCCTCTTATTCTTCCACTTATTCAACAAATATTTTTGAACACCTACTATGAGTCAGACACTGAGCTAGTTTTGGGAACATAGAAATCAAAAAAGGTAAGCAGACAAAACTTTTGATTTTTATGCAGTCTAGAACCTTGTGATAATTGACTCAAGTCCAGTGCTGGTGTAGCTAGACAACCTATTTCCTTTAAAAGGTTATTTTCTTCCAGCTTCTTTTGTACCCACTTCCAGGCAGCTGGGAACATTCAATGGACTGGAACTTCTAGTAAGAGCGCGCTGATGTCATCTTGTATCCTCTTGTCACTTGGAGAAAAATGTATTCAAATAAATCCAGAAAAGGAGATGACTAATGAATTCTTTGTAAGTCTCCAAGATAAGCTTCCAATCAGACTTCCCATTGACAATGCCATGCCCTTTGTCTGAAATGCACTTTTCTTCCCTACCTAGTGGATCCCTACCTAGTGAATCCCTGCTCAACCTTGACCTTCAAAACCTTGTTCAGTCTTCAGATCCTTTCTGAAGTCTTCTCAGACTTTATCTCCTCCCCACAAGTTTATGAATTCGCATCTCTTTTCACTCCAGCATCCCCTGCCTCTTGGTTGTTTCTAAATGTTGTGGGTATCATGTGTCATCACTTTTCTTCATGTCTATTTCCTTCATAAAAGCATAAACTCCCCACAGAGAAACACCATGGCTTATTCATCTTTGTTTCCCCAGCACCTGGTATGTTAAAGGCTAGCAGTGGGGTGAATCAGTGATGTGCTGGTAAACAATTTTTTCCTTACAATTTATGTAGAACAACTTTCATTTCTTCCAATGTACAGAGTTCTCTCTTGTCTCCAAATCTTTGCATTTACTGATCCCTCTGTCCAAACTCCATCTCCATTTTATCTCCCACACTTCTGTTCTTCCCAAAGCACTTTCTAACCCCTAATTGAATGCCTCTTCTGTGCGCTCTATCACCTCAAATTTCCCCCATTAAATCACTTTTCACGCTGGGTATATTTGCCTATTTATACAGCTGAATATTAAAATCCTTGAGGGCAGGAACTATCTCTGTTTACTTTATTGCTATATCTTCAGATCCTAAACTAATATAAGTACATATAATTATATGCTTATTTACTTATATGTAAATATGTGTCAAATGAGGGAAAAGGCTAATTTGTTCATGTTTGCTGCTGTCCACAAGGAATTATTCTTAGGGTACAGCGTGATGAAATAGAAAGACCAACTTTGGAGCTATAAACATAGATTCTATTCCTGGTTCAGTCATTTATTAGCTGTGTGACTTTGAAGAAATCACATCCATGTGTTTTACCTTAATTCTCTTATAAGTAAAATGAGAATAAAATCTCTACTTTGTGTTGTGAGGACTAAATGAGATAATCTGTGTTGAGGGTCTGATGCTAAGTAACCTCTCAATACATATCCATTTCCTGCCCCTTCTATTTGTGGCCAGTGCTAAATTATAAAGGCAGCATTTGGGCACAAAACAGGATATCCTACATGAGTAGGAATGGCTTCCCAGAGTAATAGATGGTGTTGCCAACAATAGTGAAGAGAATGAGAGGAAGCCAGCACATAAACGAACCTTCTCAAGGTTTCACCCTCAAGGGTTCAATGTGAGGTTCAAAGGATAACTCTGAACATTAAACAGCATTGTGAAAAACCCAACAATGTTCCCAGCTGTGGCAATTAACCAAAACACATTCCTCAAGTCAAGGGGGCCCAGTAGAAAGGCAAGAGACCTGGAGTCAGCACTCAGTGAAAAGTTAATACTGATGTATGGTATGCAAAGCGTGTGCCAGCGACAACATCAGAGGCACCTTCTTCCCGCCCTGGAATAGGGACTGTAAAGGGGTAGGGGAAGCTTCCTGCCTTGTGCTGTGACTGGGTGTTCTCTCTCCCCAGGGATGTTTTAAGGCTTCCAAGTTTCTATGAGGTCTTTCCTGCTATAGCACCCATGAAAAACGTCCACATGTTGTTACTACAGGTTAAGTGGCAAGTGAAACTTCTCCAGGCAAATATTATAATCAGGACCAAAATGAAGGAGGCAATAAAGGCAATGCTTTCTGGGCTGCTAAAAGCCCACCTTATATTTCCAGGCAGTAATCTGATCTTTCAGTTCTCTTGTTTTAAGAGAAGACCCACTTTTATGCCATCGGCAGCTGTTCAACTAAGGGAAGCAATGAATTCATGCTGAACAAGTCCTACCCTCATTTTCTGGTGACAAAAGTCTGGAAACTTAAACATTTTGCTTACAGGAAATAAGTTCGTTCCTGGAGGTGTGTGATCCCACTCCCCACATTTTATCCTTGTTGTGGCTATTATCACAACTTTCGAATGTTGTGCTACAATGCTGCAAAAAACACAGCAAAGTAGGAAATTCAGCCAACAAGGAAGTGGTGAAAGAGAAGTAGCATGGTACTGTTTTAGAAAGAGTGCTCGTCTGCGAATGTAGAGACTTGGATGCTTTTTGTACCTGACTGTTCTATGAACTTGGTAGTGAGCTTGGCAAAGAAAATGACACATATTCAGGGTCTACTTCACTCTTGGTCCTATGCTACATCCCTAAATATATACCCTTTATTTTAATCTCTTGCCAGCACTCATTATAATACCCATTGCAGACATGACGAAACTGAGGCTCAAATTGGTTGATTAATGTGTCCAACGTCAAAACTGGCGGCTTAAATTTTGAACCCAATTCCATGTTCTTTCTACTATATCATGCTGCCTTACAAATATCCTGCAATGTTTACCTTATTTTACATCATCTTTTAAACACTAATGGCCACCGTACAATCAACCTCAAATAAAACCATTCCAATCGGATGGGTAATGGTAAGGCAGACATCGCACACTTTTACCCGCTGGATGACTTCACATGTATTTTCTCATTTGACTTTGGAAAAATCATTTGCCTGGCCTGGACTTTGTTTTATACTTTTGTGAAATATGAAATTTAAACTAATTCCTTATATTCCTTTCAACTCTCACATTCTAAAATGAAAAGTAACCAGCCCAGGGACATATTTCATATGTGCATACACACCTAGGTTTAGTGTTTACATCCTTTACTTTTAAGAGGGGTTAGAGTCCTTCTCCTGACTGTGGCCTTTGCTGCTGTTCATCCTGTTTTCACCATCCTCTCTTCATTCCCCCTCTCCTAACTGGGAGAAAGGGTTCTTATATTGGACTTCTCCTATTACTTTATCCATATCTCAATTTTGGCACTTACCACCCTCTGCTTTCTATGGTGGTTACGGTGGATATATCTTGTCTCCCCTAGGACCTTGTAAGTTCCATGAGTTTCCTCCACTTCCTTGCCAAGGCTGATATTCCCCAGGACACCCAGCCCAGTGTCAGCCCAGGGGGAACAGTACTGATATTCTCTGCCTATTTTTGTTGAAATTGAAATCTGAAGTATCATAAGATTTTTATCTAATTTAAACTCAAGTTCCACAGACACTCTTAAGAGACAATAACCTGAGAAGTTAGACAGCAGAAAGTTTGGTTAACAAATAACCCGTCTATGTTGTTTTACAGCAGGGCTTTTCCTGTTGTCTGGGTTGAAGGATCCAGTTTTTTTAATTCATTATCTATCTATCACAGTCTAGTGCTTTTGTAAAGTGTAATAAAATGAGTTACTAGAAAAATTAAATTTAAAAGATATGAAAATATGAATTCAAAATGTGTATTACTAGGTTCAACAGAAACAAACCCCCCCACCCCCACCCCCCATCAAACTGCTGTAAATTTTATAAACATTTACCCTCAATTTCAGTGCTTATCTCATGGACCAGCAACAAATAGCTACTATGACACCAACCCTGGACCACGCTTGGGAGACACTGACTGTTACACCGTTTATACAGCAGTTTCAGAACCCTAGTAGGGGCTGGGTTGTTTCTCCTAGATGAAAATTTTAGGGATCAGATGGGAAGAAACTACTAGAGGCCAGATATATATCTTCAGCCTTTCTCTCTGGTCTTTGAAAAGGAAGACCAAGATAAAGTTTGAAAAGTCAAAGGATTCTGGAAAATAGGATCAGAAATCATCTCCAATAAAGCCGCAATTTTGGTGGGGCAAGTGTAACTGTCGATGTCTGTTCCATATTCTTAATAAAGAAAAGAACATTTATTGTCTACTTAGGTGGCTATAAATGGATCCTGCACTACCAGCTCATTTGTAAACTTCCTCTGTTACTAAAATGTTTGTATTTCTATTTTTTTTAACCCTTCAAGGCACATTAACAAACATTTTATTTCATTCTCCCAAAACCCAATGAGGTAGATATGAATGCTGTCCTTATCTTGCAGGTGAGAAAACTGGCTCAGAGATGTTAAATTATGTTCCCTGGTCACTCAGTTACTAGGTGGTTGAACTGGAATTCATACTCAAGCCTGTCTGACCCTGAAGCCCCTTCTCTGCTCACAAAATTCATTGCTTTTCTAGTAAATTTTGCCTTATAATACTTAGACGATCTAAAAATACAGGGAGGAATGTATATAAGGAATGTGCTTTTTTTTCAATAAGCAGAAAAAAAAATCCCTGGGATAATAATGATAAACATGCCTTTGTGAATGTTACATGGTAATATGACCTCTGTATTTATCTTATAATTTTAACCTCCACAGAATGTAATCAGATATATAAGTATCATAAATAGATTCTTAATAATTAAGCTGTAACTGCTATACTTGCAATCTCTCATTCACAGAATCTAATCATCTTTAATGAATAGTTGAGTATTCAATGTGATTGTCTAAAACAATTGAAAAATGGACCCATTCATTATAATGATTCACTTGATGCATATTAAAGAAACATCTACTATCTGAACTTCCCTAAAACTGACCGCATTGTCCTAATATACTGCAGAAAACATCCATCAAGAAAGGAGGGATGGTTTTGTGAGCTACTCATGTGTTGTGATTGATTTGCTCTCCTTCCCACCCACGTACGTTTTCAAAGAACGGGGCAAAAGTGTTCTACATAAGTCTTAGGGTGAGGGAATTCCCTGCCGGTCCAGTGGTTAGGGCTTGGTGCTTTCACTGCTGTGCGCCCGTGGTTCAATCGCTGGTCAGGGAACTAGGAGCCCCACAAGCTGAGCTGCGCAGCCAAAAAAAAAAAAGTCTTAGGGTGAGAATCTCTTTGTAAAGCCTTTCATGAAATGGTGATACCATAAAGGATGCTGCTTTCCATGATACTGAAAGACACAACCTCCTGCATAAATGCTACTTCAAGAGCATGGATTAGCTGCTATTACTTCAGACTCTTTCAACCCAGACTTTGGGTCCCAGTTCCATCCTTAGAAGATATTTTTCCAACAGAATAAACTTTAAATTCTAAGACACATGAAGACTGACAGAAGTATAAAATATTTGGGCTCAAATGGGCTCCATTTATAGGTGAGGAATTGAAGCTTAAAGGGGTGAACTGACTTGCCCAAAGTCACACAAACAGTTAGCACTGAAGGTGAACTGGAACTCTGTCTGAGTCCACCTGCTGGGAAGAATCCAAATTTAACTTAAAACCTAAACTGACTGCACATGCCTCTACTTCTTACTTCTATTTGCAAAGACCATGTCTACTTTCTTATTTTTCTGTCCCCTGTACAAGACATGGTGCTGGGTACTTAAAAGATGCCCAGTAAATGTGTTTAACTGTTTAACTCTGAATTAAATTAGCAGGTACTGAGGCGAAACTGCTGGAACTCAGTTTGCTACTATGCACACTTGTAGGCTTTGTCTGTCTGCTGATGAGATGGGGTAGAAGCATGTACAATTCCTCTCGCCTTTTATAATCTTTGCTGTGAAGGAAATATACTAGCTCCCAGGTTTCCTATTACTACTGTCAGAGGATGAATGACTCAAAGACCTATAAAACTGAATGTACAGTTAATATCAAGCCTCACTTTTGTCATGGACTCATTGTTCTACATTTTGACTGTCTAGACAGGTATCTCAACTTTGACCTTCTGAGCTAATGAGACTACAAAAGAGAAGATGCACAGAAGAAAGAAAATCAAAATCAAGGTAAATTTAAAAGCCAAAATGCAATAGTCTATTACTGTTCTGTCACTCAAAGAACCCAGAGCATTCTTCCTTCCTTGCCTCCGAAGTGAAATGTAGGCAAGGCTGAGCCACTGCATACATCACATGGAATTGCTGATGGTGGGAATTTTAAATGAAGGTGGTATTTAACCAAAGCAGCCACAAAGCTTGTCCAGACCCTGTTGGCTCCCCATAAAATAGGATATGTTCACATGAAGGCACTTTACCTTTTTAGCTGTCCAAGGGAAAGTTTGTGACTCCTGTACCATTCTCCTTCTATCCTCTTGGTCCAAGGGGATAAGCCAGTGAGTACAGACACACACACACACACACACACACACACACACACAAACAAAAACTGAAAACATGTTGAGAGGAAATACTTCCAGTGAGTCGAAAGCTTTCAACCAAAGCTCATAGTGAGAAGGCATTTGATTTCTAACTGCTACTACATCAGATCAAGTCTTTTTTTCCTGTTCTTAGAAACATCAGAGGACCATACGCTGGGCCAACAACAAAGAATATTATGAGGTAAAGTTGTAGGAAACATGAACAAATTCATGTTGTCTGAGACTTGTAGAAGGTGTCAGGTTGTACATATTCAAGGAAGAAACTACATATTCATCCACTCATCCATCCAACCATTTATCCATCCATCTAACATTTCTGACCCTCCATCTATATGTCAGTCATTGTGCCAGATACAGGGAATAGAATGATGAACAAAGCAGACATGGTCTTTGGCCTCCAGGAAAGATAGGCGTATACACAGAAATAATGAAATCAGATTGTGCGGTTGATAAACAGGGGCTTATTGTGGGAGCATATAAGAGGTAAGTTTCCCTGGAGTAGATGACATTTGATTATAGATGAGGAGGTATTAGGCAAAATAAAACAAAACAATACAAAACAAACAAAACATGAAAAGCAGGAATATATTTGGGATTCCAGGATTAGTATGTGTTTCATGTCAAAGCAAAAAGCCTTGAAAAAATACATCTGGGGAGCCACAAAGAGTTCCGTCTGGTGAGAGGCCTCGGCTTCCTCATCTGTCAACTGTGGAGGCTTGTTTAGATGACACCTCACATCCTTTCTGGTTCCTGTCTTATGAAATCTCTTACAAACAATGAACTTCTTAAAATGTAGCTAGCCTCTAAATGAACCAGAAAGCCTGCAAGTAAAGGGCTGAAGTGAGCCTCTGAACAGAATCATTCAATAATCACACTTACTAGTTCTACTTGCCTCATTTACAGACAGGACTTTTCTTATGGAATAACTAGCTCTCTTAAAATGTTTCCTGTTCCAGAACTATCTTGAGCCACTGCTGTGATACAGGGATGGTTGAGAGTGAGGGGAGGGGTGGGAAATAGGAGTTCAGAGGAAAGGGCCTCCTAAATTGTCTTTAGATAGGAGAAAACCCAGAATCACTGGTTCAGTGGGGGTGGTATTGGAGAAATGAATATGATTCAAGTGTTCCTTCTTCCCTTTTAAGTCTCCCCATCTCCACTCTAAAATGACAGAGATATTTCTCACTCCACAACATCCTTTTGAGGGCTTTGGACAACACATCTTATTAGCCGTAGCTTCCATAGAATGGTGATAGCAAAACCTGCTCAGAGAATTGTTGTGAGGACTGAAGTAGGTGGTTCAGGCAAATAATGCAGCAGAGTGACTCACCCTTCTAAGTACCTTCCATGATTAATTCATTAAATATTCACAGTAGCCTTGTGAGATATTGCAAATTTTATCCTCATGTTTTAGGTGGGACATGGAGGCTCAGAGGTTAAATTACTTGATCAAGATCACATGGCTTCTATAGAGTAGTGTGAGGATTCTCCCCAGATTGCCCACCCCAGAGTCTATGCCTACAACCATTATGCTAAAATATCTCTTACTAAATGTTGGGCTCATCTTCCCTCTACTTATCATCTGAAGACAATGTGTCCTTTGTCCTAGTGACAGAGATGTCATGTGTTACCTGTTGCTGTATGTCTCCACCACTGTATAATGACCCCTCTAGACCATCACCACCAAAAATAATAATTTTAGCCAGGATTGGAGGACAATTCCCTTCCATGGAGCATAACTATTGGCTCCCCTTCTGGTCATAACTATTGGCTACAACATAACTAACCTTGATGCCTACATATGGAATCAATGTAGCACCCACTAAGATCATTTCAACACTTCATCTTTCTCCCTCCAGAATCGCTTCTGTGAAAATTGTGTTTGCTTCCCTCTTTGCATCACAATGGTAGTTTCTATTTTGGATTTTTATTGTTTGTTGCAGCTTGGAGAAATTCTTATTCCTGCTCTGATCTGGCCTTGGCTATGTTTCAAAGGTTCTAAAACCTCTAGTCAAGCTGGCTTCATTCATCTTCTGACAGTGGCATATGTATTTCCAAGAGAGGAAAACAGGCTCTCTAACCACTCCTTAAAAACAAGTCAGGTGAGAAGGGAAAAAAGAAGTCTCCCTAGATTACACCAGAAGCAAAGTTGGCTAGGAATAAAACAAAGGTAAAATCTAACTCCCGTCTGGTAAAATTAGCTCAAATGATTATCTTGAGATTTCTTTTTATCTCCAAAATTAGAAGTGTTAATCATCAACGTTATTCTGTAAAAACATTTCAGAGTTTACAACTAAAACAGTAACACTGTTTGCTTCCATAGCACAGTTCATCGGGGATTCTCAGTGGTCTCTCTACATTGTATAAACAGCACAGCAGGTACCTTCACACAGCTGCCTGCAAGGGGCCCAGGGGAAGTCCCCCTATTCCAATACCTGTCCTAGTAATGGTACTTAATAAGACTGCATAATTTTTTAAGACCTCATTTAATCCCCATCATAACTTTGTAGAGTATGTATTCTCATTATGCAGATACATCAAACTGAGGCTCAGAAAATCAAACTATGTTACTCAAAGCCCCAGAGCTAAAAATGGTCAAACTCTCAGTTTTTTTCCGGTATCCCATGCTGCTGCTTCCGTGGTGCTCCCAAGTGAAAGTTCTAATTAAAATAAAATGCTAGATAATATTTATTGAGCACTAACTATGTGCCAAGCACTCTAAGAATTGTAATATATTTTAATCACTAATTCATCACAATAACTGTATGAAATGTTTACTATAATAACTGCTAAATTACAGATGAGAAAAATCAGGCTTTTCACAGTTAAATAATTTCTCAAGATCTCATGAGCAAAATGTGGCCAATTTTTCAGCATTTTCAAAAAAAATTTATATCCTAGACAGTCTTGTAGGCAGTGGGGATACAGTTATGAACAAAGCAGACTAAACACTTTCTGTCTTCATGGAGCTTGTGATCTAGTAAAGGGAAACAAATGAAGTATAATACATATAATGTCATGGTTTGAAGGACCAGAGAGAAAAACCAAAGGAGGGAAGAGGGATCAAGTGTTAGTGAGCTATGTCTAAACTGTCCAATTACTGCATATGCTACCTTCTTCTTTCTGGAAGGTCAGGACACTTACAAGATGCTGAGAATTTTATCCCTCTAATATTAAGGGGTATCATGTTCAACAGGGGATAAACGGCGTATATGTTAGTAAGCCTTGTTTAGGTGAAGTCCAAGTCTTTAGACTATGGTGAAATCATAGGAGATCACACTGAACAGACGAATTGGGACCAGATCATGCAGAGCCTGCAAAATCAGGTAAAAGACATTGGACTTTATTTGGCAAACAAGAGGATCTTTAAAAATGGAAACGATTAATCTGGAATTATTTTTCTGAATGACAAGACGGGGGCAAAGGCTTCAGGTGGTAAGTTTAGAAGAAGTCTGCAATGGCTCCTGTGTAAGGTAATAAGGTCTTTAAAAGGCTGGTGGAATGGAGACAGAGACCTATCATGAAGAAAACATGGAAAGTACAATGACAACTGATTATTTTTGGGAAAAGCGAGTGAAGGTGAACACAGGTAAACAAGAGTAGATTTACCACAAAATTAATGAAATCTAAATTCAGGGCCCCTCACTTGCACAGACTCCTTTCTAAGGTCTTGGCAGGGACTCTGCTGGTGTTAACAAGTGTTGCTAGTTTTTCAAAGAGCATTTCTTCACTTCAAAAGAAAATATAAAATGCCATAAAAACACTTTCATAAAAGTTTTCAAAATCGACAAAAAAATCTGAAAATTTACATAACATGTTGATCAGCTGAGAAGCTGAAAAGACTCCAACAAACTATCAATAATAAAAACAAATTGCTATCAACAATGATAGAAATTAGACTAAGTTATCTTTAATTTTTAGGCAGCTAAAAAATGTAAGAAGAAATACTGCAGAATTGTGTCAATTGTGTTATTTTTCTGAACTGTGTGACTGTGACATTTGTCAAGATTTCGAATTTGTAATTTGTTTTAATTCCTCTCCTCATTCTAAATATTTACTTTTGAATCTAATTTGTATTCATAATGCTGAATTAAAAATGACTGTTAAAGCTTCAGGCCCCATAAAACCTGGATCTACTGACGCATATGAATCCCAGGTCAATGACCTACTGACTAGAATGATGATAGTAAAAACATGTTTTCAGAGGAAAAAAAATAAATTTCAAAGTTTTACATGTTGACCATAGGAGCATGTGGGGCACTGACATGGTGCAGTTAGTTTAAAAGAGAGGATAGAAATAATGAAAATATGTGTTGGGGGGTCAACCATATGGGGTTTATAGTTAAAACAATGAAGTAGATAAAATTTCAAAGATGAGGCCATAGAGATGGGAAAATAGGCAGGGATGAAAATCTTCCTAGGATTCTATCTTGCATCGTAAATACAGTCCAGTCAAATACCTCCAAAAAACTCCTAGGTAATGTCTGAGCTAGACATGCACGAGATCTGGAAAATTCAGTCAAATATTCAAATGTGTGTCCATAAAAGCAAAATAAGGCATTAAAAAAACATCTGTATGACTTTTCAGTCTCTCTTTTTGGCCTCAAGCAGTGGTGTGTACCTCTGCCTGCCCTTGTAATTTGGATCAAAAATCATTCAAGGAGATGAATCCCACAGCTTAGTGTAGTGGAAAGAACATAGGATTTGGAGCTGTAGAGAAGGGATCCCTGTTCTTCTCCTGGCAAGTGGCAAAGATAATGCACCAGGGTCACCACACCCATTTCTTTGTCCTCCTAGGCACACAGAGAGACTACACTTCTCAGATTCCACTGCAGTGGGATGAGGCCATGTGACTGAGTTCTGGCCAATGGAATATGGGCAGAAATGATGTGGGCAAGCCACTTCCAGGCTGCCTGACCTAGAATTTTTGAGGAGATTCTCAAGGCTCTCTCTTTCTTCTCTGCAGACCAAATGCAGATGATTCTCTGCAGTCCTCTGAGTTCGTAAGATGCTGGAGCCACTAAATAGAAGGAAACCTGGGTCCCTGAATCTCCACTTGGAAGGCCGTCTACCAAATATCCAATCAGACAATAATGTAAGAAAGAGATACTTTATTGTGTTGAAATACTGAGTTTCTGAGGTAGTTTGTCACAGAAGTCAGCCCACCCTGCCTAGTAAAGCAAGTTGCTTAACTTCCTTGAGCCTCAGTTTCCTCATCTGTATTATATTTCACAGGGTTCTTATTATGATTAAAATATATAACATGTCTACATACATATATATTCTGTGTTGATTCTCATTCCGTTTTATTCTATGTTCACAGTCAGATACTGTCAGGACTGGCCCACTGAACACCTGCAGAGGGCCCTATCTCACTCTATTTGATGAATATATGTGTAGAGTACAGTATGAACCATGCCCGCTAGAGTTGTGTAGCTCAGCAAAACTCCATAAAGTAGAAGAAAAAGCAAATTTCCATCTGAAGTATCCATAACAAAAGAACTGGGTAACATCTTTAATAAAAAGATTAAAGCAACAATAATTTTAAAGGTAGAATAATTTATAGCTTTTCTATCTGTGGCTTTATAACCTTCTCATGCCATAAAAAGGGGACTTAATCTTTTCTTTAATTGTTTGCATATTTTTTCCTCTCCTCTGATAAAAGAAGACAGGCTTTAAGTATCTCAGCTGATATAAAGTAGGCAAAAGAAAACCTCCTTATCAATATTCAGCTTTGGTACTTATATACATTTTACGTTGATTGGGACTTAAACTCCTACTAGCAGCTCTTGCTGCCAAAATCACATTTTCTCTTCAGATGCCTAAGGTTGGAATTGAGTGTATACCAACTGGAACTGATTGCTTGAAACCTGAACAGTTCAGAATTTAATTTCTCTAATTTGGGTAAACACTACCTACCACAGGCTGTCTGCATTTTCAAGTGTTCAGAGTCACACAGGAGCCAATATTTTAGACAATGCACAAGGGAGGCATTGCTGCAGTGCTGTAAGATTGTGAAAGACAGTTATACTTTGGTGAACTCTCAGAGAGTATGTAAACCCCCAGTAACAAACTGGTAGATGCAAGTCTAAAGAAATGTGTGTTGGTAGATGGTTCCTGCAGACATTGGCTTTCCATTTGTATGAACATCTGAACAGAAAAAAGAAAAATGACAACACTACAAGATTCTGACATCTGGAAACTGTGAGACAAACAGTTTTTATACTAATTTAACGCATATTCTCTCTCATATTAGTCATGTTTACCAGTTATCCATGTGTCACTGAAAAAGATGCACTGTATGAAAAGGATTTTGGCAACACAGAAACTCCTAGCTGGAGCACGAGGTAATAATAAATGAAACACTTGTGCATAGACTGTCTACCTAGTACTTATTCATAGCTACCCTCATAGAATGGTAGAATGAAGAGAACTCAGCTATTTCTGATCCTTTTAATTAAAAGATTTAGAAACTGAGATTCTGTGAGGGGAAGTGACTAGGCAAGGGACAAAGAGAAGTGAGTAGAAGCAGTAAAATTCCTGCCCAGTCCAAGATGTGTCCCATAACACCACCCTGTGTCTTTCTACAATTGCAAATTCTCATTCCATTGCCACATTTCCCTTTGTGCCTGGACCAGACAGAGAAGAAAAGCAGAGGGTAATCTCAGGTCATCAGGCTAGTTCGTAGTTCTTATTTGATCAGGCAAATGCTGGGCAGAAGGTCACATTTGCCTTCTGGCAATAAGCACTGGCCAATCTGCTGCGGAGGATGGTGGCTTTACATTTTTAAGACAGTTTTTAGAATCCATATGCTGTGATTCTTGTTTTTTTCTAAATGTCTGCTTAACTGATGGGTGACTGGGGGTACTGTGCTAGAAGCCAGGGGACTTGGGTCTGAGAAAGAACTTCTAACTAACCAGGTGTCTATGGGCAAGTTCCAACCTCCCTGGGCCACTTTTCTCACCTATAAAATGAGAAGAAAGAAATGCCAGTATAGCAAAGACCCTGAGAGATTTAGCAGTTTGTAGTTAAAAAGATTTCATCTTATGCCAATTCCACAACATACTTCTCTAAAGTAGATGCAATAATGACGGTGTCCCAGCACTATGCTAGGAGCAGCAGGGAAGGAAGAAAGAAGCAAGACCCTCGTTCAAGTAAGTCATGAAGAGAGACGGTACCTGATGACGTGCCTAGGAGAATGCCTTTGGGGCAATCTTCCCTGTGTCAGGACTTTCTAAGAACTAGGCTAGACGATGCTAATAATAATTAAAAAGTAGACATTAACTTCACTGAGTTATTACCTGTTAGGTACTATTTTAAGCACAACACATATAAACTCATTTAATCCTCATAATTGTATGAACTACATATTATTATCCTCATTATTGTGAGGAAACAATAGCAGAAAAAGGATAACTAACTACCCAAGGTCACCCAGCTGGTTGAGTCAAGATTCACATCCAGAGAATTCAGCTTTACAGCCTAAGCTCTTAATCACTCTGCAAAGTTCTTATGACAAGGAAGCAAAAGCAAGAGGCCTGGACAGCTATCTGGACTGAAGCAGTACTTCAGCTACCAGTAATAAATAGCCTTGTGCACTGAGCACCTACTTTGCACCATTCACTGTGTTAAGTATTTTGCTGGCATTATCATTCATTCCCCACCTGATCATTCATTCCACATCTATTAAGCACCTACAGTTCAGTAGCTACTTGTGCAAGGAACTATGACGAAAGTTCTGTAATTATTCACATTTTCTTGATGAGGGAACTTCAGCTCAGAGACATTTTGTAACTCATTCAAGGCCAAGGTCTATCGCAAAGCCTGGGCCTCTGCCGTAGGTAAAAGGCTTTGGGATGTCTTTCCAACTCTAGGAAATCCTTATAGCCTGGGACTTCTCTGATTAATTTGATACAAATGCCTCCTCTAGCCAAGCACTGAGGACACGTTCTAGTTTTGGTTTGTGCATGTGCGTGTGAAGAGATAAGGCCACACAGGAAGGCAAAGTTGCTGGAGACATTGACAGAAGAGAAATCATTCCAATCCTCCATCACCTGGCAAGTCAACTGCCATTTGCTGTCACTGCCTTGCTGCCACTGCCGAGGTGAGAGTCAGAAAGGATGAGAAGAAAGTGGTGAGTGGGAGCATAAAGAGGTGGCAAGGCACTGGGTCAAGCAGAGAATGCCTTCAAGGCCACGGTGTGACTCACCAAAAGGGAGTGATTGGCAAGGTGTCCAGCCTCCGAGAAAAAGAAAGACCCTTGGGTCGAGGTGAGCAGCAGCTCACCAGGAGTCAATCACGCTCACTGACTTGTTCACAGTCTGGAAAGTTCTATGCATTTAAGGCCCAACACAGGACAAACTTCTAGTAGAAAAGGGCTTTTTGTACCACAGCAAGTCAATGAAGAAGCCTGAAAACTGGAATTGAGATTAATGAATAGGGCCTTTGGAGGAAGTGGCCATTCCTTGTAAGCTCTGTATAGTTTCATAGTATTTACGTATCTATAATCTTAGACAACCCTACCAGGAAGATAGGGGCATATTTTTTCTCTCAATCATACTGATGAGGGAATGGAAAGGGAATGGAAACTCAGAAAGTTTACGTGATTTGCACAGGCTCACAGCATCGGGTCTTGAGTCAGAACATGATTTATCTTAGTGCTTTCACTTTTTTAAATTGAAATATAGTTGATTTACAATATTGTGTTAGCTTCAGGTATACAGCAAAGTAATACATATATATATATATGTATATATCTATAGTGATTTCACTTCTTTATTATCTAAGATGAAGCCTCCTATTGGAGGCGTGGGACAATTTATATTTAGTGGTACTTAGATATAAAGCTCCAATTAATCTAAAATCTAAAATGTGTATCACCCCCACGTTCATGTGCTAAGCCTGGCTGCATGGGAGTGAGTGTCTCTCATTGTTCAACTAGCCTTGATGACTGCTGTGGGTTCAACTGCATTTCCCACACAGATATGCCCAAGTTGTAACCCCCAGTGCCTATGAATATGGCCTTTTGGAAACAGGGTCTTTGTAGATGTAAGAGCATTTCACTTATCAATAAGCTTTAATTAAGTACCTAAGAATGCATCTACCCCGTATGAATGCAGTGGTGGATACATATATGCATATCATACCATGGGCATACAGAGTATTTGACATAATATCGGTACAGCTCACAGCATACTGTCTGGCACAGAGTAAGAACTTGAATTTGGCAATTATTATATAATGTTAGTAATGGGGACATATCTGACCCACTCTAAAACCTGGAGGTCAAGGGGGTTGTACCTGGTAATTATCAGGCCTTGTGAATCATGTATGTTTGACTGTAAACACCTCCTCTTTCTTTAATATTGTTCTCTAATTTGGAAAGCCAAATGGCAGGTGTGTGTTGCAAGATTATAAGGAAATCTAGGCAGAGGCCAGAGAAAGGGAGAGCAGGGAGGAAACTGATGGACAGCATGAGCAGCAGAGACAGGGAAGAGGGAAACAAGGGAACTGGAGAGGAGAGAACATATTGAAATGATGTCCTCAAGTGATGCTGAGGGGTTGGCACCTGTTTGGTCCTGACAGAGTGAAAGGGGAAGGAGAAATCAATACTATTTTGAAGTCTGGGGAGTAGAGAAGTCTTGAGGGTTTTAAAGGTTCCTTGAGGCCCTTGTATGCCAAAGCTATAGGTCCCTGGAATCGTGGGACCACTTAGCAGGGCTTCCTTTGACTTCAGGCTGCTGGGACTGGACAACTTTCCCAGGCATTGCTATAGAAGACCAAAGGCCAGAGTCATCAGCATCTCTCCACAAGGTTACAAAGATCTGCCAGGGCTTTGCAGAAACTGATCCTTCTTACCTGCCAGCTCCTTCAAAGCCTAGAAGCTGGGGCACCTTGTTGTCACCAAACCCAACTGTGCACATGCAAATGCCAAGAAAGTCCACTCAGCTAGGGGACCTTGCTTCCCTCTACTCTGGACACCCAGTGATTGAGGGTCTAGTGTGCTCCTTTGCCATCTAACCCATGACCACTTCACCTCCTGGAAGCATATAGAAATATGTGAGGGAAATCTCCCACTGCTATGCTCGAAGGTAGCTATGCTATGCTCGGGGGCAATCAGGGCCAAGGCCAAAGGAACCATCTGATAACTGTGAACATTGCCTTAGAGATGTAATCACCTCTAGTTAGCTCACTAGGGTTTGGAGGTGAGATAATTTATAAGCTTGTTGTATATAGCACTTTCAGAGCCCCACAAGGCAAAGCCTGAAAAACGATTGGATTTCTACCCTCCCTGACTAATGTGGAAGAAAATGCAGTAGTACAGCTGTGACTTCTCAACCTCTGAATGACCACGCCAAACACAAGGAATCTTTGAGCTGCATGGGACTTTAGATTCTATAGATCAGTGAGGAATTTTGTGGCCACACAGTTGAAGGTTGGATACTTTTTTTCTTAAGGGATTATAGGAAGGAAATCACATAGTAAAGGGGCAAATTCAGTTCATTATTTAAATTAACTACATTATTGGAGTTGCTGATAAGAGTAGATGAACACAGTCTTTCATTTGAAGAAAACAGACAAGTAGACAGATATTTACCGTGAGGGTTGACAGGGCTGTGATGGAGTGATGGAAAATAGTGCATACTTGCAAGGCATAATTTGCCTGATGATAGTTTCACAGAGGGGGAGACATTTAACCTGATCTTGACAAATGAATGATGGCTACAAAAGATGTCCCAGGTAGAGGGAACAGCTTGTGCAAGGCCTGCCTGATCTCGCGTCTCAGCGAGCAGCAGTAGTGTGTATCCACTAGCGGATGGATCATGATCACCCTTTCCAGTACACAGCATGCAGAATCAGAGGCCCCACTCCACACTCACTAGTCTGATTTTTGGCAACTCACTAAACCTTTCCCAGGCTCAGCTTCCAGATCTGAGTTGTTCCTTCCACTTCAAAATTTCTTAACTCTTAGAACTTTTGAAATGATGTATATAAACTACTTAACAAAATCCTGATTCTTAAGAGTTTAATCATGCTACATCTATTGAGATATGTCTCCAGACATTTGTTCAGAAAAGGAGGTATTTATTGGATGCCTTATGTATACAAAACAGTATTGAAATAAGATACAAGGTAAAAGACATTGATCCTCAAGTAACTTAAAATCTAGGTATAAAAATAAGGCATAAATGTATTAATCATAAAAAGATTTAAAGAAGAGAGCAGGCCATAGTGAGGGTTGGCTAATGTAGCTGTTGAATTCCCAAATGAACTAGCCTGACAATTATGACTATAGGAAAAGAGAAGAAAATGTTATCTAAAGGGGAGTAACATTTAAATAAGAGTTTTATTATTTAATAAACATATTTCCCCTCTAAGTATTAAGCCATACATTACTGGAGAATAGGGGCCATTGTTAATAAGGAGATGGTGGAATCCCATCCTACCAGGAGTAGGAAGGGGGAGAGGTAAAGCTTATATTCTAAAATCAATGCAAAGGAAGAAAACTGTGCTCAGCATTAATTCTCCTTGAAAATCTATTATCTATTCCAAAATAATTTTGGAAACCAGTACCCATACAATTGTCAACTCTCTTATGGCCAACACAACCAGTTTTTTTTCCTTCAGTTTTTAAGGAGATTGTTGTTTCTTTGGTTGAGCAACGAAGTACTAGGCTTAGATTTACACACAAAAAAATGCAAATTTTAAGCCACCGGAACCATACCAAGAGGCAGAAGATGGTCAATAAGAGACAAGGTGGGCCTTAAGACTTGAGATTATCGAAGGGAAGCACAGACTCCAAACCACAGCTATGCTCACTCTAGGACATGCTATGGAGTTAAGTCAGGGTACCATTTTAAAATTATCAATTTCTTCTGCCTTTTTTTGACAGATGCTGAATGAATATAATTGCATTCATGTAATTTACAATGCTCACAAGAGGCAATTCTGCAGTATCCCATGCAGCTATAGAAAGAGTACTAGGCTTTGAGTTGGAAAATAGGGGTATAAGTCTCATCATGAGCAAGTAAATGATTTTGGACATACTGCCTAACCACTCTGAACTTCAGATTCCTCATCCACAAATCAATGGAGTATGATGAAATGATTTCTAGGCAGTCTTTGATCCCTAGTAATTAATGATTTTCTCATATTATCAGAAAAGTTTCTAGTAATCAAGTCTTTGGTTTGTGTGCTACATTAGACCAGTAATTACAGTGGGAATCATATGGCAAATTTTCTTTCTTCAGTATTCTAGGAATCTATGTGGGTGCTAAACTCTGTGGCTTCAAATCCACTGGCACTGAAAAAGAGAAATTCTTGGACCTCTGAAGGGCAGATGTTAGATAACTGACTCCTACAGGTGTGCTAGAATGCAGCTATTATAAAAGCACCAGTACACTAACAGCCTTTAAAAAGTGATGGTAATAATCACATCATTTAATTATTCCAAACTAGGCCCAAGAGAAAGCTATGGGTTTGAAATACAGCTGCGGTGCAGAGGCCAGAGCCCAGAATCCGGAATTCGGGTACCAGAATCTAACGTCCTGGTTTGAGACCCAGGTTTACACATCTAGCTGCATAATACATGGCAATTTACTGAATCTCTCTCAGTCCCAGTTTCCTGATCTATAAAATAGAATTGACAATGATCATGATCATGATGGTAATAGCGGTAAATGACTCTTAGAGTTGTGATGAGGATTATACAAAAAGAAGTACATGAACGGTTATGAGAGCAACTAGAACGTTGGAGGGTTTTGAAGGCAACAACCCCACCAGTCTTAGTATTTAATAAATGCTCATCACAATCTCACTGATTGATGGCCTGGTACACAAGCATGAGAAAAGTTCCTCTTCTCACTTCCTTAAACCTGGCAAAAGATTGCAGACATGAAACAAATATAATTTGTGAACAGAAGGAAACAAAAGTGTTTGGAGGGACATGGAGTGACAAATTTCTAACTTCCCTCTATCATGTTTAAATGATGTGCCCCTAACACAGTGACAGTGCCCCTGATTCTGCTGTTTCTATTTTTGGCAGTCATTACCTGGCTATCTGGAGCAGAGATAACTAAGGAAGCATAAAGGCAGGAAAAAGGATTTGGATGGCTTTAGATAAAGGGTCATTGTGTCTGTCAGGACCCAATCTCCACAGCACAGACATCACAACGGGTGTTTTTGGTCAGCCCAGACATGAAGTCATTTGAGTGGGATGCTGAGTCAGTGACTTCTCTTCACAGAATTCGTACAGAGTTAATTCTGTTTGTCCACCATTGCTACTAAGGGTGCCAGGGCCAAGATTCCATATAATACAAATTAAAGTGTCCCCAAAACACGACAACATTGTTTGGGCAATACTATATCCCCAACCAAAATGCCAAAAGAACTATTTCAGCAAATCATTCAAGAGAGATTTTATATCTCTTACACGCCTCTATGAATCGAAGCCACAGAAGAGCTGTTTCAAGGACAGCCCATGCGTCCTGCACCATTCAGTCACCCCACTCCCATGTTCCATATCTTCTCTCCCCTACATTGCTTTCTCTGCTCCATGTGTGCAGCCATATTACAAAATGCTTATCATTCTTTCTCACAGAAAAAAAATCCTATAGCACAGAAATTGGCACAGCCTAGGTCAGGAGTCAGTAATTATTTCCTGTAAAGGGTTAGATACTAAATATTTCAAGCTTTGGGGGGAATGCATGGTCTATGCTACCTCCTCTTCCTCCTTCTTCTCCTTCTCCTTTCCCTTCCCCAACTCTTAAAAATGTAAGACCCATTCTTAGCTTACAGGCTATAGAAACATACAGCCAGTTGGATTTGGTCTGCTGACCATTATCTGTCAACACTTAACCCAGGTAGTAAAATATTAAACAACAACAGTGGTAATATGGAATTACAGGATTTCAGTTAGGACACAAAAAGTTATAAGAATCCATCATTCTCACAGTAGTAATAAGAACAAGCTGTATAAACCACAAAATCATAGCTGCTATCATCAGAGAACTCATTAGAAATCTGATACTAAAACCTAAGCAAACTCAATTCCAGAGAGTGACAAGTCCTTCTAAATGAGAACAGTGCTTTTGCTGCTTTCATCAGTGACATATGGCAGGAGCAGGCAGAACCCCACACTGGTGGATAAGGAAGGAACAGCAAGATGTTTAGTGAAGTTCTAATAGCAGAGTGAGCTGATGTGAAGGTTTGGAGTCTCAGCCACAGAACGAGTCTGCACTTACCGATCAGTATTCGGAGTGAGAACTGAGAAACCCCTTTGAGGCACTTCAAGCCCGTACCAAGCATGAGACAGTGGATGACAAAGACTGGAGCAGAGAAGGAGAGTGTAAGACAGAAGGTGCTGGAGATGGGGTGGAAGACTGAGAGAATCTTCTGGAATCCTCTCCAAACCTTCACAGCATGAACAGGTCTCTAAAGGCTGAAATAGGTGGTAGAAAGAGCTTAGTGTCCCAGAAAAGCAGAAATCTAGGAACATTCTTGAAAGAAGCTCCCAAATCTGTAATGCAAAGGGAGACTTTCCCATAGTCGGGAAGGTCAGTTGATGGGCTATCAACCACAAGGAGATCTCCAGAGTCGAGGTGCTCAGACTTCCAGCCAGTTGAAGAAAAGTTCCTAAATCCTAATCTCAAATCATTAGAAGCTGGTGGTGTTCAGTGTTCTGAATTTAAATAAAATAAACATAAATTCAAGACCCAGCTCAGCTACAGGTTAGATTGGCTCAGGCTTCCACATTAGCAGCCTGAGAGAAAAAGATGTATGACCTTTTCTTGGAAAAACATTATCTCAGTCTCTACAGTTATTTACACATAATATCTGAAATAAAACAGCAATTAGGAGATACTTGAAGAATCAAGGAAATGTGAGGTCAAGATAATAAAGAATCAAGATAACAAAGAAGGTGCAAACATGTCCCAGATAGTGGTATATCATATAGAGACTTTGAAATATTTAAAGAATCTAGTGGAAAGCAGTAAGCACACTTTAAAAAGAGAGGAAACAGAATTTTAAAATGGGAACTACAAAAATAAAAATGAAAAATCTGATACGATATTATAGATGCAAAATCTATTTAAAGAGATTATCATGAGACAGGATTAGCAAAGGAAAAAAGTTAGGTCAATTGAAGGCAGGTCAGTTGAAATCACCTAAACTGAAACACAAAGAGCAAAGGAGTGGGAAAAATCAAGGGGATGAGATATCATCTGGACATCAAAGTCTCTAACATACGTGAATTTAAGCTGCTGAAAGAGAGGAGGGGCAAACTAGGAGAGAAAAATTATCTGACAAAATTATGGACAGTAGTTTTCCAAAAATGAAATATATCAACTCACAATTCCAAGAAGCTTAATAAATCTGAAGCAGGATATAACCAAAGCAAACCACACCTATAGGCACATCATATCCATACTAATGAGAACCAAAGGTAAAGAGAAAACCTTAAAAGTAGCAAAAGGGAATAAAAGAGACATTATTTACTGATACACAAAGATAAGATTGTTGGTTGATTTTCTTATTAGCAAAAAGTAGAATCCATGAAACAATGGAAGAATGTAAAGAACTTAAAGGAAAAAACAAAACAAAATAACTATCAACCCAAAAGTCTAAATAGAGCACAGTCTCCAAAATAAAGGTGAAATAAAGTCATTTTAAGAGAGAAGGTGGAAAATTTAACCCTTGTAGATCATCCCTATAAGAAATGCTAAAAGACCTTTTTTTTCAGTGTAAAGGAAAATAATCTGAGATGGAAACCCAGATCTACAAGAATGAATGAAAAACACTAAAAAGAGGAAATGCCAGAAAATATAATGGAATATTAAAGTATTTTTACATTCATATTCTGGTATAAATTTTCCCAAAGTTGACTAGTATATTCCATGCAATTCTACCCCCCACCCAGCAGACACTTCTGTAGAAACTGACAAACTGAAACTAAAATTTATATGGAGATGCAAAGACTCAAAAGAGCCAAAACAATTTTGGAAAAAAAAAAGTTAGAGGACTCCTATTACCTTATTTCCAGACCCAATATAAAACTACAGTAATCAAACAGTGTGATATTTACATGAGGATAAATACACAGATCAATGGAACAGAATAGAGAGTTAAGAAATGGACACACATATATGGTCAAATGATTTTCAACAAAGATCCCAAGATAATAAAATAGGGGAAAGGATAACCTTTTCAATGAATGATTTTGAGATATTTGGATATTAATATGCAAATATTTTAACAAAGTCCTTACATATTAACAAAACCCTATACAAGATTTAACTTGAAATGGATCATAGGGCTACAACTATAAAACTTCTAAAAGAAATCATGGGAGAAAATCTTCATGACATTGTTCTTTAGAAAAGATGCAAAAAGTATAAACTATAATTTGACAAGTTGTACATTAAAAAGTTAAAAACTTGCTCTTTAAAAACCACTGTTGCATGCACTGTTGGTAGGAATGTCAATTGATACAGCCACTATGGAGAACAGTATGGAGGTTCCTCAAAAAACTAAAAATAGAATTACTATAGGACCCAGCAATCCCATTTCTGGGCATATACCCAGAGAAAACCATAATTCAAAAAGACAGATGCACCTCAATGTTCATCACAGCACTATTTACAATAGCCAGATCATGGAAGCAACCTAAATGTCCATCAACAGACGAATGGATAAAGGAAATGTGGTACATATATACAATGGAATATTACACAGCCTTAAAAAGGAATGAAATTGGGTCATTTGTAGAGACATGGATGGACCTAACAGAGTGAAGTAAGTCAAAGAGGAAAACAAATATCATATGTTAACACATATATGTGGAATCTAGAAAAATGGTACAGATGAACCGGTTTGCAAGGCAGAAACAGAGACACAGATGTAGAGAAAAAATGTATGGACACCAAAGGGGGAAGGTGGGGGTTGGGGATGAATTGGGAGATTGGGATTGACATATATATACTAATTATGTATAAAATAGATAACTAATGAAAACCTGCTGTATAGCACAGGGAGCTATACTTCACTTTGCTGTACAGTAGAAACTAACACAACACTGTAAAACAACTATACCCTAATTTAAAAAAAAAAGAAAAAGATTATAGACTAGGGAAAAAATGATTATAACAAGATAACTTTTTAAAAAAATGTACGCCGCAACATTATATGTACCTCATTATTGTAAATATAAATAAATTTCATTTTTACTGAAAAAAACACTTCATGTTTTTCATGAAGCTTCATGTATTTCAAAGCTTTCATTGTAGAAGCACATATATTTATTTTTTTAATAATTTTTATTGGAGTATAGTTGATTTACAATGTTGTATTAGTTTCAGCTGTACAGCAAAGTGAATCAGTTACACATATACATATATCCACTCTTTTAGATTATTTTCCCATACAGGTCACTACAGAGTATTGAGTAGAATTCCCTGTGCTATACAGTAGCTCCTTATTAGTTATCTATTTTGTATATAGTAGTGTGTATATATCAATCCCAGTCTCCCAATTTATCCCTCTCCCCCTTCCCCCAGGTAACTATGTTTGTTTTCTACATCTGTGACTCTACTTCTGTTTTGTAAATAAATTCACTTGTCCCATTTTTTAGATTCCACATATAAGCAATATATGATATTTGTCTTTCTCTGTCTGACTTCACTCAGTATGACAATCTCTAGGTCCATCCATGTTGCTGCACATGGCATTATTTCATTCTTTTTATGGCTGAGTAATATTCTTTTGTATATATGTATCTTATTTATCCACTAGAAGCACATATATTCAGAATTCATATGTTTTCTTGGGGGGTTGACCCCTTTGTCATTTTGAAATGTTTCTCTTTACAGCTGGTAATATTTCTTGTTTTGAAGTTTACTTTGTCTCCATATAGCCACTTGAACTTTCTTTTGATTAGTGTTAATTCTAATAAGAAGAACATATTTTAAGTCAGTCCTTCAATTACTGTGTGCAAGAGACAAAAGGTTTTCATTTTTTACACATTATTAGGCATTTAGAAAACAGATCTTACTCCTTCCAAAAAAAAATTGTGCACTGTGAACTTATATAAAAAAAGCCCAGGGCTTCCCTGGTGGCGCAGTGGTTGAGAGTCCGCCTGCCAATGCAGGGGACACAGGTTCGTGCCCCGGTCCGGGAAGATCCCACATGCCGCGGAGCGGCTGGGCCCGTGAGCCATGGCCGCTGAGCCTGCGCGTCCCGAGCCTGTGCTCCGCAATGGGAGAGGCCACAACAGTGAGAGGCCCGCGTACCGCCAAAGAAAAAAAAAAATCCCAAATGATGATGACAGCCATTATGTCCCTTCCCACTCTTCTGTAGGAAATCAGACTTTTAGCTTGCCCCTTTTGAGAAGTGAGCAAGTGACGTCTCTGCTGTGCTGGGTGCAGAAAGGCAGAAACCAATGCCAATTTTTCAGACCGTGGCAGTATGCTTAGCTCTATAGGAAAGCCTCTTTATGAAAGGTAGGTGTCAAGTAAATATATTTTCAAATAATCTTCTAATGGAAAGTAATCTGGTCCAAACTATCATGTCAACACAGAAGTTACCTTAACATCATCTCAAACACATGGTGCTGTCAGTCAGAAAGGTAAACAATCTTCTATCATATGAGGATAGTCTTTTCTCTGAAACTATTTAATTACATTGGCAGATAACTTTTATTAGTGCTTCCTCTATGCCAGGCATTATGTTATGCATTTTAGATACATCATTATTGATCACTCCTCAGAATAATCCCATAAAATAGGTAACTAACTGCACTGTTATTTCCTTTTCACAAGTTAGAAAATTGAGGTTTAGAGATAGAAAATAACTTTTCTGAATTTATCCAGATAATAAGAGATATTTTGTTTCAAAACTCCAGCTTGTAGCTATTTAGCTCTAATATTATTAATGCAGTTAAAGTTTGCATAGATTTAGAGTTTGAGTATGCGTGTATCTGTGTGTGTGTGCGTGTGTGTGTGTGCATGTGTGTATTGTGTGTGGTTGTTATTGTCAGAATGTACATTGTTCACACTGACTTTGCAAATTGGAACTTCCTAATATTTGCACATCATCTGTGTATTAGACACAACATGCTAATTGTATATATCCATACATATCTACTTATTTTTTTAACTTAAATGCAAAGCTTTATAATTATCTCTATCAATTTTAAGTAAGTCCTTGAATCATTCCACCTCTTCTGCCTTACTGAATCCTAATTTAATAATTTTCTCCCAGGTTTCTCTTTCACAAAGTTGGTATTTTTAAAAAAATACAGAAAAGATAAAAACTCTAATTTGAAAAGATCATGCACCCCAATGCTCATAGCAGCACTATTTACAATAGCCAAGACATGGAAACAACCTAAATGTCCATAGACAGATGAATGGATAAAGAAGATGTGGTATATATATACATGGAATATTACTCAGCTATAAAAAAAGAATGAAATAATGCCATTAGCAGTAACATGGATGGACCTAGAGATTATCATACTAAGTGAACTAAGACAAAGACAAATATCATAAGATATCACTTATACATGGAATCTTAAAAAATGGTACAAATGAATTTATTTACAAAACAAATAGACTTATAGACATAGGAAACAAACTTATGGTTATCAAAGACAAAGCAGGGGGAATAAATTGGGAATTTGGGATTAACAGATACACACTACTATATATAAAGTAGATAAAAAACAAGGACCTACTGTATAGCACAGGGATCTATATTCAATATTTTATAATAATCTATAATGGAAAAGAGCCTGAAATATATATATATGTATATATCTGAATCTCTTTGCTGTATACCTGAAATATTATAAATCAATTACACTTCGATAAAAAATAAATTTATTAAAAATAAATAATTTTTTTAAAAAATTTAAAATGAGTTCACTGGGCCTTTGCTTATTAATCTCATTTTGAGTTAGAGTATACAAGAATGCAAAGTGGTTGAAAGAAGTAACAGAAATATTTATTCATGCCAAAAGAACATGCATACACACATATATATACATGTGTATGCATTAAAAAATAAATAAAAGTCAAGATTACTGTCATGGTCCCCAACTGTCACCTGTGTGACGTGAAGTCTTTATAAAGTGACTCCTAAGATCCATAGTGGCAACACACAGGATAGAGTTATGTTCATGTACCGTGTGTCCCCATTCTCCAATCATCCTAGTGGTCAGAACGAGAACCATTAAAGCTTGAGTCTTATATGTCAGCTAATCCTATGTCATTTGTGTCAGGCAGGGTAGGCTATATTACGTTCCATTAACAAATAAATAAACACACAATCTCAATGTCTTAACTTGCAACCTGTATTTACTGTTCTCATAATAGGTTGTTCACACTGAAAGTTCAGTATCTCCCTAATGCAACTCTTCCATGTGGTAACTCAGGTATTTCAATCTGCTTCCATCTTGTGGATTCTTTATCTCAATCCATATTCTCCACAATCACCACAGCAAGGGCAGAAATAATTGGAAGATCACACATCTTATCTTATATACACATGACTTCTGAACTATTCACAACTGAACTATGAGGGAAGCTGAGAAATATAAAGGAATACGAAAAAAACACAGAGAACAGTAATATCTATTCCATAATATTATTTTAAATATGATTCTACGGATCCTTGGTCAAATGAAATATCTGCCTAAAATCACTATGGGAAAATGCTTGATGAATACCAGTTATCCTGAGTCTTCAGTCCAGTGTCCCATCTCTTTGTCTTACAAGTATATGACAAATATCTATTCTCTACTGACTTGAAGCCCACTTCATCTTTGCCACCATTGCCTACTATCTTTGTCCATATCTTTAGCTACTTCTAAGGATATTAGTTTTTATTTAATGCATTACTCTATACTTAATTCTTGAATTGTAATAATAATTGTTAATATTAAACAATAAAATGTCAGTTTATTGAAGACTACATAACCAGCTACTATGCTAAGTGCTTTACACATATTATTGCATTTAGTCCAATAATATATATGAATTAGGTGCTATTATCTCTACAGATGAGAAAATTTGGGATTAGCAAAGGTTAATTAATTTGTAATTCATCACCTTTTACTCTTCTTGGAACTACGACTCCCTAGGACTATCTGTTTTGAGCCTCAAATTAATTTTTCATCTTTTGAATTCATGACTTTCCCATTCTGTCTAGATTTTACCAAAGCTGGGAAACAAGCCCTAGGCCACTCAAGGCTTAGATTCATGTAGGAAAGGCTCAAGTAAGATCCAGGTAGTTGGCCAAAGGACATTGCTAAGAACCCGCTTCTCGTTTCTATGTACTTTTATTTGAGTTTTCACAAGGATCTGCCTGTGCCTGGATGGTAAAGATGGGGCATTGTAAATGAGAAACTGTCACTCCAGGCCAGGAGAAAGGTGGGCTGAAGATCCCATGTATGCAAACATGCATACACACATCCCTCAGGTGCACAAAGAACAAAGGAGCAAAGCTCTCTTCAATGCCAAAGAGGAGAGACAATGTACAGAAGAGGTACCTTCCAAATCTAAAAAGAAAAAAAAAATAACTCAAGCTTATGACCATGAAGGTGTACAGTGCTGGTTTAAACCAGGATTTAAGGGGAAGACAATGCAAGAGACTTCAAAGGCAATGAGGAGAGATTCATAAAATATAACAGAATATTCAGCTCTCTAGGATTTCAGCAGGGTTAGTTGGCCATTCATTCACTCAACAGTCATTTACTGAATAATCTACTATGTGGAAGGCACTGTGCCTATATTGTTGGGTTGTCTGTCATTGTTCCCATCAGAAATGGAGGTCACTATTTGATATGATAATCTTGGTCACCAGTGTAGTGATTGATGGAAACTACATCCTATTGAGGCTACTTAGGTCCAAGGTTCAGAAGCTGAAAGCTAATTTTATAACCTCATTACTTTGTCTTCCAGTTCACCCACATGGCCCCTAGGCTCACAAACACCTCAGGCTGGACATTCTGGTGCACTGCCCAGATCTCCCTTCCATAGTCAAAAACTTACTACCCAACCTCATCTGTCAATCCCTTTTTTTTTTTTTTTTTTTTTTTTTTTTTGCGGTACGCGGGCCTCTCACCATTGTGGCCTCTCCTGTTGCGGAGCACAGGCTCCAGACGCGCAGGCCCAGCGGCCACGGCTCACGGGCCCAGCCGCTCCGCAGCATGTGGGATCCTCCCGGACCGGGGCACGAACCCGTGTCCCCTGCATCGGCAGGCGGACTCCCAACCACTGCGCCACCAGGGAAGCCCTGTCAATCCCTTTTGAGAGTACCTCTGCTGCAAGGAGTCACCTTGACAGAGGGCGTGCCCCTTCCTGGGGTGGCCTACATCCAAGGACTACTTGATACTTGAGGATAAAGGCTTATACCTTTTGGCCCAATTCAGGACAACTCTGAAGCGTCAACTCATCTTTAGACTTCCCCACAGGGTCAGCTGACTGCAATGAAGTATGACATCTCCCACTTCCCAATCCTATTTCCTTCCATTATTTTCCACGTGTACTGATTCCCAAAACACCCCACAAGAAAACATCTACATGCTAATTTCCATATCTGACTGCTCCCTGAGGAACCCAAACTATCATACATTTTCTACTTTGGGTCATCACTCTAATACCCAGCCTGCTCTTCTTCTTCCTTGTCCTTTTTTTCCCTGTGTTGGCTTAGTCATTAAGGTGTCTATGTCTGATTACCTCAACTGATCTGTTCTGCTCTCTTTAGTCTTTCTTTCCTATTGTCTACATTCAAGGCTCATGTTACCTCATTCCTTCTCAGAAATCCGTCTCTTTTTCATTTTACCCATCAAGTCAGCTAGAAAATCTACATTTCATGTATCAGGGCTTAAAAGAATATGTATTTTTTCTCAATCTCAGAAGACCTCCCAAAGTCTTGGGCAGGGGCTTCTATGGAAGAGATGAGACAGACTCTCTAGAACATTCTGCTTGAGTGCACTCAAACAGCTCTAAAAAGCCAGAAAATTGCTGAAAATAATAACTACATGAGGCATCAAGTAATAAAATTTGTAAAAAGAAGTACAGATAACCTGTTTGGGAATTTGAAAGAAGAATTCCCAGTTGAAAGGTGATAAAAATTTCTTCATAGAGTGGTTGACATTTTAGTTGAATTTCAAAACCCAAGAATGATTTATACATGAAATCATGAGAAGGTATTGTTTCAGGCAAAGGGGAGAAGAACAGCATGAACAAAGACACAGAGGGAGAAATATATGGAGTATGTAAAGGATGCTAGCATGTGGGGTATAAAGTGTTTATAGAGGAATAGTGAGAAATAAAATTGAAAAGATCAACTAGGATATAAGTATTCCAAAATTAAAGCAAAATTAAGAGTGGCCAGAGTGGAAAAATTCTTTGTACTTAAAAATATGATACCATACTAAAACATAAAAATCAAATAAACAAAACTGGGAGAGGTGTATGTTTCCCTTTAACAAATAAATAGAATAGCACATATTTCTAATGTTATTTTCATCAGCCCCAAAGATCACCATTTCCAAATTTTATGTTTGCTTTGTTTCAAATGGAATCATTTGGAGGTACTTTGAGAGGTGTGAAGGCAAAAAAAAGTTTGACCTCTCACTAGAAGGGTACTTCTAGATTGCTTCTCTGAAGACCACAATTCTTGCCCATATCCAACAATACTTGATGGTACCACCACTCACCCACTCACTTCACCCAAACTCAGATTAACCTAATCCCTTTCTCTTCTGAATCTGGCACATAAATCTCTTGGCTGTAAGACTCAAGCTCCTTGAAGGCAGGAATTGTGTCTGAATCACCTGCATAATCCTAATACTTAGCAATACTAAAACAAAATGTGCTCACTAAAACCAGCTTAATAAATGAATGAATTACAGGACCTGCTTAAGAGCGGAAAACTCCACGATACAAGATTCTCCCTGAGGGAGCTCCATGGAGCGTTGAATCTATATATCTCAAAGTTTCCTCATTTGTTTGTTTGCAAGTCAAAGAAAGCAACTTTTGTTCTTCAGGTGAAAAGATATTGGAATAGTTACAGATTCAAGTGAACAGTTAAACTCGAAGTTCAAGAAAACAACTAAGGGAACTTCCAGGACTTCAGCATTAGGAGTTTGTGGGCCTTTTCTGCTAAGCTGATGCCACAAACGTGACTCTCCCCCTACTAATCTTAATTCCTGTGTCTCTCATTTCAACGTCAAATTCCTAAGTGGGAGAGTTTGTTCCAGCTTTGGTCAACAAGTCCCTCTCCTCAGTTCAACATAGCTAGGGTCACCAGGTAAAGAGGACATCACCACTGGGAGGATCAACTGGACATGGGCAGCCACCCCAGAGCGCAACTTCTCTATGTTACCTGATCAGTGCAAATTCTCACAGTTTCTTCTTAGTATGATGGTGTCTAACACATAGGGATTACTTCTATGTCTCAAATTCTTCTTAGAGTCTTACATATATTGAGTCATTCAATCCCCATAACGACCTACAAGGTGGGACAATTACTTTCGTCATTTTAAAGATGAAGAAACTGAGATACAGAGAAGATAACTTGCCCAAGATTATCCACTGACCACTTGGCAGGGCCTGGATTCAAATCCAGTCATTTTTAAAATTTCAAAGCCTGCAACATTAACTGATATGCTGGAAGGTTTAAAGTCAGAGACATGTGAATTTTCACCGAGCCATATAAGGTCCTGACTCAACAACGAGATTATAAAGTCTTCAAGAGCTGTCCCACATTTTTCCTCTCTTCAAGTCCCAACAGTACAGAATATAGGGCTGGGTCTTGGGAGGTTCTTAATAAAACTTGCTGACTGATTCCATAAAATCTGCATGCCACCCACCTTGATAATGCCCAACTCACAGCCTTTTTATAGCTACAAGATTTCCTTCTTTTCATTAAATACTGCATAGATAGGTTTTAACTCCCTCCCCCCAACCTCTACTTCCTGGAGATTTCCAGTATTACACTAATATTTGGAAAATGTACGTGTATCTTTTAGTCATTCATCCATTCATTTAAATGCGCCTACCAAGTAGTTAAAACTGTCAGAAGTCAAGTAACGCTAAGCCACTGTCCCAAAGGAGACTACATAGCTTGATGGGAGAGAAGAAAATGCAAGCCAAATGTAGTATGCAATAAGATTAACAGAGAGCTTCCACCATCTCCAACCCTACATCTACCCACCCATCAGCATCCGCAATCAGTGATGGACATCTGCCTTCCCCATCGCAGATGAACAGTGCATGCCTCAGGCTAAGGCCAACCCTTCACCTTGTGTATCAGATGGTCCTCTCGCCTACCCAAGGGCATCTCACCTACCGAAGGGCAACACTCTCTCTCTTTTATCATCAACTTTTCCTCTCTGTTGGATTACTCCCTCCAGTGCACAATCATGTTATTCTTCTTTCCAAACTAAAAGACACACACACACACACACACACACACACACACACACACACACACACGAAAAACACAAAAAACCCTCTCTTAACCTACCTTTTCTCTACTGTTAACCCATATTCCTCTGTTCCCCTTCACAGCAAACTCCTAAATGGTATTCAATCCTTCTCTCATTTTCTCTTACACTCACTCCTAACAGGCTTTTGGTCCATTTTGAAACCACCTTGTCAAAGTGATTGCTGAGTTTCATGTTGACAAATTCAAGGATCAATTTTCAGTCTTCATCTAACTTGATCTGTTAACATGCTCCTCACAAGATCCTAAGGCAATGACTATGATTGTTCTGCTCTAGCCGTCAGACTATTCCCTTTAAAGAACTGAAATCTGCCTACTTGTAGTTTGCAAAAATTGGTCCCGGCTATGACTTATTCACTGAACCAACCTATCCTTTCTTTCAAAGGCAGAGTTTTCCACTATTTAAGGGAGCCCTGTGCCCCTGCACTGGCGTATCTTTTACCTGAACATCACATGTATTTGATGGGTTTCTGAAAATTAGAGAGTCAACTATGATCTGAAGGCAAGAAGTAATTTTACTACTTTACTTGTTCAACCAACAGATGTGTTTTGAGTGTCTACCATGTTTCAGGCACAATTTTGTACAGTGTGGGGTATGGCAGTGAGCAAGACAGACATATCGTCTGCCCTCAAGGAACTCACATAGTAAATTCTACTGAAAAATGATTACAATACTCTAAGCTGTTCTGGTGTTTTATAAATATTAATGCTTACATTTAGTGGGATAATGTCCTGAATTATGATCATTTTTATCTCCAAAATTCCCTTTTCCTTTCCTTCCCAAATTTTCCAGCCAGAGGCTGAAGAAAGATGACAGAAAATAATCCAGAAGGAACAGCCAGTCAAGCTGATGGCTTTGAGTTCCAAAGGAGATTATTTTTAGCCTATAGCAAAAACAATGGTCATGAAAAATGAGCTGCAGCTAATAAGCATTTGGTATAATTTCCCCAAATCTAAGTTTTAAATAATAAGAGAAACATCTGTAGAACTCAGAACGTGGAGTCTATATACTAAACCTAAAATAGGAAGCAATAGAGTGGGCAATTAGGGAAATTTTAAGCACCATTCACTGGCTTTTCATCCAAGCCTTCAAAAATAGTTCCCCATTATTTCTACAGGGCTCAGAGAATAACTACGGCTGAGTCTTCTCCTATTTCCCAGTGAGGACACTGGGATGTTTGACACCGATGAGCCATAGGGTTTCACAGCTGCCACTGAGCTACTTTCATGGCACACGTGTTCCCTCATATACAACACCCCTTCCCCTCCTTTTGGTATTCTGTGTCCCCCATTCTTTTTCTAGTTTGCCTATTATTACTTAGGACTCATAGTAATTAAGACCTATATTTGAGGAAATAATCCGATCTAGATTTGAATTCTAGCTCAGTCACACATTAGCTATGTGACCTTTAGCAGGTAACTTATTTGCTTTGTGCCTCAATTTCTCCATCTGTGATAAGTATACCTACTTCCCAAAGCTGTTGGGAATATTGACTAATATATAAATGTAAAGGGCTTAGCTCACTGCCTAGACTATAGTAGTCTATCAATTTTACCTAGTAGTAGTATTAGCTTCATCTTGTTTACAGCATATCGTTAGTTCATAATAGGAGATCTGATCACAACTCTAAGAGCATTAGTATGCATACCTTTAAGCAACCAAGGACTGAGCCAAAGCAGCTCACTTTCATTGAGAAAGATGATCACTTCTGTTAGGTTTGCTACCCTCCTGCTTGTTTTTGGTTTGTTATTGTGAAAACACCATAAAACAAAAACAAAACCCAAAACAAACAAAAATACACTTGAGAATTTCCCACCCCATGCTAAAGCTTCTAAACTGATTTTCTTGTCTCCTGTTTTGTCTCTATCTCATAACCTCCATGTAGCCAGTTCCATCTGCAAATGGAACCTAGTCATGACCCCACAATAAAATCCTTCAATAGCTTCCCACCACATCCTCCAGGCAAAGGTCCAGGCTCCTTAGTGAGGCAAATACAGCCTTCCATAATCTGACCCCAGCTACCTTTCTAGCTTCATTTCTTTCCAATCCCTGCTTTTCAATCTATGCTCATCTCCCTGCACAGAAATTGTTGTTTCTCATCTTTTTACCTTTGCTCACATTGCTTTTTCTACCAAGAAAGCCCTTCCCCCATCCTATGCCTGGCTAACTCATCCATTGTTTAAGACCAAAGTCAGATGCCATCTCCTACATGAGCCCTTCATGAACCCTGGGTTGGACAGTGTTCCTCCCTGTTCTGTGTTCCCTTAACTCATATTCCCACTTCAATTCTCACACAATCTACTCAAATTATCTGAAGATGGGTCTAACAGATTGGAAGCTCCTGGAAAACTAGGGCATGTCTTGTTTTAAAGACATATCCAGTGTCTAGAATAATGATTTACACATAGGTAGTTATTTAATAATAATTTTAAAAGCTTTGGGCCATGCATCAGGTGACCTAGTATCTCATCCCAACCTCTTCCATTAATTAGTCATGTTATTTTAGTTAAATTACTGAAAATATTTAGTTGTTTCCTCATGTCTAAAATGAGAATAATTCCTTCAAGTCCTCACCACCTATCTGGTCTCCTTAAGAGTTACTATAGAAAAAGTAAAACAAATTAAATAATCTATGTTATTTTTTTAAATTACAAGATGCTATGCAAATATAAAATATTGTTAGAAAAAATATTTAATTTGGTTGGGACCATTTGAGATCACCGTCATAGATGTAACTAAGCTCGCATTCCTTTCATCTGGAATTAGGAACGACAACAACAAAATCAATCATAGAACTTGAAGTTTCTCAGAGAACTTTGCAAAGCTCAAGTAAATGAACTATAAACTTGGAAGGTTCTTAGGAATTATCCATCCTTGTTTTATAGGAAACAATTCTGAGATTCAAAGCTATTATGAGACTGGCTAGGGATTATTAAATTGGAACTTGTATAAGACCCAGGCCTCTGGATTCCCTATATGTTTCTCTCTATAATATACCAAGCTACATCTGGATTAGGTACCCATTAATTCATGACTGAGCTACATACAATATTAGATAACTTTCATGCTTTGGGTTTTGAAAATGCTGCAGTCTTTTGTAATGCCACACTCTAAATCCTATCATTCATAAATGATTCATGTATACTCTATGAGGAACTGAAATATTCATATAAGGTCCCAAGAATGCCTCATCAGAGGGCAAAAACCTTGGGACACATTCTCCTTTTTAAGCAAATAATGGTCACATCTTATAGAGCTATTGGGACTGACTTGGAAACAGAGTATGTTTTTCAAGTGACAACTGTTTATCACCATGGCCCACAAACTCTACACACTAACCCAGCCTATTCATCACCATCTCACAGGTCAGCCAAGTTTCACTGTAAGGAGTCCTATAATGAGTCCAGTCCTTAGTGCCTTCTGAAACAGAAAATTCCCAGTGATGGAGCTGATTCAGCTTATGCAAGGAGCTAGGAAACTGAAGTCGAACAGCTGCTCTTGGTTAAAGCTTTCTGCCTTAGAGGAGCTGTTTGTGTGTTGACTCCCTGTGCAAGCCAAAATTATATTTAACCACGGAGTAAGCAGACTGAGGTTGGAAGCATTCAATAATTTCTTTCACTCAAGTGCTAGATATTGTTCTAGGTGCCAACAACAGAGCAAAGAATAAGACAAAGTTCTGGCTCACGTCTGGCTAGTTTGTGGTAGCTTGTTTATCTGTTTATTGGCAGTGGGCCTGAGTTTAGAGATCTGGATTTTGGTTCCAGTTTTGTTACTAACTACTGACATTCTATGTATGTAATTAAGTCTCAGCTTTAATTTTCACATCTGTAAAATAATAATTATAATCCCCATTAACAGCATATCTGTGAAGATCAAATAAGATCCTTGGTGTTCCTGTTCTCTGAAACGTATGAAGAGCTATAAAATAGTATGTTAGAAGAGCCTTCCTATATGTGTTCTTCATAGTCTAGCTCCATTATTCTTTCCAGATGCATCTACTCTTGCCTTCCTACAGAGATTCTCCTCATCCAAACTCATCTCTACTCTCCCCGGTCAAGCCATGCATTTTCTTACCTCTTATTCTTTGTTTCTGCGTTTTTTCCATCCTAAAATGTTCTTTCCTTTATCTCTGATGCTCTATTTGAGAGGTTTAAAACTCAGTTCCCAGGGGAGCTAGGTGGATAACACAAAGTTAGTGAAAACTGCCTGATATGAAAGAAGAGGGAGTTGTAGGAATGGTAGTGAAGGGAAGTGCACATTTTCTACAGTTGATACTCACCGCCTGTTGACTACTTCTAAGTGAAAAACCAAGCTTAGCAGGACTGTGTGTATTGGTACAGTTGATAGTGTCTCATAGGTCTTTGAGACTGCTAATTTTCATTCTTTCATTCTTTCTTTTTTTTTTTTCTGTTCCCAATGGGACAATCACAATTGACCTACCTTCATGTTTGCTGATTCTTTCTTCGATAATTTCAAATCTGTTGCTGGGTTCCTCTCATGAATTTTTAATTTCAATTACTATACTTTTCAACTCCAGAATTTTTATTGGTCCCTTTATAGATTTGAAATCATACTAAGTATGTTCTATGACAATAATGGAATAAAATTAAAAATTCAATAACAAAACGAAATTGGTGAAATTCACAAATATGTAGAAATTAAACAACACACTCCTAAATAACTAATGAGTCAAAGAAGAAATAAAAAATAGCTGAATGAATAAAAAATTAGAACACAAGATACCAAAAATTATGCAATGTAGTTAGAATAGCATTTATAGGACATCTATAGCTTTAAACACCAGTATTAAAGAAGAAAAGACAAAAAAAAGAAGAAGAAGAAGAAAAAAATCTCAAATAAGTATCCTAACCTTACACATTAACAAACTAGGAAAAGTTCAAACTAAACCCTAAACAAGAAGAAGGAAGGAAATAATAAAGATTAGAATGGGGAAAATTAAATAGAAATACAATAGAGAAAATCAACAAAACCAAAAAAAGTTGGTTCTTTGAAAATAATCAACAAAATTGGCTAACATTTAGCAAACTGACCAAGAATAAAAGAGAGAAAACTCTAATTACTAAAATCATAAATTAAAAGAACCCATCACAACGAATCTTATAGAAAAAGTTATTAAGAAAATAATATAAACAAATATATGCCAACAAATTAGATAACCTATAGATAAAAGGGACACATGCCTAGAAAGACAGAGCCTACTAAGATGGACTCAAGAAGAAATCGAAAACCTAAATAGTTCTATTTCAAGTAAAGAGACAAAGTTATTAATCAATAAACTTCCCACAAACAAAGCACATGACCAACCATATGTCTTTATGGATGAATTTTACCAAACGTTTAACAAATTAATTCATACATTTGTTCACAAGCTCTTCCAAAAAAATAAAAGAGGAGAAACAGTTTCCAGCTCATTATAAGAGACTATTATTACACTGATAACAAAACCAGATAAAGACACCCCAAGAAGAAATTATAGACTGATATCCAGTATAAATATAGATGTAAAAATCCTTGACAAAATACTAGCAAACCGAATCCAGCAACATATAAAAAGAATTGTGCACCATGAAAAGGTAAGATTTATTCCATGAATGAAGAGTTGCTTTAGTAAATGAAAATTAGTCAGCATTATTCATTGTATTAATAGAATAAAGGACAAAAACCACATGATTATTTTAATACAGACATAAAAATCATTTGGCAGAAACAACACCCTTTCATGACAAAAACACTCAACAAAGTAGGAATATCAGGGACCTTTCATTCTCAATCTTAAAAAGGACATCTATTAATAACCCACAGCTAGCGTCATGCTTAATAGTCAAAGACTGAATGCTTCTCCCCCTAAGATAAGGAACAGGAAAAGATTGTCTGTTCTTGCCACTTCTACTGAACATTGTACTAAAGGTTTAAGCCAGGGCCATTAGGGTAGATTAAAAAAAAAAACAAAAAAAACCCCAGACATCCAGATTGTAAAGGAAGAAGTAAAACAATCTCTATTTGTAGATGACATAATGTCTTATGTGGAAAATCCTAAAGAAACTCCAAAAACTATTAGAAGTAACAAATGAGGTCAGCTAGGGTGCAGGATCTAAGATTAATATACACAATCAATTTTATTTTTATACACTAGCAATGAAAAAATCTGAAAATTAAACTACAAAAACAGTCACATTGACAAGAGCATTAAAAAGAACAAAATACTTAGGAATCAATTTCACACAAAAAATGTGTACACTAAAACCACAAAACATCATTGGGAAGAAATTAAGGAAGACCTAACTAAATGGAACAACATGCCATGTTTGTGGACTGGAAGACAAAATTGCTGTAATGGCAGTATACAACAAGTTGATCTATAGATCCAACAGTCTTTATCAAAATCCCATATGTATTATTTGAAGAAACTGACCACTAATTCTAAAATTCATCTCACTCCTGGGCATATATCCAGAGAAAACCATAATTCAAAAAGATACATGCACCCCAATGTTCATCACAGCACTATTTACAATAGCCAGAACACGGAAGCAACCTAAATGTCCATCGACAGAGGAATGGATAAAGATGTGGTACATACATACAATGGAATATAACTCAGCCACAAAAAAAGAACAAAATAATGCCATTTGCAGCAACATGAATGGACCCAGAGATTGTCATACTGAGTGAAGTAAGTCTGACAGAGAAAGACAAATAACATATGATATTGCTTATATGTGGAATCTAAAAAAAGGGTACAAATGAACTTATTTACAAAACAGAAATAGAGTCACAAATGTAGAAAACAATCTTATGGTTACCAGGGGGTAAGGGCAGGGAGGGATGAATTGGGAGACTGGGATTGATATATACACACTACTATATATAAAATAGATAACTAATAAGGAGCTACTGTACAGCATAGGGAACTCTACTCAATACTCTGTAATGGCCTATATGGGAAAAGAATCTAAAAAAAGAGTAGATATATGTATAACTGATTCACTTGCTGTATACCTGAAACCAACACAACATTATACATCAACTATACTCCAAAAATAATTATATTGAAAAAAGAACTACCAAATGACCCAGCAATTCCACTTCTGGGTATATATCTGAAAAAAACAAAATCACTAGTTCAAAAATATACATGCACCCCAATGTTCATAGCAGCATTTTTTATAATTGCCAAGATGTGGAAACGACCTAAGTGTCCATTAACAGATAAATGGATAAAGAAGATGTGATTATATATATATACATACACACACACACACACACACACACACACACACACACATACATACAATGGAATACTACTCAGACATAAAACAAGAATGAAATTTTGCCATTTGCAGCAACATGGATGGAATTGGAAGGCATTATGCTAAGTGAAATAAGTCAGACAGAGAAAGACAAATACAGTATGATATCATTTATATGTGGAATCTAAAAACTACAACAAACCAGTGAATGTAACAAGAAAGAAGCAGACTCACAGATATTGAGAACAAACTAGAGGTTATCAGTGTAGGGGGCGTGCATGTAGGAGTGGGGGAGTGGGAGATACAAAGTATAGGGTACAAGATAGCTCCAGGATGTACTGTACAACACAGGGAATAAAGCCAATATTTTGTAATAACTGTAAACGGAAAGTAACCTTTCAAAATTGTATAAAACGTAAAAATTTAAGAAATAAATAAAATAAAATAAAATTCATATGGAGCTGCAAGGGGTCCTGGGGAGTCAAAACACTGTTGAAAAAGAAAGACAAATTTAGAGGACACACACTTCCTGATTTCAAAATATTACAAAGCTACAGTAATCAAAACAGTGTGATACTGGCACAAAGATAGACATTTAAATGAATGGAATAAAATCAAGAGTCCAGAAACAAATGCTTATATTTATAATAAATTAATATTCGATAAGAATGTCAATACAAGGAAAAACTAGTCTTTTTCAACAAATGGTGGAGGGAAAACTAAATATCCACATACAAAGAAATAAACCTGGACTCCTACCTCACTACTTGTAAAAAAAATTAACTTAAAGTGGACCATATGTAAGAGGCCTAAATGTAACAGCTAAAACTATAAAACACTCAGAAAAAAACATAGGAATAAATGTTTGTTACCATGGATTAGGCAACAGACTTTTAGATATAACACCAAAACCAAAATAAACAAAAGAAAAATATATAAACTGAACTTGATCAAAAAAAAAAAAAAGTCCTCCAAAAGACAACCCAAGGAAGTGAAAAGACAACTCAAATAATGGGAAAAAAAGTTTGTAAATCATATATCTGATAAGGGACTTATAACCAAAATATATAAAGAATTCATACAACTCAACAATAAAAAGACAAGTAACTCAATTAAAAATGGGCAAAGGATCTGAATAGACATGTACCGAAAGAAGATATGCGAATGACCAATAAGCACACAGAATGATTTGCAACGTCATTAGTTACTAGGGAAATGCAAATCGAAAGCAGGAGATGCCAGCCACATTAGGATGCCTATAATCAGACAGACACTAACAAATATTGGTGAGGAGGTGAAGAACACTTCGAAGCTTCATACATTGCTGCTAAAACTGTAAAATGGGGCTTCCCTGGTGGCGCAGTGGTTGAGAGTCAGCCTGCCGATGCAGGGGACACGGGTTCGTGCCCCGGTCTGGGAAGATCCCACTTGCCGTGCCGCGGAGCGGCTGGGCCCGTGAGCCATGGCCGCTGAGCCTGCGCGTCCGGAGCCTGTGCTCCGCAACGGGAGAGGCCACAACAGTGAGAGGCCCGCGTACCGCAAAAAAAAAAAAAAAAATGTAAAATGGTTCAGCCCTTCAGTAAGACAGTTTGACAACTCCTCAAAAAGTTCGAATCACTACGTGACCCAGCCCTTGTACTCCTAGGTATATACCCAAGGGAATTAAAAACATGTCTACATAAAAACGTGTACACAATGTTCACTGTGAGGTTATTTATAACAGCCAAAAATTGGAAACAACCCAAATATTCATCAGCTGATGAACGGATAAACAAAACATGTAATATCCATACAATGGAATATTATCTGGCTTTAAAAAGAGTTAAGTAGCTGTACATGCTACGACAATGATGAGCCTTGAAACATGCTAAATGAAACAAGCCAGACAAAAGAGGCTACGTATTATATGATTCTATTTATATGAAATATCCAAAACAGAAAAATCCATAGATTAGTGTTTGTCAGGAACTTCTGGGAAGGGACAAAGGGAGACAAACAGCTAAAGGTACAGGGTTCTTTTCAAGATTATAAATTTTTGGAGTTAGTGGTAAGAGTTATACAATCTGAGAATACACTAAAAACCATTTAATTTTACCTTTTAATGGGGTGGATTGTATAGTATGTGAATTATATTTCTGTAAAGCTGATTTTTTAAAATGTCATTCATTATAATCACAAGGTCCAACACAGTATTTGTGGCACATTGATGATATTTGTTGATAAAAGCTTTAAAAAATTATGTGAGTTAAATGCCTGGGAGTGAGGACCCTAAAGAAGGGTCAGGTTTGGTGGTTTAAAATACAAGTAACTAGGGGCTTCCCTGGTGGCGCAGTGGTTGAGAGTCCGCCTGCCGATGCAGGGGACACGGGTTCGTGCCCCGGTCTGGGGGGATCCCACATGCCGCGGAGCGGCTGGGCCCATGAGCCATGGCCGCTGAGCCTGCGCGTCTGGAGCCTGTGCTCCGCAACGGGAGAGGCCACAGCAGTGAGAGGCCCGCGTACGGCAAAAAAAAAAAAAAAAAAATACAAATAACTATTTCTAGTCTTTCTTCCAGAGTGGATAATAGAGAATGATGGAAAACTGAAACAATTCCAAGGAGGGTTTAATACTTCAGGACAAGTGACAAGAACCTCTTCTGATCTTTTAATGTCTTACCAGCAACTCACTAAATTTTTAGGTTTATATCATAGCTCTTAAGGCACCTGAGAGCAAGAAATAAAAAAGATAGAAGTTCTGGCATGGCCTTCTTTCACTTCATTTTAGAAAGAGTGTGACCTTAGAGAGTCATGGTACGTAGTTTCCTCTTTCTTGAGTTGTTTTGCAAAGAAGGTCAGAACCTCACGCGCTATAAAATTATGCCACAAATGTACTCTTACATTTCCCAATATTTAGGATGAATTTTGCTTTCTAAAATAGTGAAGGAACACTTGAAAGTAAGGAGACAGAAGAAGATGGATAATCAGGAGAGGAGAGACAGGCACAAGATAGTAACTATAGTCTTGCATCCTTTATGCAACAACTGTACCCAACATGCACAGCCAGGCTCCCTACTGGTTCATGCATTTACGTGGTGTAAATATGTCTTGAATGAATGTAAATATTGAATGAATTAAACACTTATTCAAATAATCCATGAAAATTATGCAACCATGAGTTGGGTTTTTTTTTTTGGAGACCTAATTTTTTATATTGAAGAATCTCAGTTTTGGAAGGGATTTAGAATTTACCAGATTCAACTTCTCATCTGTGTTTGGATACCACCTTCTCTATCTCCATTAAGTGGTACCCCAACCCTTACTTTATTGTATTTTTTGATGCTGAGTTTATTAACTCTCAGGATGGCTCATCTTTGAACACTTGACTCGTTATTCTGCATTTAATTAGCTAACGCTTCCTGAGGGCCTCCTTCAGGCCACCAGGCATTAAGGATACAGCTGCAAATAAACCATATAAAGATCCTGCCCTTGTGCAGCTTTCATTCTAGGGAGGTAAGGGGAAGAGACAGAAAGAAATAACTGAATAAAATATACGATAAAAGCTGCGGAAAAAAGTAGAGTAAATGGAATAGAGGATGCTGGGGGATGGCTGCTATTTTATACATAGTGATCAGGGCAGGATTCTCTGATAAGGAGACATTTGAGCAAAGAGTATAAATATTTAGACTAAACTCAGTTCTGCCACTAAGCCTCTGTGTGGCCTTTAGCAAATCACTTCCCCTAAGATTCAGTTTCTTTGTATAAAAAATAATGGAATTCTAGGTTTGCTTCCAACTCTAATTACTATCATTCAAGGGAAATGACCATTATTCAAGGACAAGTGAAATCCGAGTAAATAGTGTAGCCATATAAGATGTGGGGAAAACTGCTGATCAGTTTCCTGGTATGTAATAAAATCTCCTTTATTCAAAGTCAGTGTAACTCAAGGTCAGAGCTTCTCTCCTCTCTATTTCCTCTTCACCTAGAACATTTCTCTCCACAGTTTGTATTCAACAAATGCTTTTGTCTTGATGAATTTTTGTCCTTTTCCACAAGGATACAAGTGGCTTAATTTCAAATTCAGGAATTAGGAGCAAACACAGAGTGTGGTTAAATTCCACTGGGAAAGAATGCAGTTTGGGAGGGTCTATGTATAGTCTAGTGGTTCTCAAATTTGAATACATATTAGAATCATCTGGAAAGCTTTTAAAAAATCCCAATGCCCAGGCTGTTTCCCGGAAGAATTAATCAGAATCTCTCAAAGTTTATTTAATGTTCCTCAGGTGATTACAATGAACAGGTACAGTTAAAAACTTTGGTTTAGGGCAAAGAGCTTGGTTTTGACAATACGCACATCTGGGCTTGATATCTGACTTCAGTATTTGCAATATGATAACCTTGAGTACATGTCTTAACTTGATTCTCCTTTTCCTTATTTGTAGAATTGAAAAAAAATAGTTAACACCACATAAATTCATGAACCAGTAGGCAATCCATAACTGACATTTTTTCACTATTTTTTATTTTAAGTTCTTATCTGTTAAAGTCTTAGCTTTATATAGTTCTGTCCTAGCTCTATGCAGATAAGTGCATAAGCCCTGTTTAGGAGCTAAGGATTTTTATACGAAGTCCTGAAAGACTTGGAGGGGATAGCAAGACAATGTAAATCGATGCCACTGGCAATCTATCAATAAGAAAGTACATCCTGATAGCCTGAAGATGGTGGTCAGAATTTTCAAAGATAGATGTCTTGGTTGTTTACTGCTGCATAAATACTTACTGATAAACATAATGGCTTAAAGCAATAGTATTTATTATTTCAGTCTGTAAGCCAAGAATCTGGGACAGATTAGCTGGGTCCTCTGGCTCTGGATCTCTCACAAGGCTGCAGTCATCCCAAGGCTCAACTGGGAAAGATTTGCTTCTGCGCTCACTCACATGGTTGTTGGCAGGGTTCAGCTTCTCAGAGGTTGTTGGACTGAGGCTTCAGTTTCTTGCAAGCTGTTAGAGCCCTCCCTTGGTTCCTTGCCACGTGGGTCTCTCCAGAGAACATGGTACAACATGGCAGCAAGTAAGCAAGAGGACAAAAGAGAGTGCCAGCAAAAGGGAGAGTGCTGGCAATCACAGCCTTTTGGTAACCTAGTCACAGAAGTGTCATCACATCACTTCTGCCATATTTGATTCATCAGAAGTGAGTCCTGAGACCCAGCCACACTCAGACAGACAGGATTACCCAAGTACATGAATACCAAGAAGTAGGGATCATTGAGAGTCCTACCAGCCTACCACAGTAGATGCTTGGAAGTTCTGTTTTTTGCTATCAAAACATAATGGTTGGTTCTCAAAGACGAGATTGAAAACAGAAGTGTCAGTATTACTTAACTGTCATTTATATTTCTAAGAGCCAAACTCCACCTTCCCCCATAATTGTTCTTGGGGATTACATTGATTGAGCCCCTACTGTGTACACAGCACAGTTCCACGGACCAAGGGGTGACTTTTGAAATGAATAAAAGTAGCTGCCTTCTAAAATCTCACGAGCAAATGAAGAAAACAGAAAAAAAGAAATAATTTCAAATCAAGATAGTAAATTTTATTACAGAGAAACTATGCACTGCAGTCTTGTGACTAAAGAAAAATTTCTGACTATTTGGGGATAGGAATAAAATTTGAGCTACACCTTAAGGATATAGAAGACTTTGAGAAATTCGTATCTGAGAAGGGCATCTAGGGGAGGGAACAGCCAAGGCACAGTGGTAGGAAAATTAAAGGAACATTCCAGGACTTGTGAGGATAAAATATAGGACTCAAGGTACTGAAGAGAGAAATAAAGCAGGACGTAGTTAGCTAGAGACAAAGTATAATTCAGTGTACGGACAAATGAATATTTGAGAACCAGATTCTGATATAAGGTCCATATATAGGGCAATCCCATGGCAGCAGGGTGAAAAAAATCAGAGTGGGGACAGCTGGTGAGGGGGGCAGGGACATTGGAGGCAGAGAAACCAGTTGGAGAACCTTTGAAATCAGTAGGAAAAGGCATCTCTTCATAGACAGGGAAAGTGGGAGTGTAAGAGAAAGTAAAGGTCTGAGGGAACATTGTGGAGATAGCACCAACAGTATTTAAGGAGATCTTTGCGAAAAGTTTAAGCAAGAGAAGTTGAGAATGACTGAATCTTCACACCTGGATGACTAGATTTGTAACAACTCAGGGGGAGTATTTGGAAACATGAAGTAAGATAAGAATGTATCATGTGATTCATCCACTCTTTTAAAATGGTTCTCTTATGAGAAGTGAGTTCCCCATTTGCCTGGGAAAAAAAGAACTGAAATGTCACTGTGGATTATGTGTGTTGTTGTTTGTTTGCAGAGATAATAAAACACAGGGCATAGAATCAAAACCACACAGGAGGGTGGTGAAGCAGAGTCAGTAATCAAATTTAGATCTGTTTGACCCTTCCCACTGCTTTTGGAGCTTGAGTCTTTGAGGTCCTTGATTGTCACACTGAGCAGATTATATTATACCCCACAGACAATCAGTAGCTAAGGCAACTTTATTTTTTCCTCCTCTTTGTGTTTCGTTTTATGAGGGCTTTATCTTTTTATCTAATTACACTCCAACATCTTTATTGGAGTGTAATTGCTTTACAATGGTGTGTTAGTTTCTGCTGTATAACAAAGTGAATCAGCTATACATATGCATATATCCCCATATGTGACGCAAGGGGGAGGAGATATGAGGGCTTCATTTTGAACTGGTTACGATTTAGGAGCTTCATAGGCATAACTGCTCTATTAATGGATTTAACACAGCATGTCTAATGAATAAGAATACACAAAGACTGCAGGAGAAAGGAATGTCTATTTTCATCCAAGGGCATTTGAAGAAGCCAGGATGGAATTTAGCCTTGGATCTCAGTGAAGAGCATATGTCTTTACTGTACTGCAAAGTCACCACGCAGAGAGGAAAAGAATATTTGGCTGGTGATTCAAAAACCAGCACCAGGAAATATCTCCATGGAGAAAGCAGAAAAGGGGATTGAGAGTGGAATAGCTGAGTAATTTATTTCTAGAAATAGTGGAGCTGGTAATGAGCACAGGGGTTTTCCCAAACGTCCAATATCCAGGTAACCAGGTGACCTGGTCCAACGTGCAGACCATGGGATGTCCCCAGGGAGAAATTTCTGCCTCTTAACAATCCCACACCAATGGGAGACCAATTTCTGTTCAATCTATCCAGAAAGTTCTCCCGTCCATTCCCTACTCTCCGTGTTTAAGCCTTTGTTCAGGCTCATTCTTTTTTCCCCTAGTAGTTGAATCTTAGACAAGGATTTTTATGGCAAATATAGTTGACCCTTAAATAACGTGGAGCTGGGGCACTGGCTTTCTGCACAGTCCAAAACCTGCGTATGATTTAATAGTTGGCCCTACATACGCACAGTTCCTTGTGTCTGCAGGTCCCTCCATACCCATGGCTCCATATCTGCAGGTTCAACCAACTGCAGATCTTACAGTATATTTACTATTGAAAACATATGCCTTTAGGTGGACCCACTAAGTTCAAACCTCTGTCGTTCAAGGGTCACTGTAGTTAATTTCAGAAGTGATCCCAAGAAGCAATGGTAGACAGTGCAGATGAAAGAAGAAGGGAAGTAATCCAATAAGGGGTGTGTTAATGAGCAGGTCACTGCTATGGGCAGGTGAGGCTGAATTACACTGGCGACCTTTGGGAGAGAATGTGGAAGAAGGCTCAGAGTGGTTCCACTTGAGAGGCAAGGAAACTGAAATATTTATCTTCCAGCTTCTGCTAATCATCCGCTCCAGGTTACACTTGAAAGGTGTCAACTCCCCAGCTCTTCTAGCCAGTCCCATGCAAATGCTGAGTGCCCAGAGGACAGTCTTTAGGAGGGGAGTCCCAGATGCTTGCAGTCAGAAACTATCGAGATGCAAAGGATGACTGGTGATGAGAGGGTACAGCAGAGCACCCACAGCTTAGTTCCACCTGGCCTAAGGGTCCTCCTTCTCAACTGACAAGGCCTAACCTGGTCATCTTTTATTATATATTTATTGAGCATGTACTATAGTACAGCTACTGGGATACAACAATAAATAAGGCAAACCTTGACCTTATGCTTCCTACATTCAAGTACAGAAAGCATATAATTTAGCCAGCAGCTGTAATCAGAATTTATATTATAAATTTTTTCAAACATACAGAAAAGTTGAGAGAATTTTATAATGAACCCCAAGTTATCCATCACTCAGTTGGATAACAGTTGCTAACATTTTATCCTATTTGTTTCATCTTGTTTTCTGGCTTTTGCTAAATTATTTAAAAATAAATTATAGATATTATAACATTGGCTTTTATGTACTTGAGCGTGTATCTAAAAAAGAGACCATTTCCCTGTGAAACACAATAATATTATTACACTTAACAAAATCAAAATCAGTAATTCCTGGAATTGAATACCCAGTATTTAACATAATTGACATGTAATTCAATAAACTCAAAGAGTGTAGAGACTGATCCTCTGTCTAATCCAATAGCCTGATTTTATGCCTTGTAACTTATGACATGGTTGCGGTGACAGGGAAATAATTTGTCTGGAATGGGGGTCAGAAGACCTGGTTTTAAGATCCGTGGCTAACGTGATGACTAATCAATTTTGTCTGAGAACATTCTGGCTCAGAAAAGGATGGGATTTACTGGCACATATAACTAAAATGTCCAGTTATATCAAGAGCAGTAATAATACTGTTAATAAACAGTCACGTAGCACTCACTATATGGCAAGCCCTACTCTAAACACACACACACACGGAATCACTCATTTCTCACAGCAACCTCAGGAGGTAGGTTTCCATTCATTAGCTTCATTTTACAGATGAGGTGATTGAGACAGAGAGATCTAGTGACTTGCCCAAGGATGTCACATAGCTTGTTAGTGGCAGAGTTGTGACTCAAATGAGGGTTGTTTGGCTCCAACATCTAGCTTAGGACATGGCAGGTACAGGGACTCAAGTTTTATCTACAGGACTCACTTTTCCTCCCAGACCACGCTCTCTCACTTGTTCTTTGGCTCCATTTTGAAGCAGAGCTTCCTCCCATGATTGAAGTATGGTTTTCATTCACTTCACCTTTACTCTCAATCATCCCCATAGAAAATACACATCTTGTTTTTCCAACAATTCCCAATGAAAAGGTTTCTAATTGAGTTCCATTGTGTCTGATTAACCTGACTTGAGTTGTGACCTACCCCTCAACAAATCACTAAGTCTGTGGAACCCTTTGCCCCCGGAGCTAGTGCCCCTTTTGAATGGATAGAGACTGAGGTGAGTGGGGGGCTTCTGCAAAGGAAACCAGAGTGCTATTTCTGGAAGAATGGGAACTGAATGCTGAGTGGCAAAATGTGCTGGTGAGCACCCCCTAGGATCCCAGCAAGAGCTCACTGCACAAACCCTCAGTTTTCTCACTTGCAAAGAGAAGAAAGTTGAACATCCTGCTTTCTAGAGAAGACTTTTAGCTCCAATATCTAAATACTATTCAATTTAGGAAATGAAGGCTGAGAGATGAGAAGGCATTTGCTCCAAGTGACAGAGAGAGTTAGTGGCAGAGCATGGGTTAAAACCTGAGATTCATCAATCCCAGGCCAGCACCTACTCCTCTAAGTTCCAGAGCCACTGAAACGTGGAGGACCCCAACAAAAACTCTGCAAGAAATATTAATTGCTGACATTGGTCCTTAGCTTGAAGGATCTGTGGCTTTAAAAAAAAGAAAAGGATTATGATATAATTCTTGACCTCATTTGAAAGATAAATATTAGACCAGCAATTTTTAATTAAGCCCCCAAACCATACAAAATGAATTTTTCAGAGGATCCTCCAAGATTAACCTGAGTTACCTGGCTGATGCTGCCAGGTAATACTTGTCTGATGTCATCGAAGTAGCTAATGGCTACAGATAGCTTTACCTGGCACAGCATCAAAGCTGCTGACAAGCAAGTGAGAGAAAGTCCACCCAAGTCTGGCACGTCTGGATCTGTACAAACTCGTGTTGATCTTCATCTCTCAGACACTTTGAAGTAAACCTTCCTGGGTAACCAATTCAGGGACCCCGTCTCACCTTGGGGTTGGAAGAATAGAAGTCAAGCTCTAAGCTTTAAAGAAAAATGAGCAATGGGATATTTAAGCTTTGTCCTAACTTTTGGCTGGGAGGAAGACTTTTGTAAAGAATAGGCTGGGAATATGGAGGAAGAAGGATTAGTGAACTCCATATGCTACTTATATTCCTTTTATTTAAATACAGAAACTCAGTGGAGCCACACACATGCCGATACACAAAAGCCTTATGACAGCATGTCTTCTGTTTGCCTATCTGCTCTATTCTCCCTTGGCTGGCCAATTTCTTTTCCTGTTAGCCCCGCTTACAAATGAAGCCAGTTTGATTGGTATTTGGTAACCGTCAATCACCCCTTGATATCAAACCTCATTGTGAGTTATTAGATACTGGCTTTTACTGGGTTAGCTGCCCACTCTATGTAGTACTGGCCACGCCTGCACCAAGAGAAATGAAGATCAGCACGAGCTTGTACAGATCCCGATGCACCAAGCTTGGGTGGACTTTCTCTTGCTTGTTTGTCAACAAGTCTAGAAGTTCTTTCTAAAGAAGGATGTTATGGGTAGGAAAATTCAGATGGAATCGGATGTGAGAAAGGATAAGACATCATGACAGGCTGATCTGGTACCTCTTCTCTTCTGCAACCACAGCCAAAATCTGATTTCTAGTACTTTCTTCTTATTGACACTTCAAAAAGATGAAACTAAATGTTTATACAGGATTTGTGATCCTCTGCAGGAAGAAACTATGTAAACATCTGGTCACCCTGTGGTATAGAAATTTTGCTTTTGACCCCCTCAAATCAATGTTTTGGTGTGAAAAGGAGAGTTTCTCCCCTTCCTTATTGCTTTACACAAAACATTAAAAAACTTGATATTTACCAGTCCCACATCCCATTTGCCATCAGCCCCACTGCCATTTTTCCCTCAGTAAAGTACAAAATTACATGGTAGGAAGGAAGTAAAAGAAAAGACCTAACATTTATTGAGCACCCACTTAGTACCAGGAATATGGTACCATATGACTTAGGTCATATATTTTCTGTCTCCATATATTCTAACAACAATACACGAAGTAGATCTTATTATCACTGCTACATAAATAAGGAAATTGAGACTCAAAAAAGTCAGTCAACTTTTCCAAGATCACCCAGCTGCAACCGTGGGATTCAAAGCCATCCACGTATAGACTCACCATCCATGTTTCATCTGTACATTTACTCCTTTTGTTGCTCTTCACAGTGTCCGGCCCAGTGCCAGGTGTTAGGAAAATGATAACCAGGATCCGCAACACATCAACACCAGCCCCCTCATTACCGTCTATATAAAAAGTTCTGTGGGGCTTCCCTGGTGGCGCAGTGGTTGAGAATCTGCCTGCCAATGCAGGGGACACGGGTTCAAGCCCTGGTCTGGGAGGATCCCACATGCCATGGAACAACTGGGCTCGTGAGCCACAACTGCTGAGCCTGCGCGTCTGGAGCTTGTGCTCCGCAACAAGAGAGGCCGCGACAGTGAAAGGCCCGCGCACCGCGATGAAGAGTGGCCCCCACTCGCCGCAACTAGAGAAAGCCCTCGCACAGAAACGAAGATCCAACACAGCCAAAAATAAATAAATAAAATATATATTTTTTTAAAAGTTCTGTGATCAAATACCTTGGTTATTTCTGCATATAATATTTCTCCCATAAAATTCATGATACCATTGACATATTAATGACTCTAAAGTGTCCTAAATAATACAGCTTAGTCTTGCTTGGCCAGTACTTCCTAAATTAACGTGATCACAGTATGCTTTCTCAGATAACACCATGAACATCTAATGAACATAAAATTTCACAAAAAAACTCTTTGGGGAACACAACATTGCATGATGCTATCTTTTCCTCATTTTATGAATCACAATATTGGATCAGAAATAAAATTGTCATTTATGAGAAACAATTCAGACTGAGAAGGAAGCCATGATTTGCATTAGGACTCACAGCTAATGACTGGTGGAGCTGGAGGACCAGAGGTCAGGGTCCTGGATGCTAATGGTTACGCTGATGAAGCTTTGGCATAAAACAGTCATACATCTTTGTTCTTTCTTCCGGTTCTCCTCCCCTGGGATGTCATTCATGCATTTGTCCTCACAGCAAAATCTTACCACCTACCAAAGGAAACGTTTGACTGATCCGCTTTACACTGATCTCTCTCTTTCTCCCTCTCTCTTCCTCTTACTCTTTCTCCTTCTCTTTCCCTTTCTCTCTCTCTCTCCTCTCTCTCCCTCTCTCCCTCCCCCCCTCTCTTTCTCTCCAAAAAATTCTTAAAGCATTTAGAGAATGGTAGATAAATGCAAAAGGAAAAACATGCTATTCCGCCATTCTATGACAAAGGCTGGTATCTCTAATCAAATGCGTTACTTCTTCACCTTGAACTGAGGTATGATTCAACATGAATTTCTTAATACACACTCAACGTAGCCTCTAAAGATCCCACTGCACTGACATGCAAGAAAAAACATATTTGCCATGTTAAATTTAGAGCACAACTTTGTGTGTTGTATGCTGCCTTTCTCCTTCCTTATTCTTTTATTTTGTTCATAAAGTTGGCAGGTGAGATCATTTCTTCTGTCCCTAAGTCTCCCAGGGTACTTAGCACACAGTGGAAGAGGCTATGTAAAATTATGGACTCAAATCATAACACTTCAGCACTTTAACAGATGGTAAACATTACAGAATCAAAAAGCTTTAAATCTAGAAAAAAATCAAACAGAGTGGGAGACAAAGAGTCAAATGTACAGGAAACAGGTGTGATAACAAGAAGTTGAAGTTTGGGGCTCACTGAACATGAAAGATTAAAGGAATTTGGGGATACAACTACTCCAATTGTGTCCTTCTTGTCAGTAGGAGTGTAACCCATAGTAAAATGAACAAAGCCCTGCAGCCTCTCAAATTCTTCTGAGACCAACAGGAACCTCTGGGATTTAGCACAGCATTGGTAGAATTTTTCTTTACTTATGGTCACAAGACAAGTAAATCACTCAGGCACTTACCCTTCCCCTCAAGGCATGCTTTCCCCTAAGGCTTTCGAAATCCTACTGGAAAGTGCCAAATACTATGTGCATCTTCTTATAAAATACAGATCTGAGTATAAGGGTGGAAGGGATTGTTTTAATGTCTGTGTGTGAAGCAACCATATCCACTAGGTTCTTCTCTTTGCCAGCTGGCCAACCCTGCCTTCTCTTTCTCTTTAAAAAGTTGAGTTGAGCAAATCTCCCAGGGGTAGAATCAAATATACCAAAATGGAGAATGGCAAAGAAAGCACAATTTGAAAATCAATCCAGAAGGTTGAACACCTGAATACTAAGAATTCCATAAAGAAAGATTTGAGAAAGTGGAAGGGAAGAAAAATAATGAAATAATATGAGAATAATTTCTAGAACAGAAGGACACAATTCTCCAGATTAAAAACTTAAGTGAGACTAAATAACCAAGAGATCACTGAAGAAATCAGAGGAAATCAAAAAAACGTAGAAACAAATGGCAATAAAAACACAATGACCCAAAACCTATGGGATGCAGCAAAGGCAGTTCTAAGAGGGAAGTTTATAGCAATACAATCCTACCTCAAGACACAAGCAACATCTCAAATAAACAACCTAACCTTACACCTAAAGCAATTAGAGAAAGAAGAACAAAAAACCCTCAAAGTTAGCAGAAGGAAAGAAATCATAAAGATCAGATCAGAAATAAATGAAAAAGAAATGAAGAAAATAATCACAAAGATCAATAAAATTAAGAGCTGGTTCTTTGAGAAGATAAACAATATTGATCAACAATTAGCCAGACTCAGCAAGAAAAAAAAGGGAGAAGACTCAAATTCATAGAATTAGAAATGAAAAAGGAGAAGTAACAACTGACACTGAAGAAATACAAAAAGGATCATGAGATTTACTACAAGCAACTATATTCCAATAAAATGGACAACCTGGAAGAAATGGACAAATTCTTAGAAAAGCACAACCTTCCGAAACTGAACCAGGAAGAAACAGAAAATATAAACAGATCAATCCAAGCACTGAAACTGAGACTGTGATTAAAAATCTTCAAACAGGGCTTCCCTGGTGGCACAGTGGTTGAGGGTCCGCCTGCTGATGCAGGGGACACGGGTTCATGCCCTGGTCCAAGAAGACCCCACATGCCATGGAGTGGCTAGGCCCATGAGCCATGGCCGCTGATCCTGCGCGTCCGGAGCCTGTGCTCCGCAACGGGAGAAGCCACAACAGTGAGAGGCCCGCGTACTGCAAAAAAAAAAAAATAAAAAATAAAAATCTTCCAACAAACAAAAGCCCAGGACCAGATGGCTTCACAGGTGAATTCTATCAAACATTTAGAGAAGAACTAACACCTATCCTCCTCAAACTCTTCCAAAATACAGCAGAGGGAGGAACACTCCCCAACTCATTCTACGAGGCCACCATCACATTGATACCAAAACCAGACAAAGATGTCACAAAGAAAGAAAACTACAGGCCAGTATCACTGATGAACATAGATTCAAAAATCCTCAACAAATTACTAGCAAACAGAATCCAACAGCACATTAAAAGGATCATACACCATGATCAAGTGGGGTTTATCCCAGGAATGCAAGGATTCTTCAATATATGCAAATCAATCAATGTGATAAACCATATTAACAAACTGAAGGAGAAAAACCATATGATCATCTCAGTAGATACAGAAAAAGCTTTTGACAAACTTCAACACCCATTTATGATAAAAAACCCTCCAGAAAGTAGGCATAGAGGGAACTTACCTCAACATAATAAAGGCCATCTATGACATACCCACAGCCAACATAGTTCTCAATGGTGAAAAACTGAAACCATTACCTCTAGGATCAGGAACAAGACAAGGTTGCCCACTGTCACCACTATTCTTCAACATAGTTTTGGAAGTTTTAGCCACAGCAATCAGAGAAGAAAAAGAAATAAAAGGAATCCAAATCGGAAAAGAAGAAGTAAAGCTGTCACTGTTTGCAGATGACATGATCCTATACATAGAGAATCCTAAAGATGCTACCAGAAAACTACCAGAGCTAATCAATGAATCTGTTAAGTAGCAGGATACAAAATTAATGCACAGAAATCTCTTGCATTCCTATACACGAATGATGAAAACTCTGAAACAGAAATTAAGGAAACACTCCCATTTACCATTGCAACAAAAAGAATAAAATACCTAGGAATAAACCTACCAAAGGAGACAAAAGAACTGTATGCAGAAAACTGTTAAGACACTGATGAAAGAAATTAAAGATGATACAAATAGATGCAGAGATATACCATGTTCTTGGATTGGAAGAATCAATGTTGTGAAAATGACTATACTACCCAAAGCAATCTACAGATTCAGTGCAAACCCTATCAAACTACCAAGGGCATTTTTCACAGAACTAGAACAAAAAATTTCACAATTTGTATGGAAACACAAAAAACCCCGAATAGCTAAAGCAATCTTGAGAAAGAAAAATGGGGCTGGAGGAATCAGACTTCTGGACTTCAGACTATACTACAAAGCTATAGTAATCAAGACAGTATGGTACTGGCACAAAAACAGAAATACAGATCAATGGAACAGGATAGAAAGCCCAGAGATAAACCCATGCACATATGGTCACCTTATCTTTGATAAAGGAGGCAAGAACAAACAATAGAGAAAAGACAGCCTCTTCAATAAGTGGTGCTGGGAAAACTGAACAGCTACATGTAAAAGAATGAAATTAGAACACTCCCCTAATACCATATACAAAAATAAACTCAAAATGGATTAAAGACTTAAATGGAAGGCTAGACACTATAAAACTCTTAGAGGAAAACATAGGCAGAACACTCTATGACATAAATCACAGCAAGATCCTTTTTGACCCACCTCCTAGAGAAATGGAAATGAAAACAAAAATAAGCAAATGGGACCTAATGAAACTTCAAAGCTTTTTCACAGCAAAGGAAACCATAAACAAGACAAAAAGACAACCTGCAGAATGGGAGAAAATATTTGCAAATGAATCAATGGACAAAGGATTAATCTCCAAAAATTTACAAGCAGCTCATGCAGCCCAATATCAAAAAAACAAACAACCCAATCCAAAAATGGGCAGAAGACCTTAATAGACATTTCTCCAGAGAAGATATATAGATTGCCAACAAACACATGAAAAGCTGCTCAACATCACTAATCATTAGAGAAATGCAAATCAAAATTACAATGAGGTATCACCTCACACCAGTCAGAACAGCCATCATCAAAAAATCTACAAACAATAAATGCTGGAGAAGGTGTGGAGCAAAGGGAACCCTCTTGCACTGTGGGTGGGAATGTAAATTGATACAGCCACTATGGAGAACAGTATGGAGGTTTGCTAAAAAAAACTAAAAATAGAATTACCATAGGACCCAGCAATCCCACTACTGGGCATATACCCTGAGAAAACCATAATTCAAAAAGAGTCAAGTACCACAATGTTCATTGCAGCTCTATTTACAATAGCCAGGACATAGAGGTAACCTAAGTGTCCACTGACAGAGGAATGGATAAAGAAGATGTGGCACATATATACAATGGAATATTACTCAGCCATAAAAAGGAATGAAATTGAGTTATTTGTAGTGAGGTGGATAGACCTAGAGTCTTTCATACACAGTGAAGTCAGAAAGAGAAAAACAAATACTGTATGGTAACACATATATATGGAATCAAAAAAAAAAAAGGGTTCTGAAGAACCTAGGGGCGGGACAGGAATAGAGATGCAGATGTAGAGAATGGACTTGAGGACACAGGGAGGAGGAAGGGTAAGCTGGGACAATATGAGAGAGTGGCATGTACATATATACACTACCTAATGTAAAACAGATAGCTAGTGGCAAGCAGCCGCATAGCACAGGGAGATCAGCTCAGTGCTTTGTGACCACCTAGAGGGGTGGGATAGGGAGGGTGGGAGGGAGACGCAAGAGGGAGGAGATATGGGGATATATGTATACATATAACTGATTCACTTTGTTATACAGCAGAAACTGACACAACATTGTAAAGCAATTATACTCCAATAAAGATGTTTGGAAAAAAGAAAACCTTGAGCGCTCATTACTGAAATGTTCGATATCCCACTCTAAGATACCTGATGATAAAAATTTTAAAATACTTGGAATAAAGAGCGAAAAGCCATTTTGCCAAATCCAATGGCCAATTCACAATTTTCATTTCTTTCTTGAACTTTCAGTTGCATTTGACACAACTCATTACTTCCTCTTCTTAAAACATGTTTGCCATTTGACTTCCATAACACTGCCTTCCCATTTTTTGGTCCCATCTCTGTCCCTTTCTCCTTTTCTCTCTTACTAGATTGTACTCATATTCTTAAACTTATCACAACCTCTCTAGCACCTCCAGGCTTTACTCAACTAAATGCCAAGTGAGCCTCCCATTCATCAGGACAACCAAAATATCCCCACAAAATTCCAAAACATCTCCTGCAAGTGGTACCACATAAGATTAGAACCACAATATGTGAATAGTTATCTTTTCATTTTGCCTGACTTGGTGCCTGACCTTGGACCAGTCACCATTTATCTTCAGACCTCTGTTTCCTAGTCTTCTAATTGAGGACACTGGTCTGGATCAAGAGTAGCCATGTTAAATGCTAGTGGGAAAGGCAGGTGACATAAATTAAAGGGTGAGTCAGGTGTAAAGAAAATATCACACAGCTTGGTTCAACTCTTATGATCTCATTTTTTCATAGATACATAGGTATAGAAAAGAAATAATTATTATTTCTTACTAAATAAAATAATTGCTGCCTCAAAAAATAAATACTCTCTTTGCAACAGTGCTAAGGCAACATAATGATATAAGAGGCAACTGACCCTCGGCCTCAGTGCTGGACACAGAGAGAGTAAGACCAGATCACAGGAGAAGCTCACTTCTCCTACTGGGGACAGCAGCTAATGAACTTCATTTAATTGTTACCAGGTGGAATTGTGAATCCAATGTTGTCATATCTTCTATTTTTTCAAAATAATCCCAAATGTCCAGTTTTTAAAATGCAAAATCTGTAAATGAGTACATGCTGTTTCATCTCTTTTTAAAAACACCATTAGAGTCAAGCAAAACATATGTATAAGACGATTTCGCTCACAGGTCTCCTGTTTGCTCCCACTACTTTTCCATCTTTGAAGATCATTCTAAGGCAAACCCTATTATGTTACCTTTTTGGAGTGTGTTAAAGAAGAAATTCCTACGGGCTTCCCTGGTGGCACAGTGGTTGAGAGTCTGCCTGCTAGTGCAGGGGACACGGGTTCGAGCCCTGGTCTGGGAGGATCCCACATGCCGCGGAGCAACTAGGCCCGTGGGCCACAACTACTGAGCCTATGCGTCTGGAGCCTGTGCTCCGCAACAAGAGAGGCCGCGATAGTGAGAGGCCCACGCACCACGATGAAGAGTGGTCCCCCACTTGCCACAACTAGAGAGGGACCTCGCGCAGAAACGAAGACCCACCACAGCAAAAAGAAATAAATTAATTAATAAACTCCTACCCCCAATAAAAAACAAAAAAAGAAGAAATTCCTAAAATTATAAAAAACACACTTGTTACAGGGTTATTAGTCCAGAGGGCTGGGATTTAGTGCCTTTCATTTCAAACATGAAAGTCAGAAAGTCTGCTCTAAGATTGTCTGAGGAGCTAAACTGGTTATCTAACTTTAAATAAGCCAGGACACCCAGGCAAGGTTAAAAGATGTACAGGACTTTCTTGGGAGTTTATTTGTTTATTTTTTAGAGAAGGACAGGATGCAAGGCCTAAATTTCCTTTAAATATAGCACCACCCCTGACATTGTTTATACTTTCCCCTTTGCAATGCTTCCAGCACACTTTAAAGGAAAGCGATAAGAAGGAAGGAAAAGGGAAGTCAATTACACCCCCTGCACATGAGCACCACTAAGTGTCTATCCCAGAGAGTGTGGACCAAGCTCTTCAGCTACCCTTGTTTTATTTACTTATTTCTTGTTTTGTTTTTTAAGAGAGTCAGTAAACTTCACTCTACATGTGAACGTGCTTCCTAGGAAGTATAGGAGTGCCATAAATCTTTTCTATCACGGATCACTGTATCAGTGCGACAAAGAGACAAGTGATGTGCACGTTAGGTCTGCAGCTCACAGCCTGCCCGGTTATCAGCAGGGGGAAGGGAGCTGGAGTGACAGGATATGGCAGGTTAGAAAATAGTTTATGGAATGCTAAGGAACAATACCCAGCTCCCCTGGAAGGCCAGTCCTCTGTGGATTATTTCAAGTTCAGACCAGGGCTTGTTCAAGCAGGGTCTGGGTGGGGGAAGTCAGTCTATTCTCAGAACAGATCTTTGGTGCCAAGCCTCTGGCTTCCAGCTTAGAAGGCAGCACAGGGTAATAAGCACACACTTTGGAGTTAGACAAATGCGGGTTCAAATGTTGGATACTCGAGTTGTCAGCTTTGCAATTTGGGAAAAGAAATAATTCTTTATTTCTCATGTATTCATATATCATTTCTCTCACGTGCAAAATGATATGAAGTTGGCCAAATGTGGTTTTTCAAGATTAAACACCATAATGAATATAAAGTGCACAGTATATTGCCTGACAGTAAGTGCACAATAAATTTAGATTTCTTTCTTTTCTCTCTGAGTGCAAAAAGATTGGATCTATCTTAGATCGCTGCCTGAATAGTAAGTTTTGTGCTGGGCAATATACTTAATAACAGTACCTTTAACGCCAGGTTTCCATTAGTAAAGACTCAATACTTTGTTAAATTTAATACCAGAAAATCTTAGAATTGGAAAGGTTATATCTTGCCCCAGTCCCTGCTTGCCCCAATCTCCTCCCAATTGATCTGCAATGATGAAGTAAGTGTTCATATCATCCTCTTTTCCCAGATGAAAAAACAGAGACTCAGGGAGCTTAAATAATTTGCCCAAGGTTACATAACTCTTAAGTGGCTAATGTAGGCTTAGAAATCACATCAGTTTAAATTCAGAGTTTGAAAACATAACTGTCATACAAACCAGGTAGAAGCAGCATCTCCCTTTACGCTAGCAGAAAGTTCCAAAATTACTCAGCTATATCTTCACCTGGTGGCAAATGGAGAAACCATTTGGCCATCTGTGAAGACCTTGTGTGGCAGCTTCCTCAATGATTCCCTAGGTCAAAATGCCCATCCAGACTTTTTTGTGTGAATCTCCATCGGTCGGTTGACTTTCCGGTTCCTCCAAGAATTGAACTTTCAAGTCCAGCTGGTTGGCTGGGGAAATGGTGTTCTTATCCCCATTTTGCCATAAGCCTTCTCAGCCATCTCCATCCCTGCAAATCTCTCTCTTCAAGTCTGGGGAATAATGCTTACATTTCTCTTGTGATCCAGGCTAAACGTACGCTCTCTCATGAAACTTCTCTGGCAGACTTTCTCCCTTCCTTGGCAGAATTAATTATAGAAAACAGAAGAAGAACTTTAGAACCAAAGGGCCCTGGATTTGAACCCTGACACTGCCAACTGGAGCTGTGTGATGTTGGGGAAGACGCTTGAGCTCCGTATGTCTCCATATCTTCATCTGTAAGATGCTGTAATCAACCTCAGAGGGGTTGATGTGAGGATAAAACAATTGCACCTTAATATTTTAAAGTAGTGACTGACACATATGCAGTGAATGTTATCTAGCTTTTCTGGCTTCACCACTTTCTAGCTGTGTCCCCTTCGGCAAGCCACCTCTCCATTTTGTCCTTCAGTTGTCATATATGAAGATGAGGAAAATCATGTTTACCTCTCAAAACTATGACAAGAGAGCATTAAAGACATAATACATCAAAAGTACTTAGCATAAAACCTGACACACAAAGGTGGGTTGCCTTTCATTTTCTATAATTCCTGGAAAGACTCTGGCCACTAAATAAAACTAAATAAAATATAATAAATAAATAAGTTTTTAAAAAATTAAAAGAATAAGGTACAATTTTTTAAAAATTAAAAGAATAATAAGATACAACTACAACCCTATTAAATTATCTAAAGTGAAAAAACTCACCATACCAAGAGTTGGTGAGGACATAGAGCAACTAGAACTCTAATACACAGAACTCTAGAACTCTAATACATTGCTGGTAGGAATTAAAAATGGTACAACCACTCTGGAAAACAATTTGGCAGTTTCTTAAAAAGTAAAACATACACCTAGCATAAAAACCAGCCATTTTGCTTCTAGTACATTTATCCAAGAGAAAGGAAAGCATATGTCCATAAGAAGAGTTCTATATAAATATTCATCGAAGTTTATTTGCAATAGGCAAAACACTGGAAACTACCCGAACATCCATCAACATGTGAATGGATTTAAACAAAATATGGTTCATCTATATAAAAGAATACTACTCAGCAATAAAAAGAAATGAACTATTGATTCATGGAACAAAATGGATGGATTTCAAAATGTTATGCTAAATGAAAGAAACCAGGCTCCCCAATAAAATTCGAGAAATGTAAATTAATCTATGATGAAAGAAAGCATGTAATCTGTTGCCTGGAGATGGGAGTGGAGAGGGAATTATGAGGGAGGTATTACAAAGGGTCATGAGGAAACATTAAAGATAATGGGTATGTTCATATTCTGACTTTTGTGAGGGGTGTATACTTAACATTGAAACTTATAAAACAGTACATTTCAATCATGCACAATTAAATGTATATCTAAGTTAATACTACTAAGTGATAAAGCCAAGATTTTAACCAAGTCTGACTCTAAAAATCCATGTTTTTTGGAAAAAATATATATATATATTTGTGTGTGTGTATATGCCTCATTTGAACCAGAACTTGAAGTCTGAAGATTTAGCATGGAGGAGGAAGAATAAAGTAGTGAAAAAGTGGACTGGGAATTAATAAAACTAGGGTAGTCTGACAAAGACATGTGTAGCAGAAGTGTGGAAGGGGGAATGAGAGCCTTGAGGGGATTTACTGATCACTAAGTTTTAAAGACTTCTCAAACACCTCTCAAAGCTTCACTAGTGGTTGGGGTCTCAGCTCCCACCATCCCTTCTCAGTGGGACACTCCTTAAACACCCGATCCCACGTGGCAGCGCCACTCATAACCTTCTTGGCAAAGGCCCTGTTAAAAACACTATTTTATTTTCTTCTCAGCCATCAACCCTATCTGAAAGTATCCTGTTGATTTCCAGGTTTACAAAGTCATTTTCTGTCTTGCCTTGCCTAGCTCACTACTGTTTTCCAGCACTTAGAATACTGCCAGCCACGTAGGAGGCACCTGCGTATGCTGAACGAATGAGTAAGTGAATCCATCTGTTTCTATTTTAGGTTTTGCCTTGACTTTGGGGCTCAACAATCTCCCCAAATACCATTTGCAAAAACCTTTTTCCCTTAATTTCTAATCCCATGTCTGTTAACAAGGAAACTAAATCCAGATGTTTCTGAATCATCTGCCCTGGATTCACCAGAATTTGGTGTTATAAGAGCTGAGTTATGGAGCTATTCCTTTAGTAAGCCAGTGCCCAGAGAGAGAAACAAGCAACCCCCAGAGATATTAAACAGAGGGAAAAAAGAGCTTGAACATCTCTAAGTTGTATTTCCAGCTGGAATTTTGACAGTTTTGGTGGGGAATGGAAGTGGTATCTAGTAACCTCTCCCTTTAGTATTCTTTGCCAACACAGGGCAAGCTCTCCTGGACTAAGAAAGCTCATGCTCTCCAATGTGTAGTGAAACCTTCTACATGAAGCTTACACCCTTAGATAATGACAAAGCAGGCTGCTACTTCCCATCCTCATTATTAACTTTGATACATTGTTTTGGAAGCAGAAGTCTGGTGGGGATATTAGGACAGTTTTGTTATCCAGTAATAGATCTTCCAAGGCAAGATCTAAAGACAGAATAAGTCTGTTTGGGAACTGCCAACCCAGTTTTTTGTTTTTGTTTTCGTTTGGGGGATGTATATGTATGTACGTGTTTTAGTACAGGTTTGAAGAATGAATGTGAGCTTTCAAACAAGGCAAATTTGTGTTTCAATTCCACTTCTACTTACTGGTAGTATCCTTGGGGTGTTACATAAATTTTCTGAGCCTCTGTTTCTTTATTTTTTAAAACTGAGTTAAAATAATATAGAGCTGTTATAATGATGAAATGAGATTTTTTTTTTTTTTTGGTGAAGAGCTTGTCAAAACACCTAGTACATATTAGAAATATTAGAAGACAGAGAAAATATTTTTTTAAATGAGTAAGGGAGGCGGGGAGAGAGAGAAGAGGGGAAAAAAGGAAGGAAAGGAGGGAGGGAGGGAGGGAGGAAGGAAGAAAGGAAAGAAGGGAGGGAGGGAGGAAGGAAGATAGGCAGTTGTATGTTGGTAAATGTTTAACAATTTAGAAACTGGTTCTGTGATGGTAAATAAATAAACCTGGAAGGGTAGCGTTTGCCAGTTTCCGTGGTATAATATGCCCATCATGGCCAATTACAAGCCTTCCATGTAAGGTCAACCAGCTCACAACATTTCTGAAAATTTAATAATTCTTTTAAGCTAGTACAGGGGGGGGATGTACCTGTATACTACTGAAGAACTGCTACAAAAGGCCAGGGATGTGGAGAAGAAAAACAGTGGTCAGCCAGCCTTTGTGGTGGATTCAAAATATAGTTTCAATTCAAATTAAGTCCACAAATATTAATTTATACCTTTTTAAAAAGGATGGTATACTTGAAGCTGTAATATGAAATGGGCTTTCAAAAACATCATTTATTTTACACCCTGAGTCTGGTATTTGGGTGTTCTAAGATTTATAAGGAAAAGTCAAACATAAATCTGAACTCATAAACAGGGCCACTTTGCAGGCTCTAACTAATGATCTGCCTGATCTATTTTTAAAGAACCTTCTGAGCTGCTAAAGTGAATTCCACTCAGCGATATGCTGAGTTCTCAAGCAGCTTCTCCAGGATAAAATGCAAAGACACTCTTAATAGGGAATTGTATTTTGACCATTCATTGATTTATACTTCAGTGTTTCATTTGCTTATTTCACAACCAATTTTTTAGTAACAATCCAAGGGAAAGAGGCATATGGCAGGTAAGTTTTAAGGTGGGGTCTGGAGAGTCAACATTATCATAGATGTTAGGTCACTGGAAAGAAGTTGGCCTGAGTGAAGTATGGCTCTGGTGGGTCCTGAGCCACGAGGAAATGATGAGAGGATCTGGGTCCCGAGCACAAGGGTTGCTACAAGAACCGGTCCTATATAGAAATGCTGAGTTTTTGTGTGTTTTTTTTGTTTTGTTTTTTTATCTTTTTTTTTCCAGAAATTCTCTCATGAAAATAAAAACCTTGCTGTCATTTAATAATTTATAATACAAATACACAAAACTTGTAACATATTATAAATAGGAAACTGCAGGGTAAGTGAGCATGAATTAGGTAGGGGTTATGTTCTAGAAAGAGGCTGTCATGAGCAGTAAAAAATTTTTTTTTAATTTTTGAATTTCATTTTATTTTTTTATACAGCAGGTTCTTCTTAGTCATCAATTTTATACACATCAGTGTATACATGTCAATCCCAATCGCCAAATTCATCACACCACCATCCCAACCACTCCACGGCTTTCCCCCCTTGGTGTCCATAACGTTTGTTCTCTACATCTGTCTCAACTTCTGCCCTGAAAACTGGTTCATCTATATGATTTTTCTAGGTTCCACATACATGCATTAATATACGATATTTGTTTTTCTCTTTCTGACTTACTTCACTCTGTATGACAGTCTCTAGATCCATCCACGTCTCAACACATGACCCAATTTTGTTCCTTTTTATGGCTGAGTAATATTCCATTGTATATACGTACCACATCTTCTTTATCCATTTGTCTGTCGATAGGCATTTAGGTTGCTTCCATAACCGGGCTATTGTAAATAGTGCTGCAATGAACATTGGGGTGCATGAGTCTTTTTGAATTATGGTATTCTCTGGGTATATGCCCAGTAGTGGGAGCAGAATGGTAAACGGGAAGTGTTTCCTTAGTTTTTCTTTCAGATTTTTCATCATTAGTGTATAGGAATGCAAGAGATTTCTGTGCATTAATTTTGTATCCTGGAACATTACCAAATTCATTGATTAGCTCTAGTAATTTTCTGGTGGCATTTTCAGGATTCTCTATGTATAGTATCATGTCATCTGCAAACAGTGACAGTTTTACTTCTTTTCCAATTTGTATTCCTTTTATTTCTCTTCCTTCTGTGATTGCCGTGGCTAGGACTTCCAAACTATGTTGAAGAATAGTGGTGAGAGTGGACATGCTTGTCTTGTTCCTGATCCTAGAGGAAATGCTTTCAGTTTTTCACCATTGAGAATGATGCTTGCTGTGGGTTTGCCATATATGGCTTTTATTATGTTGAAGTAGGTTCCTACCATGACCACTTTCTGGAGAGTTTTTATTATACATGGGTGTTGAATTTTGTCAAAAGCTTTTTCTGCATCTATTGAGATGATCATATGGTTTTTATTCTTCAATTTGTTACTGTGGTGTATCACATTGATTGATTTGTGTATATTGAAGAATCCTTGCATTCCTGGGATAAATCCCACTTGATCATGGTGTATGATTCTTTTAATGTGTTGTTAGATTCTGCTTGCTAGTATTTTGTTGAGGATTTTTGCATCTATATTCATCAGTGATATTGGTCTGTAATTGTTTTTGTAGCATCCTTGTCTGGTTTTGGTATCAGGGTAATGGTGGCCTCATAGAATGAGTTTGAGAGTGTTCCTTCCTCTGCAATTTTTTGGAAGAGTTTCAGAAGGATGGGTGTTAGCTCTTCTCTAAATGTTTGATATAATTCACCTGTGAAGCCATTTTGTTTTGTTAGAAGATTTTTAATCACAGTTTCAATTTCATGACTTGTGATTGGTCTGTTCACATTTTCTATTTCTTCCTGGTTCAGTCTTGGGAGGTTATACCTTTCTAAGAATTTGTCCATTTCTTCCAGGTTGTCCATTTGATTGGCATAGAGTTGCTTTTAGTAGTCTCTTAGGATGCTCTGTATTTCTGCAGTGTCTGTTGTAACTTCTCCTTTTCCATTTCCAATTTTACTGATTTGAGTCCTCTCCCTCTTTTTCTTGATCAATCTGGCTAATGGTTTATCAATTTTGTTTATCTTCTCAAAGAACCAGCTTTTAGTTTTATTGATCTTTGCTATGGTTTTCTTTGTTTCTGTTTCATTTATTTCTGCTCTGATCTTTATGATTTCTTTCCTTCTGCTAACTCTGGGTTTTGTTTGTTCTTTCACTAGCTCCTTTAGGTGTAACATTTGATCGTTTGAGATTTTTCTTGTTTCTTGAGGTAGGCTTGTATAGCTATAAACTTCTCTCTTAGAACTGCTTTTGCTGCATCCCATAGGTTTTGGATCATAGTGTTTTCATTGCTATTTGTCTCTAAGTATTTTTTGATTTCCTCTTTGATTTCTTCAGTGATCTCTTGGTTATTTAGTAATGTATTGTTTAGCCTCTATGTGTTTGTGTTTTTTACATTTTTTTTCCGTGTAATTGATTTCTAATCTTATAGCGTTGTGGCAGAAAAGATGCTTGATATGATTTCAATTTTCTTAAATTTACTGAGGCTTGATTTGTGACCCAAGACGTGCTCTATTCTGGAGAATGTTCCATGCGCACTTGAGAAGAAAATGTAATCTGCTGTTATTGATGGAATGTCCTGTAAATATCACTTAAATATGTGTCATTTAAAGCTTCTGTTTCCTTATTTATTTTCATTTTGGATGATCTGTCCATTGGTGTAAGTGAGGTGTTAAAGTCTCCCACCATTATCGTGTGACTGTTGATTTCCTCTTTTAGAGCTGTCAGCAGTTGCCTTATGTATTGAGGTGCTCCTATGTTGGGTGCATATATATTTATAATTGTTATATCTTCTTCTTGGATTGATCCCTTGATCATTATGTAGTGTCCCTCCTTGTCTCTTGTAACATTCTTTATTTTCAAGTCTATTTTCTCTGATATGAGTATAGCTACTCCAGCTTTCTTTGGATTTCCATTTGCATGGAATATCTTTTTCCATCCCCTCACTTTCAATCCTATGTGTCCCTAGGTCAGAAGTGGGTCTCTTGTAGACAGCATATAGATGGGTCATTTTTGTATCCATTCAGCAAGCCTGTGTCTTTTGGTTGGAGCATTTAATCCATTCACGTTTAAGTTAATTATCGACATGTATGTTCCTATGACCATTTTCTGAATTGTTTTTGGTTTGTTTTTGTAGGTCCTTTTCTTCTCTTGTATTTCCCACTTAGAGAAGTTCCTTTAATATTTGTTGTAGATCTGGTTTGGTGGTGCTGAATTCTCTTAGCTTTTGCCTGTCTGTAAAGCTTTTGATTTCTCCATTGAATCTGAATGAGATCCTTGCTGGGTAGAGTCATCTTGGTTGTAGGTTCTTCCCTTTCATCACTTTTAAGTATATCATGCCATTCCCTTCTGGCTTGTAGAGTTTCTGCTGAAATATCAGCTCTTAACCTTATGGGAGTTCCCTCGTATATTATTTGTCATTTTTCCCTTGCTGCTTTCAATAATTTTTCTTTGTCTTTAACTTTTGCCAGTTTGATAACTATGTGTCTCGGCGTGTTTCTCCTTGCGTTTATCCTGTATGGAACTCGCTGCGCTTCCTGGACTTGGGTGGCTATTTCCTTTCCCATGTTAGGGAAGTTTTCGACTATAATCTCTTCAAATATTTTCTCTGGTCCTTTCTCTCTCTCTTCTCCTTCTGGGACCCCTATAATGCGAATGTTGTTGCGTTGTCCCAGAGGTCTCTTAGGCTGTCTTCATTTCTTTTCATTCTTTTTTCTTCAGTTTTTTCCACAGCAGTGAATTCCACCATTCTGTCTTCCAGGTCAATTATCCAGTCTTCTGCCTCAGTTATTCTGCTATTGATTCCTTCTAGCGTAGTTTTCATTTCAGTTATTGTATTGTTCATCTCTGTTTGTTTGTTCTTTAATTCTTCCAGGTCTTTCTTAAACATTTCTTGCATCTTCTTGATCTTTGCCTCCATTCTTTTTCCGCGATCCTGAATCATCTTCACTATCATTATTCTGAATTCTTTTTCTGGAAAGTTACCTATCTCTGCTTCATTTAGTTGTTTTTCTGGGGTTTTATCTTGCTCCTCATCTGGTACACAGCCCTCTGCCTTTTCATCCTGTCTATCTTTCTGTGTATCTGAGTTTTTGTTTTTACCTTATTTTTAATTAAAAAGAAAGAAACCTGTATCCTTAATGTTTGAGTGATACTGGGCAAATCACTTACCCATTCTGATTCTGTTAATTTACCTATAAAAGGGCGTGAAACATCAATAAATTCTTGTAAGTTTTTAATGAGGTAACATAAGCATCTGGGATGAGGCAAGGTGTAGCCCAATGACCCTCTCCTTGTTTTCTTAGATTTCTTTCTCCTTTATACATTTTCTCTGTAAGGAACAAATGGAAGGAAATGAGAAGCGTTTCATGATGGAGACAGTAAGACAAGTAAATGCCAAATGTGTGTGTTTGTGTGTGCGCACATGTGCAAATTGATATATGGATGTGTGACTTCAACTCAGTAGGTGGAAGATGCTTTTTTTACAACCACTTGGTTTTATTTAATTCCTTAGACGGTACCAGGCTAGGTTAGGAAACTCTTGACACACACCCTGCCTTTTAGAGCCTATTTCAGAGGTTTTAAATCTCCCAGAAGAAACCAGCCCTCACCCTGCCACCCCCAGTTTTCAGCTTCTTTTCCTTCTGCTCTAAATATAATAAAAAGTTACTGTAAGAAAATCCATGACCTTAAGAAAAACAGGGATCTCAACCAGGTCTCACAGAAACCAGGAGCATCCCCACAATCTGGCCTCCAGGAAGAACAGAGATGGTCACACATCTAGGCCTCAGGGACTTGGAGACAAACACCTTCAGGTACAGGAAGGTCACCTGGATTCCAGCAGACACCATTCACACAAACACAATGTACATGTCTGGGCATCCACACACTGCCCAGCAGGCACCTGTGCCTCTCCTGAAATGGGGTTGACTGGTCTCTCTTCACCCTGACTCTACCACTGTCCCTGTTCCTGCTTTTCCTTCTCTGCTGTCTGCTCATCTCCAATAGGGAAAATCTTATTATCAAGGTGGTCACTGTTATGCCACTGGCCAGCCCTTCCCTGCCACCCAGTGTCTGCTGGCCAGTTGACAGTCTTTGAGTTATATGTCCACTCCAAGCAAATCAACCTTGGCCAAGTGCTGAGTTCACACCTGGCACTGGCAAAGTTTTCTAGATGAGTGGGAACTCCAACAAAGTGGCCAGTGTGGCAACATCTGAAACAAGGACTTGCCAGGGAACTACCTTATCTCCTTATCTCTCTAAATTCCTTTTACAAGATAAGCAAACTGTCTCTTGTCCATCTCTGCATCCCCAACAGAAATTAACAGGTACTGCAGGAATGCTTTTAAAATCCAATTTTACTGATTTTTTCACTAGGTTGATTTTAGCTTCTCATTAATTCTGACTCTGGTTTGGAAAGAGCGTATTTGTGCCTGTGATATGTGTGTTTATCCATGTACTACAAACAGAATGACATACCTTAGAAATGCTTTATAATCCTTTATAGAAAATAAAATGGCAAGCAAAGGGTCTGGGTATAGTTTAAAAACAAATTTTAAATAGGATGCTTTAGGGCTTCTCATCTGGAGAGAACTTTAAGTAGACATAGCACATCTTCCTTCATTTATTAATTTTTCTTACAGAGCTGTGGAATATATTGATAGCTATAACCCGGTTTCCATACTTAGATATTCAACTGAAGCCCATTTATTTTACAAATACAACATATAGGTGCTTGTTATTCACGCTTTACCTTCTCAGCCTACTTCTTGAAGAGTTACCTTGAATGGGTTCAGATTATCAGAAGATAACCTTTCTGATAAGGAAAGATTGTTATGTCACAAAATCTTATTGGCTGGAGATCTCAGCTCTTGCTGGTCGTATCACTCCAGTGTGATAAATGGGCAAAGGCACCAAGAACCACAGTTGTACTGATTTTTGTTGTACTTATCATACTGAATCATAACATTGATTTGTACTCTTCAGTCACACTGATCTCCTCTGTTCATCTTAATACCCCCATCAAGATGCTAGCTGTATAGCAGAATTCAATAAATCTTTTCTAGATAAATCTTCAAATACACGAATGTGCTAACCAGTGAATGAAAGTGCTTTCTCACATTATTATTATTGTTAGACTTTGATCTTATTCCTTTCTTCACCTTCATTTATTCATACTAGGTAGGGTTGCCAGATATAGCCAATACAGATAGAGGACACCCAGTTAAAATGGAATTTCATACAAACAATTTTTTTTTTTTTTTTTTTTTGTGGTACGCGGGCCTCTCACTGTTGTGGCCTCTTCCGTTGCGGAGCGCAGGCTCCGGACGTGCAGGCTCAGCGGCCATGGCTCACGGGCCCAGCCGCTCCGCGGCATGTGGGATCTTCCCAGACCGGGGCACGAACCCGTGTCCCCTGCATTGGCAGGCGGACTCTCAACCGCTGTGCCACCAGGGAAGCCCCATATAAACAATTTTTTAATGTGTTGTATGTCCCATGTGAATTTGTTGTTTATCTGCATATTTAACTGAGAGTCCTGTATTTTAACTGGCAACCCTAATACATGTCAACAGCCCTAATCATTTAAGTCTATTTTCGGGCTACAGTTTTTCTCACCCCCACCCCAACTCTGACCACCCCCATCCCATGCACCCCTGGCCCTCACAACGTGGATCACACTGGGATAGGCTGGAATGTCAGCCAGAATGGCTCTTGCTTTAATGAAAGGAGAAGCAGGCCTTCTGCCCTGCCTAAAAGTGAGCAAGGTCTCCAAAAGCTTCCTAAAGAAAACAAGGGCTGCCAAGGAGAAGTGAGGCATCCCGACGTGGAACACTTGCCTCTTTTGTCTAAAACAAAGAAAAGAGCTATTCAGAAACCAAATTGATTAAAATTGAGGGAAATTGCCAGACCACTGATAATTGCAGCAAAAGGGCAGTGGTCACGCCAACTGATTGTCACTTCAGAGGGAGTTGTGCACCAACAGCCAATCAAGGGCATTAGTGAGAAGCAACCTTTTAGTGACCCACAATTCCCCCCTCGGGAAGCATTTCACACAAGACTTTAAGGCCAGGCCAAAGCATTTTCCGCACCATATTTACCTTTAATTCCCAAACCTAGGGTAACTGAAAATCATTCAGTCTCTAAATGTCTTTCACATGCTTAAGAGATGAATGAGACTGTCCTCCACCACCACGGCTCTCTTCATTAACCAGCCTTTGAAATACAGCAAGTGGCTGAGACCTCGTGCCCCCTGCGCCACAGTGGGATTCTGGTTACCCACCGTCCTGCACCCCCATCAGACAGTTCAGAAATGCTACTTCTGTGCAACACCATGAAAACCTGAGCACTTGTCTGGTTTGTATTTTTTGCTCCTACGTCCTCTCACCATGGAGCTTTGACAAAAATTAATCTCTCCTCAGTTTTAAAAGGAATCTATATTTGTAAATTCGGTGAAAGAATTTTGACCTGGGATCTGGGAGACTGGTGGTCTCCCAGACTGGTGGTCCTGGCTCAGCCACAGACATGCTGAATGGTTTCTGGAAAGCTGTAGAATATTTGTAGATAGCAACTTTCTCATTGAGAAAATAACAAAGTTGGACGTGGTCCACAGGTCAAAACTGTGCTAATGATTGCAATACCTGGGAATGCCAAAGGAAAAGTACTATGTAGATATAAAATTTAATAAATATGTAAACATAATTTTAAATAATAGGCTTAAAATAATATATATTAAATATTTATATATTTTTAATAAAAAATATATAAATATTTTTCTTCAAATTGCCATATATATGGCCATATACATATATATACATACTGTATGTGTATATATATATACTGTATGTATATATGTGTGTGTGTATATATATGTATATATAATAAAATATGGCAATTCCAAAGGGGGGTGAAATACACATATTTGTGTGTCTGGGATCAGTATTGTAAATAAGCTCTCTGGGTGACCCTGAAGATTAGACAGGTCTAGAAGTCACTAGAGAAAAAGGTCATCAGTCTTTTCCTGGTTAGCATTCCATGATAGGAATGTTGAGTGTTTTTTCTTCCTACCTATTCCCAGGAGCCTGGAGGCTGTGCATGGAACGGAGTGAGTGAACCAGGGTCTCCAAAGATGTCTAAGAGGTCAAAGGGGTCCACACTAAGAAGGGAAGAGGAGGTGCCCTCTGTCTCCCAACCAGGAAATCCACCACACTTGCTAGAAGGGCACTTCCTTAGAGCAGAAGTAAGGGCGAATACCCTGGTTGCCTCCAGGGACAGGCTGGGGTCAGTTTAGAGCTTTCTACCACCCCTGCCCTGACCTGTGGCACAGGAGGCTTTGTTTGAAGAAGGGCTGCCTTATGATTTAAATTAGGCCATGAAGATCAGTTCTGCATGTGGATTTGATGTTCTGATTACAGATTTCCCACCATTTAGGAATCCATATCTCCATTCTCTAGAAGCACTTACCCTGTGGAAAGGGGGCTAAGTTGCTGACAGTCTCCGAAATCTGGCCCCAGAGGAACCGCCAAACTATGTAACTTTGACCTCTTCTCTGCACCTTTCAGTGCTTCTGAGGTCTTACCTGTAAATTAGGATGTTGGCTGATATTTGTAAGGTCCTTACTAGCTACAGAAGGATGCAAAATGAATTTTTAAAAAACTTCTGTGGCCACCATTTAGATAGTCTAATTAAAAGATATATATATATACATATATTATGTATATATGTATCATTATTTAATGATATTTAGTTTCTAGTGACAAAAAAGACACAAACTGAGTATATATATAAGTAATGAAATGGCTGCATATTGTAACACATCCATGCACAGACGTTTAAAAGCCATTTCAAAAGGTGAACTCTATCTATTGCCCTTGAGGGATGTCCATAATGAGTTGTAAAAGTAAGAAATTTATAGAGAATTTAAGCAAGTCAAAGAAATATGTGTGTATATGAATTTCATGCTTTTAACAAAAAGCACCAAAAGTGTTTGTCTATATGTTTTACATGTATATTGAAAATGGATGCAAAGATGCCCATCATGCTATTAATACTGGTTTCCTAGAGGGACAAAGGATGGGCTGAAGAAATATTATTAGCTATTCTTTTCATCGCTTCAAACGGATTCACTGGTGGTAGTGAAGACAAGTTTCTGTTGCAATTTTTGGAAGATTAGATAGATAGATAAACCCAAACAGCTTTCCTTATCACAGCTCTTCTCCTAGGAAAGGCACAGGAGGTGTGGGTAGAAATTAAAAATCTGATTCACCCAAGCTACTGGAAAACATTCCCACAAAATCAGGTTTCTCCTCTCTTGATCTCCATTGCCACTGCCCTGGGGGCTCACCATCTCCTGCCAGTGTTGCCGCATCAACCTCTTAACTAATGTCTTTGCTCTCAGTTCCACCCATGCATTTTTCACATTGCTGCCAATGAAATATTTCTCACATCTGCTTGTGTCACTCCCCTTCTTGAAAGCATTCAGTGACTTCCCACTGTGTATAGGATACAGTCTACACTCTTTAGTAGAACAAACTAGGCTCATTACAATCAAGTTCTAAATTTTTTTTGTTCAATTTTATCTACAGGCATTTCTTTTTCATATTCTATGCTCCAGACATTGAACTGTTCATCATTTGCTGTTGTTTGTTTTTAAAATATTTATTTTACTTTTAAAAATTTATTTATTTATTTTTGGCTGCACTGGGTCTTCGGCCCTGCACGCAGGCTTTCTCTAGCTGCAGCTAGCGGGGGCTACTCTTCGTTGTGGTGAACAGGCTTCTCATTGCGGTGGCTTCTCTTGTTGCAAAGCACGGGCTCTAGGCACACAGGCTTCAGTAGTTGTGGCTCGCGGGCTCTAGAGAGCGGGCTCTAGAGCGCAGGCTCAGTAGCTGTGGCTCATGGGCTTAGTTGCTCCGTGGCATGTGGGATCTGCATGTGGGATCTTCCCGGACCAGGGCTCGAACCCATATCCTCTGCATTGGCAGGCAGATTCTTAACCACTGTGCCACCAGGGAAGTCCTTGCTGTTGTTTTTAAGACATCTTTTGCCTTTTCATGGCTTAATGTTGTTTCATATGCTATTTCCCTTCAGTCTGAATTGGGTTCTCTCTATACATTTCTGGTGAACTCTTCCATATCCTTCAAGTCCCAATCTAGATATCCTCACCTGCGAAAAAGTTAATTTGTATATTGGAACCCACAAAATGAAGGCCACCCCAGTGACCCAGCCAGCATCATATATCTAAACCTAGGTCAGCCTGCACTTATGGAAAACCTAACATATACCAATTACAGTCTTCCAATTCAGCTTTAGCTAGCTTACCTTACCCTAGAAGATAGGACCTGTTAGCCTTATAAGGAAATCCCAACTGCCTAGCCAATCATGCCTTGGTTTTGTGTTGCCTCTTTTAATGCTCTGTAAAACTCGCTCTAGGGGCTTCCCTGGTGGCACAGTGGTTGAGAGTCTGCCTGCCGATGCAGGGGACATGGGTTCGTGCCCCGGTCCTGGAAGATCCCACATGCCGCGGAGCGGCTAGTCCCGTGAGCCATGGCCGCTGAGCCTGCGCGTCCAGACCCTGTGCTCCGCAATGCGAGAGGCCGGAACAGTGAGAGGCCCACGTACCGCAAAAAAAAAAAAAAAAAAAAAAAAAAAAAAAAACTCGCTCTTGCCCCAAATCCCTTAGGAACATTGCTCCACTACTTGTAAAACACTTGTATTCCCCCAACCATGGATTGTTTTCCCTTGAATAAAGGACATCAAACACGTTACTATATTGTTTTATTTTTGTCATTTGACACCTGTATAAAGACTATCTTTAATGCCACCCTCAAGAGTGAGTCATCCATACTCTTACAACATCCATAGAATATCTCTATTCTAAAGCTTACTACTATTCTCTTGGCAATTTATATACTTACCTTTATCTTCCTAGAATGAAAACTCCACTGCACAATGCTCAATGAATTTTGCATAAATTATATTTACCTCTAATCTTTCTGAAATATTTTAAAATATTGCAGCAAAAAAACAGATTATAGATTCCAAAGGATAAGACTGGTAGTTTAAAATCTGTTTTCAAATGACCAAGTGAGTACATGATTAAATATTGATAACATAAAAGGAACACCCACCTGTGCTAATTATTACCATTTTAATGATTGCTTCATTTGGTTACTACCACCCCCAAAACTCTTGGAATACCTCTCTTCTACCTACTCCCCCACAAAACAGTGTGAGGTAGATGAAATAACATTCTCTTGGGCACCAAAAGTTTGAAAGTTTTAAATCCTGATTCTGTTTCTTTGGACTGTTTGAGATCTAGCACACTCTTGACTTTTCTGTACCTCACTGTGCTCATCTATTCAATGGGGACAGTGATAAACGACTGCTTCACAGGGTGATTGTGAAGTTGAACCAACAAGAATGTTAAAGTTCTACATGAACCTAAGTTGTTGTTACTTTTTTTAGAAGCTGCCCTTCCTCCTACAATATTCATTTGCCTCTTCTCTGATCATTCTTCTGATGGGAAATCAGAGGAGCAATCATGGTCATCCTGAGAAAAAGCATAACATGTACACCTAGCTCATTTAAGGAAACCTGTTAGATCAAAATGAAGATGTCCCACACCAAGCATTATCAGGCAATTATTTTCTGCAACAAAAATATTCATTCTGCAAAAGTATCATTATCTGCTTCATTTAAGTATCAAAGTCTTCAGAATGCATACAATATCTTAAATTACAAAAAAAATCACTTCACACACACACACTTTCAATCAGTTAGATCAAGGCTTTCCCTTCCAATTTCTTCTATGAACACCATTTTCTTCCACTCCACAGAGGCAGAGTGAAAGTGAAATTTGCTGAGACTTGGAGATAGGCTAATTTTGGTTGCAATCAGGGCTCTAACACTTACTATGCGCAAAGTATTTAAGTTCTCTGAGCCTCCATTTCTAAATTAGTCAAAAGGATTTACTACCTAGCTTGCAAGGTTATTAAGAAAATAGAATAAAATACATAAAGTGCCTGGCACATAATATGTGCTCAAAAATAACAGCTACTATTTTTAATATGTTTCATCATCATACGCTTTAAATATCTTCTCTAAATCAAAAAGCTGGTCAGTTTTGATGCAAGCAGGAAGTCGGAGACCTCTGTCACACACAAATTAGTCAATGTGTAAAAGACAAAAACCCAAAACATTATCCTCTTTAATGATATTTCCCAAGTATACTCTGAGACGCTAATGTTTAATCACAGCTAAAACTTGATTGGGTTACAACTCTGGTCCTAGGACAAAGCAGGAAGAACTGTATTAATAATAATTATCAGTATTCATTAGGTAAATGGAATAGAAAACAGGTATGAACAGCGTTCCAGGAAAGACAGTTTCATAGACTGATATTGTCGATGAAATATCAGTTTCTTACTGTTTAAAAGTCATTGATTCTAATTAATCTGGGAGACAGGATGGTGATTGGACTATAGTCTCTGCTATCTGGCTGGGTTCAAATCCCAGCTTTGCCACTTCCCACCTATGTGAGTAGAAATTAGTCCTGTCAAAAAGGAACTCAAAAGGGGACACCACTGTCAGACGGGGAATCTACACCAAAAGGAACAACAGTCATTGAGAATTTACCATGTGCCAGACATTCAATGGTTATGCTATGTATTGATACCTTATCTATGTGAAATAGCCCAATGAGGTGGACACAGTTATTAGCCCTATTTTTAGGAAGAAAAATCTGTGATGCAGAGAGGTTATATAAATCCTCCAATGTCACACAGTCCGAAATGACAAACCCATGCACAGAGCCTGTGCACATTGCCACAATCATTATCTCATTGGTCATTAAAAAGAACTGGATATGATGTGTTAGAAACGTTTGCCTTTCAAATGTTGGTTGTCCATACACATATAAATCAAAAATTTGCAATTGTTGTATCATAAATTTGAACAGAATCTCAGCGCACTTGCAGGCACTACACTGGCTCTGTGTCCAAAGCATCTATTACCCTTGAAATGTATTTCAGCTTAATTGTACTATATAGCCAAAGAGACTTCTTATGTCATGAGTGATGTCATGAGTGACTTTCAGTGGTCGGTAAACAGCATTATACACTGACTACCAAAGAAGAGAAAACAGACCTAGAGTTCGGCTGACATAACTTTTTCATGCCACATCGAAGAAGACTGAGGTGCAATATAATTGAATAAAACCCTACCAATATGGACACAAACTACTTTCATGGCAGAGCTGAAACTTGAATTTTGAACTCTTGACTCACAGTCTGGAAAACTGTTCAACTGCACAAAACCTCAGCAAAGGGGAATGAACAACATTTAAGAATACTCATAACACTGCAATTTCCTGTTCAATTTCCAGCCATCTTCGTTAGACTTTGGGCCCTTAAAGGTCTCATGATTAACGTATTCAGCATCCCCAGATGCCCCGGTTTTGGTAAATAGAAGACGGTCAATAGATTTTTGATGAATGAGTGAAAGGAAAAGGAGGTCATATTTAAGAATGGTTATCTGTTGGCAGACTAATAACATGAATTAGATTTCTCCTCGTCAGCCACCCCTAGAGAGCTTTATTTGCACCAACCTCATGGAACTAGCTTCAGTCTATGTGTACTCAGGTAGCTCTTCCGCTAGCATAGAAACTTCCTGATGGCACACACTTTGTTTCCTTTGTGTTTCCCCGCAAAGCACACACGCCCCCACCGATAATCCTAGCCTAATGCCTGTCACATTTTAGGTGCTCATGACATGTTTATTGAATAGAACTGAATCTATAATCAAAAGGTTAACCAGAATGATCTGGCAAGGACGCTTTTTTTTTTTTAATTGGGGTATAGTTGTTTTACAGTGTTGTGTTAGTTTCTGCTGTACAGCGAAGTGAATCAGCTATATGTATACATATATCCCCTGTTTTTTGGATCTCCTTCCCATTTAGCTCACCACAGAGCACTGAATAGATTTTCCTGTGCTATACAGCAGGTTCTTATTAGTTATCTATTTTATACATTAGTGTATATATGTCAATCCCAATCTCCCAATTCATCCCACCCTGCCCCCTTTCCCCCCTTCGTGTCCATGTATTTGTTCTCTACGTCTCTGTCTCTATTTCTGCCTTGCAAACAGATTCATCTGTACCATTTTTCCAGATGCCACATATATGCGTTAATATACGATAGGTCAAGGACATTTTCAATCCTAGCAATCCATAATTTTGGAGTGCTACAGAGGTATCTTCTACAACGTCCTCAGTTGCTTCTGTATCTTTTTACTAAGCCACCTGTGATCCAGACAGTCCATGGTGAGGGAATGCCCAAGAAAGACTCATGTATTTTCATCTATACCATTCCTTGGGATACCAAGCTTGGAAATAAATACTTCCTTTGCCAATGCGTTCTAAGACGGCATGTACTATACCCAGATGCCAGCAAGGGGATTTTAAACAATGGTGCAACATTGTTAATTTTATATTTATTTTCTTTTATTTATTTTACTTCATTTTTACTTTTCTTTATTCCTAAGAATGGTAAACATAGTAATTCTTGAATCCAATCAAATATATCTCAAGTTTTATTAAGCAGGGCCAAACTATATTCTTACATCAGAGGCCAAAATAAAGGGTCCTTACATTCTTCAGAGAATATCTAACATGAACCATACTTCTGATAGATTATGCCAGGATAACATGAGAATTGAGCTCATGATCTAAGATTTTTGCTGTATGGGAAAGTCAGAAAGCACTGGGTCTTTACAGTAAACTACTAGAAGGAGTCAGGATGCCCAGAAAACTGAATTCCTGCCAGAGTAAAACATTTTGTGTTATTTACAAGTGGGAGTTGTCAGGTCAGCTAAATCAATTATTCACCATTTGTTCAATTTGGCTTTGTATAAATCTTCATTTTCTCACACTGCAAATTCCCCATTTATCATGAAGACATGCACAGTCAGTAATGAGAGTAGAATGTCAAACATTAAACTGAGGACAGTTGCAAAATTTACAAGTTCTGCCTCCTCAGCTGGCTTCATTTCTCTGCATCTTTCCCTTGCCCAACAGCCGTTATGTAGCCTGATTTTCCAATGCAAGTCATAAGCAGAAGTACTATCTCATCACCCAATAAGCAAGAGTTGTACAACATTTTGTTTATGATTTGGAAACCAAGAATTCCAGCTGATACCTCACTTGGGAGGCTGGTGAGGGTTGTCAAAAACAAATAATAACTGTAATAATAGCTCTAACAACAACCATTTCTATTTTGCCTATTTTGTGGAAACAACTGTGCAAAGCACTTAACATATTTTATTTAATCCTGACAACACGCTATGAAGGTATTATTTATACCACTTTACAGCTGAATAAGCTGAGATTTGAGATGTTAAGAAGCTAGTTGAAGGTCACAGGTTAGTATTAGCAGAGGCAGGATTCTAGCAAACCAGATGCATCTGATAAATGGTAATTCTGATCCCATCCCTTCCTTCTCTTAATTTCTCTTCTTGAGCATGGGTCATCGGGCCTTTTTATCTCTCTGGCCACCATTGCTGAGCGCTCTAATTTCAGCAACATCTCTACCCCAAAGCCACTTTTGGGATGACCTTTTATTAACGACATGAGCCATTTATGAGAATATTTCTAAACTCTGACTTTGGAATCAATACCTGCTTATCAATCAACCGTAGGAAATTCTCTGCAGGAGCCCTGAGAAAGAAAATAAGACCTAAGAGGAAGCACCTGCATAATTAAAAAGGACAAGCCCCCTCACCCTTACAAGGCAAAAAGAAGGAGCAAAAAAGATTTTAAAATTGATGGAAAATTCAGTCCCAAAGACCCAATCCTGGACCACATGAATTATTTTATAGCTCTGAACCTTGAACTGAGTCACTTGAATCACTGGCATTTGCTGAAGAGCTCTGCTGATGCGTAGTGGGCACAGGGCTAACCCAGGGGACTTGGGGCTCTGAAGTCAGATTGGTGACTTGGGCCTGGGACAGGCATCTCTCACAGTGGATTGGAGCAATAGCGGTGGTCAGTACAATAGATGCAGCTCTTGTATCTCACATTTGCTGTATAAAGAAGCTTCTCTTCTTACCCACTTCTGGCTTTAAAAGGAGGCTGTAATGTAGAACTTTTTTTAAGAGCCACATTTCCTAGGTTCAAATTGTGGCTCCTCTGCCTACTAACCATGTGACTCTGTGAAAGTCATATACCCTCTGTAAGCCTCCGTCTCCCCATCCCTGAAATATTGGCAATCTTTCATAAGTACAAATGAAGCAGTGAGTCAGAGTAAAATTTTATCAGCTTTGTTGACTGCCAACAGATGGCAAGAATCATTGCTGACATATTATTGTATCTTTAGATTTCTGATGAACAACTGTATTTATGAAATGCATTTAGGAAACCAGTTCATAATTAGAGGAGCTTCCATACTGGGGTCTTGGAGAGCCTCACTGATTGCATATTATAGCTGTATATCAATATCAAGTTATCTACTACAGTAGTTTCCAAACTAGGTTCCCCTGGGCCTAGGGTGCCACAATGGAGCTTCAAAAATCTCTTGGGGGAATAGGAGAGGTGAGTGCCAGTGAATAGATGAGTTTCTTACCCTCCAACCCTTCTTTAGGCAAAGCATCTATGACATAATAAGAAATACATATTTGGCCTCTGCTCCAGTTCCTGAAACAGATCTCCTAAAACCCTTGTAATTTCCTGAGTGATGGGAGTGATAAGAAAGTCTTACACAAACCTCCTCAATCCCTTGAAATTTCCTGGGTTATAGGAGCTTCTTTTGTTTTAATGAGGAGACTCTTGGTGGGCTCCTGGATGGCTTCAGGCTAGGAGCTGGTCACCAGAAAAATCAAGCCATGACTGGAAGTTTAGAACTTTCAGCTCCACCTACCCCCAATCTCTGAGGAGGGGAGAGAGGCTAGAGATTGAGTTAAAATTCAGTCATGTTTATAGGATGATGCATTCATAAAAATTCCTAAACTACAGAGTTCAGAGAGCTTCTGAGTTGGTGAACACATCCACATGCCAGGAGGGTGGTGACCCCAACTCTACAGGGACAGAAGCTCCTGTGCTGGAGACCCTTGCAGAACGCACCCTCTATACCTCTTCATCTAGCTGTTCACTTGTGTCCTTTATAAGATCCTTTATAAGAAACCAGTCCATGTAAGCAAAGTGTTTCCCTGAGCTCTCTATTTTACCAAATTACCAAACCTGAAGAAGGGGTGGTGGGAACCCACAATTTTATAGCCAGTTGTTCATAAGTACAGGTGACAACATAGACTGGTGATTGGCATCTGAAGTGAGGTCAGTCTTCTGAGACTGAGCCCTTAACTTGTAGGGTCTGTGCTAACTCCAGGTAGATAGTGTAGGATTTGAATTAAATTGTAGGACGCCCAGCTGGTATCCAGAGTTGGGGTACTGGTGGTTGGTATCAGGAAAAATCCCACACATTTGGTGTCAGCAGTATTGTGAATAGAGAAACAGTTTTCCTTTCGTACCTTTACTATTATCTGCACCATGCATTGAGATTCTAAGTAATATTTTACTTGCTTTGGGGGACCTATTGATAGAAAAACGAACAGGAATAACAAAGGATTAATTCACTCCCAGAGTTAAGTGGCTTGGCCATGATCATGTTGAATGGGTTGGGACCACAAAATAGGACCCAGTTCCACCTCTAACTCCTATTACGGGTGCTGAGTTAATGTTATTGTGTGATTCCAGCTCTTTACCTTGGTCCAGCAGAGTCTGGTAATGCCCATTTGGAGGTTCAGGAGGTCACAGATGGGTTGTGAGGAAATAGCCTGAATGCTTCGTTCACTGGCTGGCTCTGGTGGGATGATTTTGAGGTGGTGAACTTAAGGGAACAAGGAGGAAAAAGTATAAAAAGCTTGGCATTGCTCCCTCAGCCCCTAGCTTCCTCCGCTGACTCATGTGGGGAACAAAAACACAGGAAAAAATACAGAATACCTGTGCCTTATTTCATAATGAAGCGGTCTTTAGGGCACCCTGGGAAGTAGTGACTAAGCTGTGAATCTTGAGACCAAGTGGAAGACCAGCACTTCTTGTAACATTTCTAAAGCCAGTCTTTTAACCCATATTTTTAAATGTTACCTAAGAAAACTTTAATAAAAGATTGATCGGAAAACAGAATGGCAGTTCCTCTAATAATTAAATACAGAATTACTATATGATCCAGGAATTCCACCCCTGGGCATATATTCAAAAAAACTGAAAGCAGGGTCTTTGAACAGATATTCACGCACCCATTATTCATAATGGCATTATTCACAATAGCCAAAAGGGGGAAGCAACCCAAGTGTTCATCAGTGGATAAATGGATAAGTAAAATGCGGTATACACATGCAATAGAATGTTACTCTGCCTTAAAAAGGAATGAAATCCTGACTCATGTTACAGCATGGATAAACCCTGAAGACGTTACACAAAATGAAATAAGCCAAACACAAAAGGGCAAATGCCCTATGATTCCACCTATATTAGGTACCTAGAGGAGTCATATTTGGAGACAGAAAGTAGAATGGAGGCTGCCAGGGGCTAGGAAGAAGGAGGAACAGATTGCTATTGTTTAATAGGTACAGAGTTTCAGTTTGGGAGGATGAAAAGTTTCCGGAAATGGATGGTGGTGATGGTTACACAGCACTGTGAATGTACTTAATGCCACTGAACTATACACTTCAAAATGGTCAAAATGACAAATTTTATGTTACGTATGTTTTAACACAATGAAAAAAAAAGATTAATTCTAGGCAGCTTTTTGAGAAGTACAGATATGTATATGGTATTTAACGAAGAAGAAAAATTCAAGGCGCTACACCCATATACACTTTGCCCTTTAACTCCATTCTGACACCTCCCAATTAGGACTTTATTACTGAGAGTACAGTAAACAGGATGCCCATTGGGGCGGGAACTGGATTTCTGGGGAAGGATCTTGGATTGAATCTTTTTAGGAAAAATCGCATAACTCTGATTTATTATTAGTATCTTAATGCTGTGAGTTATTTTAAAGAGATATCACTTTTCTCAGCTGCCACCTGGAGGGAAGAAGTGGCTCAGACCTCAGGAATGGTCACTTGTAAGCACACCGGAGACATGGCCCCTTCCTGCCACTCCGTACACAACAGCTCTCACAGCACATTGTTCAGGGATATCCTTATCTTTTTATGGAAAGCCTAGAAGAGAAACAAGGGCCCCTTCCTATGAGGCTGTGGAGAGGGAAAACATGAAATCAGTGTATGCAAAACTGCTCAGCAAGTCCCTCGCACAAAGCAGGCACCCAAGGAGTATTCCAGAACTTAGACAGGAACTGTCTACTATATCCCAGTATTTTCACATTTATCCAAAAGTAATAATCAAGTATCTATCATGTGCCTGGCTCTTTACAAATCACAGATGGTAAAACAATGAATCAAAGTCTCTGCTTTCATTCTAGGAGGAGGACAGAGAATATACAAATAACTACACACTGCCTGTGGAAATAACGGATAAGAAGAAAGATAAAGAAGCAAAGTAAGAAGGAAAGAGAGTAGTGGGGAAGGGTGTCCTTTTTTCTGGAGCCACTTGGGAAAACTCTTAACATCAGATGACATTTGAACAGAGACCTGAAAGGCAGGTCTTTGTATACAGACAGATGCATGAAAGGCAGACTGGGCAGTGGGAGCAGCAGGTAAAATTCCCTCTGGTGGGGACAGGCTTAGAAAGTTGCCTAGAAGCCACTGTGGCTAGAACAGAGTAGGAGACAGTAGGAGTGTTGGAATATGAGGTCAGAGAAGTGTGTAAGTGTGTGCAAGTGCATGTGTGTGCGGATTATGTAGAGCATGGCTTAGAAAATGTCTTCTGCAAAAAGCCATTAGCAAATATTTTAGATTTGTGGGCCATACAGTCTCTGTTGCAGGCGTTCAGCTCTGCGGTTGTAGTGTGGAAGCAGACATAGAAAAAAGCTAAACAAATGAGCAATAAAAACAAAACAGGAAAAGTCACAAAGGCAATGGTGAGGACATTGGCCTTCATCCTGTACGACACAAAGTCACTGGAGGAAAAATCAAAAATCACCTAGGAACAAATGACAATGAAAACATAATGACCCAAAACCTATGGGATGCAGCAAAGGCAGTTCTAAGAGGGAAGTTTATAGCAATACAATCCTACCTCAAGAAACAAGAAACATCTCAAATAAACAACCTAACCTTACACCTAAAGCAATTAGAGAAAGAAGAACAAAAAAACCCCAAAGTTAGCAGAAGGAAAGAAATCATAAAGATCAGATCAGAAATAAATGAAAAAAAAATGAAGGAAACAATCGCAAAGATCAATAAAACTAAAAGCTGGTTCTTTGAGAAGATAAACAAAATTGATCAACCATTAGCCAGACTCATCAAGAAAAAATAGGGGGAAGACTCAAATCAATAGAATCAGAAATTAAAAAGGAGAAGTAATAACTGACACTGCAGAAATACAAAGGATCATGAGAGATTACTACAAGCAACTGTATGCCAATAAAATGGACAACCTGGAAGAAATGGAAAAATTCTTAGAAAAGCACAACCTTCTGAGACTGAACCAAGAAGAAATAGAAAATATAAACTGACCAATCATGAGCACTGAAATTGAGACTGTGATTAAAAATCTTCCAACAAACAAAAGCCCAGGACCAGATGGCTTCACAGGCGAATTCTATCAAACATTTGGAGAAGAGCTAACACCTATCCTCAAACTCTTCCAAAATAGAGCAGGGGGAGGAACACTCTCAAACTCATTCTACGAGGCCACCATCACCCTGATACCAAAACCAGACAAAGATGTCACAAAGAAAGAAAACTACAGGCCAATATCACTGATGAACATAGATACAAAAATCCTCAACAAAATACTAACAAACAGAATCCAACAGCACATTAAAAGGATCATACACCATGATCAAGTGGGGTTTATCCCAGGAATGCAAGGATTCTTCAATATATGCAAATCAATCAATGTGATAAACCATATTAATAAATTGAAGGAGAAAAACCATATGATCATCTCAGTAGATGCAGAAAAAGCTTTTGACAAACTTCAACACCCATTTATGATTAAAAAAACCCTCCAGAAAGTAGGCATAGAGGGAACTTACCTCAACATAATAAAGGCCATCTATGACATACCCACAGCCAACATAGTTCTCAATGGTGAAAAACTGAAACCACTTTCTCTAAGATCAGGAACAAGACAAGGTTGCCCACTGTCACCACTCTTACTCAACATAGTTTTGGAAGTTTTAGCCACAGCAATCAGAGAAGAAAAAGAAATAAAAGGAATCCAAATCGGAAAAGAAGAAGTAAAGCTGCCACTGTTTGCAGATGACATGATACTATACATAGAGAATCCTAAAGATGCTACCAGAAAACTACTAGAGCTAATCAATGAATCTGGTAAAGTAGCAGAATACAAAATTAATGCACAGAAATCCCTTGCATTCCTATACACTAATGAGGAAAGCTCTGAAAGAGAAATTAAGAAAACACTTCCATTTACCACTGCAACAAAAAGAAGAAAATACCTAGGAATAAACCTACCTAAGGAGACAAAAGACCTGTATGCAGAAAACGATAAGATACTGATGAAAGAAATTAAAGATGATACAAACAGATGCAGAAATATACCATGTCCTTGGACTGGAAGAATCAACATTGTGAAAATGACTATACTACCCAAAGCAATCTATAGATTCAATGCAATCCCTATCAACCTACCAAGGGCATTTTTCACAGAATTAGAACAAAAAATTTCACAATTTGTATGGAAACACAAAAGACCCCGAATAGCCAAAGCAACCTTGAGAAAGAAAAATGGAGCTGGAGGAATCAGGCTCCTGGACTTCAGACTATATTGCAAAGCTACAGTAATCAAGACAGTATGGTACTGGCACAAAAACAGAAATATAGATCAATGGAACAGGATAGAAAGCCCAGAGATAAACCCATGCACATGGTCAACTTATCTTTGATAAAGGAGGCAAGAACATACAATGGAGAAAGACAGCCTCTTCAATAAGTGGTGCTGGGAAAACTGAACAGCTACATGTAAAAGAATGAAATTAGAACACTCCCTAACACCATACACAAAAATAAACTCAGAATGGATTAAAGACCTAAATGTAAGGCCAGACACTATCAAACTCTTAGAGGAAAACATAGGCAGAACACTCTATGACATAAATCACAGCAAGATCCTTTTTGACCCACCTCCTAGAGAAATGGAAATAAAAACAACAATAAACAAATGGGACCTAATGAAACTTAAAAGCTTTTGCACAGCAGAGGAAACCAAAAACAAGACAAAAAGACAACCCTCAGAATGGGAGAAAACATTTGCAAGTGAAGCAACTGACAAAGGATTCATCTCCAAAATTTACAAGCAGCTCATGCAGCTCAATAACAAAAAAAACAAACAACCCCATCCAAAAATGGGCAGAAGACCTAAATAGACATTTCTCCAAAGAAGATATACAGATTGTTGACAAACACATGAAAGAATGCTCAACATCATTAATCATTAGAGAAATGCAAATCAAAACTACAATGAGAAATCATCTCACACCAGTCAGAATGGCCATCATTAAAAAATCTTGAAACAATAAGTGCTGGTGGGTGTGGAGAAAAGGGAACCCTCTTGCCCTGTTGGTGGGAATGTAAATTGATACAGCCACTATGGAGAACAGTATGGAGGTTCCTTAAAAAACTAAAAATAGAACTACCATACGACCCAGCAATCCCACTACTGGGCACATACCCTGAGAATACCATAATTGAAAAAGAGTCAAGTACCACAATATTCACTGCAACTCTGTTTACAGTAGCCAGGACATGGAAGCAACCTAAGTGTCCATTGACATGAATGGATAAAGAAGATGTGACACATATATACAATGGAATATTACTCAGCCATAAAGAGAAATGAAATTGAGTTATTTGTAGTGAGGTGGATGGACCTAGAGTCTGTCATAAAGAGTGAAGTACATCAGAAAGAGCAAAGCAAATACTGTATGGTAATAGATATATCTGGAATCTAAAAAAAAAAAAAAAAATGGTTCTGAAGAACCTAGGGGCAGGACAGGAATAAAAAAGCCGACATAGAGAATGCACTTGAGGACATGGGGAGGGGGAAGGGTAAGCTGGGACGATGTGAGAGAATAGCATGGACATATATACACTACCAAATGTAAAATAGACAGCTAGTGGGAAGCAGCCGCATAGCACAGGGAGATCATCTCAGTGGTTTGTGACCACTTAGAGGGGTGGGATAGGGAGGGTGGGAGGGAGACGCAAGATGGAAGAGATATTGGGATATACGTATATGTATAGCTGACTCACTTTTGTTATAAAGCAGAAACTAACACACCATTGTAAAGCTATTATACGCCCTAAAGATGTTTAAAAAAGTACTCACTGGAGGGTTTTTAACACAAGTGACAAGATATAACTTCCGGGGCTTCCCCGGTGGCGCAGTGGTTGAGAGTCCACCTGCTGATGCAGGGGACACGGGTTTGTGCCCCAGTCCAGGAAGATCCCGCATGCCACGGAGCGGCTAGGCCCGTGAGCCATGGCCGCTGAGCGGCTAGGCCCGTGAGCCATGGCCACTGAGCCTGCGCGTCTGGAGCCTGTGCTCCGCAGCGGGAGAGGCCACAACAGTGAGAGGCCCACCTACTGCAAAAAAAAAAAAAAAAAGATAGGACTTACATTTAGAATGAACCCTCTGGAAACCAGGTGACCCTTTTGGAGGCTTTTACAATAATGAGGTGATTTGCATTTGGGTGGGGAGAAGCATATGTTTTGAAAGTGGGGCCATTGTGAGTTGCCAGCAGATTGGATTTGGGGTATAAGCAACAGGAGTAGGGATGGCAGTCAGCTTCATGGCCTGCATGATGGGCCGAATGAAGCTTCTATTGACTGGGTCATGAAAGACTGTCAGAGGAAGAACTTTGTGGGAATATCAAGGGTTTGCATTTTCACATGTTCAGCTTGAGATGCCAAGAAGCATCCAGGTGGAGATGCCAAGTGGACAGGTGAGTTTAGAATTCTTAGGGAAGATTAGGACCAGACACATCAATGAGAAAGTCACTGGTGTATGGGCAGAACTGAAAGCAATGGATGGAATCAGACCAGATGGGAGATTAGAGGGATTAATTACATAGAGTGTACAATGTACCCTGAACAGTGGGTTCATGCCATGGTTAAAGTTAAGGCCTTGGAACAGGCTAGCCTGAGGGTAAATATGTTCTTAAGCAAGTTAGGTAATCTCCCTAGGCCTCCATCTACTCAACTGAATCCAACTCATAATAGTGTTATGAAGATTAATATACCCAGTACCTGCTAAGCTCTCAGAAAATATGTCATTCTCCTGCTTGAAACCTGTCATGACCTCTCTTTGCTCTTAAAATAAAGTCTACAACCCCTGGCATGGCCTCCAAGATGCTACCTAGACTTGGCCCCTGCTGGCCTCTCCAGCTTTCCCTGCCCCAGTCTCCCTCTCAGTCTCCAGGTTCTTCTCACCTGATCTCGGTTCTGGTCCCTGGCCATGCCAAGGCATTCCAAACTCACTTCCCTCTTCTGTTCTCCAGGCCCTTGCTCATCCTTTAAATTTCAGCTTAAATGTCACTTCCTTGACCAATGGTTCCCTGGACAAGCTGACAACATCACAACATTTTCAACCCCCCTTCCTGCACATCCGTACTCAAGGTGAAGAGACAATTCATTTGCATTGTTGTTGGCAGATGTGCTGGTGAAGTCTATTCTACTCACTATCAGATGGAGAAAGGGAAGGAAATCAATGTTTTTAAGGTGTCTCTTTGATTTCAGGTACTATATCATGTACATTCTATATATTTTATCCATTAAACTTGCAAAAATTATTGAGGTAAATGTTATTTTTTTTTTGAGATATGGAGATGTGAGGATGAAGAAGTGATAGATTCTATTTATGCAAAATCTTGTAGCCTGAATTCTAGGCCTGTGAACAAGAGCTATTATTGTTTGCCTGTCATTACACATTGCTGTAACATCACCTATAAAAGTAATTATAAAGACAGTAGGGGAAAGCCCCCTCCCTTTCATGTTCCTTTTTCCTGGTGCCTTTATTGAGCAAGGCCCTGTGGGCTAAATTCCCTTTTCGTGGTCCTGTATGTAGATGGCTCCACATTGAAACAGGTGACAACAGATGACTTCCCCTAGCAACCATCAGAGGAACAGGCCACACTTTAGCCTCTGGGAAGGAATAAGAAAGCATGTCACAGTTTTGTTACAGGTGTTAAAAGAAAATTGTTGCATAAAATCAAAACCAGAAAGAAAAGAATAAAAGAGACCAACTGGTTTTGCCCCACAAAGTAGAAAGGGGATACGACTTGGAGTCATCACACCCACCATTTGAGCCTTATTTTGTCACTTTCTGGTTGTGTGACCACAGAAAAGCTGCCATCTTTCTTCTCTGCGTCTCAATTTAATCAAAATGCCAACTTCTGGAGCTTCCCTGGAGGTCTACTTGTTGGGGCCCTGTGCTTCCAGTGCAGGGGTGTGGGTTTCGTCCCTGGTCGGGGAGCTAAGATCCCACGTGGCATGGCCAAAAAATGAAAAATTAAAAAAAAACGGAGTACCAACTTCACCAAGTTGCCATGAGGCTTAACTAAGGTAGGAATATGAAAGGGCTCCTGCTTTCAACTGCTCGTTTTGCTAAAATTGCCACGCATGGTCAAAATGGATGCTGAATGGATTTGAAAGACTTGAAGTATACGCCTGGAGAGAATTTCTGTGTCACATGTATCAGACCATCATTATAGCAGGAGGTAAGTATTCAAGTACACGTGCTTTCCTCTCCAACTCAGGAGTTGTTTTGATCTTGGACAAGGTATAATCTCCATAGTCCTCAGCTAACACATTTATAAAATGATTTGACTGGTGTTTTATTTATCCCCTCATGTGCCCTGGATCCATAGAAGATACCACTTGAGATTGTCTTCTACAGTTGAAATTTATGATTTGGGAAAAGTCTTATTGTAATCAAAGCCCTATAGCAGGCATTTATAATTTTTCTCATCAACCAAATGGGTCAAAAATGTGTATGATGCTATTTAGCCATTATATATATTTGCACTTATTATCTGTCTTTGTTCAAATACACTAGGAGGCCAAATACACTAGGAGCCCTACATCCTGGAGGCCAGTTGGTTTCTTCCAGTGCTTTGCCTATAATTCAAATAAAACTAGGTGGAGAAGTCTCAGATCATGTTAAATTCATCCAGAAGCATTTCTCTAGTTCTTTACATTGGAATCTATTTTAGCATGACTAATAAATCTTTTAAAAAACTAACAATGTGTATTCATTAGGATAGGTAGATCCTGGTCTCCACCAATAACTTCCATTTTCTGGACTTCGAGAAGGATAAATCAGCTTTATTCTCTTTATTCGGACTCATCAAAACAATATCAGTATTTAGAAAATAGTGCCTTTAGAGAATAGGTATCTCCACACCTGTAAATGATGAAAATCAGTTGATTTAGTCACCCTACCTATTCCCATGGACTGTGTCTTGAAAGTCAGCCCAGGATAGCCAGAAGAACCTGAAGAGAGTGGACTTGATGATATTGCCAATCTTATTAACTAACATCAGGTATCAGAAAGTACTTAGTATATGCTCAACAAATACAGCACATACTATGAGTCAGGTATTTCCACCTGCCTAATTCCTTACTTTTATAACTTAATTCTATAAGTGCTATTACTGAGTTCCTACCATATATCAGGCAATGTGTATAACGGGGTTAAAAACAACAACAACCATAGCCTTAAGCTTATAGCCTACTGCAGGGCTACATACAGGCATGCCTCGGAGATATTGTGGGTTCAGTTCCAGAGCACCACAATAAAACAAATATCACAATAAAGCAAGTTGCACAATTTTCTTGGTTTCTCAGTACATATCAAAGTTATGTTTACACTACACTGTAGTCCATTGAGTGTGCAACAGCATTATGTCTAAAAAAAAGTACGTGTGTTAATCAAAAATATTTTATTGCTAAAAAATGCTAACTATCATCTGAGCCTTTAGCAAGCCTTAATCTTTTTGCATTAGTATCATTACATAACACTGATCATAGATCACCATAACAAATATAATCATAATGAAATAGTTTGAAATATGGTAAGAATTACCAAAATGTGACACAGAGACATGAAGTGAGCAAATGCTATTGGAAAAATGGGGTAACGGATTTGCTCCATGCAGGGTTGCCACAAAACTTCTATTTGTAAAAATGTAATATCTGCAAAGTGCAACGAAGTGAAGCGCAACAAAACAAGTATGTCTGTATGTGAAATAGTTAAATAATAAATAATTATTAGTGAAATCATTGCTATGAAAGAAAAAAAAAAAACAGAAAGCCATGACAGAAAATAATGGGGAAGGAACTACTTTAGGATGAGTGACAGAAAAGCTTTCTGAGGAGGTGACAATTAAGCTGAGACCTCAATAATGAGAAGGAGGCAAACATGCACATTCTCCTTGAGGAGAACATTACAGGCAGAAACAAGAACATATATAAAATTCACAAGCAGGAAAGAACGTGGAGTGTTTTAGGACATTAATAATATTTGCATGGCTGAAGTGCAACGAACAAGCCAAAGAAGAGTGCAAGACATGCTTGCAGAAGTAAACAGTGGCCAGATCACAAAGGGACTTAATCCCATAATAAGAAGGTTATTGCAAACACAACAGGAAGCTTCAGAATGCTTTTTGGCAGAAGAGTGAAATGCTAATATATTTTTAAATGATTGCTCAATACTGCTGCAGAGACTGTATTAGGCTGGTTTTAGTAAGTGTAGGAGACTAATTAGGAGGATCTTTTGTTTGTTTTCTTATTTGTTTTGGGGTGACATCTTTCAGGCTTGGGCAGGAAACAGCACTTTCAAACAAGGAATTTGGGGATTTAATTTGGGGTTGAGAGGAAGGCAGGGTACAGGGAAGCCAGAACAGGGCAGTGCAGTCTCTTGGGGACAAGGACTAGGAGAGAGCCATCACTACAGCAGACATAAAGATACAGATGGAAGGAGGGGTAACTAGAACATAAGGACAGAGGGCTACCTCCTGACAGGAAATGAGACTTTCCATTGAGAATCCCTGCAAAGGTGTGGCACTCCTGAAAGGAGGGAGCCTATGGAACACACCCCCCAACCTCACGCTTCTCCCTCCCTCCCTCGCATTTCCCACTCTTACTCTCCATTAACTGAATCCAACCAGAAGCCCAAGGGCAAGGGAACCTACTGATGCAGCTTATACAGATCAGCCTGCTGAGGAATAGAGCAGGATGGAGAATGGATCTGGAAGGGAAAACAGAAAATATGCCAACCAGAAGGTGACAGTGAACATAAAGGTCAATGGAAGAATTCAGGATATCCTTGGATATAGAATTCCCATGAGGTGCAGATGTATTTTTTTTTTATAGAGAGTAGAGGAGAGAGAGGCATTAACTATGAATATTAGGCTTCCACTTGGAGTCATGGGGTTGATTATGGTGCTATTTACTAACACGTGGTAGACTTAGAGTAGAATGGATTCTTAAGGAGAAACTCAAGATTTGTTGGCATGTTAAGTATAAATGTTTGAGAAGCATCCCAGTGGAGACGTCAAATGGGCACGTGGATGGACAAGACTGTATCTCAAAAGACACATTTAGGCTGGAGAGATAAACTTGAAAGTCATCGGCATTCACATAGTATTTAATGAGATGATAATGGCTATTATCTAGAGAGAACTTGTAAAGAGAAGAGTGGACCTATTTTCAACTTCTGAGATCAGATAGAGGAGGAGAAGGCAGCACAGAAGACTGGGCAGGTGTAGCCAGAGTGGTAGAAAGAAAACCAGGAATGCATGAGGTCACAAAAATTAAGAGTAGAGTATATTTCAGGGAGAAGGGTGGATCAATTGTGATGAATATACAATTGAAATGATAGCACTTTGAGACTAGCTTCAGTTAGTGGAGCAGGAAGAAGCCAGATGAGAGTAGATTTTTCATAATAAATCTGTGATATAGGTTTCATTATTTTTTTATTTTAACAAGTGAAAAAAAAATAATGCTGAGATGAGTTAAGTAGCTCTTTTATTTAGTTACTAAAGATTTGAACGCAGGTCTTTGATCCCAAAACCTGTGCCCTTTCCATTCTGTTGAGTAATGCTCCAACTCTATGATTCATGCTACACAGAGAGAAGTTTGGAAGGAACTAAGTTAGCATCTCAACTTAGGTTTCGGCCAGATCTGGCCTTCTCTCAGCTCTGGCTCCTGAAGGCCAAAGATGAGGAAATGCTTCCCCTCCAAAGGGGAAAAAAATAACATAAAATAAATGGCAAGATATTAATCTTGAGACCATTTACAGAGAGGTGTTAAGTGCCCCCATTGGCATTAACAGCAGTGACCTTCGAATATCACTTGTACAGCAAGCAGCTTAGCTCTGCAGATAACAAGTCACGGCAGGCCTTCTTGGGTTGCAAATGTAGTCACTCTGCCAATTAACTCTTTCCCACATTGCTTTTTATATAACCAGTCAGAAAGCTTTGCTGAGGCAGCATGATCTGCCAGAAAACAGCACTGGCCTGGGAGTTGGAAAAGATGCTGTGAGAGAGGCAGCAGGGGTAGTGGTAACACATAGTAGTAATAGCAGTAGAACAGTCATTAGTAAGCCAGAGCCCTTGTAGGCTATTTTCTGAAACAAATTTCCATATTTTCTGAGCTTAATATCAGTCAATGTCATAGGCAAGACATTGTTCTTTCATCTCAAGAAATTTCAATTGGTCTGAGTTGTTCCGAGCACGCTAAATAAAATACTTTGTGGTCTTTTCCAAGTACCCTGCCAATAGTCCTTGAACCACTGGTGATGCCACAGACTAGGTTTCTCCAGGAACAGGTGGAGTCGTGTCCTAGAGAGAGCTGCAATCTCATCCACTGGAACCATGACTCCCAGCAGGTGAAATACAGGGATCTCATAGATGCTCTTTGCTTGCTTGGCCCTCCAGCAACATTTGACATGATTGACAACCTCACCTTCATAAAGCATGTGTCATTTTGTCTTCCCAAGACCACAAGTCAGGTGTTCTTCCTTCCTCACTGACTATTCTTTCTCAGTCTCTTCTACTAGTTTCTCTTCTTTTTGTCAACCTATAAATGTTAAAACATCCTGAGGTCTTTTCTAAGCTCCATTTGTTTCTCTCCATGGAGGGTGCTGATATAATTTATCATCCAAAACAGGACCACCTTGAGAGAATGAAGATGCTAAACCAGGCAATAAGTATTACAGGACCACAGATGTGTTTCTGGGTGACTATATCGTCGACATAGCAAAGATTCTTAAATCTTTCTCTGTAGACTCTGGACTCATATACTCAGTGGCCAACTTGACATTTCTACTTAGATTCAAATGGGCACTTCAATCATAACATAGGCAAATAATTCTTGAGTTTATTATTGCAAACCTGTTCCTTCTTAACATTCCCATCTTAGTAAATGGTTCCATCTTTCATCCACCATTCATAAAGCCAGGCATTACCTTTGATTTCTCTTTCCTTTGTCCACTAAATCTAATTCATCAATAAGTCTTATTGACTCTCTTACCTTCTTGGATAAAGCTACCACCACTTCTTGGCTAGATACTACAATAGCATCTTAACTGGGCCTTCTTCTTTGATTACTGGCTTTCTACAAACTCTTCCCTACACTTTGAATAATATATGCTCCAAATTTTGATGTACAGGATCCTCCATGGCTTGGCCCTTTCCCACCTCCCTACTACTATTTCCTTTCCCCTCCCCTCCAGTCTCACTGGCCTTCTCAGGGCTTTCCAGTAGCGCTTCTCCTTATCTTGAAAGCTCTGATCCTCAATTGCTAGCTTCTTCTTGAAATCCAGAGCTTTACTTAAATGATACCTCCTTAGAGAGACTTTCTCAACTGGGGTTCCTCATCTGAACCACAAAACACAGAAGATGATTTCAGTAACGTCCCCCTTCCCAATTTTCTCAAGGACTGTATAGTACCAGTACCATTCTAGATGCACAGATTAGAAGTTAGTCAATTGTTCCAATGTATGCCTTAGGGCAGCTGGACTTAATTCTCTAGAGGAACCCCTGTTGAAAAAGGCAAAATATGCTCTCTCATCATGTGTTGTTCTTTTTCTACAAGTGGTTATTACCATCTGGTATTTTTCATCGTTTGTTTACTTTTCGTTTATTCCCTATCTCTTCAGCCTAGATTGTAAACTCCTTAAGAGACTATGTCCATTTTCTTGGCTGGTACCTAGTATGCACTGAGTTAAGTATTTTTTGGAGGTGAATAACAGAGGTACAGTGAACCAAGATGGAGAACCCAGGGGGATGAGGACTTCTCTCAAACCCTTTCTAAGGTTGGCCTTTACTATACAGTTACCCCCTCTAACTCCTTTGCTGTATTACACCATGTTGTGTTTTCTTTAACAGTCTTCATCACATCTGTAATTATTTCACTCTTATATGTGTTTGTTATCTCTCTCCTCTCCCTAGACCATGAACTCCATATAATGAGCGAACTTATCTGACTTGCTGTCCTGTGTATCCTCAATATCTCACACAATGCCTGGCACACGGCAGTTGTGTTATCTACATAAATTAAAAAGAGGGCAAGTCTCTGCTTAAAGAAACCTTGGTCCAGGCTGAACTTAGATCAACCTCGCCATGGACTTTTGAGCTTGTCACTAAGCCTATTTATGTGTCGGATACATAGATAGCACCTTTACCTTCCCCTGAGTTTCCCATCTGTAAAATTAAGACCCACCTTACGCAGCATAAGGAATAAATCATTCTATGTATGATTATTGTGTGCTGTCTTAGAGTTCCCCAGAAGCAACAGCTGAAACAAGGATTCCAGTCCAACTAGTTTACTTGACAATGAAGGGAACACTGATAGAGGAGTGAGGAAAAAGAAGAGAGCCACCAATATGGGCAACTGAGCTTAATCGCACTGAGCAAACTGGGAGACAATGTGTGCCTCAGATTGACCCCACCAAAGGGAAAGGGAACTGAGGTATTAATACACCTGTCAGTCTTTGATGGAGGGCTGTTCCCAGGGGACATACATTCCCTGGCATGTCAGGGTGGTCTGTACAACTTTAAGAAAAAGTGCTTAGGCGGGGAAATTCACGAGCTCCAGCTGGAAGTTAGGCTGGCATGCACCGTAGCGGTAAGGGCAATAGGATACAGGGGGCAGGCATAGGGAGGTTTCCAGAAGCATCTGCTACAAGTGTCTATTGTATGCTCGCAATAGCCCAGCGTCCGGCATAGTAACCTACACTTAGCAGTGCTTATTTTTATTCATCAACCGTCTGAAATGTTATACAAACTGTGGATAATTGTACAGTTTTTTAGGGAAAAGATGCTAAATCATCATCGGATATTCAAAAGGATCTCTGACCCCAAAGATTTAAGAGCCACTGGTATAGGAATCCATCTGACTCAAGGTTTGTCCTTTTCCTAGTCATCCACTCAAAAACACTGTTAGTGCACCACAGAGTAAACATGGAGGCTATATCCAGCAACAACCTCACAGCAATCTCAGGGGAAGGTAAAGATGCTCTCCACCAATGAGAATGAAGGTTTGAGCCCAGTTTACCCAGCTCTCTGAGGAGAAAAGGTACTGTCCCAGCACACACCTTCATTACCTGTAAAATGGAGATAATCTCTCTCTTATAATCTCTACCTTACAAGGCTGTTGGAAGAATTAAATGGCATAATGTATGTAATATATTTAATTACCTAACATAGGCCTTGGCATCACAGTTTTTAGAGAACAAATGCAGGGACCACATTTTTATTCTTCATTGGGGTGCCTAGAATTCTTGAATGCATAAATATATGTTGGGCTGAAATTTAAGTAGAAGGAAAACAAGTAACAGGGTGAGCGGGCATCTGGACCACAGTGATTTTTGGCCTACTGGATATTTCCGGAGAGGCCCGTTTAAAGCCAATGACACACAGAGAGTGCATTTATTGCATTTGAGCAGGCTGGTGTCATTGGGATTGGACTCTCTGCTCACATGACCCTGTGATGATGGAGACAGCTGGAAGGTCGGAAATACGGAGGTGCTTCAGATGCATTTCCAAATATTCCCCTAATGTAGAAGGAGGAGTCTAATAGAAACTGGCCTCCTGACGTTTGTCTACAGGATGCCAAGTCAACATGCTGAACTGAATAAATTTCACTGTTAGGTACACTTTTTAAGTGGCTTGGCTGGTACACTTTTGCACTGTCTGCATGTTGGGCAAAGAGCCACCTAAAGAAGGTAAGTAAAATCACAGCCTCATGGACCTTTGGACTAGAAGTGTTTTCAAACACTTGCTTAGAAGCAGGGCTATAGCCTGGGGAAAATGTGAGCTTTATTTGTTAGAAGGCCTGGATGCAAATTCTGGCCTTCTACTTACTTTTTTCCCAAAGTAAATTACAAACAAAATTCAATGTAATCATATGTCCATATATGGGAGGTGCATTATATAACGGGGGTTCTCTGAATTAAATTCTTTGGATAATACAATCAGTATTTACTAAAGGATAAATTTAAAATTAAAATATGTTCTAACTTTAATATATATGTATATTCAAAAATATATTTAATATATACAATTAAAGTCCAAAGATAACTGCCACAATTATTTAGAACCTAGACTCACAAAATATTTTTTTAGGAAGGTATAGTTTAATACTGACATTGTTCAGAATTGGCAACAAATACTGTTAGTAAAAAGAACACCTTTAATTATTTTAATGTTGGTTTTATGGCCTTCAACTTATTACACATAAAGAATTAAATCAAATCTCCTTAAAGCTCATTGTTCTCGTACACAGAAACGAAATCCAGGTCATGAAGATGAGTAATATGCACACACACACGCGTACACACACGTGCGTGTACATGCAGGTGCATGTGTGTGTTGCGAGAACAAAATCAGTAGCTGTTGTAAGTATCTAGGCCCACCATTCCTTGGAGATTTTAGGGATGAATCAAGTTAGGATAGCAGAAGTTAGGCTAATTGCCTCAGTCATGCTTGTAAGTAAGCAAAATAGAGCAGAGATCAGCAAAGTACTCCCCACAGGCCAAATCCGCGGGCCCTGCCAGTTTTTGTAAATGATGTTTCATTGGATGACAGCCACACCCATTCGTGTCTGGAGCGTCTACGGCTGCTTTCATGCTACAGCAACAGAGTTGAGTAGTTGTGACAGAGACCAGATGGGCCACAGGCCTAAAATATTTACTATCTGACCCTTTACAGAAAATACTTGTTGACCTCTGAAGTAGAAAACAAGTGAAATTGACATTATGAACGTGTGCTTGCACCAGTCTTTGATGCCTGCATCATCCAAAGCTAAGAGCTTTCTTTTCCAACATGGTGGGAAATATTAGCAGAATTGATCTTGAAGGAACCTCTTCCTGCCTACTTTCTTCCTTCTCCTCCATCCACGCCCATCCCCTCATGGTGACCCCCAATTCTCTCTTGTCTATTTGGGGGGTGGGACACAGATCAGAACCGAGTTGCTGAAACCACAGTGTTGTGATCCCCCTGCAACCATGGTTGTGGTATGAACCACCCCAGCCTGTATCCCTGGAATATCAATTTTATAGAAAAATATGTGAAATCTCTGCTTTGGTGCCCCTAATATCCGCTCCTGGAGGAATATGCTTACCCTCTTCTGTTCTGGGTTTTTCAAAAGAGAAATTTGGCAAGTATTCTCTGTGTGGGAGGCTGACACTTCAGAGTCAGACAGAGTTGCATGTGACTCTTTGTTCCATAGCTAACTGGCTGTGTGTCTTAAGTGCTCCAGGAGGCTCACTGCTTCCCGTCCTGCAAAGCAATGGGTAAGAATATCTTCCTAGGAAGGTTGGGGGTGAGAGTAAAAAAAGACAATTTGTATCAATGGTTCTCAAACCTGTCTGCACATGAAAAGCACCACGGAGCTTTCTGGATACCCAAGCCCCATCCTCGGGCCAATAAAGACAGAATCGGGAGTGTGGACCAGCACAGGCATTTAAAACTGCTCCAGGTGGTTCTATTGTGAAGCCTGGGTTAAGACAACACTGATGTGCACAGAAGATAAGCATGACTCATAACTGGTCATCAATAAATGGTAGCTTAAAGGGAGAGGTACGAGCACATGACTCTCACCTGGGACTGCCCTGTCCCCTGCAAGCTCCAACTTACCCCACTGTGGCAAATGGCCTGAGGTTAGCGTGTCACCCCACCTATATAATATATTTGCATCACAGAGCCCAATGGTGCCCTTAAATCACATCATGAAGACAGCTTCGGACTCCACCTGATACTAGCCCCAGCTCTAAGGTGGTTTCTGCTGCCGTGGCATCTGGGGTTGAACACTAAGGCCCATTAATACACACGAACCCATATCCTTAAGGATCCCAACAAGCATGCTCCCTGCTCTTTAGGGGCCACCAACAATTCATGAGATGCTCTGGGAACACTCTAGAGCCCATCAAACTTATCCCTTGCTCCACCTGCTTACTATGGACGTGGAACAAAGTGTGTGTGTGTGTGTGTGCGTGTGCGTGTGTGTGTGTGTGTGTGTGTGTGTGTGTGTAGACTGAGGGACTCCTGACCCTAGAGTCAGAGGCCTGGCTTCTCTCCCACCTTGTCCCAGCCTGGGTTCCCAAATGAAGAGCCTGAATTAGAGGCTTGTACCGAGGTAGTTTATTTTGGAAGTGAGCCCAAGGACCATAAGTGAAGCACCAGTGAGTAAAAGGAAGGAAGAAACACGAATGCAGAATTATGCTATCAATTCGGCCATGACTAGGAGTGATTGTGGCTGAGTGTCCTACCAGGTAAAATACGTCTCAGAACAATTCAGCTGGGAGAATGAAAAAGGGATGTATTTATCTAGCAGTTCCAGCCCCGCTTAGGTTAGGAGTGGTCCCTCCAGCATTAATCTCTCAGGTAATCCATCCTTAGAAGCCAAGCAAAGTTTTATAGAGAGCCAGAGAAGCTCGGGCAGAAAGATGACCCACCCTCTCCTCGCCCAGCAGAAAAGCTGTTGAAACCACATGAAACTGTCTGCACAGAATGTGGGGTTGGGAGGGTGGGAGAGAGTGTAAAAAGGTGCTTGATATCCAGCTTTCCCAATGAGCCCCTGCCACAGCGGAGGTTCCGGGCATGATCTCATCTGGTCCTCCCCCGTCCCCAAAGGGCTGTCGTCTTTCTCTTCGTTTCACAGACTAGGGACCGGGACCTCAGAGACGTCAGGTAACCTACAGAGGCTGAAGGGGATTCAAACCCAGGCCACCCACCTCGGACTCCTCTGCTCTTCACCCCTGTGCTGGGAAATGAAGTTTCCAGACACATCATTGCATCTTTCCGATTCTTGGTGTCCTTGTCTGTAAGATATGTTAATAACCTCTGCCTCCTTCCTAGGCTGTGATGAAGACAAAATGAGAACTGTGTGTAAACTCTAAAGGGAAATACATATGCGAGGACTTTTTTTTTTCCAGAAGGCAAAAAACAAAACAGTACAACAGCATGTTCATGGTAGCAGTGGAAGGCATGAACAGGTTTGAAAGCCACGTCCATGACTTAGGTGGTTCTGCCTGAACAGACAGGCTGCCACAAGGAGCCTGGTGCTGGGGCAGGTTCTTCCTGGTTAGGGGACAGCCTTTCTCTGGGGTTCAAAGAAACATCTAAGTAACTGGGGACAGAAGGACAGTTGCTGGGTGTGCCTCTGGTTGTCCTAGAGAAACAAAAGCTAAGAACTACAGTTTCTCTCACGCGATGTGAAGCAGCTTTGCAATTGAAAGACACAGAGCAATCCGCCTGGAACAATTATGTTTTCATTATTGTTCCCAAGCTGCTGTGTCACAAATCACATTCTCCATCCCGGGGCATGTTGGTGCAGAGCGGCTGATTGCAGTTCCCATCATTCCACCAGCTGACCGCTCCAGCCGGGCCCTGGGAGCAGCGAGCCGGTGGCTCACCAACTGCCATTCTGGCACACAGACTGCAAACCCAGCCGAGCAGACGCTGTGTATTGAAGGAAATCTCCCCATTTGAAAACGACTACAAAGTCCTTTTTACTATCAAATTCCTGTTGGGGGTTTTCTAGAAAGAAAGACGGTGAAACCCTTTTAAGATTTTCGTGTGTCCTGCATTACAGCTCAGCTTAGAGAGCTGAGGCTGGGTGTAACTGTCTCGCCTGCGCAAACACAAACACACCCAGGCGCCCCGGTTCTATTTAAAGCGGAAGACTTGAGAGCTCAGGAGGGCTGCCATGCTCATGCCGCCATCATGTGGCTAGAAGAGGAACTGCACCAGGAATCTGCCAAATTTGATGTGGTCTGGTGTCTTCCTTCCTTCCTTCCTTCCTTCCTTCCTTCCTTCCTTCCTTCCTTTCCTTCCTTTCCTTCCTTCCTTCTTTCCTTCCTTCCTTCCCTCCCTCCTTCCCTCCCTCCCTTCCTTCCCTCCCTTCCTCCCTCCCTTCCTTCCTTCCTCCCTCCCTCTCTCCCTCCTTTCCTCATTTCCTCCTTCCCTTCTTTCCTTCCTCCTTTCTGACATTGCAACAAACACTGGGACATAAAAATGCATCTGAGACACCTCCTGCTTTTAAGTAGCCTAGTGAAAGAGAAGAGGAAAAGTGAAAGGGAAATAATTAAGTTCCACTGTTTCCAGCCCCTTCTCCTGGGTTCTTGAGCATTATCACAGTTAATTCTCACAAAATCACAAAAGGGGGTGTTATTGACAACTAGCTGTCAAATGAATTTGAGGGGTCACGCAACACATCCTTGACAACTCTGATTACTCGGCTGTTAAAACAGATCAGGCGAATTCAATGTCAAAATTGTACAGCTTATATTTAAGAAGAGCTCATTGACACAAAAGTTCACAGGCTTTACATCTAAGGGGCACAGAACAAATTATGCTCTTGCTTACTTATTGCTTTGAATTAAAAATCAGTATTTTACCAAAAAAAAAAGGACCTTAATACTATGTCCTTGCCTATTTTTCTATTAGATTATTTGTCTTCTAATTCTTAACTTGTAGAAGCTCTTTGTATCCTAGAACTATTATCCTTTATTGTGTTATATGAGTTGTAAATACTTTCTAATAATCTATTATTTGCTTTCTTTGTTTATGGAGTTTAACAGTCAGAATATTTAAAATTATTGTTTGTAACATAACTAAAGCTGCTAATTTTGTTTTCCTTTTATAGTTTCTGAGTTTCCTGTCTTGCTTAGAAGGCCTCCTCTACCTCAAAGTATGACAGTCTTATTTAATATTATTTTTAACAATGATTTTATAATTTTATTTTTATGTTTATATTCAGTCCATGTGAATTTATTTTTATACTCCATTTAAGGTAAGCTAACTTCATTTTCATCCAAATGTGAAATCAATTGTCTCTGCACCATTTAAAAAAATCTTTCTCCACTGAACTGAAATAGCACGTTTACCATAGAATGTATACACATATATAGCTGGATCTTATCTGTTCCACCAACTTATTTATACTTCTCCACTACTATGCTACTTTTATTTGGTAGGACAAGCCCCCACCCCTTACTAATTTTCTTTTACAAAATATTCTTAGCCATTCCTAAACGTTAACTTGTACATCATATATGTATACATTGTCTGAATTTTTACAGTAAACAGGCATTAGTTTTGTTAATAGAAATAGTCTTCATTTCTTTATCTTCTGCAGGGCTTACATTGTTTTTTGGATGCCAGGGAAAGCCTGGGCCTGTCTCTGAAACTGCTGGAGGGAATGTGATTGGCCCAGATTGAGTCAGTCTATTCCACTGTTGCCAGGGGAGGGGTCTCATGGCTGCCAGGGGCCCACCCCTAACAGTGAGCAGTGGTTGTTCTCAGTAAATGTGGTGGTGTGAGATGGGCAGGGACCCCAAAGGTGTTTCCTATGTTTCTTAACCCCAATTCATTCAAAAATCATGTATTGATTGCTATTTATATGCCAGGGTTTGGGACTGGGAAATGAAAACTATATCAGATATACTCTTTGCATCCAAAGAGCTCAGAAGAGATAGACATATGTGAAGACAAAATAAGTGCCTTACTAGGCAGAAAAGTGTAATGGACACATGTGCATTGTGCTCAGGTGGCTTTGGGGCAGGGGAACAGTGAAGTCCTCCCAGGTGAGTCACGAGTGGGACCAAGAAGTAGTTAATGCTGTGTGGGGGCCACACAGCACATTGTCCCCTCCTCCTACAGCTCAGTGGTAGCAAGCTGTGTGATGATTCTTGTGTGTGTATCTGTGTGTGTGTGTGTGTGCGCGCGTGTGTGTGTGTGTGCGTGCGCGCGCACACGCATGTATGCAGGTTGGCCTGATCCCCTGCCCGGGAGCCTATCCAGAAGCCACAGAAGTTGCAGTCTTGGGTTGAAGAGAGCGATTGAAGGACTTAGGAAGGAAGCAGCTCATACTCATGCCGTTCTTCTTCGCTGTCCTCAAGCAACAACACAGGCAAGCACTTGAAGCAGGCTTTGCGAAAAGACAAAGTTCTCACTGTCCCAGGATATGGAAGCTTATACCCTGAATAAAGACTGCTTCATACTGTACCACCTTCTCCTGCCTCCCTCCTGACACACAAGTGCTATTTGTTTGAGAGTTTATCTCAACTGGAGGTTTTAAGGAAGGGCCCCTTGACATTGCCGTAGATCCTGTGTTATGCTTCAGCTGTTTTTTGATGTTTGTCTGTTCACACAGATGAAGTCATGAAGATCACAGTCTAGGGCAAGATGATATTTTCTATGGTAATTATTGTTCTTGGAAATAGGAGAGCAGAGTAGGAGAGACTGTGAGGGATGGACAGGATCTAGGCAGTCGTCCAATGCACTGTGGGGTTAACCCCTGAGGGAAGAGACCTGGAGAGGTGACATGACTTGGCCAAGTTCACACAGCTAGTTCGTTTGGCACAAATGTATCTAAAGAGAACTTTTCCAATTATATGCCAATAAAGATGTTAAAAAAATAAATAAATAAAAATAAAGAGAACTTTTCTAGGAATGCTTCCCCATCACATCATCATGCAATGAACGGAGGCCTCCTTTTGATACAATACATCACCTCTTTTCTTCCAAACATCAAGATCAGGGTTATTTATAATTTTTGTATATGACAGTTTGCAAATATAAAATCTGATCCAGGAGAGTGAAATTCTTTCAAAGGACAAGCCACAAAAGATACAGGATCTTCTCCCCTCAGCATCAAATTAAAAAAGAAAAAAAAGGCCTCACACAAGGAAAGGCTAATTAGATGGGGCATACTTACCTCCCACTCCAAGGGCTCCCTGAAGAAAAATTTTCCCTAAATACTCCTGTCCCTTTGCTTATTCCTCCACATAGAGAGCCCCAAAGCTTCTCATTGGAGAGTTTGGACAAAGCATGGGGCTTTCATAGCACTTCTTTCTGCTTCCCTTTAACAGTCCAAAAGTGCTTGCAGAGAGCTGCTGTGTCTCTGCCATGTAGAATAAAGTCCTGACCCCAAGGAGAAACATGTCTTTTTTCCTGCACTGTCAGTAGCGGGGTGGAAAAGCCAGCTTAATGCTGGGGAACAGTTTTAGAAATCTATTGTTGCCTCAATCTCCATCATTCTCTTTGTCAGTAATAAGGCTGGCATTCTGTTCTCCATCTGGCCACCTCCATGCATCTCAGTTGATTCAGAGCTCTGCCAGGGAAAGGGGGTGTGCTGGGTTCACCCCTTCCATCAGAGAATGTCAACATGCATCAGCAGTAGCTAACTTAAAGACTGTGAGTAGCTTTCTCATGGTTTCTACAAATGTTGCCAAGTTGATCCACAATTTCATGTGAAATGAAAACGCTTTTCTTCATCTCAGTTGAAAGATGTTTCAAAACTCAACATTTTTTCCCCCTATACTTGGCTTTTTGGACAAGAGCAGAACAGAAAGTATGATCGATGAGCACTGAACACGACCTGCAAAACCAGCCACTCAGAGGACGGTCCCAGGGCCAGCACAACCTGGAGGTCAAGGAGATCACACCAGCATCTATTGAACACACCTGGACTCTCTCTCTTCCTCCTAGAGTTTAACAGAATCTCAGCATCCAAAGAGTTCTCACAGGTCACCTAATGCAACCACTTTGAGGAATCTGAAGTCCTGCTACACTATCCCCAACAGCATCTGTCCAGGCTCAGCTCCCTCACTGCCAGAGAACTGGAGTTTAATAAAACCCAAGGTAGCCCAGGCCATCTTTGAACAAATCAGTTTGTGCGGAAGTTTTGTTGTTTGGTTTTTCAGAGCATGTTCAAGGTCACCTCCCTGAACTCCACCTAAATTCTACTCTTCATGGGACAATACTGCCGTTCATCAATTCTAAGATGCATATTTGTTGACGTTTTATCTCTGAACGTGGAGTGCCTCAACATTTTCTGACTTAACATCTTGTGACGGTGCTTGGCTGGGCAGTGGATGTGACATAGTTGTTGCTTGTGTATGTGTGAGCTTAGTTATTCCTGGTGGTGTAATGAAAACTGCAATCTCTCAATGTTTCAGTCATCAAACCATTTAGATGCCTTTGGAATAAGGAGCGTAAGTCCCCTTTGTGCCCTAAAAAAACTTAACAATTGAAATTTTCTGAAAATCACAGAAGTACCAACATCAAAATGTTCAAAGGTATCTTGGAAAAAAAAATCCTGGAGATAATAATGGAGCACCCTTAAACGATGTTGTATTATAATGTTGTTATAAAAAGAATAGAATTGACAGCACAACAAAATTGCTTAACTAATGTGCCTAATACATAGAGTGCAATAACTATTTAGGAAATGAAATACTTGTTGATTTATAACATGCCAGTAACTGTGCCAAACCCTTGCCATATTTTATTCCACTTAATCCACATAGAAACCTAATGAGGCAGTTAGTACAGATCTGCTACCCCTTACACAAAACTTTTGGGGCAAGGTGAATTTTGATATTTATAACTATTTTTATTATTTTAGAAAAGTAATATAGTGCATACATTGTATCTAATCTAACACCATCAGCAAGTCTTGGGGTAATGTGCTTTAATCAAACACATTAATATTTAGCAGCAAAATACATGCATATTGACAAAAAGTGAGATAAAGAAAGACCCCAACAAGCCCCATGTCAGTTTGGGTCACGTTTAGCTGCCAAATGAGTTTGCCACGGGCTTATGAAAATATTTTCTGTCTTCAGATATTTGGGGATTTTAGAAATGCGAATGAGGCATTTTGGATTTGTAATACTATCTCCATTTTGCAAATTAAAAAAAAGTGAGGCTTCGTAAGTTAGCTTCCCTGATGCACACAGCCTAGAAGTGTGGAGTTGGGTGTGAGACCCAGATCATTCTCACTCCACAGCACGCCATGCATCAAGGTCTTAACCATGATGCTCTATGGCCCCAGGGAAATGTCTGTCATGTGGTTGAGGGCCAGCCAGCATGGGCCCTGAGTCTTCTCTTCTGCACACTAACCACCAGCGTACAGCCACCGTCTCAATTCTTCTTGCCCTGATGGATGCTCTCCTTTGAACACACAGCTGTTACCCCCGACCCCCTTTTAACCACTATAGCACAACAAATCTCAGACAGCCCAGAGGGAGACATCTGCTAATGCAAGACCAGAGAGGTGTGATGAGGAATTCAATTCGCTAGCAGCACCAACCACTTGTTCAACGAATTAAAAATAAAAATACAAATTCACAAGCAGATGATGTGGTCTCTACTTTTACAGTGCTTATAATTTTAGAAGGAAAAGATAAAAGAGAGAGCCATCATTGGTTCCAAACTCAGGTTTGAAAAACTTCCATCCCAGTTCTATTGAAATCACAATCCCCCGGAAAAGTCACAAATATCATAAGAATTTTAATAATAATACTGTATAGGCTTTGTAGCCAGCTTATCTGATTTGAATCCCATGCCTACCTGGGTGACTGAGCAAATTACTTAACCTCTCTTTGCCTCAATTTTTCCATCTAACAATCGGGGATAATATTGCTTACCTTTAGGAGTTAGTGCAAGAATGAAATGATTTCACACATGTGGGCTCTCTAACTGGTAGCATCTGTCCATAATAAGAACTCGGTGAATGTGAACTTTGCATCATTGTCATAATAAACACCATCATTATCATCATGGATATATTTTAACCTATGAACCGTGGTCTCCCAGAAAAGAAGAGTCAGAAGCAAATTTAGGAGCCAGATCTCTCTGTCTCTGAAGCTCAGGATCTTAAGCATCAGACTGTCTTACCTCACATGCCCAGGAGCTGTGATGCCTGAAAACTCATCTACCCCTGAAATTTGACAGCCCTTTCAAAAACCATGCCAAGGAGCAATATCATGTCTTTCCCTGTCTCAGAATCAGTGACTTGGTGCAAAACAAAACAAATAGGCATGGCCATCTCCACGGAATCTCCTTGGTGTATTAAAGTGGGTTACATCTGCTTCAACACTATCATTATTAAAGCCTTTCCTATGGGTGAGAATTCATGTGGTGCACTCTAAAGGAACAAACGTGGCTAAAACAGCCCTAGTCTTCAAAGAGATCTCACCCTAGTAGAAGTTATAATATTTATAGCAATATGTTAGAATATAGTAATATATATATAAGACTCCGGACACTTTGTGCTTAATCCTCATTTGCTGCATCTGAGTCCAAATTTATTTATTAAGAGAGAATGATTTTTATTTTCTCCTATGCATTCTTAGATCTTTAAAAGGAGATACCATGTCTTGCTCATTTCTTTATCCATATTGCATACAAATTGAATACTTGATAAGGAATGAATAAATGAATGAATGAATGACATGTGTGGTCTGTAGTCTCTAATGGGAGTCTACCATATTGATTCGTGGTCCCTAGAACAGTCTCTAGAGCACACGGGTGAGTACACCCCACAGTCAGTACTTCCATCAGTCCTTCCCCCCCACCCAAGCATGCCCTCATCTGGCTGTGGCAAAAAATGTCCCCTCAGGGGCTACAGGGAAGAGGACAAGCTAAGACCTAAATGCAGCAAGGCTGACTTCTCTTTTAATAACCTTGCCAAAATGGGAAAGGGAGGGCAAAATAAACGGAGAATGGGTCATAAATGCACGTTGCCCTAACAGCACAGGTGAACCCTTGGTGTAAGCTTGTTTCCGTAGCTAGAGTATAAGTAAGTTCTGATTTCCCCTACAGTCTTAGAGGAATTTTAAGGGGATTCCCACTGAGCAAACTGTTAAATGTGAGCTCACGGATGCTCACCGTCAGGAAGCATTTCTTAGCTACTGCACATCTCACTGTGATTGCCCCTTCCCCTGAACACCTAAATTGGCAGTGTCCCATAGTGGTTGTGTTTGGGAAATGGAATCCAACCCAGATTCAAATCCCTCCACTCCATATACTAGCTGTGTGACCTTCTGCAATATACTCATTCATCCTCTTTAAGCCTATATTTCCTTATTTTAAAATGCACATATCAATAGCACCTGCCTGATAGAGCTGTTTCAGAAATTAAAAGAATCTGCATGGAAAGTATTCAGCTCATTGTTTGACAAAGTTGTCTTAAAAGATGTCTGAGACTATTATTATTATTTATTGCACTGATAACTTATGTTATATTTAATATTAGATGTTCCTTAGGTATTTAAGTATTTAATGCCTGTTTGTTTTGTCTTTTTGATGACAATAGCTACATACTGAATTTCTGTTGTAGTCTCAAAGTGATTAATATCAGCACAATTTCAGCAAGATACGATGGTTTTTGGCAAAATTTTGAGGTAGGTAACAGCAAGCTGTGTAGTAAAGTGGCAAGAATCTGAGCCGTCTTTGTCTTCTCTGACCAACTGTCTCCCCAAGCCATCACCTGCCCACCTCTAGGTAGTATAGTCTCCCAAGTCCAGGAAACAAAGTGTAAGTTGGATCCTGTGAATAGGTTATATTACGTGGCAAGAGGAATGAAGGCTTTGGATAAGCTGTATTTATGATGGGGAGATTATCCTGGAACATCCAGGTGGCCCAATGTAATCACAGAGTCGTTTGATGGGGAAAAGTGAGGGAGAGGGATCAGAACCAGAGAGATGACATCATAAGAAAAACTCACCAGGCTATTGCTGGTTTTGGAAATGGAGAAAGGGAGCCTTGGGCCAAGGAACGTGATCAGCTTGTAGAAGCTGGAAAAGGCAAGGAAACAGAATCTCCCCTAGAAGTTCCAAAAGTCCTGCTGACATCTTGATTTTAGCCTAGTGAATCCATTTTGGACTTCTGATCTCCAAACTGTAAGATAATTAATTTGTGATTTAAGGCACTGAGTTTGTAGTAATTTGTTCCAGCAGCAAGAGGAAACTAATACACTGGCCCTTGAGGTTATATAATGGGGGAGCTCCCAGGGACAGTGATGACTTACAGAGTTTATTCAGATGACCTGGAATAGCACAGCCAGAAAGATAATGTAACCTGACAAGTCAAGGAGGAGAAAGGTGAGCAGAGCCTGAACCATCATTCTGAGCACGAAGACAGAATGACAGGGTGACACAGTACGGAGAGCAAACAGCAAGGTAAGAAGTTAGGAAGATCAAGGGCAGGGGGGCTAGGCTATAGGGACAAGGGGGTTGAGGTTCAAGGCTGACACTGGGAACAGTGGCAGGGATGGGAGGAGAAATGCTTGACTGAAATGCTGACAAGGCAAGGATATGCCTTTTATTATACTTCTGGCAGCTCTCTTATTGGAGAGGCCTTGACAGTTCACCATACTGGGGACGTGGTTCCACATATGATGTGTACCTGTACCTCCTATGATACCTTCCATGGCCCCTGACACCAAATCAGCTCTCAATATTTGCTGACAAATGGTCTGTCCAAAGAAGTCAATGCCGGTGGTCAGTGGGATGATCTCCCCCGTGAGATACGAACTCTATCTACTTGTGGAAGCACATCTTTCTCATCATAATAGTCCTAATATCTCACTTCATGTGAAGAAAGCCAACGCCAATAATACTCTATGATAAAGCTTGTTGTCATAGTTTTATGTTAATAAACAGTAAGCTTTTGTTCCTTCCTTTTTCCTCCCACTCTCCTTCCTCTTTCTTTCTGCTCATAGTAATATTCTAAAAGCTCTGAATGTGCCAAAGAATGAAAATTCCACTGAAAGTATGGGACCCAGGGAGATGGGAAGCGTGAAAGATGGTGTGTTTTACAGTTTTTTCCAGGATGCCATGGACAGTGTAACGGTCTTTTCCTCTATGTTTCTTGTCTTTTCTGTCCAACCTTGATCTCTCCTGACTCTCTAACATAAAAATCACTTCTCAGTGTTCAGCATACATGGAGTAAGAAGGCAGCATCAGTCCCTGGGGAACATGACTAATTCTCCTCACATATGATAGGAGAAGGAAAGGAGCTTTCAAGTTCAGTGTCTTTAATTACTGCCAACAATACCTAATACCTGAAACAAGTATTAGGAATTTCATTTTTAAATTATGGATGCCTAAAGAAACAAATAGAGTAAGAACACCATGAGATACTGGAAAACACAGATAGTGTTCCTCACATTGGAGTGTTATTTCATTTTATGACAGTTGCCTAAGGACGTCCAGGGCATATAATTAAAACCTGCACATTACATTCATTTACACTGCAGGGGAAATGTGGGGCTGGCAGTGGGCCAGCAGGAGCTCTGGGCCCAGATTTCTTTCCAACTAACTGTGTGTCCTTGGATTAGTCTCTTCCCCTGGAATAGGGCCTTTTGGCTCTGTGTCTTCCAAGCTTCACCCCAGCTCTGAAGTCCATGTCCATATCGCTCTAACTAAAGGTCACTGTCATATTTCTAAGGCTGCCTTCATGGTCAGGGAATTTAAAGACCAAATACCAGTGTATCGTGGTGACAAAATTCTCTTGGCTACCTGGCAGAAGTCACTGACCACAGAGCAGCAGAAAGGAGTGGAGAAATTGTACCCTGGACATGGGTCTCAGGGGGCATCGACTGGCTTCTGAGGCTACTGCTTAGGAGGTTACTGTCACAAGATCCCAAGTCCCCCCCTTCCCCAGTTCCTTTTTGAAAAAAAAAGGAATTTCAACTTCAATGCCAGCATCAGAATGAGTCAGGCAGTCATACAATCTTAGAACTGAAAGGGGCCTTAGAGGTAACATGCAGCAGATCATTGTTCCTTCCCCGTACTAAGCATGCCCATTCATAGGTGAGGACACCCACACCTCAAGAGAGAGGATCTGGCCCATGGGTCTACTTCCATCAAGTGGCAGAGTTAGACTTGAATGCCAGTGGCTCCCCCAACAGACCCCTGCGCTTTCTCTGACTGCAAAGGCCACCCTTTACTGGAGTCTCTGTGTTCGGCTAAAATATAGCCCACGGGAGCCCTATAAACCCTTGCTTTGCAAAGGGTGGTCCGTTACCCGGCAGCGTTGGCATCAGCTGGAAATTTGTTAGAAATGCAGAATCTCAGGCCCCTCCCCGGACCCACTCAGTTAGAATGTGCTTTTTGTGATGAGGCCTCCGAGGTGATTCACGTGCACATTACAGTTTGAGAAGCACTGGCACCAACTGCCCTTAATTCAGTGCAAACAGCCGCAGCTCCCCAACAGACTTCCAGCCTAGCAGTCCGACGCTGGGAACTATTACAATTTGGTGCAGCCCGAGAGGATATAACAGTTACTTATAAATCAGCATTAGCAAGTGGTTCTTTAGTCCTCCATACAGAAATCTGTGACCTCCAGGAAGAAGCCTTAATGATTTTCAATCTCTACTCAGGAATCAACATCCATTTTGGTATCTAGGAAACAAGGAAGAGGTTTGGGTTTTTTTAAAAATATCAGATGACTGTGACTCTTTTGTTAACTTCTGCTTACTTTGCTCTGGCTTCAGTTTCATGAAACCAGAACTTCCTATTTACATAGGGTTTACATAAGGTTCATTGTTCTTTCTGTGGCACAAAGAGGCAGCCTAGGGAAGAGAAAGGAGCGAGAGCCCTGGGCCCAGAGTTCCCCAGAGCTGAGTTTCAATACTACCTCAACTACTTAGTAACTGTATGACCTGGAGCAGAGCAGTTTACCTCTCTGAGTTTTACTCTCCTCATCAGTAAAATTGTTATGTCAATAAGAATGAACTTAACAGAGTTATGAGAGATTATATATATGAAAATTCCCAGCACGCAGCAAGTATTCAGTAGGATTCAGAGCTGTGTGGTTTAGAAAGGTAGTAAATACAGCATGCAATAAATGCTTCTTGAGTATCCACAATGTGAGCAGACACTGGGAGAACAACAGTAAATAAGACGCATATAGCATCTGTCCCCACTGGAACTACTATCCATTGAGAAAGTAAAAAAACAAAAACAAAACAAAACAAGACAAGACAATGGTTGAGTGCTTGCTGTGTGCCAGGTGCCGTTCTAAGGACTTTACCTGGATTGACTGATGATCATCACTGCTATTCAGTGGTTACTAGGTACTAGCCTTACCCCATTTTACAGATGAGGAAACTGAGGCACACATGTACATAAGTAACCTGGCTAAAAGCTGTGCAGCTAATAAGTAGAAGCGGACAGGGTTATGTTCCCAGACAGATCAGTTCTGGAGGCCAGTTACTTAAGCTCTATGCTAACCCGTCTCACTATGTGCAACAACTAAATATATATAAATAATGTGCTCCAAAAGGAGGTGGCCAGAGAGCTAAGAGAGGTACTGGGGGGCCCCAACCTAGTCTGAGGGGTCAGAGAAGGCTCTCTGAGAAGGGCAAGAGAAGGAGGATGGGAAGGAGGTGATAAGAACTCAGGTAAAGAAGGGGAGGGGTCATCCCAGCAGAGGTCTTCCTAGGGGTGAAGACCTGAGATTAATTGAGAACTTAGTTAATTTCATATTAAATGAAAGAATAGTGCTTGATTCCTGAAAACTGAAGCTCTCCAACCAACACATACACTCATAGATACAACCTTTTGAATGCTATTTCTGTCATATATGCATTCCAAGGTTTTAGCCATGGCCACTGGCAATATCTATCCTTCTAAGAGGTACAGATGAAGGACAGGGTAGCTGGCAATGAGAAGGAGAAGACAGAGAGCTTTGGCATCGAGTCCGGACATGGATCCACTGATTCCTCCTCTCTATGTGACCTTGAGAAGATTATTTAAAACTGTTTTCTAAACCTCGGTTTCCTTCTCTGGAAAATAGTAATAATAATACTGTACTTCTTATACTTGTAGTGAAGATTAAATAAGCCATGTTTATATGCTAATATGGTGCCTGGCCCATATTAGGGGCTCAAGGAAATGTTTTCTCCTTCCCCTTTTCAAAATTAGAAGCTGGCAGTTGTACAGGGAAACCAGATACAATCTCTGAACACCCAGGTCCCCTCACTCAGCCTCCATCTCTGAAGATGTTTGGTTTTTCTGATGTCTTAAGCCAGGTCCAGTTATCAAGTTCTCTCACAGAGCACCCATGAGCCTTTTCAAAAAAGGCTTTGCTTGTTTAAGATCCTTCAAAGGAAGCAAAACTCCAATTTAGATGAAGACATATAAATGCCCTATTGACAGTCTCTCTAATAAACAAATAAATAAATAAGATGTGAAACCGGGCAAGGAAATTACAAGATAAGAAGACAGCTAATAAAATTAATGGGATTTTATTCCCCATGCTAAAGGAATATGTATGATCTCAATCCCCAGAGAATGCCAGAAAGAGAAATTTGGAATCAACAAAGTCAGACTTTTTCAGGGATACCTGGAACTTCAAAACCAAAATCATCTTAAAGAATACTGGGTTAAGTCCCCCATTTTCCTGCATATTTGAGTGATTTTTAAAGCTGAAATGAAAATCACATGGGGTTACTGGCAGAATGAGGACTTGAACTTGGGACTCTTGGGGCAATCAAGGGGCAGCATATGAACTGATCAGCTAAGGAGATTCGCCACTCAACACAAATAATTCAAGTTTCAATGTTTAAGCAGAAAGCTATGGATAAGTGGCTAAATTTCCTTCTCTGAAGAGGGAAAATGGAGTTAATACCACTATAAAGCAACAAAGCCTCAATTCAACAAATTTAAGAACGTATTCTCTTTTCCTAATAGATGTAATCATCCTCATGCCTGACTCTTCTCATTGACCCCTTTGCTAGAAGTTAGTAAAGTTTGCTTAGATTTGCATGTGATTTCCATCCTGTTCACCCAATCCTAAACTCATGTCAGTGGGTAATCACAGGCCAGTTCCTGTTCTAGCTCTTGGTCATTAAGCAAGAACGCTGCGTGCTGTAGCCTCTGCCATGCAAAGCCATCACCCAAGGAAGGTAAGGCTATTCTCCATCATGGCCTCTTTCCAACTGGGTATCAAGGCGGGCTTCCTAATCCTGATGCCCTTCAAATGCCTTTCAAAAAGCTACAAAAGACTCCCCAGTGCAGTGATGCACTGTGTGGTCTGAACAAATCATCTATGAAAGAAATTTCTGGGGCAACTGAGGACATTTGAATTTGGATGGGCATGATGTGGCACTAGGAAATGACTGTTAATTTTGATGGATATGGTAATTGCATTATTGTTATGTAAGATAATAGCCTAAATTTTAGAGGTGTGCTATAGAATATTTGGGAGTGAAATGCCAAGACGTCTGTAATTTGCTTTAAAACATAAACTACTTTAAAGTACTAAGCAAATTTTAAAGAAGGATAAATCAAATGCAGCAAAATGTCAGTAAGTGTTAAATCCAGGTATAAGTATCCATTACAATATCCTGTCTACTTTTCCGTATGTAAAAATTTGCATTCGAAAAAATTTTTAAAGAAATAAAATTATTCTGTTGCAATTTAAAAAGAGCTATGGAACATCACCTCTTGTTTTTCTGTTTGACCAGCCAAAAGTCAACCTCCAAAGATAGATGCTATGATGAAGAAAATAAGAACTTTCTTTTTAGGTAAAAAGCACACACAGGCAACTAATACATGAATATTTACTCACTGCAAAAACTTCCAACCATCAAGAATTATAAGGAGTAACAAGTGAAAGTCCCTCTCTATGGATTGCCCTCTCCCTGTCCACTTCCCCCAACAGCTCCCATCCCCACCCTTCCCCCGACCGCCACCGTTAACAGTTTAGTGGAAGTGAGTAGGAAAATGGATTTGTGCTCTTGGGCCAAATTCAACGCTGAAATCATCCATTAAAAAAATGATAGAAGCAGAGTAGTGGGGTGGAGCGGGGGACAGGGGAGAAATGAGAGGAAATAAGCTTTCTGAAGCACTGGAAAGCTAGATGCAGGTATATTACTTTTGGAAAGACACCTTGGTGCTCACTCTGTTTCTCCCCATGAGGACAATATGGCCTTCCTGAGTTCAGTTCATCATCCAGGAGAGCCTAAAGTTTGCAAACACTCCCTTAAACCGAAATGCCCAGGTTGGTAAAGTAAAGGTAAATCCCTCCCCCAAGGTTCTAGGGTCATAAAGTCCTTCCCCAACAATGAACATTCTCAATACTGCTTTCTCAACACGGCAGGGTCCAATCTGGGAAGAGAGTGTCACCTTCAGTTTTTGGACCTGATCAGGATCCAAGGCTCCAGAGTGGAAGCCATGACAAGATGTCTCCCTTACATTGCGGATCCCTGGTTAAATGAAACAGGAACTTACGCTGAATCTGTAGGTGACATCTGTTTTCATTAATCAGCAAAACGGGCACTGTGTAATACCAAACACATTGGTGGTTTCATGAAGATATACAATTTGGTATGATTCATATCCTTATATTCCCTGAAACTTGATAGAAGCAGATTTTGTACTAATAGCCATGCTCATGTATAACAGTTTATACCTGAAGTGACAAAGGAATCATCTACCTTTAGAAAATGTGACTCCAGTCCTCTCAGAGTGCTCAAATGCACTTAGGTTTCAGCAGGAAGAATTTAACTCTTATGGTTTGATGAAAAACACTGAGCTAACTGTTGGGAATGCTTCACATTGTACTGAAACAATGGACCGGCTCTCTTGTTTTGGGTGGTATGGTTGTGATTTCCAGAAATTGTGTGAATCATTTGTCCCAATCAGGTAATGATCATGCCAACTTGGCTGGGCACCAGGTGGCCTTTCCTAAAAGCTGCAGAAGAAATATGTGCTATAAATAGAAATGTTCAAGAAGTATTCCCTGGAAGAAAAACCCTAGGTGACCAAAATCTCCTTTTCAGCTATCTATCAAAAGAAAAAAAAAAAAAAGGCTCCTTCGGGGTCTTTCTTCTCTTAGATCTGTGAGTGTAATTATATGAAAAGGATCAACAGGCCACATTTTTTAGAGAGGGGAAAGGAAGCAGTATTTCTCACTGCTTTAGCCATGTATATCAGTTAAGAATGCTTTGGGTTGCAAATAAGAGAAACAAAGTCTAACAGAGGCTTAAGCAAATATTAGTTTTTTCTCCATCATACATCAAGAAATGTATAGATGAATAATCCTAAAGTAATATGGCAGCTCAAGGGTAAGGTACCACTGAAAGGTCAAGAACATCCATTCCTTCTATCTTTCAACTTCACTATCCTTAATAAATCGACCTTTCTTCCTCATTGCCTTGTCTAATGGTTACAAAATGGATCCCGTAGCTCCAAGAAACAAAATTTCAATAAAGGCAGAAAGAAAGAGGAGAACAGTTATCTATCTGTCCCTTTTGTCTGGAAAGAAAACACCTCAACTTTAACCCAAGTTTCCCTTAACTCTCATTGGTCTGAACTGGATTACATCATCTCCCCTAGCTGAAGAAGGCAAGAAAAATGCCTTTTGCAAAGGGAAAACGTGTTCATGACTGAATTCGACCAATTATGATTTGCTGCCTGGGACTGTACACATTGCAGAGGTTGTTGGCAACAAGGAGCAGATGGAGGTGGACATTCAGCAGATAACTGACACCTCTGTCCCATCAGATGACCACCCTCCACCTTCAGTCCCTTGTGCTCTGTCTCTTCTTCCCCCTTCTGCCTTTAACACAAATAGAATATAAAGCATTCTCATTTTTAAGAGCTGGGTTTAATTTGTCCTGAATGGTCCCCTTGGGGATGCCATCTCTGAGGATTTTATCCCACAGAAACCCTCCCACAGAAATCACTGAATATTTGCTGTAAGCCAAACATTAGGCTAAATTTGAAGTATTTTTTATAATTCTCAAATAATCCCACCAAATAGTTACATCCCTCATCATATAGTAATTTTTGCACAATCAGTATGCAGTGAAGCATTGATGTGAACTCAACTCTATCTAGAGTCAAAGACCTTCTCTCTCCCCCCTCTCACATACGTGCTCTTTTTCTCTACTGAATTCCCATGGAACTCAGAGCATTGCCAAAGCCCTGTTTTCTCCTATATTACTCTATGAATTATTTATTTGTGTAAATTATACAAAAGGAGTTCTACTTCCTAGGGTCAGGAAGGTCTTCAAGTTACCCTTGTCCTTTATTTCCAACCATATATAATTTGCCAAGTGAGCTTTCTTTACAGGGTTTTATATCCAGGGCATAAGGAAAGCTTCTCAGTGAAGACTTGACCTTAGTGCCCTTGCCTTATCAAGGAATAAGGAATGTTTGTTAAAATTATGGTACATTGGTTCTCTATCCTAGCTAGTTTAGCTGGCCTAGGGTGGGACCTAGGTAGAGCCCAGACACCAGTATTCTTTGTAAAACCTCCTTAAGTTTTCATGTGCAGCCCAGATTGCAGTTCTAAGATGAGACAGTCTCCACATGTTTACCCAGCAGTTTCAGCCCATTGTAATGATCAGGATGGTCTGTGCAAGACTGGTCACTTACATGACCTTTTTTTTTTTGTGGTACGCGGGCCTCTCACTGTTGTGGCCTCTCCCGTTGCGGAGCACAGGCTCCGGACGCGCAGGCTCAGCGGCCATGGCGCACGGGCCCAGCCGCTCCGCGGCATGTAGGATCTTCCCGGACCGGGGCACAAACCCGTGTCCCCTGCATCAGCAGGCGGACTCTCAACCACTGCGCCACCAGGGAAGCCCTACATGACCTTTTTGAGGGAAGAGTAGAAATTCTTTCTTGGCTCCAGTCACGATGGAGAATTTATTCCAGTCCTAGGCTTGAGTGTGCCATAAGTGTGTTAGGGGCTTTTGTAAAACATAACAGAGCTGACCTCTTATAGAACCTCCACTACAAAGACAGTCACTACACTAAGAACTTTTAATGACTGATTCTTTTCTTCCTTACACTACCGTCTGAGCTAGGTATTTGTATTACCCCATTTTACGGAGAAGGGAAATTACTTAAAGTCACACAGTTAGTAAATGGTGGAACCAGGGGTCCAATCCAGGAAGTCTGACCCTTGGTCTCTCGTTTTCTCTATATCGTGTTTCATGTTCTAGACATTGGAGTCTCTCAATGGCATTTTGAAGTATTATTCTCTCTACTGAGCCAGAAAAGAGGCTGGGAAGTTAGAGCCCAGGATCGGCCTGTACCTCTGTCTTAGAGCAAGGGAATCTGATATAGAAGGAGAAACAAAGGCAGCCATTAGCTGTCAGGGGATTTATGATTCTATGAAGTCGAGCTAAAGAATCTTCCTACCATGTGTAAGCCCTCACACTATGCACAAGGACTTGATCTTTTCAAGACACAGACAGCAGTTATTTCTAGGCAGTATGATATAGTGAATTAACTTTGGAACTCAGAGTCTAACAGAGTTTGCATGGCAGCTCCAAATTTATAAGTAGGGTCCCATAAGCTAATGCCTTTAACTTTCTGAGCCTCAATAGCCTCAACTGTAAAAAGAATAAAACCTTATGCTCCCAAAAGCTCTGAGAATAAAAGGAGATAATAAACATAATAGCCTATAAATAACTGTAAACAACTGCCTAGTTCCCTAAGAAACATCCATTCAGTTCAGCCATCAGATGGTTAAGAAAGCCAGCTTGAGTGCAATCACAAGGTTGAGATATTTTATTTCTGAACAAAGGTTCTATAATTTCAGCTTGGCTATGTCTGTACCCAGCTCCTCACCCAATCCCTGCAGCAGCCTGTGAGACTTGTAAGCAGATCCAGAGCTCTGCAGTAATGCTCTTTTAAAAAGTATTGTGTTTTAATAAGTCACTTTTCTCTCCTCCAGCTAAGTTCACATGAATTAGACTGCAAGGCACTTTATGCAAAACATCTGACCTTCACTGGCTCTGATTTGCATTGTCATCGTTCCTTTATTCTTCTAAAGTGCCTTTATTTTGCATAATGTTATAATGTTATTCAGACCGGGCAGTTAGCACTATTTCATTTCTCCAATTATAACCATTTTAGGAAAAGCTATAGATAACCTTCAGATATCCATGCCTGTTTCATATTTCATTCACAAGGAGGAAGCAATGAAATTGGACTTAAAAAAAAAACAAAACGGAAAACAAACTTAAAAAGCTCATTTTCGGTGGATTTTTTTAAACTCCAAGCCTAGATTTTCTTTCCTTTTTGGGGATTAAGAGAGAGTGTTGTCTCTGTCCCCCATGAAAATCTCTGCATTACTGTTTAGTTATTACAGGCAAAGCTTTCTCTTGCAGCAGGGGCATTCACTTAAGCAGAATAACCCAGTGCTATAATGTGAAGAGTTTCTCAACCTCAGATCTCTCTTCCAACTGTTCCCATAGGTCGCACCCCACTGCGGGAAAGCCATCCCAAGGCCAAGGATTAGAACCAGTTAATAAACCAATGTCTGTAAGAAACATGACATATTACATTCATTGTTATCTGCCATGTGTTAGTGTAAATGAGGTTCTGATCCTTTCTTCCAATTTAAAATTAGTTGGAGAAGACTGAGAAATATATTCTGAGAGAGGGAAATGGAGAGGGAATGAGGAAATGACCCCAAACCAAATGTCAACCCTTTCACACTTTTGCAAAGACCCTTGATTACAATTTGGATATGCTAAACAGTAGAAGGAAACATTCATTTTTCATAATATTTATCAAATACCTACTATTCCCCAGACAAGTCAAGCAGCATGCAATACAAAATGCACCCACCTTCAACAGCGCTTACCATCCTAGTCACAAGATTGTGGTAGGCTAGGCAAACAGTCAAATGAATGAATCAGGGAAAATCAGAGAGACTGAAGATCCAAAGCAGAATTAAACTTTGATATACAAAGAGCATATCTGTTAGCTTACTTCTCTTCACATGAACTGCAATTCGCTAAATACTTAAGGAAACGATATTTAAAAATTTAGTCCATGCAAATTGAGAAACGAACCTAATCAGTATCTAAGGACATCTCTTTGAAATAATTGCTGTTTTTCTTGGTCCCCTCCTCAACTCTGCTCATCTAGCTATGTGGGAGGATGGCTGACATGACCCCATGGAACTGTGTGGAAGGTCCTTCCTAAGGCTGGATATTTGAGTGTATGCTGGGCAGCATCTCATCAAGTATCCTTGATTTTGCTTAATCCCTGGGCACTCGCTGATGCTGACATCCATGAATAATGAACTCTTCTATAAACTTTTCTCAGTCTGCTTGAGTCAGATGCCTCTATCCCGTAAGTCCCCGCCAAGAACCTCCTTAGTTCTTACTGACACTACAGACCTCTTTGAGTCTGTGCTACTCCTTCTCTCCAGACTTGGCTCAGGAAGCCACCCGTTGGCTTCTGTTGAAGAGTCTCCTCAACCCCGCTTTAGTTGGCCCCACTGCAGGCTCAAGGGCTCTAAACCTAGCGTCTCATCTGTTGTACTGGAATCGAGGAAATCTCAAGACTGACAACAAAACCCTCTTTCCAGGCCAAACCATATACTCTTAAACCATGCTGGGACTCCTCTTACTGGCTTGTGGCTGCTCTGCATTATGGTGTCCTCCTCGAGTCCTCAGCAGGAAGGTGGACCAGAGCTCTTTGCCCTATATAGTCCCCCAATCTAGCCAACACATCTCCTTCCCCCTTCCAGAGTGGGAGGTGCAGTTACATCCCTGGTTGCCTTTCTCTCCCATCCCTGACTTCTTTCTTGGTTCTCTAGGTTAAGAGAGAGAGAGAGAGAGAGAGAGAGAGCCTTTCCCTTCCTTCCCAAAGGCAATCAACCAACCCCCCATTCCCTGTGCTGTACTGGCAAGCAGGGTATCAGGAAGCAGGAAAATTAAAATAAAATCAATTAACATATATCTAAAATAACATGCTTTTTATCCTTAAATATCCAGATTCTCAGTCACCAAATGCTAGACCAGTAATTTTTTGTTTCCCATTTTATAGGTAAGAAGACTAAAATGAAGAAAGTCAGAAATAAAATTAGCCCCACATTAAATATCCATCTCTTTAGTGACACTACACTTTGGAAAGTTTCCAACATGATTGTATCTTATGTTTCTTTCTTTGAGGGATGCTCTTCTTGCTCCTGACCCTTAAAACAGAGGTGTTTCTCCAAATTTATTTCCTTGGATGCCTTATTTTTTTTTCCCTTCACTACTTTTTTATATGTGTGTGATTTCATCTACTCTCAGCATTTAGCCAGAATTTTTCAATCTAGACTCAACATTTTCTTCTTATCTTGCCCATTTTCCCAACTGTTGTTGGGCATTTCTACCTTGGGAGAATGCTGGTTCCTCAAACCACACATTCAGAGAACTGAATGGTCCCCATGGCATTGACTTTCTAATTTCTACTCATATCACGCTTTCTTCAAACATCTTACTATTATATTTGGGTCTTCAATCACCAATCCTGGCCATGCTGGTTCCCACAGACTCTTACCTTCTTGGTCTCCATGATATCTTATCCTTATTTATTGCTCTCTCTATCCCTGCCTTACTTCATACAGGACCTCATTACCTCTCACTGGGGCAGGAAGTCAGGCAAGTGTGATGGAGTATAAAGAAAACGGGCTCACATTCCATCTTGGCATCCTGGCATCCTAGACATTCCAATACTTAGCCCCAAACACATTTCATGTCTTATCTCCTGCACTCCAACTCATCCTTTACAGATCTGCTGAAGTTGGCAGCTCCTTCTCCTTGAATGTGGGCTTTCCTGTTGCTATACGGCAGCTAAGGTTTTGTTTTTTGGGGGTTTTCTTCTATATCAAGTGAGCTTGTCAAACCCCTCCACTTATTGCAATATACTGGCCAACCAAGGTCCACTTTAGATACATCTTTGTGAACAGTTTCTTGAATGGCTGTCTTTCATGAAACCCAATAAATACTGTTTCCTCACCTATACAGCTACTCTTCAGCCATACAAATGAGTCAACTCTTTGGAAAAACTTTCTTTGATCCTCAAGGCCAGGTTAGGTTAAGGGTTCCTTCTGTGTTATCCCAAAGCTTTAGGGGAGGACCTTCTTCTATCTCTGGCTCCCTCCTTCCATAAACAGACACCACTGGGAAAGAGACATACCCGGATTCTCTATTTTCATTCTTTACTCACTTATTCTCATTGAATGAAGAGTAAGGTATCTGATTCCTGGATTTGAGAGAAGGGGCTGAGCAAGTTTATCCTGACCTCTTCTTTTCTTCTCTCTCTCCCTGTTTCTCTACCCCCTGAAGCTTGACATGCATTCTGTTCTGCTCTCCATTAAGTGGTAATAACTTCTCTCTATGGGAAAAGCTTAGGCTCTTATACCATTATACCAGAAGCCAGAGGGGTAAGTTCAGTTCTGGCCTGGAGTGTTATTAGTGAGACCTCTGGGTCTCAATGTGATCTGGTATCACATTCTCTAATCCACTTTTTATCACTAATAGAACTGACATGCTGCTGTGCATGTGTTTCTCCCCTGTGCCTCTCAACTGACTCAGAACTTGACAGAGGAAACAAGCAGTACCTCATACCTCCTTCATGATGGTTTTCAGTACAGCCAATAGCAGTTTCTTTCTCTCTTCTCCCTAGCCTGTACATTCCTGGAAGACAGGGACGTTCTTTTTCATTTTTGCATCTCCAGTGTCTATCACATTACTGGCTCAGTGAATATCTTCAGTGAATGGATGGATAGATGAAAATCTTATACCACACATGTGGCTTGTAATATACCTTAGAATTGCATAAATAAATGAATGAATGACATGTATTTGTATACTTTCCATAACTAGCTCTGATTCCTTAACACAAGTTGCCTACCAGCTTGAGCAATCTGAACCTCAGAATTTTGCTGCAGGCCTGCAGTTGAAGAATACTTGCAGCTCTTCCTCAATGCTTTGATTTTCCAATGCTGATGACACTTAAATTTGTCCAGGAAGCTGCAGAACTGTTCAACCCTATCTCCCAGAGCCAAATGATCTGCTAAGCATATGGCATCAGAGCCGGGTGATAGCATCCCTCCACCCACGATCTTCTCTTTACGCTTCTCTGCTCTTCCTTTATAAACTAATTCTGTCTCTTACTGTATTTTAAATCATAATAGTATCTCACTCAGCCTCCCTTATCATGAACAAGCTGACACAGGAATTCAGGAAGCCCATTACGTCTACATAAAAGTATACTTTTTTTGATGAATTTTTTTCCCTCCAAATTCTTGTCCTCTTTCCCAGAAATTTAGCTGTGTTATTTTTAACCTGAATTAGGTGTGTCTCTTTCCAGGAGACTTCCTTTCTGCAAGCAGTGGAAAATACTTCAGCATGCATCCTCAATTTTAACTTATTAGCAATTATATTATTTTTTAGCCATCTCTACAGCCTGGGTTGGTATTTTAACATAGGAAATAGGTGCTAATTTGAGCATGATTTTCATCTTGGGGCTTCTAGACCACCACCATTTGTGTAGGGAAGGAAAGCATCTGATGACCCCAGAACATTTCACACTTCAACTTCTTTCATGAACTAATCATTTACTAATCATTTAATGAGTAAATATTCTATACTCTCCCTACCAGTTACTTATTGCTGTTTAACAAATCACTCCATAATTTAGTAGTTTTAAATGAAAGCCATGTATTCTTTCTCATGAGCTTATAGATGACCTGGGAAGTTTTGCTGATCTGGGCTGAGCTTGGTTGATCGTGACTGGGCTCGCTCACGCGTTTGTGGTCAGTTGAGTTAGGTAGGCAGCTCAGCTAATCCTGGCTGAGCTTCTGTGTCACATGGTTGAGGATGGACTGGTCCAAGATGATTTTCTGACAGTTCAGCTCTGTCCGATCTCTCATCCTCTAGCAGGCTAATCCAGGCTTGGTCCCATGCAGTTGGTAGGATTCCATATTCAAGAAAACTCAATCATGCAAGAGAAGAGGAGACACTCAAGGACTTTTCAAGCTTCTACTTGTGGCATGTTTTCTAGCATCCTAGTAGCTAAAGTAATGTATGGCCTTAGTCCAAAGTTCATAGGAAGATGGGCTTCTAGTTACAGAATAAAGAGAATGAATAATGAGAAGCCATTGAGTAAGCCCATCAATGCAATTGATTTACCACTCTCCAAACTCTCCATCTGACTGGTGGACCTCAGGAAAGTATAACTGTAATGCCCTACCTAATTCTATCCCTGCTGGGAATAACATCATCAGCAGCAGCAACAACAAAAAAATAGGTTTCATGGACCACCAACTGCAGTGCTTAGACTTTATATAAATGTTCTTATTTAATCCACACAACCCTATAAAGTAGATACTATTATTATTTCAAGCCAGGCACTCTAACTCCAAATCCCATGGGTATAAGCACGAGCCCAGTCTTCTGTAAAAGCAGTTGGCCATTTTGTCTCCTATAGGAACACACATCATAATGATGGCCTTTTGTTACGCTTTGTTCTTATCTCCTGGTAAAAAGTCTTTGGTGAAGAGCTTATACATCATATCTCTTTTTTTAAATTAATTTATTTATTTGTTTTTATTTTTGGCTGTGTTGGGTCTTCGTTGCTGTGCACGGGCTTTCTCTAGTTATGGCGAGCGGGGGCTACTTTTGGTTGTGGTACGTGGGCTTCTCATTGCGGTGGCTTCTCTTGCTGCAGAGCACGGGCTCCAGGAGCGCGGGCTTCAGTAGTGTGGCATGTGGGCTCAGTAGTTGTGGTGCACGGGCTTAGTTGCTCCACGGCATGTGGGATCTTCCCGGACCAGGGATCGAACCCATGTCCCCTGCATTAGCAGGTGGATTCTTAACCACTGCGCCACCAGGGAAGCCCCAAATCTCTTCTTCTGGTGCAAATTTTTTGAATGGCTAAAAGATGTGTGAATATACAAGCATTTATGAATCTGAGACATGCAGTGAAAAATATTACTCACAGGTCATTTCTCAATCATGGCTCACAAATCATTTTACACCACATCTTGAAATCTCTCTTCCCCCTCTCAAATTGTTGCTAAGCAACAACAAAAAATGGGAAAGAAATTGCTTCTGTGAGCATCCCTCAGCTCTGGGTCTATCCCATCTAGACCTGCTTTCACAAAGATGCTGGATCCAGGAAGGAAGTGACATACCACGCAAACGTGAATCAAACTAACCATGTTTAGTAGTAGTTAACAGTGAAGGAGATTAGGGGGAGAAGAGATGCCTGGTACTTAATAAAGAAGCAATCATCTTATCACGCCTAACTTAGGTTACTCTTTGACACAACAGACTCTTCCACAAACTCCAGAAAGTAAAAAATCACTTTATCTTGAAAATCTCATTGCTTATCAAATAAGCTTCTGAAACGACCAACACTGTTCAGCATGATAGTCTTTAGGTGCTGTGATTTCATCCTCAATGAAGGCTACGCTGTAAGGTGCAGAGGAACATTATGAAGTATATCATAGTGCTTATTGCTGTCCTTTGTTGTGAGTGTTCAGGTTTAATTTACATTACATGTTCCATGGCCCCTGGGAGTGCCCCAAGTAACAATCTAAGCCAAGGGTCAATGGAGTTTTTCTGTAAGAGGCCAGATGGTAAATTTGTCAGACTTTTCAGGACATATGGTCTCTATTGCAATTCTGCCATTTTGCACAAAAACAGCCATAGATAATACATAAATGAATGTCCATGGCTGTTTTCCCATAAAACTTTATTTACAGAAAGAGATGGTGGGCCGGATTTGGCCTATAAGCTGTAGTTTTCTGACAACTGCCCTAAAGAATCAAGAAGTCCCTAGAGATTCAAACTCTGTTGCTTTGGAGAATAAGTTTGGCTTCTGAGTAGGATGAGGCTTAGGCCAATTTAACTCAGAAGCTTAACTTCCCCTTCTTGTCATACTCAGCAACTGGAATCTGGATAGCCTTGGTTAAGAACGATGTGATAACCAGTGCACTTGACAGCCAAGAAGGGGATTCTGTTGGGGAAACGGTCTGCAGGGAGAAAGAGACTGCGGCCACAGAGGAGCCTTGTTTCCCTCTGACACAAATGCAGGGTTTTTCCTGGCAAAGGCTTAACTCTAAAGTGCTTGGAGATGTAAAGACAGGATGAACTAAGGGACTCAAGTTAAATACTTAAAAAACACTGGACTAGAAGCAAGGAAGACTGAGGTCTAGTCCTAACCTTGCCACTAACTAACCTTACGAGTCAGTTATTTGATAACTGGGCTCAAGTTTTCCCCAACTATTAAATAAGAGATTCCAGTGTTTCTCATCTGTGTACTCATCCATCTGCATCAGAATCACTTAGGCTGCTCATTTAAAAGGCAAATTTCTGGACACCACCCTAGTCCCATTGAATTATCATCTCTGAGGGTTGCAGCCTGGTGACATGTATGAATAACATGAGTTCCAGGGGTTCTAAAGATACAGTAAAATTTGAGAACCACTGGACAAGAAAGATACTCTCCAATAAGCCTTCTAGCCCTGACGTCCTGTGCTTCTGAAATGTGGCATTAAATCTATCATCTTCTGCAGTGCTGACTTCTCAGGGAGAAATGCCCGTTAACTGTGACACATATGGCATTCATTAAAGCTGTGTGGAATTTCGGAAAGAATAACCAGCCTCAACTATACCTCTGCTTGGAGAAATGGTCTCTTGGCCTGGGCAGATGTACTTGACAATCAGACGGGGAAAAAATAACTCCACACCCTTTTCCTCAGGCCAAAATGCAAATTTGGAACTCACCCTGCATGCCTTCCCAGGGAGGTGGCCACAGCTGATGAGGGACTTTGTGCTTGTAGCAACAAGCCCTGGAAGCTGAATCACATCCTTGAAGCTGACACAGCTCCCTTCAGCTACAGAGCAGCTGAGGGAGAAGGCAAAGGTGTGTGGATGTGTGGCTATGGTATATGTGTTTGTGATGTGTGTGTGGTACCTATGTGAGAGTGTGTGTGGTATGGTGGGGTGAGTGGAGGGAAGGTGTCTGGTGTTTGTACCTTTGTGCTTGGTGTGTGGTGCGTGTGGTATGTGCGATGTTTGTGTATTTGTGTGTGAGAATTGTGCTATTTGTGTGTTGATATTGTGGTATTTGTGTGTGTATTTTGTATATGTGTATATGTGTGGGTGTCGTGTTTCTGGGTGTGGTTTGTATATGTAGAGTGTGTGTGTGTGTGTGGTATGTGTATGTGGTATGGTGTGTGGTGTGTGTGGTACGTGTGATGTTTGTGTATACTGTACATGTAGTGTGTATGTGTGGGTGTGGTGTCTGTGGGTGTGGTGTGTGTATGTTATATATATATATCAGGGTGTGTGGTGTGTGTGTGTGTGTGTGTGTGTGTGTGTGTGCTGGCAGAGGGCAGGATAAGGGGGACGGTTAGTCAAGAGAGCCAGGGTCCATAGATTCAATAGTCCCTACTGTGTGCCAACCTCAGGCCAGGTGCTAAGAGTACAGAGATGAATTAGAACAAGTCACTGCCAGGAAAAATCTGAGTCTGGTGTGTAGCCTTTCCTGAGTGTTATGAGCCAGGTTCTTTCCCTGCATCTCTCTCACAACAACCCCTTTGAGACAGAGATTGTGGTTGTTCCCATCTTACAGCTGAGGAAAACTAAAGCTAAAAGAGATTAACGATGGAGCATTGTAACAAACCTGAAGAACTTGGACCCAGGCAGGTCTGGTTCCAGAGCCTATTCTATTCACCACCACCATCACAGTAGCTCATTTTATTGAGGGTTTTGCACACTTCAGGATCTCAGGATGTGCTCAAACAACCCCATGAGATAGACACTGATATTCTCATCGTGCCAATGAGTGAGTTGTCCAAGACCACAAAATCAGTACGTAGCAGACCCAGGATCTAAACCCAAGCAGTGTTGCTCCAGGGTGTGTGCTCCAAGCCTTCTGTTACTTTGCCTCATAAAGGCAGACAAACGTGGCAATAAATGACAACACAGAAGATGCACGTGGAATGGTTAGAGGAAGGAAAGGATACATTTCTGGGGGAGACCACAAAAGGCTTCCCTAGGAAGTGCTATATGCTTTCCTGAGTTTGCAAACCTGACTCCTGGAGAAATAGCAGAGCCCATATTCCTCTGGCCATAACTTTAAACACAACAGAAAGAGTCTGATGATTGTAATTTCATACCTGCTTGATTTGTCCTTGGTTGGCGGGGAGCAGGGAGTCGTGTTCTATTTCTTTTTTCTTTCTTTGAACATAAACTCCCTTGATGAAATGTGAAATGCCTCTTTTGGTCATGTAAATAGCCTCTTATAGTCCCCCCTCCCCGAGAAGCCAAAGAGTAGTCAAGGGCAGGCAAGCCTCTATAAGAGCACAGAGGAGGGAAAATGAAAAGCCTGTATATGCAGAATAGTGTTGCCCACAGAGCAAGGGGCTGGAAGTTGGAGAAAAAGTCTTGCTGTATATTTTGTCCCCAGCCCTACCACAGTTTTTAGTCCTCTTTCCAAACTAACTGGAAATGATTTATTAATAAACTCATGATCATTATGTATTTCAGGAAGATAGGTCTGACTAGCTATATTCCCAAAAGACTATCTTCCCAATGGGAGCTCACCCTCACAGTCTTGGCTTTAGCTGTGCAGGACAATAATGAATGCAGCCAGAGCCTAACGTTTGTTGCAACTATGGTGTGTTTGTTTTTATAAAGAAAATTTTGAAAATAAAGCAATACATATAAGAGAAGGATCCAACTTAACTAAATAAATAAGTACAGAAACTGCACTGGAAGACACCTTAACAAGTCAACTGAACCAACTCAGTGTGTGTGTGTATGTCTCTGTGTGTTTGTATGTGTGCACGTATGTGTTCATGTGTGTATGCGTGTGTACGTGTTCACACATCACTTCTGGTCCCCTGCACTCACACATTTCCAGGAATGGGAGATCACCACTGGCCCAGGCAGGCCGCTCCACTCTTTTGTAATTCAAGTGGTTATAGGATGGGCTCCTTATGATATTTGCCATTTGTCCTAGTTCTGACTTCTGAAGTTACTCAGAGTTGATTCTGAATACTTTTTAGTGTCTTCAAAACCTTTTTGGAAGAAAGACATGAAAAGCAAATGTATAAAAAAAAAAAAAAGCAACTGTATATAAGTAAAATAAAGAAGCACATGAATTCTCCACATAAAAAGCCCACTGATTATTTGAAGATGACTAATAAATTCCTCTAATCCTTCTCTTCTCCATCCAGCTTAAATACCACTTCTGCCTAGCTCCATTCCCCATATCCAGTCACATGACTCTCCCCAGAGACACACGTGTGCACACATGCACACACACACTGCCAACTGGTGGATTCAACTCTCCTTTAAAACCCTGTGACTGATGTTGTCCTTAACTAAAGTGTGGAGTGATCAGGAGACTTCCTCTAAAGTTAAGTTTGCTGGGCTTCACTGGTGGTGCAGTGGTTGAGGGTCCGCCTGCTAATGCAGGGGACGTGGGTTCATGTCCCGGTCCAGGAAAATCCCACATGCCGCGGAACGGCTGGGCCCGTGGGCTATGGTCGCTGAGCCTGTGCATCTGGAGCCTGTGCTCCACAACAGGGGAGGCCACAACAGTGAGAGGCCCGCGTACCGCAAAAATGTCCAGCTCAGCACTTATGCAGCATCATTACAATCACACCCCTTGCCCTGTGCCCAATTTCCCAGCTTGTAGCTCGGCTCATCACTGGGTCTTCTGGCCATTTCCTCAGTGTGTCCCCATCTTAAAACCACCCTGCTTTAATGGCTGGTTAAATAAAAAACATTTGTTTATTCTTGGACTGAAGTCTTGATTCCAGGTCCCTAACCAGCAATATTTCCTGACACCATGGCATCAGACATTTTAACAAACTCAGTCTTCATTTTAAACAATCAATTAAATGTTTACAGAGAAGGCCAAAGTCAGACAGGTATGCAGGTAGCTAAAGATTACTCTGTTCTTCAAGCAGTATGTAGCTATAGAAAATTACTATCATCCAGCCTTCATTTCTCAAGTTTTTCTTCCAAAATATTCTGAAGGAAACTTCCAAGTCCTTTGCTGAGACTGACACACATGGCATCAAGGCACCCAGTGCTTTGCTAGTCTAACAATCCTACCAGAAAAGAAAAGAAGGGAATTTGTCATCACCTCTCTTATTCTTAGGTAAGCCATACGAGCTCCCAGTGGTCATTGCTTTCTTCTCTAAGTGCTGAGAAAAAATTATATGTATGTACATACATATATACATACACACACACACATATACATATACACACATATATATACACATATATATATATTTATACATACACATATATTTCTCAGTTATAGAGTTTTCTTGGGGATAGATATCAAATTTAGATGTAAATTCTAACACATATTTTCTTCTTATTTAGTATTGAATAATTTGCACATCTTCAGTCCTCTGGAATTGTCCTCTGAAATTCCTAGAAGATTACTTAGAGTTACAATTGTGTACTCAAATCTTCTTTCTATTAAGTCATTTATTCAAGGTGGTGACCTTGAGCAAATGATTTCTTTTCTTTCCAGTTTCTTTAACTGTAAAATGGATATATGTCTTCCAGAGTTGCTATGAGAAAGGAATTCAAGAGCATACCTAAAAACACCTAATGCAGTGCCTGACGTGTCCTTTAATGAAGGTCTGTCCCTGCCCTGTGGTGATCCACTTATTTTGTTTCTGCATCTTGACCTCTGTGCTTCCATAGTATTTCCTTATGTCTCCTCCTCTCCACATTCTGCCTTTTCCAGTTGGAAGATCATTGCCCTTGACAGAGATGACATAATTTTATAAAACTTATACAGCAGGGCTCCCCTGGTGGCGCAGTGGTTGAGAGTCCGCCTGCCGATGCAGGGGACATGGGTTCGTGCTCCGGTCCGGGAAGATCCCACATGCCGCAGAGTGGCTAGGCCCGTGAGCCGTGGCCGCTGAGCCTGCGCATCTGGAGCCTGTGCTCCGCAGCGGGAGAGGCCACAGCAGTGAGAGGCCAACTTATACAGCAATGTTTCTTCACTCTTCACTGTTAACATTCTGTTTTCTGCCCTGGGCAATGAGCCTCTTCCTTCCTAATTCTTATTTTGAAAATAGCTTCTAAATAGTCCCACTGCAACTCCTAGTACCCTTTTAATTCTGAGTACTTTTCACAAGTCTCAGTTTATTCAGCAGTTATCATTTAAAGGCTCACTATATCCAGCATGTACTCAGTGTTGAGGACACATCAATGAACAGATTGATGGGGCCCCTATCATAACACATCTCACAGGGGGCATCAGTTCTTGCAGGTGAAGCTGGGTTTAACCCGTGCCCCAAGCCCTAGGGTGAGTGTAGCACACAGTGGAACTAGGATTCGAATCTAAGTGCACTTTCTGCCATATGATATTGGCACAAATGAATTTTTTGGGAAATATTAACAGCACCAAGGAAATATTATGAAGTACACTTTTAGGCGGGCCCCATGATCCTCCTTCTGACATCATCTACCTCCACTCAACTGATTATCCACTAATCCTTATTAAGTGGTTACTGGATAGGGTAGTTAAGGTGTAACTGATAACAGCTAAGGAATGAACCTCTTCCAGTGGGAATGCAGTAAGTGGTTTTATTCATATCAACACACTCTGAGAGGGGGTGGAAAATGATTTAAGTGGCTATCCTTTCCCCCATCATTTACCAGTCAGTCCTAATTCATTCTTTCCACAGCTCTCAGACATTAAGCTCTAAATACAGTGAACAGAAGATCATCACACTACATGATTACACATCCTTTGCCTTAAGAACCCACCGCCTTCTTTACTCATTCCCCATGTAGTGAGGTATAAACAGTGTCTTCAGTAGCAGCGGGGAGTGGACCTGGACTCTTATCTCACTCCCGTCATTAACTCATGGGAAGTCATACCTCTCTGGACCTCCTTTTCTTCAACTGTGAAATCAAGGACTTAGAAAGTTCTTGAAAGAAGGTCCTGCTCTAAAGTTCTAAGAGGTCAACTGCCTCATTCCAGAGACATTTGGCTGTGCATAGATGTTAGCAATCAGCCTCCTGCCCCAAGAGCACTTAGTTTCGCTCTGTAGGAACCACGACGCAGCTCTTCAAGGGGGCTCCCATGGTGTGACCTGAGCATTCACATTCTTTTCCGAGAGCTCATTCAGTGAGATGAGGGAGAGCTCTCATCTCATCCAGTGAGAGCTCTCATTCATTCACAGTCTTCATGGGGCTTATACCATGAACAGAATTGGATCTGGGCCAAGGGCTAGTAGCCTGACTGTGTCACTTATACACTGTGTGGCCTTGAGAAAAACACGTCACCTCTCTGAGCCTTTTTACTTCCTCTGTAAATCTGTCACAATGGTACATCTTTAAAGGCAGTGGTGGGTCTAGAAATTTTATGACTATATTATTGATCTGACTGGAAGATGGCCTGAGAGGCTTGCCTTGAACGTGTGATTGTGAAGTTAGCAAGCCACGAGCACAGTGCATTTGCTTAGATTGTGTATGTATTTAAGGAGTCTAGAGTGAGAGCACGGGTGTAGGTTATATGAGGTGGTGGGACTCAGGCCTCCTCAAGTTACCCCAACAGCACAGTCATTATTCACAGAGCTGTTTTGACAATTCAATGTGATTCCATATGCCTAAGTGCCTGGCATGTGTTAGAGAAATAAAACAACATGCTGGTTTTGAATGTGAGTCAGCTTTGTGCCCAGCTCTAGGTGAAATACACATCACCCTAAAGTCCTTTATCCTGCAATAAGGTCCTTGAGAGGAAGACAGCATTTTTGTAGGGGCAGCATGTAAAGAAACAAAATGATCGTCTCTTGGAAAATACTGTCTTATTCTTAAGATCTGAGGTAAACCATTGAGATTTTGGAATATATCAGATGGTAGCTACATGGCTCCATTAGTCCTCAGTTAAAGCATTGGGCTTGCAGAGTTGTGGAATCAGGATTGTTTATCCTAGTCTTGACAACACTTGGAAATTGAATTTGTGCCTGACTCCTAGCAGGCCTTCAATAAGTGTTCAGTGAATGAATAGATGAATTAGTGAATTAATGTATAAATGAAAAAAAAAAAACAACAATGAACTATTTTCTAAGACCACCTCTGGGAATTTTCAATTTCCACATATCTCCTCACTCCTCAAGTTAGTCTATCTGAAGGAACAACTCCAGAATATTTTATTCTCATAACATTTCTATATGCATAACCACAGGAGAATGCTCAAAGTATTTTGTAAACTTCTTATTTTTCTTCTAGCACTGGCAATTCTATTCCGAGCTTTTAGATGGATAGATAGGCAGGCCAGCACTCCTCTGAAATCTAAGTGTTTGGAGGAGTTGTCCCCAATATCCATTCACCCCTTCCTCCTCAGTAACAGGGGCATGCTTTTTCAGTTGGGCACATGGCTGCATAGGACAAACACTACATTCTCCCGCCTCCACTGCAACTAGCTATGGTCATGTGATGAGTTCACAATAGAATGTGATGAGTTCACAACAGAATGTGGGCAACTTCCTGGAAATATCCTTAACCAGAGGGGGCTGTTCTTGCCTTTCCCCTTTCCTCTTAAGTGCTAGCTGAAAAAACAACCATCTTGGAGATTGAGATGAACTTAGAAATGGAAGACACTTGTAAAAAGTAAAAGATAGGAAGATGGTCCCTAATATGGGTCCCTTCAGACCTTACCTAAAAGAGAAATAAACCTCAATTTGAAAAACAAAACCAAAACCGTATTTTGGTGTTTTTTTCCCCACATAGTCAAAGCAAATCCTGACTCACACAGAGTTGACCCTAGGAAACCTTGGAAATGCTATTCGTACAATGTGCTCATAGAAAATGACCACTGGACTAGGAAATGGTTATTGGACAAAGTGTAACTGATAACAATGAGGGTGAGCTCTGGTCCAGCTTCTATCCCTAGTTAGTTTGCTGACATTCAATAAACAACTTCCTTTTTAAAGCCTCAGTTTGCCCCTCAGCAGAATATGAGCATTAAATAAATATCTCCTCTACAAATTTACTACCCCATGATAATTTTTAGAAAAATACAGCATGAGCTCCTGTGTGAAATATCCTGTCAAGCTTAAGGATATTAAGGAAAGAAGAATCTGGTTGTAAACACACTCAGTCGATATTTGCTGTGCACCTGACTCATGCCAGGTACTGTGCTAGGTGCTGGGAATATACAGGTGACTTGAACAGAGACATTAACAAATATTGATAAATAATTGTAAGTAGAAAAAGATTTGCATAGAATAGAAGCACACATGTTATGGAACCATGTGTCAGGGGAACATTGCCTGGTTGTAGAAAGAGGAGATCAGGAAGAAATACATGAGGAAGTGATATTTAAACTGAAATATGAAGGCTGAAGGTTGACTAGGTGGAGAGTAGGAAGAAACACAAAAACATCTATCTTAAGTGAACTTTAAAGGTTCCTCAAGGACAAATTGATCAAGATTATTGAGCCACAAAAAGAGACTCAGATTTACTCACTCGCAGACCTGGCCCTATTATAAACTGATGCCTCCCAGCAAAACCTCTACCCAATCCTTAATACTCAGGACTTCCAACTCTGGAAGATATTTTTTCTTGAAGTGGTAACACTGAGCATTTTTAGACTAGATACTCTCCCTTTCATGTGTACAGCAGTTTTCAACATAGTGTACACAGAGCAGACTTACATATACAATTTCACATAATATACAAGGTAGATGGTACTAGCCTCAATTACAGGGCAGAAATGGAAACCTGCTGAAGTTAAGTGGCATACTTGTGTGTAAGTGATGGGACCTGAATTTTTCCTCTGATATTCTATTTCCTGGTCCAGTGTCTGTTCACCCCTCTTTCTAGTGTAGATACCATTTTCACACACAAGTGCGACTATAAGGGAAAGAAATTGATTTATCCCTTTTAAAGGAAAATTGGCCAATTAATGGAACAATGCTAGAGAGAGAGATTAAAGTCAAATAATTTCTTCACTCCATTTAGGACTTGCTTCCAAGCCACACAAGAAAGTAAATAAAGACTTTAAATCCACCCTTTGGTTTTTGACCCCAAACATTATTACACAGGTTGATCAGACTTTATTCAACAGAATTGGATCTAAATGACAGCTGTCTGTTTCCAAAGAATCAACTCCACCCTCAAAGGATAAAGATTCACCACCTTAGGGAAGACTCAAAAGAATGTGCCCCGAAGGCACATTCTCAGGAATGTTCTCAGGAATGTTCAAACACATTTTGAGCAGTGTCAGTGCCCTCTGAATCAGGGTTCACCTGGATGAGATCTTTAATAGTGATCAGCAGTTCTTCGAATGATTTGATTGTGATATACAAAAATACACTGAATTATACACTTTTAAATCGGAATTATATCTCAATAACATGGTTTTTAAAGTGTAACCTCATTGGTTTATCTTGTACATAGTGTTATCACTGGGATAGCTGCTGGAAGACTCAGAGAAGTAGCTTTACACCTATAGGTTACAGTTAAGTTGGAGACACATAAACCTACCATTAACCTTGTTCCTTCCTGCTCATGAGACAGCTGGTGACGTCCCATCACCTCCTTCAGTTCCATGAGCTCATCATCTCCAGTACTTCACAGGAGCCCAGGGGCCTAGACGGAGCCTTCCTGTCTTTCTTCAACGAAGATCTTCGCAATGACAGTCTAAAAGAGAGGAATCTCCATGTCACGGGCCAGCTACTTTGGGCTCGCCAAGTGTTCATAGAAACTCACAAATCTCCCAAGGCTCCTCATGAAAACCATTTCCTCAAGAAGATTCCCTACAGCAGAGGTCAAGGAAGCTGCAGAAATCTCCACCACATGGGGGCAGCAAACGGGAAAACAAAGGTTGGAGAGGTTAAAGCTAACTGCTCTGAGGACATGTGTGGTCAATAGTCTGAGGTCTTTTAAAACTAGCATCAGAGTTAACTCCTAGTTGGGAGATTAATTGAGTGAAGGGTATTCACACCTTGACATTCAAGAGGACATCCTCATTAGCAAAACACTAATTAACTGAGAGAAACTGGATGAGAAATGCAAGAGTCTAGTTTACAAAGAGTTTTACCTAAAACACACACACACACACACACACTTTACATGTCATTTTGACATTTATGCATAAAATTCTCTCCCCATTTTTTTAATATATACTCTCCCTTTCTTTCTCGCTCCTTTTTTCTTTCTTTTCCTCCTCTCTCTTTTTTAACTCATTCATCAAAGGGTGTACCCAGTGCCAAGCACTGATGGAACAGCACTGCCATAGTCCTTTCTCCCACACAGCTTATGGTTATTGGGATATGTCCAGATAAAGAATCTAGAACCTTGCAAAATTCCTTCTAACACTCATTCTTGCAAGGGGTCCAGTCTAGAGCCATATGTGAAGATGTGTCATTCCTGGAAAATGCCTCCTTTGGTCAAGATTAGATTGAATTTGGTCAGCAACAAGTCTTAGGGTTTCCAGAGGCACCACTGAAGCTAGGATGAGTCAGAAAAGCCCAGAGACCCAAGGGAACCCTGATTGTTAACATCCCTGGAACAGAACGGGAGGCCCCAAATCACGGTAATCTTGGTTTTCAATATCTACCTGGCCACAAAGAATCCTGGTTTTCTTTAACTCCTCAGAAGTGGGAGAGGCCCAAACATCACAATGAATGATTTAGGAGCAGAGAATATGCCAACCTGCCAGTGCTGCAGGGCCCCAAGATTACTGATTCCAAAAGAAAGGTAGGTGGGAACACTAAGTACCTCTGGATTGACTCAAACACCAGAGGTCCAAGTGGCATTGGAATGGTGTTTCCAAGATAGAAAATCATACATATTTGAGTTCATTAGGATTAAGTTCTGCTGTGAGTAAAAGAGACCTAGAAAATTATTGCTTAAGTAAAGAAAAAGTTAATTTCATTCTCAAATTTAAGAAGTCTTGAGGTAGGCATTTCACAGTTGATACATGGGCTCCCCACTGTCAGCAACAAGGACCCTGTGGTATTTGGTCTTTCATTTCCCAAAATACCCACATGATACAAATTTCTTTCTGAAACTAGCTATTGCATATTCCAAGAACTAAAGGGAAATAAAGAGTTAAGGACACCCCTCCTCTCTTTTAAAGAAAACTCCAGGAAGATCCCAATGACACTACTGCTGATACAACATTGGCCAAAAATTTAGTCACATGACCACACCCTGTTGTAAGGAAAGGTGGGAAATTTGGCAGCAATATGCCCAGGTAAATATTTGGGCCTGTTGCTAAATGAAAAGGGAGAATGGATTTTGAGCTCAGCTATAGATAATCTCTGTCATGGTCATCAATGGATTAGCTAAAAAAAATTTTTTTAAGTTTTGTAAACTTGGGAAGGAAAACTTCTGCCTCTTTGAGCCTTGGTTTCTTCAATTGTAAAATGAAGACGTGATTACTGAGGTGTCACCCATCTCATTTCTTTTAAAAACCTATTTAACTTGGGTAGATTATGCAGAGGATTTTTTTTTTCCAATTCCTAGGCTCCAAGTGCCTTCACAACTCTCTGCAAAACCTGGGTATCTTTTGGTAATAGGTGTCTGACCAGGATATGTCACTTTCAATAAGAAGACAAATCTATCAGAGTGTGGTTGAGCTAATGATAAGGAAGAACAAGGTCCATTAAACTCCAGGTTAATTGCCAATTAGCAGTTGACTTAAAAATCAGACAGAATTATATTAGTCCTTATTTTTCCAAAAACATGTTCAGCCATGAGTATAAATGAACCTATTTGTGCTATTGAAATACAACTGATCCTCTCTGGGGAACCCACTCAGGACCCAGAAGGCAAGGAAAATGAACTTCACAGCATCTTGTGCAACTTTCCCAAACACAGATGCTAATTCATCTTCTGAAAATTTAAATCAACCTGTGTGTGCACACACATGATTACAAAGGGAAAGGAACGTGTCTAAACGAACTCCACATGCCCAAGGTTTTCTGGCAGTTGACCAGGGAAATTTTAATGTTCCTATTGTTGACCCAGTACCTAGAAATAAAGACTTTAACTTTCACCTTCACTGCCCTTCAATCACCGAACACACAAGACTAGTCCCTGAGATACCATGATCACCAAATGCTAAAACCAATGGTAATATCTCAGATTCTGAAAGTCATGCATTTATACAACCTGAGGTGCTTTTATAATGTTGAGGCAAATAATTCAGATTCAGGAACTGGATGGCTGAGGGTGCTAGTTCCGTTCTGAAATTTATAAGCTGTATGACATTGAACAAATAACTTTGATACACCTCAGTTTCCACTTCTGCAATATTAGGAATGACCGGGACATTCATCTCTTTATGGCAGTATTAAGTACAAGAAATCCTGGAATATAAGCAATTGATAAATGCCAACTTAAAAAAAGGCAAGCAAACTTTTATTCCTCCACATTCCACTTCTTCATTTCCACTAAAATTTCTCTTCGGCCTTATTTCCGACTGTATATCCCTAAATCCCTCCCACTTCCCCAGATCTACCTTTCTTGAGTCCTCTACTAGCTGGAGACCATGGGGGAACTGTTTTAACTGCAATCGTGCGAGCCCCCTCCTCTCTCTTCTTGACTTTCCATGTTATCAGCCTTTCCAATTTCCACCCTCTAGTTCCAGGCCTTCGAGTACTGATAGGAGAAAACACTTAGCAACACCATAAATTCATATCCAGCCTCAGCTGGAATCAGAATGCTGAGCGGTACCTCTGTTAGTCACACCTAGTTCCCACTTTCCACACACGAAGCAGTTATGCCAATCCTGCCCTCTCAGCACGAATGAATTATTTTCTTCATACATGTCTTAATTCACTCAGTTAATAAATATTCACTCACTCTCTACCACAAGCTAGATTAACAGTTTCCAAGGAGGCTACTCTCACTAAGGGAAGCCTGAGACTCACTTGTTCATACCTTCCTTCCTTCCTTCCTTCATTGAAATGATCTTACAAGAACACCCAGATCTTTATTATATTTCTCCCTTCCTCAAACTTTCTCCCAAACTCAATCTACTAATGTCTAAGAAAGAAAAGCTTCTTATTTCTTTGCAAGTCTAGTTCCTTCATATGCATTCCTTTCCAGTCTCATCCTTTTCATTTGATATCCATTTTCACACTTCTTCCTTTCTCCCCTTTGGCTAATCCTTTACTATTCAATTTTTTTGAAAGTTGGCATTCAAAAAACAAACACGCATTAATTTTTTTTAAACATCTTTATTGGAGTATAATTACTTTACGATGGTGTGTTAGTTTCTGCCTTATAACAAAGTGAATCAGTTATACATATACATATGTCCCCATATCTCTTCCCTCTTGCGTCTCCCTCCCTCTCACCCTCCCTATCCCACCCCTCTAGGTGGTCACAAAGCACTGAGCTGATCTCCCTGTGCTATGCGGCTGCTTCCCACTAGCTGTCTATTTTATGTTTGGTAGTGTATATATGTCCATGCCACTCTCTCACTTTGTCCCAGCTTAGCCTTCCCCCTCCCTGTATCCTCAAGTCTATTCTTTAGTAGGTCTGTGTCTTTATTCCCATCTTGCCCCTAGGTTCTTCATTACCTTTTTTTTTTTTTTTTTACATTCCATATATATGTGTTAGCATACGGTATTTGTTTTTCTCATTCTGACTTACTTCACTCTGTATGACTCTAGGTCCAGCCACCTCACTACAAATCACTCAATTTTGTTTCTTTTTATGGCTGAGTAATATTCCATTGTATATATGTGCCACATCTTCTTTATCCATTCATCTGTTGATGGACACTTAGGTTGCTTCCATGTCCTGGCTATTGTAAACAGAGCTGCAATGAACATTGTGGTACATGACTCTTTTTGAATTATGGTTTTCTCAGGGTATATGCCCAGTAGTGGGATTGCTGGGTCGTATGGTAGTTCTATTTGTAGTCTTTTAAGGAACCTCCATACTGTTCTCCATAGTGGCTGTACCAATTCACATTCCCACCAACAGGGCAAGAGGGTTCCCTTTTCTCCACAACCTCTCCAGCATATATTGTTTCTAGATTTTTTGATGATGGCCATTCTGACCGGTGTGAGATGATACCTCATTGTAGTTTTGATTTGCATTTCTCTAATGATTAATGATGTTGAGCATTCTTTCATGTGTTTGTTGGCCATCTGTATATCTTCTTTGGAGAAATGCCTACTTAGGTCTTCTGCCCATTTGTGGATTGGGTTGTTTGTTTTTTTGATTCTGGAGATTAATCCCTTGTCAGTTGCTTCATTTGCAAATATTTTCTCCCATTCTGAGGGCTGTCTTTTCGTCTTGTTTATGGTTTCCTTGCTATGCAAAAGCTTTTAAGTTTCATTAGGTCCCATTTGTTTATTGTTGTTTTTATTTCCATTTCTCTAGGAGGTGGGTCAAGAAGGATCTTGCTGTGATTTATGTCACAGAGTGTTCTGCCTATGTTTGCCTCTAAGACTTTTATAGTGTCCAGCCTTACATTTAGGTCTCTACAAGCAACTATAAGCCAATAAAATGGATAACCTGGAAGAAATGGACAAATTCTTAGAAACTCACAACCTTCCAAGACGGAACCAGGAAGAAACAGAAAATATGAACAGACCAATCACAAGCACTTGAACTGAAATCTTCCAACAACAAAAGCCCAGGACCAGATGGCTTCACAGGCGAATTCTATGAAACATTTAGAGAAGAGCTAACACCTATCCTTCTCAAACTCTTCCAAAATATAGCAGAGGGAGGAACACTCCCAAATTCATTCTACAAGACCACCATCACCCTGATGCCAAAACCAGACAAAGATGTCACAAAGAAAGAAAACTACAGGCCAATATCACTGATGAACATAGATGCAAAAATCCTCAACAAAATACTAGCAAACAGAATCCAACAGCACAGTAAAAGGATCATACATCATGATCAAATGGGGATTATGCCAGGAATGCAAGGATTCTTCAATATATGCAAATCTATCAATGTGATACACCATATTAACAAATTGAAGTAGAGAAACCATATGATCATCTCAATAGATGCAGAGAAAGCTTTCGACAAAATTCAACACCGATTTATGATAAAAACCTTCCAGAAAGTAGGCATAGAGGGAACTTTCCTCAACATAATAAAGGCCATATATGACAAATCCACAGCCAACATCATCCTCAATGGTGAAAAACTGAAAACATTTCCACCAAAATCAGGAACAAGACAAGGTTGCCCACTGTCACCACTATTATTCAACATAGTTTTGGAAGTTTTAACCACAGAAATCAGAGAAGAAAAAGAAATAAAAGGAATCCAAATCGGAAAAGAAGAAGTAAAGCTGTCACTGTTTGCAGATGACATGATACTATACATAGAGAATCCTAAAGATGCTACCAGAAAACTACTAGAGCTAATCAATGAACTTGGTAAAGTAGCAGGACACAAAATTAATGCACAGAAATCTCTTGCATTCTTATACAGTAATGATGAAAAATCTGAAAGAGAAACTAAGAAAACACTCCCATTTACCACTGCAACAAAAAGAAGAAAATATCTAGGAATAAATCTACCTAAGGAGACAAAAGAACTGTATGCAGAAAATTATAAGACACTGATGAAAGAAATTAAAGATGATACAAATAGATGGAGAGATATACCATGTTCTTGGATTGGAAGAATCAACATTGTGAAAATGGCTATACTACCCAAAGCAATCTACAGATTCAATGCAATCCCTATCAAACTACCAATGGCATTTTTCACAGAACTAGAACAAAAAAATTTCACAATTTGTATGGAAACACAAAAGACCCCAAATAGCCAAAGCAATCTTGAGAAAGAAAAACAGAGCTGGAGGAATCAGTTTCCCTGACTTTGGACTATACTACAAAGCTACAATAATCAAAACAGTATGGTACTGGCACAAAAACAGAAATATAGATCAATGGGACAGGATAGAAAGCCCAGAGATAAACCCACACACGTATGGTCACCTTATCTTTGATAAAGGAGGCAAGAATATACAGTGGAGAAAAGACAGCCTCTTCAATAAGTGGTGCTGGGAAAACTGGACAGCTACATGTAAAAGAATGAAGTTAGAACACTCCATAACACCATACAAAAAAATAAAATAAAATAAACTCACGCATTAATATTTATTGGGTTTGCCAAAGAGTTCCTTTGGTTTTTAAGTAAAACTAAGGGACACATTTTTCATTTTCACCAAGAACTTCATTGAACAACATATTCACCACTTTGTTCCACTACCGTCTGCCAATTTTCAGGCAATTTCATAATTCCATCTTCCCAAAACGTTTTATCTCTTTGAGCAAAGAACTGTTCCAGATGCCTTTTACAGTCTTCCAGGGAATTGAAATTGTTTCCATTAAAAGAATTTTGTAAAGACTGAAAGAAATGGAAATCCAAAGGTGCAATGTCTGGTGAATACAGCGGATGAATCAGAACTTCCCAGCCAAACTGTAACAGTTTTTGCCTGGTCATCAAAGAAATATGTGGCCTTGCATTATCCTGATGGAAGATTATGCGTTTTCTGTTGACTAATTCCGGATGCTTTTCATTGAGTGCTGCTTTCAGTTGGTCTAACTGGGAGCAGTACTTGTTGGTATTAATCGTTTGGGTTTCCAGAAGGAGCTCATAATAGAGGACTCCCTTCCACTCTCACCATATACACACCATCACCTTCTTTGGATGAAGACTGGCCTTTGGTGTGGTTGGTGGTGGTTCATTTCACTTGCCCCACCATCTCCTCTGTTCCACATTATTGTTTAGTACCTACTTTTTTTTTAAAGAAGATGTTGGGGGTAGGAGTTTATTAATTTATTTATTTTTGCTGTGTTGGGTCTTCGTTTCTGTGCGAGGGCTTTCTCTAGTTGTGGCAAGTGGGGGCCACTCTTCATCACGGTGCACGGGCCTCTCACTATCGCAGCCTCTCTTGTTGCAGAGCACAGGCTCCAGACGCGCAGTCTCAGTAGTTGTGGCTCACGGGCCCAGTTGCTCTGCGGCATGTGGGATCCTCCCAGACCAGGGCTCGAACTCGTGTCCCCTACATTAGCAGGCAGATTCTTAACCACTGCGCCACCAGGGAAGCCCATAGTATCCACTTTTTAATCGCCCGTCACAATTTGTTTTAAAAACGGACTGTTTTTGTTACGTTTAAGTAGAGAATCGCATGCAGAAATACGGTCAAGAAAGTTTTTTTCACTTAACTTACGTGGAACCCAAACATCAAAGTGATTAACATAACCAAGCTGGTGCAAATGATTTCCAACACTTGATTTGGATATTTGAGTATGTCGGCTATCTCCCGCATGTATAATGTTGATTGTTCTCAATTAATGTCTTGATTTGATTGCTATCAACTTCAGCTGGTCTACCCGACTGTGGAGCATTGTCCAGAGAGAAATCTCCAACATGAAACTTAGCAAACCACTTTTGACATGTTTGATCAGTCATAGCACCTTCTCCATACACCACACAAATCTTTTTTTGCATTTCAGTTGCGTTTTCACTTCTCTTGAAATAATAAAGCACAATATGCCGAAAATGTTGGGTTTTTTCTTCCATATTCAGCATTAAAATGGCTACAGAAAAATTCACCAATTTTGATACTTCTTTTAAAAAATGCACTCTGACATGACAGGTAACAAAATTGTTTTGAATGAAGTTAAAAACAACTAAGTGCTACTAAAGCCATCTTATGGAAGAAAACAAACGAACGTTTTGGCCAACCCAATACTTTGTTACTTTTATTCTCTCTCACTCCCTTTACCCTCTTCTTTTTAAACATCCCAAACATATCTAACACTTTCTCAAACCCTCTCCCATTCACTCCTGGACTCACAGGAATTAATTTTAGCCCCTCAGATGAATAGCTCTCTCCAAGGTCACTAATGGCCGTCTTAGTGACAAATTCTAGGAATCTTCTTCAGTCCTCACATTACTTCTCTTTCCTTTCTGAGGCATTTAGCCCTGGTGACTCCCATCTGCTTGAAGTATCATTGCCCCTTTGGTCATTTTATTCTGAGCACTTTCTGAAGCATTTCTGACCGTTTTCTTCCCTGGATCCAGGTCTCCTGACCAGCTATGGAAGCATTCCCCAAAAGTCTGTTCTCTCTTCTCCTTCCTTCTGTTACTGGACATCTCCATATAGATGGCCTCCTCACACACGTCTCAAGAGGAATGCATGGCTTTCATCACACTCTGTGCTACTTCTGCAAAGATCCCTTAAGTAGTCCATTTCTGGAGTCTTGCCAAAATTGGCCATAATCCGTAGTGCCCATGATAACCAAAGACATTCTTCTTAGGTTCTCATATATCATTATTCCCATTCAAAAATCATTGTTCAAAATCTTTCTTCAAAGGAAAACAGAAATTTAAAATCTTTACTAAGACAGTACATAAATGCCTCAGTGATGTGGGTCTAGGTCATCCTATCAGCCTCATTCATTCATTCACCCAGTCAGTCAACAAATATTTGAGTACTTACTATAATTCGGCACCACTCCACCTTTCTAAGCATCAGTGAATAAAATAGACCAAAATAATAACAATAGTAATAATAGTAATACAAAATTATTCAATAATTTTGTTTTCAAAATAATACAAAACAATTTTGTATTATTATTATTTAACACTTATGGAGCTCCCATTTTTGTGTGGGTTTATCCTATATTAGTCCCTTTTCTCTGGTCCATGCAATTTTGTTTTTCACTCTTTCTCCTGATTTATTTTAATGCATGGAATTTTTCTTCATTTTCTTTTCTCCTTCTTTTCTTTTCTCCCATTCCCCCACTAGACTGACATTTTTTTGAATAGCAGCCATGATCATGAATAAAATCCCAGAAAAAGAGGTTTACCAAAATCTATCATGCACCCACTCCTCAGCCTCATACCCTCCTACATTTCCCAGATGCACCATGGGTTTCAGAACACCAAACCCTTATAGCTCCTGGAGTGGCCATGCCCTCTCATTGTTCTGTACCTTTGCTGTTGGTCTGATCACAGTATCTAGAATGCTTTTTCTCCCTTCTTTTCTGGCTGATTCCAGGAAGACAATTGAACAGAACAGTTAGAACCTGGATTGGAATCCTGGCTCCATGCACTCTTTACCTCTGGCATGACCTGGGCAGATTATTTAATATCTCAAAGTCACAATTTCATCACTTGTTCAATGTGGCTAACAATAGTAGCTACATCATAGAGGTGTTGCCATGATTAAATGAGATAATACACAGAAAGCAAACGGAACACTGTCTGACACATGCAAGGCCTCAATAACTATTAGCTGTTATTACTGTTGTTTCAGTCCTATGGTAAAAATAAACCAGGGGCTATGAACACACATAAGAACAGTTAATATAACTTTTGGAGGTCTGGGAAGATTGGAGAAATTGCCTCTTCTTATGTGTGTTCATAGCCCCTGGCTTAGCTCTACCATAGGACTGTGAAATATATTTTAATTGAATATTTATATATCTCTGCACCATGGAGAGGCTGGGAGGGTAGGTGCCATGTCAAATTAATGTTTGTATTCATAACACATAGTATAGGGACTGGTTTTGTAAAAACTCAATAATGTTGAGTGAATGAAGGAATGCCCTCAATTTAACTGCAGAGTCGGCCTCTCCTCGAAGAGCACTTCTGGCTCTCCTCCATCCCAGATGAGGTAAGTCATCCTGTTTTATTCCCCATAGCAGCCAACACTTCTACATTTCACAGTCATATTTACCTGGGCAATATCCCATTCCCCCACTAGACTGTAAGCTCCTTGAGAGAAGCCACTCCATCTGCAGGACCTAACCCAGTGTCTGTTTGCTAAAAGAATGCCTGAACAGGCTGAGATTACTCTTAGACACAGAGTTGCTTGGAACTCAGTAACTGAACTGCTGAAAGCACTGACATGAGCCTTGAGTGGGTGGTCAGGCCTTGCTCACACTTCCTGCCTTCCTCCAGAACCCCATGCTTGCACAGCTAAAAGACCCAACTCTCTGTGTGGCAAAGCTTTGGAATCTGGCTGCTAAAATCAAAAGAAGGGAAAGCAGAGGGGCCAGGGAGTCATTTGAAATGACTGTCCTGAGATCCTGTTTCATCATGTGTATGCACTTAGTGACACATCAGGAAACTTTTTTCCAGCAGCAAGTTCTTTCACCCCTCACTTGTGGATGTGTTGAAAGATCACACATACGTTTTCAATGAACTCACTGACAATCATGGCAAGCCAGCAGCAACAGCTGGTGGGTCCGAGTTACCCGGAGACGATTTAATCTCTTGGCCTCACATTGGGAAAGCAGTTTGAGGAAGGTAAAGATTCCATTAAAAAAATTTTTTTTTGAAGGAAGAAAGAGATCAGGAACAACAAGGAGAAATTGTATGACTTGAGGCAGCTGCTGCTGTTACTAAAAACTAAGAAAGGAGGCAGGAGGGGCCCTCGCCCCGTGGATGACAGGGAGTCTTGTTATCAGCAGCCAGGGTGGCCAGGATTAGTGCTCCTGGGAGAATATCACTTCCTTTGTGGAATGAGATAGGAGAAGATTTCCAACTCCCAGCAGACCAGCCTAGGGAGTATGGGATTGGGGACACTTTGTGATCCGGAATGCCTGGACTCAAACAATGTCAGTACTGCTCATGAGAGATGAGTAACAGGAGAGGGACAATTCACAGGCCAGGGAACCCTGGAAACAGTCATTAAAATGTTGAAAGGTGCAGGCAGCGGTGTAGTATAGCTGCTGAGCCTGTCAATTATAAATTCTGGGGGAGAATGCCATGCCAACGAGGCCAGCAGTTCTCATCCTGACTGCTTGCATCACAGGCCTGATATCCAACAACAGAACCTCTTCCCAAAAGCAAAGCAAAGAGATAAGTAGATTGTGGAGGTCCCTGATGCTCACTGAATTTAGAGGTCTACGTGTTTGACTAGGATTTCATGATCATATTTTTGTACATCAGCCAATTAAAAGAAACTATTTTTCAAAGGGAAAGCTTAGTTCTCTCTGAAACTGAGACATTTGTTAATCAAGAGGAATAGTTGATTAGGAGAAATGACCGCCTCTACTATTACAATTAATGAGATTGAAACTTTCCTATCATAACGTGCTGATCAGCTCCAAAGGCTTTTTTACACCACGTACACAACGATACATAAGGTACAGTCACTGACCTTGAGGAATTCAATAGTAACAAGGTGGAGAGAGCCACAAAAACAGGTAATTACAATACAGTGGCGTATGTGCTACAGTGGAGGTTTGTGCCTACTGTGAACACTGAGACTGAAGAGAGGAGGGATGAGACCGGGGCTGAATATGGAGAATAAAGAAGAAGGGGAGGCTGGAGGGCAGCAATAAAAAAAAGCGAGGTCAGGCTGCCAAGGTGCAAAGTGGTCTCCTTGCCACAAGTTTTTTACATTTGTACTTGTGTGGTCCTTCATTGCTTCTTATACACATATTAATTGGTACTCTGTTCCGTTTCTGAATTTTTTCCAACATTTTCTTATTTTTCCTCTCAACAATTCCATCCTTATTTTACTCCTTCCTCCTATAGGCTTCCTGCCTATTCACATCTGTACCTATTTCATTCTTGACATATGGGATGCCCTCTCCAGTGTTTTCAGTATATTAATCCACCCATCATTAAAATCCTATCTTCCTCTTACTCCCTATCTTTAAACTTATCTTTCAACACATGGGGCAAGGATGTTTGCGTCCATTAATTTTTGCTTAACAATGAGCAAGAGAATAAATATGGATGTTAAAATGCCTATATAAAAGGGGTTCACTTTTCTGGTAAACACTTTTCAGGGAAGTCACATTTCCAGGGCTGTGAAACAACTTGGCTTTGCACTGTTGTTGCCTCATCACGTTCTCAAATCATTTCTACTTGAAGTATACAGTGGGGGACATATATTTTGGGCGACAGTATCTTCTGACTTCAGGATGCTGTAAAAGATTTTGGTTACTCTTCACCTACCACAATATTTTCCACCACCACCACCCTGCTCTTTTTGTCGGTCAATTATATGGCTCGCAGAGTCAAGACCATGATCCAAACTGCTCAACCAGAACATCTCATTGCCCTGGTCACAATGATTGATTTAGGCATGATGACATGACACAGGCCCCAGACAAATCAAAGCCACCCTAGGATGTTTTCCTAAAACCACTGGGGGGAAAAAAAGACTATCTAGATTACCTGAAACAACTAACATCATGTGAAGGACTGTGGGTAGTAATCTTAGACACTGTGTAGAAAAAGTATGAGTGAGAATAAAGTTAAAACAGAAAACAGAGGTGGGACAGGGGAGAAAAAGCAAGAGAGAATGATTTTTCTCCCCCTTGAATTCAGCTATGTCCAAAACTAGAATGGCCACTCTTTAACTTCTTGTTATGTAAACTTATTAACTCTGACTTTGTTGCTTAAGTTACCTTCCATTGAGTGTGACTCCTGCAACCAAAAGCACTTTTTAAAATCCTGTTGTATAGCCATACATCAACTGAAACATTAATGATAACAGTGTCTTAAATGAAAACAGAGTTTTAGCAGAGTAAAATCGAAACAGAATCATATAAGTAATAGTACTATATATAGTAATAGTATATGTAAGCTATTCTCTTTTGATTTTACTCTTACATATATATATGGTCGTTTAGTCTTACATATATATACATACACACACACACACACACACACACACACACACATATATGTGAATGACTGGAGTATTACATGATGATAAAAGGCTCAATCTACCAAGAAAACAGCAATCCTAAATACATATGCACCAAACAACAAACCCTCAAAATATACAAAACAAAAAATGATAGAGCTGAAAGGAGAAACAGACAAATACACATTATAGTTTTGTAGGTAATTTATAGCACCTAAGACATCAGAAAAGATAATAGGTCTCAAATCAATAATCTAGATTCTCACCAAAAAAAAAAAAAAAAAAACCTAGAAAATTAAGAGCAATATAAACACAAAGCAAGAAGAAAAACAAAATATCAAAGATAAGAGCAGAAATAAATACAATTGAAAACAAGAAGACAATAGAGGAAAATCAGTGAAACAAAAAGCTGGTTTCTTCAATAAAGTTAATAAACCTCTATCAGTACTGACAAAGATACAAGATGAAAATACATAAATCACCAACATCAGGCATAAAACAGGGGATATTACTATAGATTCTGCAGTCATTAAAAGGATAATATGAGAGTAATACAAGCAACTTTGTGCTTATAAATTTGACATTAAAGAAATGGACCTATTCCTCAAAACCCACAAACTACCATCACACAACCAAGATTTAATAGGCTGCTGAAGAGTCCTATAACCACTAAAGAAATTTACTTTGTAATATAAAGCTCCCCAAAAAGAAATCTTCAGGCCCAGATGGTTTCAGTGAAGAAATTTACCAAACATTTAAAGAAGAATTAACACTAAGTTTACAAAATCCCTTCCAGAAAACAGAATAGAAAGGAACCCTTCCCAATGCTTTTTATTTGGTATTACCATGATATTAAGTCACAAAAAGGACTGTACAAGAGAAGGAAAATGACATACCAATATCTCTCATAAATTTAGATGCAAAAATCTTCAGTGAAATATTAGTAAATTGAATCCAACAATGTATAAAAAGAATTATATGTCACAACCAACTGCAGTGTATTCTGGGTATGTAAGACCTGCTCCAATTTTCAAAAATCAATTAATGTAATCCACCGTAACAACAGACTAAAGAAGAAAATCATATGACCATATCAGTTGATACAGAAAAAGCATCTGACAAAATCCAACACTTATTTATGATAAAAATTCTCAGCATATTAGGAATAGAGGAGAATTACCTTAATTTGATAAAGAAAATACACAAAAAAACCCTGCAGCCAACATCATACTTAAAAGTGAAAGACTGAATACTTTACCCCTAAGATCAGGAACAAGGTGAAGATACCAATTCTCACCATTCTTATTCAACATAGTACTGGAAGTTCAAGCCAGACTTTATTCAGTCTGTCTAAAACAGGCCTTGTATAGGCAATAGGGCTGGGGGACTGGTAGTTATCACAGGAAAGAAAACACACACATCTGGAAAATAACAAGTGGGTAGAGCATCTGAGTTGTATGAAGAATAGAGGTGGTAGGTTTGAGCACATATCAGCAAACTGGAAAGACCTTCAGAATTACTTCTCCCCATTATTAGGTAAAAAATAGGAGACATGAAGCTAGCGTCCCAGGTTACAAGTCCCTCCACCCCCATGTCCCCACCAAATTGCCCCGTAAATCACAGCAGCAAAACTACATTCTGGGCAGCACAGCAGAACCGGTGGCTCTTTGCACCTAAAGAGCAATTTTTATTTTATCAGGCCAGCTGGAGCTTGTTTTTGAGTCTGTGGAAAGATAGGAAGCTTTCAAACAGGAAGTTGGGATAGGGTTACACTGACAAATCTGTAATTTCGTTCATGACTTTAGAGGAGAGGAATGTTCTGCTGCAAAACTGCATTGCTACAACCAAGTTTAAATTTTACATATATGTGTTTAGGCCAATTTGCCTGTTTAGAGCTGGTTCTGATTCTTAAAGTTTGAGTGTTATCTTTGTTTTGTCCTAAGAAAAACCCCTTCCTTTATATAGTGAAGCTGTCCCCTTCCCTGGGACAGTCTTCAGGATCCCCTTTCGAAGTTTTTGGCTCAAACCTCTCTTAACTGGATCCCAACAACCCCTAGTTTTGCAGAAATCTCTAACCTTCCCTCTGCCTCCTCACATATTCCTGTCACCAAGTCCTGGCATTTTTGTTTTGGAAATGGTTCTTAAATGCATGATCTATTTCCTACTAGGATATGCATGACCCCAGTTCAGATCTTTACCACCTCTTATCTGACCAATTTCCTGAATCATCTTCCTGACTCAGTCTCCATTTGTAGGCCTTTCTCCACCTTGCTGCCAGCATGACCTTCCCAGGACACAAATTTGATCGAGGCATTTTCCTGATTATATCATTCCTGGTGGTTCCTCATCCTCAACTGTGCCATTCAAAAATGTGGTCCAGGGCTTCCCTGGTGGTGCAGTGGTTGAGAGTCCGCCTGCCAATGCAGGGGACACAGGTTTGTGACCCGGTCTGGGAAGATCCCACATGCCGCGGAGCGGCTAGGCCCGTGAGCCGTGGCCGCTGAGCCTGCGCGTCCAGACCCTGTGCTCTGCAACGGGAGAGGCCACAGCAGTGAGAGGCCTGTGTACCGCAAAAAAAAAAAAAAAAAAAAAATGTGGTCCACAGTCAAGGCGAGCCAACCTTTGTTCCTGTTCATGATAAGGTAAGTGCAGAAAGGGAGAGCAAGGGCTTGAAAACTTTATAGACATTTGACATTGCCATGATATCCAAGCATGTGATGAGTGGACTTGTGTCACTGAACAGGGTAAATACAGGGTGCTGCTGAACCCATGTGGTGAATCATTTGTATCACAAACTCCATCCTCCTTTTGGTCTGCGAAAGACTGGGGAATAAAAACCAACAACTGGTCTTTCACCATAAATAGTTTGAGAAGCCCGGTGCTACAAGATGAAGTCCAAAGACTTCACCCAAATCCTTCATTATCTGGTCTGCATCTGTGGTTCTTCCAACACCTTCTGGACTCCTATATCTTACCCCTTTTCTGTGAGGCACCTTGACAGTGCTCCAAGTGCTATGTACATATTAATTCTTCTTTCTGACATGCCCTTCCCTGCCCTGTCTATCTGGAAATGTTTTCTTATCTTTTCCTGCTCTGCTAAAACAACTCCTGTGAAGCCGTTTCTGATGCCATCTTTGAATCGCCAGCACGGATATATATCCCTTGTGTCCTTCTGTACTACCCAGTACATTCATTCAAGAAGCATTTTTCCAATGCCAAATTCAGGATGAACAGAATAAGACAAAATTCCTGCCATCAAATGATTCCTAGTCTCATGAATTTTCTGTGTACTGTCTCCTTGAAGACAGTGGCCATGTCTGAAACATCACTGTGTCTCCAAAGCATCTGTGTTGTGAACATATTAGGGACTGAGGTAGTGATATATTTGGAATTAAGATTGAAAATAATGGATGAAACATCTTTAACCCTCTCGGATAACCTATCTGGGCTTTCATTTCCCCTTTTACCACTTTTAGGATTTAAACTGTAGGACACCTGCATTTCCTTTTAACCTCAAATACTGCACTCTGGAGCCAGGGAATTCACATTACCAGAACTCACGTCCTCCAGATTCCCCTAGAAGATAGCCCTTAACCTCCTCACCTCCACCCCACACCAATTCCTCAGACTCCAAACACAAAAGTTGACAACCACATGAATGTATGTAGCTCTATTTTCCTGAGACTTTTTATCAGGTCTTTCTCGATACTGCATCCCTTTGGTGATAGTGGCCTTTCAGCTGCTTTGTAGACTGCCCTTTAGCCAGGTGATTAAAGTAGAAACAAAACAGGAATTTCAAACTTGGATTTTTTTCTACTGACATCTTCGCTAAGTGTTGTTGGGAAATTGAGGTGACAAGAAAAGGCACATTTCAACACAAACATGGCATATGCTCCTAGGCTTGGGGAAGATCATCCAATAGCCATTCATGTATAAAACAACAGATCTGGAACATCTCAATTTAAACAAATTACATTGGAAATGAGCTGGCATTGTGGGTAATTCAGTCAAATATGTCCCCATTAAACCTACTGAGGTCAGTGTTCTTTCTCTTCTCTCCATTCTATCAGCTTTCACAGAAACATAGGATAAAATATATATTGCTCTTTTCAAATCCGATACAAGTCTCTTGTACCCACAAGATTTCAGTGCAATGGAAAATTCTTCCTAGACCTGATCCAACACCCAATTCTTGATTTGGAATAAACAAGTTCGACCTGACAAAATTCTTCCATTGCTCATATTTGATATTGTTAATGAACTGAATTTAATTATTCTTCTTAATTCACAGCAGTATTATGGACAGTGATAATTTCCATTGTGTTGCTTTCTGGAAAAACGGGCAACATGCTTTAAGAGCATGATCTCCCTTCTGAGCCTTCCTCTTGTCCAAAACACACATCCCAAAGCCCTTCATGCCTGACTAGAACTGACTCATCCTTCAAGTTTCAGATTAGATACCACTTCCCTGGGGCCCCTTTTTTGTTCCCCAAGCTGGAGCAATGACATTCTTTCTTGCTCCCATAGTATCCTTGAAAACCAGTCTTTGAAAGAAAAGGGATAGTATTGCAAATGTCAAATTATACCTAGCTTGGTGGACAGCAGAACTAGAAAGCACTCATTCTGAGGTCATCTCTCCCAGTTCAGTCTAATAGAAGAAGAACATTTAAATTAGCAAAGACTGAAGAGCCTGACATTTTTATTTCCTCAAACAATTATTCTCAGAAATACTCAACTGAGTCAGAAATATCTAATAAGATGGTCTAAGATGCTGCAAGTATAATTGCTCTACAATGGGGTAATTTATATCACTGGAAATGTCTCAGGTAAAGTCCTCAAATAATGCTGCTGTAGATGTTTTCTAAGGTATCAGACATGAATTCAACCTACACATCACATCTCTTTTACAGTGCCTCACCTCACCTCCTCCTCTCCCCCCCCAAAAAAAACTCTCCATGAAACTGGCATGTGAATCTGGGGTAGCAATTCTTCAGCCCAAGACCACAAGAGAGAATGACTCTGCTATTGGTCTCTGGGGCAGGCTTGCAGAGATTTCTGTCACCACAGAATGCCCCTACATCTGTCCTCATCTTTCAGATTCCTTTCACTTTAATTGACAGGACAGCTTCCCTCCTCCCCTTTCCCTGGTGCCATACCCACGGGCCTGCTATACACATTAGTGTTTTCAAAGCAATATTCCCAGCAGGAGTCCCCAGAGCAGGCTACACACCCAAGAGGAAGGAGATAAAGGTCTGAAAACTCAATTTTAATTGCATTTGGATTTGGGAAGCCTGTTTTGATTAACAAGTAACACTGTAACGGCATATCTCTTACAATTTAATGAAAAGGTTGTTTTTCCCTCTTTAAGAAAGTGAAAGAGGGAGTCAGATAACTCCACAACAGCTCCAACCCCCAACCCCCAACCCCCAAGCAATAATTTGATTCACACTGGCTGATTTGCACGCCAGGACTGAGACGGACAAAAAACAACTTTCAAAGGGCTCTGGCACCCTCTGCTGGCAACTGGTACTCAGACCAGTAACACAGAAAGGGCACTGAATGTTAGAGTTGATTTATTCCACTCCACTCATTTAAAGATGAATAAGGTGGGGATGAAGAGCCTCACTCAGTGAAGTCATTTACCTTGTAAACAGGAATTGCATGTGGTCCAAGGACTCCCTGCCATGAAACCTCTTTTTTGAATACTATGTATTCCCCTACTAGGTATGTCCTTGAGCAAGTTATTGACCCCCTCCAAGTCTCGGTTTCCCACCTCTACAACAAGACAATAATGAAGATCAAACAGCTTTGAGGGGATTGAAAAAGTACCATTCTTTGAAATATATTATTTACTTGGTAGTATTTTCTTTGACATCATCTTCATTAAGGTTGCTGGGATAATCAAATTATCAGGGCTGACAGGTTCCCCTCCTTACTTACTGTTCTGAGTTAGGCTAAAGAGAAAATGGGCAGTTCTTCAGTTAAACTTATAGAAATAACTGCTCCTGCACACCTCTGATCTGTGCCCATATTTATAGCAAATTATAATCCATATAACTTCAGGACTAACTGAAGCGTAGATGTGGTGTCAACTACCAAGCCTCCTGACCAGTTTACTAAGACACCACCTTCTTCCTCTGGAAAACGACTGAATGCCCTCTCTTCTCGTTCTTTTTCTTTGTATAATCCAGCATCAGTTCTGTCACTTCCTTATCTCAGAGCTAACATGCTGATGACAGGGAGCTCTTGGAAATCTCTTTGCGTAATTGTGCACTTCTGTCTTTGTATTAATTTGGCAATGCAAAATCTGGATGAATTCAGAAACTTTAGAAGGGATGGAGGTCTTCCAGTGTTGACTTGCTCTGATAAATTCCTTCTGCCTGTGGAAGCCACTATAAAAATGCTGGCTCTGATGAAAAGCATTTTAAAGACCTTCCTGGCTTTAGGCAAGAAAAGTGTAATAGTTAGATTGGGTATTGGTCAAAAAACTCTTTCCCCATTGTACGGAATTGTTTTCCTCAATTTATTAAATGTCAGATATACATGGGCATAAAATATTGTTCTTAGTGTAGGATACACAGGGAGCAAGAGAGACTGGCCATGGCCCCACAAAGCTACTGTCCAGCAGAAAGGATGGTTGTCAGTCACGTATCATTTGGTTATTTCTTCTTTGTCACCATAAACCATTCTTCTGATTGCAGCAACTGTACGTAGAAGCTGGCTATAAGCTGTTTCCCTGTGATTTTTCTATTAAATAATTTTGAATATGCACACACATATTTTTAAATGACTTTGAATACACACATAGAAACAAGTAGTAAATTAGAGACAGCTGTCCCAGATTGTATCAATAACATAATATGCCCCAGATATTATATTAATGTCCCAGATATTTTACCTCCCAGATCCTACTCCTTTAACCACTTTTAGTAGCCTCAAGCTTTGGTGTTCAAAACATTTGCCAGAGGGGAGAATCAAAAATGAACACTCTTGCGCCTCAGTCTCCGCATTTCTGATTCTCTAGGTGTAAAATAAAGTCCAATACTCTGACGTGTGCGGCCCACAGACAAAACTCTGCACGACAGCATGCAGATTTCTTTTCTAGCTATTCAGCAGTACTTTTTAAACTACTCTTTTGGGAGCTGCACGTTTATTGGCTATCTTCTGTATGCCAGGTACCCTGCGTGGTACTTTCCCATGGTGGTTCAGAATAGTGGTTAAGAGCAAAGAAGGCAGACCGTCTGGGTTCAAATCCCAGCTCATTTAACCTCTCTGTAGCCACTGTCTCATCCATAAAAGGAAGATAGTAATAGTACCTTCATCATACAGTAATTGTGATGATAAGAATGGCAGAGAGCAAGAATGTAGCCCTATGTGGGTTTAGAAGAAAAACCTCCATATGGACCTTGAAAGATTTGTTCACTGCCTGGTGAATGGACAGATGTCTGGGTTTAGGTGAGCTGGGAATCCAACCCTGCATTCAGTGAGAGCAAAATGGGAAGTTGTAGCTTCTAATAAGCTAGAGAACATATTGATCTCTGGATCTTCCCAGGTTTATGTCTGAAAAGTGGAGCAAGTCCATTCTATAATGTATTCTCACCCTTGGGTGCAATCAACCTCATCTGATCCAAAAGTTTTTTTCCTATAAGTAAAAAGAAAATCCCCCTTGTGGCAAACTAAAATTATTTCATCCCCCTTATCATCACTGGAAATTAAACTCTCAAGTAAATCACATTACTGGTTAAAAAATATGCATGCATTTCTCAACAGTGGTCAAGAAAACGGTACTTGGTATAGCCATTCAATCAAGTGAGTAGTAAAACCCAGAGTAACTGCTGTTATGCTTCGACCTTCTCTGTGCTCTATCTTTTGACAAGTGCTGAATTGGACAGATAATGGTTTGGATACAGTAACGTTTTCTTACATTTCTGTATCACTAACATTTTCTTACATTTCTGTATCACTCAACACACACATATACAAATAATGCTTCTCGTATTAATGGTCTTTTATTTTAAAAATAAATTAAAAATAAAAAAATAAATAGATAAATCTGTAAATTCAATACTCCAAAGTTGGGACACTGAGATCATAAGACTTGGTATTCAAATCTGTTTGATGACGGCATGTTAAAGATTCTTTATATATTTAAATATTTGAACTTGTTCTTTCAAACAATAAAGTTCTACAGAAGAGTAGATGTCAAGTCTCACAACAATAGTTTCTCTCTAAAGGAATGTGCAAATATGCATAATTTTAATTATTATTCCCTCTAAAACATTCTACTGCTTTCTTGTCTGCTAGCTCTTTTCTAGATTACTTAATTCTCTTTCCTCTCACATAACCTTTACAGTTTCCAGATGCCACAATCATGATTTTGTTTAACGGTTAGCAATTATAATGGCCATGACTAAATTTAACCAGTAATTGTGCAAAACTTTGATTTCCTTGTGTAATCCAAAAGTTACCTAGCTTTACAGACAAAAATGCAAGAAATAGGATACGCTGAACAGCAAATGTGACAAACAAAGGACTTTCTTTGGGTTTTTTAAATAAGGTGATAGTCAGGGGACTTCAGCTAAATGAGCGAGGAAGACAAGAAAGGGGGTCATACCCCAGTTGGTTAGAAGGAATTCCCTGAGATTTAGTTGACAGGAATGGAATGTGCTATCTGGGCAATATGATACAGAGAAGGAATTTCTGAAAACAGAAAAAGTTTCATAGTTTGGTCCTCCAAATTAAATATCAATACACTATCACAAAGCTAAAGACAGAGTTTAAGAACAGAGAGATTGGTCCTTACATGCCTGGATTTGAGAGACGGTATATGGGTGTGTGTGTGTGTGTGTGTGTGTGTGTGTGTGTGTGTATGCACGTATAGTATATTTGTGTACATGCATACATATGTGTATCTATACACACACACCATACACACATAAATGCTTGTAGATGTAAGACTACATAATTAAATGAGACAGTAAAGCATGTAATGACTACATGTTCTGGCAACATAGATATGGTACAACTATCAGAAAAAGAGGAAATGGGAGCATGTATGGAGCGTAGATTAAGCTTGCTGATAGGCTTCTACAGTATCCGGGGTAAAAGAGTATTATTTTAATCCAGATGCTGAGGAAAATAAGATGGCACCAGCTAATTTAAATAGTGTCATAGGACAAAATCAATAAATAATAGCTAAGAAAAAGAAGACACTAAGGGCATTATACAAATACATGAGTACAAAAGTAATCATTATCACAAATAAATACATCTTCCTAAATAACAAAAGCTTTATCGAAAGAGAGAGCTAATTAAACATATAAAATATTGGATCTTTTCTGTTTAATTATACATAATTACATATCCTACATATTAAAATAACTAAAATATGTACTTTATAATAAATGTATTTTATATGTAACATATACAAATATACACCTTCGTTATATACGTAACGTTACATATTTAAATAGATACAGCAAATATATACAGAATATATTATAGAAATATATATATATACATATATATATATATATGTCAGAACTGAGACCAACCATTTCATTTTATCACTGTATCAATAAATATATATGGACTTACATCACCTATAAAAAGGAAAAGATTTTCAGAATGGGTAAGAAAGCAAAATACACTATTATGCTGTGTATAAGAGGCATCTTTTTATACAAAGAGATTCGGAAAGATTAAAAATTAAAGAATTAAAAATTAAAGAATAGTACATCCCGACAATGGAATATTATTCAGTGCCAAAAGAGAATGAACCATCAGCCATGAAAAGACATGGAGGAAACTTAAATACATGTTACTAAGTGAAAAAAAAGGCCAATCAGGGCTTCCCTGGTGGCGCAGTGGTTGAGAGTTCGCCTGCCGATGCAGGGGACGCGGGTTCGTGCCCCGGTCTGGGAAGATTCCACATGCCGCAGAGTGGCTAGGCCCGTGAGCCATGGCCTCTGAACCTGCGCGTCCGGAGCCTGTACTCCGCAACAGGAGAGGCCACAACGGTGAGAGGCCCGCGTACCACAAAAAAAAAAAAAAAGCCAATCTGAAAAGGCTGCATATACTATACGATGCCAACTACATGATATTCTGGTAAAAGTAAAACCATGGAGACAGTAAAATGATCTGTGGTTGCCAGGGGTTGAGAAGAGATGGAATGAATCAGCAGAGCACAAAGGATTTCTAGGGCAGTGAAACTATTCTGTACAACAGAGTAATGATGGATACAAGTCATTATAAATTTCTCAAAATCCATAGAATGCATAACACCAAGAGTAAACCCTAAGGTAAACTACGGATGTTGGATGATTATGATGTGTTAGTGTAGGTGCATCGATTATAACAAATGCACACACTATGGTGGTAACGGGGAGACTGTGGGAGTGCGGGGGCAGGAGTATATGGGAAATCTCTGCACTCTCTACTCAGTTTTGCTGTGGACCTAAAACTGCTCTAAAAATAGCCCACTAAAAATATAAATAAATAAAAGGCTAGGTAAAGATAATACTAAGGAATTTTTTTTAAAAAAATGAAAGCAACGGTCACAACCTTTATGATTAACAATACCGATTTAGATCCCAAAGTATTAAAAGTCACTTTATAAGGCTAAAGGCAACAACTTACAACAAAGCGATTATAGATGTTAATATTTGTTCATCTAATAACATAGCAACACTTTTCATAAATCATTGTCTAAATGAGACAAAAGAGAAAATACATAGACTAATAACTGGAGACTTTAGCACACATCTCAATTCAAGAGAGATGAAGCCAACAAAAACTAGTATGTTTAAGACATAAGCAACTGCACCCGATGTTGCCAGTGTCCCAGTGCAAAGCTCTGGGCCTCACCTCTGATTTTTGCCATATGGTAGGCAGTTCCAGGTGGGGTTTGACTCACTTCCTCCTGACAGGGCCTTGCTTCAGGCTTCTATCTCCGCCCATCTTTCACTTTCTGTTGCAGAAATTCTACATCTAGACACTGGCAAGAGCCAACTTGGCAAGCACATATGTGCAGCCCCAAAGCAAAGGGAAACAAAAGCCTCTAATGATAGCCCACAACATTTGAGATAACTGCTCCATCACTCAAACCAAAGCGGACAACGGTGAGGAGCATGACAAATGCTCAGAGACGCTGGGTGAGCATCGGGCCCCAGTTTCACCAAGTGGTACCCCAATAACACACTCTTATACTGACTGTTCCTCCTTCCTTCACTCCTGCTGCCAGAGGTGATCTTGTAAGTAGACAACTTGGACAATGCTAGCCCTTGTCTTAGGGTCTGCTCTGGGGGAATCCAAACAAGGATAACCACATAATCAATGAAGTAGAGGATATGTGTGTGTATACATATAATATACATATACATATAATAGAATACATGTATGTGTATATATATATATATTCTAAAGTATGTTATATATATATATAAAATATGAGAAACTATGAGAAAATAAATGAGTACTGTTTTAAGTCACTAAGTTTGTTGTAATTTTTACACAATAATAGATAACTAATGCAAATATACAGTAAACTCTGAACAAATGAGTAAGCATTGTAAGTACCGGGTAGACTAGCCCACTGGAAATTTAAACATAATAGGCCTCTATAATTAAAAGCTGTTCAGACACCAGAATAGACAAACATATAAATGGAGCATAATAGGAAATCCAGAAATAGATCCAGTTACATGTGACTTTTAATATAATAAAAGGGAGCATCTCAAATTAGTAGTATGGCGATAACTGAATACCTATACAGGCACACCTCAGAGATACTGCAGGTTCAGTTCCAGAACACAGCAATAAAGTGAATATCACAATAAATGGAGTTGCAAGATTTTTTTGGTTTCCCAGTGCATATAAAAGTTATGTTTACACCATACTATAGTCTATTAAGTATGCAATAGCATTATATCTAAAAAAAAGTATGTACCTTAATTTTAAAATACTTTATTGCTTAAAAGTGCTAACCATCACCTGAGCCTTCAGTGAGTCATAATCATTGCTAGTAGAGGGTCTTGCTTTGATGTTGGCGGCTGCTAACTGATCAGGTGTCGTTCCTGTAGGTTGGGGTGGTTGCGGCCATTTCTTAAAATAAGAAAAAATGAAGTTTGCTGCATCGATTGACTTTTCCTTTCACAAACAATTTCTCTGCTTTTCATGGCCTTTTACCCACAGCAGAATTTCTTTCAAAAATGGAGTCAATCCTCTCAAAACTTTTCACTGCTTTATCAACTAAGTTTATGTAATATTCTAGATTTCTTTTTGTCATTTTAACAACCTTCATAGCATCTTCACCAGGAGTAGTTTCCATCTCAAGAAACTGCTTTCTTTTGCTCATCCATAAGAAGGAAGTCCTCTCATCTGTTCAATTTTTAACATGAGATTGCAGGAATTCAGTCCCATCTTCAGGCTTCACTTCTAATTCTAGTTCTCTTGCTGTTTCTGCCACCTCTGTAGTTACTCCCTCCACTCAAGTCCTGAGCCCCTCAAAGTCATCCATGAGGGTTGAAATAAATTTCTTCCAAACTCCTGTGTGTTGATATTTTGACCTCTTCCCATGAATCATGAATGTTCTTAATGGCATCTAGAATGATGAATCCTTTCCAGGTTTTCAATGTACTTTGCCCAGATCTAACAGAGAATCACTGTCTATAGCAGGTATTGTCTTATGAAGTGTATTTCTTAAGTAATAAAACTTGAAAGTCAGAATTACTCCTGGATCCATGGGCTGCAGAATGGATGTTGTATTAGCAAGCATGAAAGCAACATGAATCTTATTATATCTCCATCACAGTTCTTGAGTGACTAGGTGCATTGTTAATGAACAGTAATATTTTCAAAGGAATCTTTTTTTTTTTCTTTCTGAGCAGTAGGTCTCAACAGTGAGCTTAAAATATTCAGTAAACCGTGTTGTAAACAGATGTGCTATCATTCAGGCTTCATTGTTCCATTTACATATGAAGCACAGGCAGAGTAGATTTAGCATAATTCTAAATTCTAAGGGCTCTAGGATTTTTGGAATGGTAAATAAGCATTGGCTTTAACATAAATCACCAGTTGCGTTAGCCCGTAACAAAAGAGTCAGCCTGTCCTTTGAAGGTTTGTATCAAGCATTGACTTCTCCTCTCTAGCTATGAAAGTCCTAGATGGCATCTTCTCCAAATATAAGGCTGTTTGATCTTTCCTGAAAATCTTTTTGATTTTTTAGTGTAGCCACCTTCATTCATTATCTTAGCTAGATCTTCTGGGTAACTTACTACAGCTTCTACATCAGCACTTGCTGTTTCACCTAACACTTTTATGTTATAAAGATGGCTTCTTTCCTAAAACTCATGAACCAACCTCTGCTGGCTTCAAACTTTTCTTCTGCAGCTTCCTCACTTCTCTCAGCCTTCATAGAATTGAAGAGAGTCAGGGCCTTGCTCTGGATAAGGCTTTGGCTTTAAGGGAATGTTGTGGCTGGTTTGATCTTCCATCCAGACCACTAAAACCTTTTCCATATTAGCAGTAAGACTGCTTTGCTTTCTTATCATCCGTGTGTTCACTGGAGTAGCACTTTCAATTTCCTTTAAGAACTTTTTTTTCCTTTGCATTCACAACGTGGCTGACTTGCCCAAGAGGCCTAAGCTTTCAATGTGTCGGCTTTCAAATGCCTTCCTCACTATGCTTAATCATTTCTAGCTTTTGATTTAAAGTGAGAAATGTGTGACTCTTCCTTCCACTTGAACACTCAGAGGCCTAATAATTGGTCTAATATCAAAATTGCTTGGTCTCAGGGACTAGGGAGGCCCAAGGAAAGGAAGAGAGACGGGGGAACAGCTGGTCAGTGGAGCAGTCAAAACACACATATATTAAGTTTGTCATCTTATATGGGCACAGTTTGTGGCGTCCCAGAAAATTACAATAGTAAATCAAATATCACTGATCACAGATCACCATAACTAATATAATAATAATGAAAAAGTTCAACATATTGTGAGAATTACCGAAGTGTGACACAGAGACAGGAAGTGAGAAAAATGCTCTTGAAAAAATGGCACTGACAGACTTGCTCAACACAGGGTTGCCATAAATATTTAATTTGTAAAAAACATAATATTTATGAAGTGCAATTAAAGGAGGTATGCCTGTATAAAAAAGTTAAAATCAGATTCACTGCTTACAATAGGATACATTATAAATGTATAAAAGAGTTAAGTATGAAAAAAAAAAAACTATATGAGTTCAAGAAGAAAACATGAGTAGATTTTTTTCACAAATGGGGGAAAATTCCCTAGCTATACCTCCAAATCCAGAAGCGAAATGGAAAATGGCTGGTAAATTTGATTAAATAAAAATTTAAAACATTTATATGCCAAAACACAATAAGCCAAGTTAAAAATCAGGAAAAAAATATTTACAAACTTGTAATTTCCCTGTTGTATAAACAACTTCTAAAGACAGAGAAATAAATGGCCAAATCCTTACCAAAAGGGGGGTTGGGGGCGGGGGGTGGGCAGGGATCTTGTTGGTTCACAAACCCGGGAGCTTCTTGGGTAAAAATCTGAAACTTATCCCCATACAGAGTAAGGAGAGCCTGAAGAAACAAAGACAAGGGCAGCCACTCCGAATTGGTAGGTGGCAGGTTTAATAAGCAAGGGAACTTACACACCAGACTTGTTGTGGTCAGACAAAAGACAAGTAGATCTTGGCATCCGCCCACCAGAATCTTAAAAGTTTATATAGAGGGATTAACTGGGTTCAGTCACGGACACTTTTCAGAGTGTCTCAACAACACCTCACTTTCTCAAGGCTGCATCCTTGAAAACAGCTTTCACTGTGGGAACGGTGGGCAGAGTGTACATGCCAAGGACAGGGGTGGGCGAGGCGCCTCCAATTGCCTGGCCCAGCATTCAGGTCAACTGGCAGTCACATCCTCTCAATTATCTCCTCCAACAAATACAAAGTGTTCGCAGAAGAAAAAGAAATGCAAATTGCTTTTAAATTCATTAAAAGATCCTCAACTTTGCTTATAGTAAGAGAAATAAAAGGTAAAACTATACTGACTGACAAAACAGACTGTGGGAAAGCAATATCATATATTGATTGTAGAATGGTTTTAAATGTTTAAACTACTATGAAGGAGAATTTGGTGATATGTAGAAAAAAATACATGTGTACTTAATCCATGTCCCAACTATCCCACTACTAGGAATGTATTTCAAAAATACATTGACAGGGCTTCCCTGGTGGCGCAGTGGTTGAGAGTCCGCCTGCCAATGCAGGGGACACGGGTTCGTGCCCCGGTCCAGGAAGATCCTACATGCCGCGGAGCACCTGGGCCCGTGAGCCATGGCCGCTGAGCCTGTGCATCCGGAGCCTGTGCTCCGCAACGGGAGAGGCCACAACAGTGAGAGGCCTGTGTACCACAAAAAAATAATAATAATAATACCTTGACAAAATTTTACACAAGGCTGCAGTAGATTATATATTTCTCTCCAACTCTTCAGCTTTCCTTGTACCCACAACTCTGTCATGGCCTCATCATGGGCGAAGCAATTCCCCACCTTTGATGTTGGGTTTGACCAGGTGGCTTGCTTTGAATGATGGCATGTGAGTGGAAGTGACAGTGTGCCAGTCCCAAAGCTGAGCTTTAAGTGATGTAAACAATAAATAATTATTTTTATATTCAACTAAGTCTTGGTGGTTGTTTGCTACATGGTATTTTGTAGCAAAAGCTGATACAAAGGAAGCATTATTTGTAATAAATAGCAAGTAACTGGAGACAACTCAAATGTCCATCAACAGGGGAGTGATTGAATAAACCATGGACAAATTACACAAAGGATTATTATGCTTCATGCTTAAATTTTTTAACAGCAAGAACAACTGCCATTTAACTAGATCAGTTTAAGATGTTCATAAGCAATTATTTCTTCTGAGAATCTTCAAATATTTAAGAATACAGAGCATTTAATTTTTCACAGTGGCACTGGTGTTAATCAAGGGACCATCCCCAAAGCACTGGTTTGACTGGATCATTGCTTTCAGCCTTAGTAAATCAGGAAGTGTAAGCATCAAATTTGGATTGCTCTCCAAAGGAAAATCATGAGTTACTGTGGGCCAGCAGTCTCGGACTTCTTTCTCATCAAAAGTGATCTCATCTTCCTAATGGCCACCACACATGAATGAACAGGGAAGAACTGTTGGGGGTATAAGCTGCTGACTGTGCATGGCTGCTGATTTCCTTGATTGCTGTGGGGAGCTATGTATCATGACACATGAGACGGCAGGTTTGAGGTCAGACACACCTGAGCTCTAATCCCTGACATTTTGAAGTATGACCAACTTAGTTATTGTAAAACTCAAATTCCTTGTCCATCAATTAGGGTTATTAATACCTACCATGGAGAGTTTCGATGCGGATGAGAAGAGAGAGCAAATATACAGACTGTAAACAGTGCTTGTGAGATCACAGACACCCAAATACATTTGTATGTTTGTTTGTATCCTCCATCCCTTCTCATCAAAATTGTGGAAACGTGAATGTAAATATGGGCTCTGAAATCTCCTAATAATAGTTAAATTCAAGACTTTCCTTCATATTTTCAAATAAGCTTATATAAATGATTATAATACTCACTGAATAAATACACAAATGAAAACAAAAGACCTTCTTGAGAACTCATTAGTAATACGAGAAATTCTGCAATCACAAATAAAGGCTCAGAGTTAGTACCGCCTTGAAAGAACATCTATCTTATTTAGTCTAGGTGTGTATGTTAGATTTGATTTACAATCATGCACTCTTTTTTCCAGAAAAACGATCCTATCTGTTGACATGCAGTGACATGACAACAAGTGTTTCCTTGTTGGGAACTTAAGCTCCATCCCATTGTCAAATATGGCCTATGATTTGCTTTGGTTAATGGCAGGCCAATGGATGTGACATACAACACACTGAAGCAGAATTTCTGACCAAGAACCAGAGTGGAAAAATCTCATAATAGATAAGGCATCAATTAGAATACTAAGAAGGTCTTGTCTCAGTACTGGGGAAAAATTACCTTAGTAAACTTCTATGAAGAGGTTGATAGGAAATATTTTAGGCTTTGCAGACCACATTCAGTCTCTGTTGCATATTTTTTTTTCTTTTACAATTTAAAAATGTAGAAAGCATTATTGGCTTACAGGTAGTACAAAAAAAGCCCCTGTCCTAAACTAAACACTGCTTTGGTACCACCTAACTAAGCTTAAAAGCAAAACTCAATAGGGCTAAGATAATTCTAAGTAACTTAACTGGGTCCTAGGACTATGCTCAAGAATATTTATAGGAATACTAAAACATCAGGACCCTACAAGGCAAAATTCACAATGTTTGACATCCAAGCAAAAATGATCAGGAATGCAAAAGTAGCATAATAACTACAAAGAGAACATAAACCAATACATCAAAACTGACCCAGAAATGGCAGATGATGAAATTTGTTCCCATAACCTGAGAGAATCTGACTTGAGTGGAGGCTCACAACTTTGGCTTTAAGATATCTTTGTTTCTAACACTTGGAAATTTTATCTCTCTTGAATTCATTTCCAATGATTTTTCTTGTTAAATCTACCTAAGATTTTCCAAGTGTTTAGAGGAATAAAACAGATCTTTCAAGGCATCTCCAGCCACAATAGTGCCTGAAAGTCATTGCTCTATTTTATCAACAGATCTTAGTCCTTGAGAATCTTAAAAGACAAAGTTTATCCTAAACCTTCAGCAAACTAGTCTCCATTGTATCAGGTAATATTAGTGAAAAACAGCCAAGAAAGCAGATTCATATAGATGTGTGTTCAATAAAACCACTAGATGACGCAATATGTTCACATTTCATTAACACTGAAACCCAGAAGGGAATTTAGTCCTTTACAAGGGACACTTACTGGATAGCTATCCTAATCTGTCATTCCGGCTGCCAGCCTTACTTGCTGATGATCTTTTAGCTGAGTCTAATACATCTTTGCTTTGCTTTAACTTGAAAAGGAGCTTTCTAATTTTTTTTTTCTGTTGATGCTGTGGTGAGAGTTTGAATATTTTCAAATGCAAACCATGAGATGAATTCTGATTTTCCCATTCCCCACCTCTGAACATAACGCTGCCTGCCTTACTCATCAACCTTGCCCCAGATTCCAGCATTTTTCAAGGCCTAGGGTGGCTTCCTCTCCTGTAACAAGCCATCATTGACCTTTGCAGTCTACGAGTATCTCTTTTTCCTAAATTCTTATAACACTTTTGTTTGTTCCTTACTTAGACAGGACAGTGTAACATTGGGGAAGTTACTTTCTCTATTTGAGGCTCAGTTTGCTTCTCTATATAATGGAATTCACTATAGTACATCATTCATGTCTAATATACAATAAATTCTCATAGATATATTTATTTATAAGCCTTTGGTATAGTATTAGGTATGACTTCCCACTGTCCTTTAAAGCACTGTCCCACTGTGCTTTAATTATATGGTCAGTAATTATTTCTTGAACGTGGACAACTTTCCAAGCATCTGCTTGCTGCTATAGATGGAGTAGTGAATAAAATGTGTATAACCCATGCCCTTACAAGCCTTACAGTACAGGAAGGAAGAGGGAGATAAATCATTCCAATAAGATCCAGAATATAGGAAGTACAGTGACTACAGGAACATGCAGCAAAAGTAACTTCTCTTGTCATACAGAATTAGTAAAGTCCCCTTCAAGGAAGTATTATCTAAACTTAAGCTGATAAAAATAGTGGTGATTAGCCAAGTAGAGGGGAGAAGTGGGTGGGATTTTAATCCAGCCTGTAAAAGTCCAAAGGCACTAAGATGGGGGCTTGGCAAAGTTACAGCTTTCAAATGTTTTTGACTACAACTTATGCTAAGAAATACATCTAATATCATAACATATACACAGACTCAGACACACATGAAACAAGACTTACTGAATTATTGTTAACCTTATTGCAAAAATGAATTCTGATATTTTCTATTCTATCCTCTCTTATTTAAAAAATTACCGATCTCACCTCACAACAAAGCACCAAAATACCTGAAGCAAAACAGGCCAAAATAAAGGGAAAAATAAAAAATTCAAATAACATTTGGGGACTTCTATATGCCACTTTCACTATTGTACAGAACAACTAGGCAGAACACCAGTAAGGAAATAGAAGACAGCACAACACAACAGACCAACTAGCACTAACAGACATCTGTTGGACATGTCACCCAACAACATCAGAATATGCATCCTCTTCAAGTGCACATGAAACATTCTCCAGGAAAGACCGTATCCTAGGCCATAAAATAGATCTCAATAAATGTAAAAGGAATTAAATATAAACTTCGTTCTGAGAACAACGGAATGAAATTAGAAATAAGTAACATAAAGAAATGTGGGAAACTGACAAATATGTGGAAATTAAACAACACACTCCTATTAACCAATGGCTCAAAACAGAAATCACAAGGGAAACTATAAAATACTTTGAAAGGAATAAAAATTAAGACATACTATACCAAAACATATGGAATGCAACTAAAGCAGTTCTTAGAAGGCAATTTAGAGCTATAAATACCTATATTGAAGAAGAAGAAGAAGAAGAAGAAGAAGAAGAAGAAGAAGAAGAAGAAGAAGAAGGAGAAGAAGAAGGAGGAGAAGAAGAAAGGAGGAGGGGGAGGAGGAGGGGGAGGGGGAGGGGAGGGGAGGGGGAGGGGAGGGGAGGGGAGGGGAGGGGAGGGGGAGGGGAGGGGAGGGGAGGGGGAGGGGAGGGGAGGGGAGGGGAGGGGGAGGGGAGGGGAGGGGGAGGGGAGGGGAGGGGAGGGGAGGGGAGGAGGAGGGGGAGGGGAGGGGAGGGGAGGGGAGGGGGAGGGGAGGGGGAGGAGGAGGGGGAGGAATATCTCAAGGCAATAACCTAACTTCTCTCTTTAAAACACTGAAAAAATAAAAGCAAACTAAATCTAAAGCAAGAAGGAAGGAAGGAAATAATAAATATTACAGCAGAAACTAATGAAATAGAATATAAAAACAAGAGAAAAAAAATCAACAAAACCAAGTGGTCCTTTGGAAAGATAAGCAAAATTGACAAACCTTTAGCAGAACTGACCAAGGGAAAAAAGAGAGAAGGCACAAATTACCAAAAGCAGAAATGAAAGAGGAGACATTATTACCAAACTTACAGAAATAAAACTTTTTATAAGAGAATACTCACAGAATATGAATTATATACTAGTAAGTTAGATAAATTAGATGAAATGGAAAAATTCCTAAATCTGACTCAAGACAAAATAGATAATCTGAATGTACCTATAACAAGTAAAGAGACTGAATTAGTAAAAACAACAACTACTACAACACCAAACATCTACCCACAAAGAAAAGTTCAGGCTTCACTGGTGAATTTCACCAAATATTTATTTTAAAAAAATGCCAATACTTTACAAACTCTTTCAAAAAATAGAACAGGAAAAAACACTTTCCAACTCATTCTAGTATTACTCTAATATCAGTATGACTCTAATATCAAAACCAAACAAAAACATTACAAGAAAACTCCAGACCAATATACCTTATGAATATACATGCAAAAATTCTCAACAAAATACTAGAAAACCAAATCCAGCATATAGATAGATAGATAGATAGGTACGTAGGTAGATAGATAGGTAGATAGATGAAACGACCAAGTGGAATTTCTACCAGGAATGCCAGGTTGGCTTAACATCTCAAAATCAATTAATATAATATACTATATTAACTGAATTAAAAAACAACAACTACGTGATCATCTCAATAGATGCATTTGGCAAAATCCAATACCTGTTCATGATAAAAACACTAAAAAAATAAAAGGAAACTTCCTCAACCTGATAAAGGGCATCTACGAAATATCCACAGTTAATATCAAACTTAATGGTAAAATACTGAATGTTTTTACTCTAAGATCAGGAACAAAACAAAGATGTCTGCACTCATCACTTCTATTCAATACTGTACTGGATGGAGGTTCTAGTCATGACAATTAGGTGAGAAAATGAAACAAAAGTCATATATTTTGGAAAGAAAGAAGTAAAGCTATCTCCCTTTACAGATGACATTATCTTGCATATAAAAATCTTAAGGAATCCACTAAACACCTATTAGAACTAACAAGCAATATCGGAAAAGGTACAAGAGAGAAGATCAAAAAGCAATTTTATATCTATACACCTGCAGTAAAAAATCCAAAAATGGGTCTTCGCTGGTGGTACAGTGGTTGAGAGTCCGCCTGCCAATGCAGGGGACACAGGTTCGTGCCCCAGTCCAGAAAGATCCCACATGCTGCGGAGTGGCTGGGCCCGTGAGCCATGGCCGCTGAGCCTGTGCATCCGGAGCCTGTGCTCCGCAATGAGAGAGGCCACAACAGTGAGAGGCCTGCGTACCGGAAAAAAAAAAAAAAAAAAAAAAAAATCCAAAACTGAAACTAAGAAAATAATCTGTTTACTACAGAATCAAAAACAATAAAACGCATAGCAATATATTTAACAAAATGCAAAAATCATGCTCTGAAAACTGTAAAACATTGTTAAAATATATTAAAGAAAAAATTAAAGAGTTTCTAAATAAATGGAAAAACATCTCAAGTCTATGGATTGGAAGATTTAATATTGTCAATATGACAACACTCCCTAATCTACAGACCCAACATAATCTCTGTCAGAATTCTAATTGGCTTCTTTGTAGAAACTGACAAATTGATCCTAAAATTAATATGGAAACTTAAGAGACACAGAATAGCTCAAACAATCTTGAAAATGAAGAATATAGTTGAAACTCATACTTTCTGATTTCAAAAATTATTACGAAGCAACAAAGCAACAGTAATTAAGACACTGTGGTGCTGGCATAAGATAAGCATACAGATAAATAGAATGGAATTGAGAGTCAATTTATTTTATTTATATTATATATATAATATCCATATCATATTTTTTTCAATTCATTTTTGACAGGGGCATCAAAATCATTGATTAGGAAAAGAATATTCTTTTCAATAAATGATCCTGGGACAACTGGATATCTACATGCAAAAGAATGAAGTTCGACTCCTACATCATACAAAATTTCAACTCAAAAGGGATCAGAGACATAAATCTAAGAGCTAAAACTACAAAACTCTAGAAGAATGCATACAGTTAGATCCTTATGACCTTGGATTAGGCAATGATTTATTACTTACAACACCAAAGCACATCCTAAAGAAAAAGATTAATATGACCTTGCCAAAATTAAAACTTCTGTGCTTCAAAGGACACTATCAAGAATATGAAAGGACAAATCACAAATAGGACAAATAGGACAAAAGGACAAACAGGAGAAAATATTTGTAAATCATATACCTGGTAAGGGAATTGAATCTAAAATATATAAAAAATTCTTATAACCTAACAATAAAAAGACAATCCAGTTAAAATATAGGCACAGGAACTGAATAGATATTTTTCCAAAGAAGGTATGCAAAGGGCCTATAAGCATTTGAAAGATTCTCAAAATCATTAGTCATCAGGGGAATGCAAATCGAACTACAACAGAATACCCCTTCACACATATTAGGACAGCTATAATCAAAAAGACAACAACAAGTATTGGCAAGAATACGGAGAAATCAAGACCCTCATACACGACTGGTAGAAAATATAAAACAATTCAGCTGCTTTAGAAAATAGTCTGGCAGTCCCTCAAAGAGTTAAACATAGAGTTACCATTTCACCAAGTATTCCACTCCTAGCTATATACCCAAGAAAAATTAAAATAGATGTCCACACAAAACTTGCACAGAGATGTTCATAGTAGTATTACCATAATAAGGAACAAGTGGAAACAACTCAAAGGTCCAACAATTGATAAATGGATCAACAAAAAGTGGTAATATCCATACAATGGGATATTATTTGACCAAAAAAGAAAAAGAATGAAGTTCTGATATGTGCTACAACATTAATGAACTTCGAAAAATTATGCTAAGTGAAAGAAGCCAGTCACAAAAAGCTCCACCTTATATGGTAGCATATATATGACATGCCCAGAATAGTCAAATTTATAGAAACTGAAAGTAGATTAATGGTTGTCTATGGTTGGGAAGATGAGGTGGGGATGAGGCAGTGATAGCTAAAAGGTACAGGGTTTCTTTTGTAGGTAGTAAAATGTTCTAAATTACATGGTAGTGATTGTTGCACAGCTCTACAAATACCCCAAAAGTCATTGAATTTTACACTTTAAATGGGTGAATTATGTGGAATATGAATTATATCTTAATAAACCTGTTAACAATTATTGGTCATGACCAACTAATGAGCTGTGATGTGGTACTCTGAAAAACACTTTGTTAAGAATTAAAAGAATTCCAGTAGAAGGATGTGCTCTCACTTCCTCTTACGAGAACACCAGAATCACAACTAGCTGCTGGACAATCATCAACAGGAAGACACTGGAACTCACCAACAAGGATACCCCACATCCAAAGACAAAGGAGAAGCCACAATGAGACAGTAAGAGGGGCGCAATCACAGTAAAATCAAATCCCATAACTGGTGGGTAGGTGACTCACAGACTGGCAAACACTTATACCACAGAAGTCCATGCACTGGAGTGAAGATTCTGAGCCCCACGTCAGGCTCCCCAACCTGGGGGTCCAACCGGAGCATGAGGAGGAATTCCTACAGAATCAGACTTTGAAGCTTAGTGGGAATTGATTGCAGGACTTCGACAGTACTGTGGGAAACAGACTCCACTCTTGGAGGGCATACACAAAGTAGTGTGTACATCGGGACCCAGGGGAAGGAGCAGTGACACCAGGGGAGACTGAACCAGACCTACCTGCTAGTGTTGGAGAGTCTACTGTAGAGGCGAGGGGTGGTTCTATTTCACCATGGGGACAAGGACACTGGCAGGAGAAGTTCTGGGAAGTGCTCCTTGGCATGAGCCATCCCAGAGTGTGTCATTAGCCCCACCAAAGAGCCCAGTTAGGCCCCAGTGTTGGGTTGCCTCAGGTCAAACAACCAACAGGGAGGGAACCCAGCCCCACTCATCAACAGTCAAGTGGATTACAGTTTTACTGAGCTCTTCCCACCAGAGCAACAGTCAACTCTACCCACCACCAGTCCCTCCCATCAAGCCTCTTAGATAGCCTCATCCACCAGGGGGCACACAGCAGAAGCAAGAAGAACTACAATCCTGCAGCCTGTGGAACAAAAACCACATTCACAGAAAGATAGACAAGATGAAAAGGCAGAGGGCTATATACCAGAGGAAGAAATAGATAAAAACCCAGAAAAACAACTAAATGAAGTGGATAGGCTACCTTCCAGAAAAAGAATTCAGAATAATGAGAGTGAACATGATCCAGGACCCTGGAAAAAGAATAGAGGCAAACATCAAGAAGATGCAAGAAATGTTTAACAAACACCTAGAAGAATTAAATAACAAACAGAGAGGAACAATACAATAACTGAAATGAAAACTACACTGGAAGGAATCAATAGCAAAATAATTGAGGCAAAAGAACGGAAAAGTGACCTGGAAGACAAAATGGTGGAATTCACTGCTGTGGAACAAAATAAAGAAAAAAGAATGAAAAGAAATGAAGACAGCCTAAGACACCTCTGGGACAACAATAAATGCAACAACATTCACATTATAGGGGTCTCAGACAGAGAAGAGAAAGAGAAAGGACCAGAGAAAATATTTGAAGAGATTATAGTCGAAAACTGCCCTAACATGGGAAAGGAAATAGCCACCCAAGTCCAGGAAGTGCAGGGAGTCCCATACAGAATAAACCCAAGGAGAAACACACCGAGACACATAGTAATCAAATTGGCAAAAATTAAAGATAAAGAAAACTTATTGAAAGCAGCAAGGGGAAAATGACAAATAATATACAAGGGAACTCTCATAAGGTTAACAGCTGATTTCTCAGCAAAAACTCAACAAGCCAGAAGGGAGTGGCATGATATACTTAAAGTGATGAAAGGGAAGAACCTACAACTAAGATGACTCTACCCGACAAGGATCCCATTCAGATTCGATGGAGAACTCAAAAGTTTTACAGACAAGCAAAAGCTAAGATAATTCAGCACCAGCAAACCAGCTCTACAACAAATGCTAAAGGAACTTCTCTAAATGGGAAACACAAGAGAAGAAAAGGACCTACAAAAACAAACCCAAAAAAATTCATAAAATAGTCACAGGAAAATACATATCAATAACTACCTTAAACGTTAATGGATTAAATGCTCCAACCAAAAGACACAGGCTTGCTGAATGGATAAAAAAACAAGACGCATATATATGCTGTCTACAAAAGACCCACCTCAGACCTAGGGACACATACAGACTGAAAGTGAAGGGATGGAAAAAGATATTCCATGCAAATGGAAATCCAAAGAAAGATGGAGTAGCTATACTCATATCAGAGAAAATAGACTTGAAAATAAAGAATGTTACAAGAGACAAGGAAGGACACTACATAATGATCAATCCAAGAAGATATAACAATTATAAATATATATGCACCCAACATAGGAGCACCTCCATACATAAAGCAACTGATAAGAGCTCTAAAAGAGGAAATCGACAGTAACACAATAATAATGGGGGACTTTAACACCTCACTTACACCAATACACAGATCATCCAAAATGAAAATAAATAAGGAAACAGAAGCTTTAAATGACACAACAGACCAGATAGATTTAATTGATATTTATAGGATATTCCATCCAAAAACAGCAGATTACACTATCTTCTCAAGTGCGCATGGAACATTCTCCAGGATAGATCACATCTTGGGTCACAAATCAAGCCCCAGTAAATTTAAGAAAATTGAAATCATATCAAGAATCTTTTCTGACCACAACGCTATAAGATTAGAAATCAATTACAGGGAAAAAAACATAAGAAACACAAACACATGGAGGCTAAACAATATGTTACCAATACCAAGAGATCACTGAAAAAATCAAAGAAGAAATCAAAAAATACCTAGAGACAAATGACAACGGAAACACGACGATCCAAAACCTATGGGATGCAAGCAAAAGCAGTTCTAAGAGGGAAGTTTATAGCTATACAAGCCTACTTCAAGAAAGAAGAAAAATCTCAAGTAAAAATATAACCTTACACCTAAAGGAACTAGAGAAAGAAGAACAAACAAAACCCAAAGTTAGCAGAAGGAAAGAAATCATAAAGATCAGAGCAGAAATAAATGAAATAGAAACAAAGAAAACAATAGCAAAGATCAACAAAACTAAAAGCTGGTTCTTTGAGAAGATAAACAAAATTGATAAACCATTAGCCAGACTCATCAAGAAAAAGAGGGAGAGGACTCAAATCAATAAAATTAGAAACGAAAAAGGAGAAGTTACAACAGACAACGCAGAAATACAAAGCATCCTAAGAGACTACTACAAGCAACTCTATGCCAATCAAATGGACAACCTGGAAGAAATTGACAAATTCTTAGAAAGGTATTACCTTCCAAGACTGAACCAGGAAGAAATAGAAAATATGAACAGACCAATCACAAGTAATGAACTTGAAACTGTGATTAAAAATCTTCCAACAAACAAAAGTCCAGAACCAGATGCCTTCACAGGTGAATTCTATCAAACATTTAGAGAGGAGCTAACACCCATCCTTCTCAAACTCTTCCAAAAAAATTGCAGAGGAAGGAATACTGCCAAATTCATTCTATGAGGTCACCATCGCCCTGATACCAAAACCAGACAAAGACACTACAAAAAAAGAAAATTACAGACCAATATCACAGATGAATATAGATGCAAAAATCCTCAACAAAATAATAGCAAATAATCCAACAACATATTAAAAGGGTCATACACCACGATCAAGTGGGATTATCCCAGGGATGCAAGGATTCTTCAATATATGCAAATTAATCAATGTGATACACCATATTAACAAACTGAAAAATAAAAACCATATGATCATCTCAATAGATGCAGAAAAAGCTTTTGACAAAATTCAACACCCATTTATAATAAAAACTCTCCAGAAAGTGGGCATAGAAGGAACCTAACTCAACATAATAAAGGCCATATACGACAAACCCACAGCAAACATCACTCTCAATGGTGAAAAACTGAAAGCATTTCCTCTAGGATCAGGAACAAGACAAGGATGTCCACTCTCACCACTATTCTTCAACATAGTTTTGGAAGTCCTAGCCATGGCAATCAGAGAAGAAAAAGAAATAAAAGGAATACAAATTGGAAAAGAAGAAGTAAAACTGTCACTGTTTGCAGATGACATGATACTATACATAGAGAATCCTAAAAATGCCACCAGAAAACTACTAGAGCTAATCAATGAATTTGGTAAAGTTGCAGGATACAACATTAATGCACAGAAATCTCTTGCATTCTTATACAGTAATGATGAAAAATCTGAAAGAGAAATTATGGGAACGCTCCCATTTACCACTGCAACAAAAAGAATAAAATACCTAGGAATAAATCTACCTAGGGAGACAAAAGACCTGTATGCAGAAAACTATAAGACACTGATGAAAGAAATTAAAGATGATACCAACAGATGGAGGGATATACCAAGTTCTTGGATTGGAAGAATCAACATTGTGAAAGTGACTATACTACCCAAAGCAATCTACAGATTCAATGCAATCCCTATCAAGTTACCAATGCCATTTTTTTTTTTTTTTTTTTGCGGTATGCGGGCCTTTCACTGTTGTGGCCTCTCCAGTTGCAGAGCACAGTCATCCAGACGCGCAGGCTCAGCGACCATGGCTCACGGGCCCAGCCGCTCCGCGGCATGTGGGATCTTCCCGGACTAGGGCACGAACCCGCGTCCCCTGCATCGGCAGGCGGACTCCCAACCACTGCGCCACCAGGGAAGCCCTACCAATGCCATTTTTTACGGAAGTAGAACAAATCATCTTAAAATTTGTATAGAGACACAAAAGACCCCGAATAGCCAAAGCAGTCCTGAGGGAAAAAAACAGAGCTGGAGGGATCAGACTCCCTGACTTCAGACTACACTACAAAGCTACAGTAATCAAGACAATATGGTACTGGCACAAAAACAGAAACATAGATCCATGGAACAAGATAGAAAGCCTAGAGATAAACCCAAGCACCTATGGTCAACTAATCTATGACAAAGGAGGCAAAGATATACAATGGAGAAAAGACAGTCTCTTCAATAAGTGGTGCTGGGAAGACTGGACAGCTACACGGAAAAGAATGAAATTAGAATACTCCCTAACACCGTACACAAAAATAAACTCAAAATAGATTAGAGAACTAAACGTAAGACCAGACACTCTAAAACTCTTAGAGGAAAACATAGGAAGAACACTCTTTAACATAAATCACAGAAAGATCTTTTTTGATCCACCTCCTAGAGTAGTGAAATAAAAACAAAAATAAACAAATGGGACCTAATGAAACTTTAAAACTTTTGCACAGCAAAAGAAACCATAAACAAGATGAAAAGAGAACCTTCATAATGGAACGAAATATATGCAAACGAATCAACGGACAAAGGATTAATCTCCAAAGTATATAAACAGCTCATGCAGCTCAATATTAAAGAAACAAACAACCCAATCCAAAAATGGGCAGAAGACCTAAATAGACATTTCTCCAAAGAAGACATACAGATGGCCAAGAAGCACATGAAAAGCTGCTCAACATCACTAATTATTAGAGAAATGCAAATCAAAATTACAATGAGGTATCACCTCGCACCAGTGAGAATGGCCATCAACAGAAAATCTACACACAACAAATGCTGGAGAGGGTGTGGAGAAAAGGGAACCCTCTTGCACTGTTGTTGGGAATGTAAATTGATACAGCCACTATGGAGAACAGTATGAAGGTTCCTTAAAAAACTAAAAATAGAATTACCATATGATCCAGCAATCCCACTACTGGGCATATACGCAGAGAAAATCATAATCCCAAAAGACACATGCACCCCAATGTTCATTGCAGCACTATATACAATAGCCAGGTATTGGAAGCAACCTAAATGCCCATCGACAGACAAATGGATAAAGAAGTGCTGGTACATATATATACAATGGAATATTACTCAGCCATAAAAAGGAACGAAATTGAGTCATTTTTTGAGACGTGGGTGGATCTAGAGACTGTCACACAGAGTGAAGTAAGTCAGAAAGAGAAAAACAAATATCGTATATTAATGCATGTATGTGGAACCTAGAAAAGTGGTGTAGATGAGCTGGTTTTCAGGGCAGAAGTTGAGACACAGATGTAGAGAACAAACGTATGGACACCAAGGGGGGAAAACTGTGGTGGGGTGGGGATCGTGGTGTGCTGAATTGCGCAATTGGGATTGACATGTATACACTGATGTGTATGAAACTGATGACTAATAAGAACCTGCAGTATAAAACAAACAAACAAACAACTAATACTAAACTTTCTTTGGGTTATTTGTATGGAAATATGTTAATATAAATGTTTCAGACATTCCATGAAATTTCTAAAAATCTTATATGTTCTGGTATGTTATAAGTCATAATTCTAGTTATTACTTCAAAATGTATATCTCAGAAATAACTAAATTTCTTGTCAATTGCGTTATTATGAACTTTCATCAAATCTTTAACCATGGTCATTTTTAAGTCTTTTGTCATTTACAGACAGTTCTGGGTGTACTCTGATGCTTTTGCAAAAATGTTCCTATAAAAGGGTTTCATCTTCAAGGAATTCATGGAAAAGACTCTGACAAGTACAGGTTTCTGGTAACTGACTATACTGCTGAACTGAATGAATAAGCATTTTCAGAACTCTAATGGAAAACTCATGAACTCATAAAAGTGGTAACAAAAGATCAAGCTGAAAAAATATTAATTACATGGGACTGAGTGAACTGATGAGGATGATTATAATTTTTGTGACCTTCTGTTTGAATAAAAAAAAAATCCCAGAAGGACTCAGAGGCAAAAAATATACAAATCAATTTTCACTGCAGAGTAAAGGAGCTGTTACAGTGGAGGATTACTGGACTGAATGTCAATATTATGACATATTGTGAGTGTGTTTCATGTTTGGTAATTGCAATCATTGTTGCTTTTGTTCTGGTCATCCATTTACAATGCTTGATGTCAGTCTATTTATCTCTTGTAAAAATAAAATACAGTGTGTGTGTTTGAAAAAAAAAAAAGTACCGCTACTAAATCTTATCATAAAGGGACGTTAGGGAAAACTGCATTGAATCACAGTATGTTTAGTGGAAAGAAAAGTGAGATTGATATCTAAACTCAGGCACTATCATTGTTTAGTAAATACACGTGAGTGAAATGCATAAAATTCTCATTACACAATATTTCATAAAGTTGCAAGTTCAAGAACTCTAGGATACTCTTATAGAGAGACCACAATAGGGAAGATATATCATCAAGGTGGTGGTACCTAGAATGAGCATCACTGTTTATAAATCTCTGTTTGAAGTGTTTTTCCTCTATTTTTAATTCAGTAAGGCTATCCATTGAGCAGATACAAATTTTTTCTTATTTATGTCAAACATACATGTATGTCATAGATGTTTTTTACATCTCCTTTTTTTTTTTTTTTTTTTTTTTTGCAGTACGCGGGCCTCTCACTGTTGTGGCCTCCCCCATTGCAGAGCACAGGCTCCGGATGTGCAGGCTCAGCGGCCATGGCTCACGGGCCTAGCCACTCCGCGGCATATGGGATCTTCCCTGACCGGGGCACGAACCCGTGTCCCCTACATCAGCAGGCGGACTCTCAACCACTGCGCCACCAGGGAAGCACCTGTCATAGATTTTTATTCATAGTCTTCATGTATGTTTCTTATTTTTGCTCCATTATAGCAATGTTTACTACAGCTATTCCAGCCTAAAATTTTGAGTTACTTCAGCCATCTTTTATCTTTCCATCCCCGACACCTATACCTGAGAATCCTAGAGACTGCTCAGTATCACTAAGCATAAATGAACCATGCACTTGTCCCTGAAGTAATCTCCTATGCCTTTCAGTCCCTTGGTTCATTAATATTCTTTTTCTTAAAACTGAAAATCTGCTGGAGACTATTTCTAGAGTTTTACAATATTTAGAATGTATGCCTGTCTCTCAACAGTGATTTATGTTATCAAATTCTCCGAAATACCTTCAAACTCATGTCTGTTGCAACCTTTACAACAACGTATGTGTATACTGTGTGTTCCCATTTCTCTCTTCCATTTCAGTCTGTAAACTGAGTACGTACATATAGTAGGTGTTTCTATGTCCATTACAGCAAACCATACACTTCAATGTTTTGTTATTAAGATGTTTTATTTTTTTAATCTTTGTTATTTTTTAAAATTTATGTAGAGCAAGTAGATATGAATGAAGCAAGGAGATAAAATCCTCCTTTCTCAAAAAAAAAAACAAAAAGAATTCCAGTTTGGCTAGGGCACAGAGAACCAATGGGCTACTGATAAGCAACAGGGTTCAGTGATTTTCTCAAAGCCACCCAGCTGAGGAAAATGGAGTTTGGAAACTAGATCTGTCTGCCTCTCAGGTATGTGTGTTTAAACATTATGATACATAACTTTAGTTTGCAAATAAAATCTCAGGTGCAAGTCCAAGCTCACCAACTTGCTAGGAATGTGAGTCTCAGGTAAGCATCTTGGATTGTTTCTTGGTTAGAAAATGGAGAAAATTATACTCACTTCCTGTGCTCTTTGTGTGGAATAAATGATAACATATAAAATACCTAGAAATCTACCAGACAAAATAGGGAATAGCCAATATTGTTGCTGTGAAAAATTTGGTTGATTGTTATGTAGTAGGTGGCATTTTACTCCTTGAAAGATGAACTCAAATTTTGACAGGAGGAGATGGGCATGGTAGATGGAAGTGGTCAAGGCAGGGGAAACATGATAAGCAAAGGTGGAATCAGAAAATGTTAAGGCTCTGAAAACACTGAGTGCATCTTGGCTGAATACAGTGTGAGTCACAAGGAATACAGGATTAGGACCTTGAATGACAAGCTACAAGTGGATCTTTAATTAGGCAACAAAGTGGAAACACTGAAGCTTTCAGACTGAATGAGAATATGTTCAGATTTGTGTCTTAGGGAAATTCATCCATCAGTATCTGGCACAGAGTAGATACTCAACAAATGTTCTCTGGATGAATGGCAGCAAAGTCAAATATGCAGTGAAAAAATAGAAGCAATGAGTAGAGAATCCAATTAGAGGCTGTAACACACTCAAACCCCATTTCCCCACCCCATTCCTCTCAAACAGAATTTCATTTTGGCTTTCTCCCTCCTCCATGAAGGAACATAATTCAGAGAAGATTGGTCCCAGCACCAGGGAATAGGTCCTGCTTAGCCAGAATAATTCTGGAGGTCCTTCCAGGGACTGGTTTCAGCATGGGCATGTACTGGAATGCTTGACTATGGAGACATATGGCAATTCTGCTAGAGGAGCCCAAGAAGAGAGGAGTAGCCCTTTTCATGCCTCTGGATGTTTTTGTGTCTGTGTATGATGTCTAGAAGGGCTACATCCATCGTACAATCAGTCTGTGGGTACGTGTGACCAATAAGGTGTACAGAACGAAGAGAATGAAGCAAAACAGCCCTACGTATACAACGCCATTGAGAATGGTGTTGGTGGGAAACCAATAAAAGCAAAATTAATCTATTAAATACAAAGGGCAAGAAACTGAATTCATGAAATATAATACCTTTCACGAACTGGCTTACACTTCACTGGCAATCTGACAGCAGCTTTCTCCTAAGACTTCATGAAAATCAACCCTCCTCTAAATCCAGATATAGAATATTTAAATGGCTTTAATTATTACTCTAAATCAGTAATAAAAATAAATTACTGAGTTTCAAAACATTGGAGCTTATGGAGGTGATGTGTCGTACCTAGATAATCCAGTTAATTAGGAGATAAAACATCAATCCCATCCTCTCTCATTTCTCACCATTTGCCATTTTTTTGGTAAAATACATACACACACACACACACACACACACACAAATATACATATATATGTATATAAAATAAATCAAAGAACTACGTTTTAATTGCTCTGAAATTGATTTTCTGGTGCTGAATGTAATGCAGTATTAAATAACATTTAGGAAATAGAGACACATAAATAATTAAATAAAACCAAACAAAATGCAGTGATTCAGAGATAACCATTGTTAAAATGTTGTTATACTCAATAGAAATTTGGACAACAAATATGGGTAAGTAATTCACAGAAGAGAAAAATCCAGTAAGTATTTAAAGAATAATAAAATATGCTCAACCCCACTGGTGGTTCAGGAAATTGAAAATAAAATAATACAAACAACAAATATAAAAAACTAACATGGGAGACATAGCTGAAGAAAGTATCAAAGAACTGGAACATAAAATCAAGGAAATTATCCAGAATGCAGCACACAGTGAAGGTAATACAACATATGTAAAACACCTGCTCTCCAGAAAATATAGAAAAGATCCCCTCATTCTCTCATGCTTTCCTTTCCTTTTATGTACCTTCTTTGAATGATGTAGTTGTAAAGCCATCAGTTTAGACAGAGCAATTAGACAGTAGATTGAGGAGGACTTCTGTGTGGAGTGTCAGAACATGAGCAGGGTGAGGCAGGTATCCGTGTAGGAGGAGAGGGGAGGCAATATTGACAGTGAGATTCCAAGCAGGGTGAAGAAGGTAAACCTGTTGAGGGGTGGCCCAGCATGTAGTGTGAGAACCTGAGCAAGGTAAGGTCTTCCTTGTATGAGTGACTCAATGCAGGGAGGACTTGGCATGGGGCACGGAGAGTCAGACCAAAGCCGGGTGAGGAGGGAGCCGATGCTTGAAAATGTCCCATACTTGAGAATATATATATATATATATATATATATATATATATATATATATAGTGACTGGGAGGTTTGAATCAACACTGTTTACATGGTAATCTTTTTCATATTGATCTACAGATTCAATGCAATTCCAATCAACATTCTAATAGTATTTTCGAAGAAACTGATAAGCCTATTATAAAATTTATATAAAAAGACAAAGAATCTAGACCAGCCAAAATAAATTTAGAAAAAGTTGGGTGGGGGGGGACGACTCATACTACATGATTTCAACGCAATATAAAGCTACAATAGTCAAGACAGAGAGATATTGAAATACAGACCCATAAATCAATGGAAAGAATGGAGAGTCCAGAAATAGATCACACTTTTATGGTCAACTGATTTTCAGCAAAGGTGCCAGATCATTTCAAAGTATGTCAAAGGTCAGTGTTTTCAAAAAGTAGTGATGAAACTACTGTATAGATGTTTGGAAAATAAATAAATCTTGACAGTTATACCACACACACAAATTAATTTGAAATGTAACAGAGATCTAAACGTAAGAGCTAAAACTATGACACTTATAGAAGAAAAAATTTTTGACATGAGATTAGGAAAATATTTCCTAAACTGATCCAAAAAGAATATATATACACCTGTTGCTACAAAGAAAAAAAGTGGTACAACCATTTTGTAAATACAATATGGCCTTATGTTAAAAAGTCAAATCTGCATTTACCATATATCCTGGCAATTCCACTCCTAGGTATTTACATAAAGGAAATGAAAACCAAAGCATATGTCCACACAAACTCTTGAATTGAACGTTCATAGTAGCATTATTATTGTTTGAAACTGGAAACAACTCATCTCAAATGATACCAACTAATGACCTAATAAAGGATTAACAAATTTAGCATATGCATACAATGAAACACCACCCAGCAATAAAAAAAGGAACAAAATACTATGGGTCAATCTCAAAACACGTACTAAGTAAAATAAGTCAAACACAAAGTCTACATTCGCATGTTCCATTGAAATGAAACTCTTAAAAAAGCAAAACTAAGGGAAAAAATCAGATCTGTGTTTGCTTGGATTGGGGAGTGGATCAACTGCCAAGTGGTACAGGAAACCTTTTTTTAAGGTGAGGAAACTGCTTTTTATCTTGGTTATGGCAGAGGTTATAGTGCTGTACACAATTTCCAAAATTCATCAAACTACATTTAAGATGAATGGGCATTGCTGTATGTAAACATTCATAAAATAAGCTTTAAAAAGGCTAAATCAAATTCTTATATCACAACACTTACAAAGTTAAAGCATTCCAGATGATTTATACACAACACAAACTTTTAAACTTTTACAATGAAATACAGGAGTAAATTTTCCTGATCTAAAAACGGAAACATTTTTTAAACATACACAAACAAAAGCCCTAGCCATTATTGCAAAGACTAGTAAATTCAGTTTTACTGAAGTTAAGAATTTATAATCATTGAAAAAAGGGAACAAACTTGCCCTATTTGCCTGGGACCTTCCAGGTTTTAGCACTTTAAAATATTGTGCCCCAAGACACCCTTCAGTCTCAAACAAATCAGGAGAGTTGGTAACTGTCCAGAGTTGAGCTAAGCTACTCCATGGTATTGCTGCCTCGGCCTCCATTCTGTTTGGCAAGTGGCCAGGGGGGCTTAACCTGACACTAGCCCTCTCACACAAGCAAGTGCCCTAGATAACAGCCCACAGAGGCACAAGAAATGTAAGCTCCTGATATGACTCCCCCAACAGCCCTTGTGAGAAGCAATCTCCCCTGCCTCTAGGCCTTCAGCCTGTGTGCCCCTAAGGTAAGACCCCTTGGAGCTTACCAAAACCCAGCATTTTTTGGTTTGAACTGACCAAACGGGCCTTAGCCCAGGAACCTCAAAGCACTTTATCCATGGGCCCTAATAAAGAAATGTGGCTCAGGTCCTGCCTCTCTCTCTGCCTACACCCTGCCTTGACCTCCCATGTAGGTCAAGGTATGCTGTGTACTTCCTCCAGGACCTGTGAGTAACAAACTTCTCTATCTCAGTTTCTCTTGTGGTCTTTTGCTGAACCATAGCTCATCACCCATCACCTTGGGGTTCTACTTAACAAATGTTAATTTAACAAATCGTAACAGTAACCCCATGGTAAAGTCGTTAAAGGAAGTGAAGACAAGCCCCACAGTTAACCAATATTTTCCATAAAAGAATAAAGAATTCTCCAGACTATTAGTAAGTAAAAGACGGCAAGCATCTTATTAGATAAATGAACAAAAGCCTTGAATAGACATTTCCAAGAAGAGGAAATATAAAATGCTAATACACAAAAAAGGATGATCTGTTTGATCTTATTTTTAATCTGGGAAATGAAAATTAAAGTGAAATGCCAGGGCTTCCCTGGTGGCGCAGTGGTTGAGAGTCCACCTGCCAATGCAGGGGACACGGGTTCGTGCACTGGTCCGGAAAGATCCCACATGTCGCGGAGCGGCTGGGCCCATGAGCCATGGCCGCTGGGCCTGCGCGTCCGGAGCCTGTGCTCCGCAACGGGAGAGGCCACAACAGTGAGTGGCCTGCGTATCGCAAAAAATAAAAAAATTTAAAAAAATAAAATAAAGTGAAATGCCAGTGATAGACCATTAGAAACCAACAAGTTTGTTAGAAATTTTAAAAACCTGACAGTACGAAATATAAGCAAGAATTTGGAGATATGAGAACTCATATAAAACTCTAATATATAAATTTATGACAATTCATTAGAAAAATTCTGGTAAATAAAATTACGAAGTAGAAATTTTGCATATCCTATTAACCCAGTAATCTCACTCGTAGGTATGAAACTGTATGGAATTTTTAACATGTATGTGTATATATATCAATTGATACTTGGAGGATCTTTATGGTAGTCTTGATACTAATAGAAATAAGTAGAAAAAAATAGAAGAAGCCCAAATTCCACTGAAAGGAAAATAAATAAATTAATTAAATATATTCACACAATAGAATACTATTCAGCTGTGAAAAAAAGAATTGTAGCTACATTTTTCAACATGAATGCATTTTAAAGACATGAAGTGGAATAAAAAAGCAAGTTGCTTTTAACTGTAGCATGATGCAATTCTGTCAAGTTTAAAGACAAAGAAAACAAAGAATTATATATTTTACAGCTATGGAGGTATGTGGCAATATTATTAAGGAAATCAAGGAAATATACCACTAAAGGAAAAAAAATCATATTAGCAAGTATCTCTACATAAAGTTGTAGAGACATGGTCATATTTACCAGGGGGAAATATGATTGCTACAATATTGTTGAAAAGTAAAATGGCAATATTTCTAAAATAAATATATATTCTTTAATTCAGTAATTTTACTTATTGGAATTAATCCCATAAAAAATGCCTCTAAATAAATATATTTGTGCAAAGGTGATCATTGTGTTAGCAAACAATGAAAGCAAGTGAAATATCTCTCAATAGGGGAATGTCTGAATAAACTATGGTATATCTGTTCTTTGCAAAATTATCCAGCTAGTCAAAAGGCTGAATTAGACTTTGAGAGATAGTTATATTCAGTTAGATGAAAATTTAAAATGGCAGAATAATGTGTAAATATGATATTACTTTTGTAAATGATTGATGCGTAAATAACAGCATTAGCCCTAAGCATTTGTTCATATGAATGTATATACTTGTTCTGCAGGAAAAGAAATGGATTAATGCACATCAATTTGTTAATGTGTTACCTTGGGAGACAGAAATGAAAATGCAATGGGATGAGATCATTAATTTTTAAATACAACTTTACGTTGTTTTATTGGTTCAAAGAAGGGTATGTTACGTTGTTAATACAAAAAAGAAAAATTAAAAGAAGAAAATGTCCACTGGGGACATTTTAGAATGTTTAGTTTCCAAAGGGTGTTCCAGGGAACTGTATTTGATAGTAAATTTAAAGAATTCTCCTTCCAAATAAGTTTGTGAATATGGGGTAAAAACAGTTAAAGGTATTTTTTTCACTAAATTATGTATCATATCACTTAATAATTTTACTTATGATGTGAATTTCTGATATGAGGGTTTCACTTGTAGAATTTCTTAAAAATTTTGACAAGCTGGAATATCTCAGGGAGCCACCGCTTCATAAAGCCAATTTTCTGAAATAACGTGCTAATCCAACTCCCCAGACAAGACCACTCTCAATACAAAGTCCAATTCTTTCTAATCTTTTTGCTAGCATTTTTACATAGTGTAGACCATATGGTACACATAAGTTTTACTTCCTTTTCTTTTGTAATGGTACATTGTTTTATCATTGAACAGATTTTTATGGACATCGGTTAACTATAGTTCAGTTAGAATTTCAACATAAATGTTTGTGTGAAATGTAACCATTACAATCTTAAAATCACAATCCTAAATATAATTAACCTGTAAATAATGTGGTTGTGTAATTCACACTAAAAGTTTTAAAGGGAGTGACCAGAGACAGTGGATGCCTGGAGATAGGAGGAGTGGATGTCTGGAGATAGGAGGAAAGCCTTCATGCGGAAAAGGAATTTGAAGACACACGATCAAGGCAGCCCTGGCTAGAATTAAAGGATGTACATATATCCTGATAAGAAATGAGCTTGCTCAGGATAGGGACTCTAGCTTCTATTAAGAGAGTAACCTGACTGGTTAATATAAGAGATCACAAAGACTTAAGAATGAGATGCAGTTCTATAGAATTCTGTAGAAGGAAGAAATATTTGTTATTATGTAGCTAGATCTGGACTGTGGTAACTGAGACCTATAATAACAAGATTTATGTTTCCAAATACAGTTAGCTATCTTCACGGTTCCACAACATATCCCTTATTCATGGAAATGGTTATCCCCTGAAAAGAAAACTGAAAGCCTGTCACAGTCCGTTCAGGCTGCTACAGAGGAATACCATAGACTGGGTGGCTTAAACAACAGACATTCTTTTCTCACAGTTCTGAAGGCTGGGAAGTCCAAGATCAAGAGACCCGCAGATCTGGTGTCTGGTGAAAGCATGCTTCAGGATTCACAGAGGGTTGTCTTCTTGCTGTATCTTCACATGGAAGAGAGCAGATAGCAAGGCCAAGCTCTCCTGTCTCTTCATGTAAGAAAACCAGTACCATTGATGAGCGCTCCACCCTCATGACCTAATTACCTCCCAAAGTCCCCACCTCCTAATGCCATCTCATCAAGGGGTAGCATTTCAACATATGGATGTTGGGGGCGGGGACACAAACACTCAGTCATAACAAAGCTACTCTGATAATTCAGCTGGAAGCTGCATAAACCTGTAAGTGAATAATAATAAGTACTAACATTTTTAGAGTTATTTACTAATCCCACTTACATGCCTTATCTAATTTCATCTACTTATCCCACCTGTGAGAGCTTGGTATCATTATCTTAATACTATAAGTAAAGAAGTTAAGACTCAAAGAGTTTGAGTGATTTGCTCAAAGTCACAAAGTTAATTAGTGAAAGAGCTGGGATTTACACCCAGATGTTTCATAGTAAGTTCTTTCTGCTGTACCATATATTCCTTCTCCAATATTAGGCACTCTGGTGATTAAAAACAAAATATATTAGTATGCTTAATCTGTTGCCTATCCATTCTTGATTTTTTAAAAAATCTGGATTTATTTTGCAGTCAGTTGGAGTATCTCTTCAGGTTTTTGGGTTTTTTTTTCAAGAAAAAATACACTGGTGGCATATCTCTTTGTTGCTGCATATCTGAGAATATGTTTCCATTGTCACATACATGAAAGATAACTGGGATGTGTGTAAAGATTTTGGATCAAAACCTTCTTCCATTAAAATCCATCAGTTGTCACTCCTTACATCCTAACTTCTGATGTAATGAAGTCTAAGCCAGACTGATTTGTGTTTTTGATAACTCATTTTCTTTTTTTAAAATTTTCCCCTTACCTGAGTACTTGTCAAAGTTTCCTTTATTCTGATCCATCATAAATTTTGCCAAGGTATGTTTCTGTCAGTTCTTTTCCACTGATTTCATCAGAGAAGCAAGAACCCTTTTGTCTTTACCTTCTCATCTAATTACTTAACAGGATTTTAAAAAATTATATTGTTGATGCCTACGTTGTAGTTACTCTGATTTTTTTCCTGTGAACACTCGTTATGTTTAAGTAGAACTCCTTTCTCTGCCCTCCGTATCTATCATTTCTGTTATTTTTCTCACTTTTTATTTTTTTTCTTAGAATCCCAGAAGAACTCCTCAGTTTATTTCTTTAGAAGACAGATATTTATTAAGTGTTACTCTGTGCCACTCAGTGTCCTAAGTGTTCAGGATACAAGAGTGAACAAGAGAAACAAAAATCCCTGCCTTTGTGGAGAATGCAAAAGAAAACAGAGATAGCGTATTTCAGATATTTATAAATAATTTGGAGATAAATAAAGCTGGAAAGTGAATGCCAGGGATGGGGAAAGTTGCACTTCTAAATAGGATGGGAAAGCAAGATCTTACTACAAAGGAAACATTTGAGTAAAGACTTGAAGTAGGTGAGAGAGTGAAACAAAAGGATGTATAAAAGAAGAACAATACAAAGTGCAATGACCCAGACTACTTGTGTGTTCAAGGAAGAGCACAGAGACCAGTGTGCCTGGTCTAGAGTGAACAAGGGGGACGGGGGGAGTAGTAGGAGATGAGGCCAGTGAGGTAATCCAAAGCCAGATCATGTGAGGCCATATGAGTAATAGTAAGAACCTTGGCATTTGCTCTAAGAAGGAAAACTAGTGAAGAGTTTTAGGCAAAGGGGTAGCATGAGCTGATTTGCTTTTTAATAGAATGACTCCGCCTGCTGTGAATAGGACAAAGGGCAGAAGGGGAGACATCAGTGAGAAGGCTATTGCCATAGTCCTGATGAGAGATGACGGTGACTTGAACCAGAATGATGGGGAACAAGGTGGTGATGTGGTTGAACACTTAATGTACCTCAAAGGTAAAACCAATAAGACTTTCTGATAGATCGGATGTGAGAACATAGATTCTTGTCCTGAGCAACTGGAAGGACAGAGCTAAATTTTAACACAGAGAAAATTCTAGGAAAAGTAGAGAAAGGAGTTTAGAAACACAATTTAAAGAATGTTATTTATGTAAATTTTATTTTTGGTTTGGCTTCTTTTTGCTCAAGATTTTACTTCTAATATTCATACATGTTAACAAATGTAGCTGTAGTCCCTTTATGTTCACTGATCTATAGCAGGGATTGGCAAACTTTGTTTGTAAAGGCAAAATATTTTTTTAAAAATTGGCTTTGCATTAAAAAAAGAGAAAAAAATGGTCAGAAGAACCTAGGGGCAAGATGGGAATAAAGATGCAGACCTACTAGAGAATGGACTTGAGGATACGGGGCGGGGTAAGGGTAAGCTGGGACAAAGTGAGAGAGTGGCACGGACATATATACACTATCAAATGTAAAACAGATAGCTAGTGGGAAGCAGCCACATAGCACAGGGAGATCAGCTCAGTGCTTTGTGACCAACTAGAGCGGTGGGATAGGGAGGGTGGGAGGGAGGGAGATGCAAGAGGGAAGAGATATGGGGACATATGTATATGTATAACTGATTCACTTTGTTATAAAGCAGAAACTAACACCACTGTAAAGCTATTATACTCCAATAAAGATGTTTAAAAAAAAATTGGCTTTGCAGACCAGATGGTGTTTACTGCAACAATTCAACTCTGTCATAGCTACTGCTATGAAAGAAGCTATTGCCAATACATAAAAGAATGAGCTTGGTTGTGTTCTAATAAAATGTATTTGCAAAAACAGGCAGTGGGCCAGATTTGGCCCATGGGCTGTAACTTGTTGAACCCCCTAATCTATAGTACCCTCTTGAGTGACAGTACCACAGTTTATTTATTCATTCTGCTGTTCATGAGCATTTGGATTGTTTCAGCTTGGGACTTTTACAAATGATGCTCCTAAGAACCTTCTTGAAGGTTTTTTTTGGTGACCACATGCTGATTTGATATAAATATAAGAAATGGAATTGGTGTGTCATAAGGCATGTTAATCTTCAATTTTAATGACTCTAATAATTTAACTTTAATAAATTAACTTCCACCAACTGCATATGAGACTTTCTGTTGTTTTACAACCTTACTACCAATTCGCTTTTGCCAGTTGTTTAATTTCAGTACTTGGGTGAGCATTTAGTGGTACCTCATTTTTATTTCAATTTGCACCACATGATCACTACTGAGGACAAATGCTTTCACGTGGTTTTTGGCCACAGAAGTCTTCTTTCATATGGGACTGGTTAAAGAATTGTGTACATATTCCTATTGGTTTGTCTTTTTTTCTCATTGTTTTGTAGAGTTTCCTATAAATTCTGTGTATATGTTGCAATTATATTTACCCACATATTTACTCTATTTTGATGTGCTTTGTTCATTCTTGCATTTCTCTGTTCCCATGTGGCAAATATTTCATTGGTACTGAATAACTCTTTTTAGTGTTTCTATTAGAGAAGTTCTGCTAGTGATGAATTCCTCTGGTTTCTGTTTGTTTGAATATATCTTAAATTCACATTAATTCTTGAAGGGATTTTTTTCTACATTAATATTTTAGATTGTCTATCATTTTCTTTCAGCACTTTAAAGATAGCATTGCTTTGTCTTCTGCTTTCTGTAGTTTCTACTGATAAGTAAGCTACTTGTCTTATTGTTGCTCCTCAGAAGATAATATGCCTTCCCCACTTCCCCTCTGCACTTAAGATTTTTATCTTCGTTCTTAGCTTTAGCAGTTTTTTTATGATGTTCCTAGGCATAGTATTCTTTATTCATCCTGCCTAGGGTTTATAGGACTTCTGGAATCAGCGGCTCAATTTCTTTTACTATTTTTTGGAAACTTGTATTGCTTTTTGCCTTTTTCCCTCTCTCTCTTTTCCTTCTGGCTTTCCAATTATATGCATGTTAGACTTTCTTATTGGACTCTCTATGTATGTTACACATTTTTTCTGTATTTTTATTCTTTTGTTATATGCATTATTATGGATATTTTCTTTGAGTTTATCTTCCAGTTAACTAATTCTACTTTTGGCTTTGTCTAATCTGCTCTTTAACACAATACATTATGTTATCATTCTTAGTTATTATACGTTTTTATTTCTAGAAGTTCAATTTGATACCTTTTATAGTTTCCAAGGTCTCGTCAAATCATCAGTTCTGTTTTTTATTTACTTGCACATGTTTAGCACAGTTGTTTGCTGATTTTAATCTGTACTTTCTAGCTTTATTATGTGGACTACCTCTGGATTTATTTTTTTATTTGTTGTTTGTCTTGATTTTATATCATATTACCTTGTATGTGTATAAATGTGTATTTTTTAAGTTTTGTAAAGATTTTGTCCATTTTTTTCTCAGCAGGAAGTCAACTGGAACAACAGTCTGTCATTCAGGAAGAACGATTTCTGACTCTTCCTTCTTCCCCCTCTCCCCAGGGATTATTTTAATTGTGCAATTGCAGTTTTTTGTTTTTCTTTTTTTAGTTTCCTTATCATCTTTTACAACACTTATCTGTATTTTCATCATATCCTAATATCATTTATCTCAGCCTGTGTTCCTTTATTATGATGATCTGCTTCTGTTTCAAAGAGGCAATGTTTCCTTACACTCTTATACCAACTGGTTTCTAAAACTGTCATAAGCTTGTCATTCTTCTGAGTCTTCTGGATGAAGTTCCCCTTTCTTTATCCTGCAATTTTCCCAAAAAGCTATTAAAACTGGTCTTCCTGTTCATTTGTTATTTAAGGAGAAAATCTTTCCAAACTTGTTGACAAAGTTAGTAGATCACTATTATTCTGCTTTCTTTTAACTGCAGGTCTGGTCAAGTGTTAGACTGAGACCTATACCTGGATGGCAGCTTGATGTGCACAACTTTTAGGCAATTCTTAGTATGTTTTCCTTGAGTAGGTTTTAATTAGACTGAAAGATAATTCCTTTGAACATATAAAAATATAGACTAAGAAACATATAAATCCCAGTATATGTACTCCATCATGTTTTTCCTGTTTTTAGCTTTCCCTTTCTACTCATAACACCGCTTAGAAAGATCATACCTCCAGTATGCAGCAATACAGCCTGTTGAAGAGTATGTGTTTAAGATAGTCCAATTTTGACCATTTTATCAACATTTCTGAATGTCATATTCCCTATTTGTAAAACAGGGACACTAACATAATTGTTCTTGTAAGACTATTACTTGAAATGATGCATGTAAACTTAATAGCATAATTGCTGGCACTTAGGATTAAGTAAATGTTACCCATTATTGGTAGACGTAAATAGTAGTACCAGTATTTTGGTTATTAATTTGCTGCCTCCTGCTTCCCACTCTGACCTTAAGTTGCTGGATTTAGATAGAAATGACTTCATGAGATTGTTGGTGTCTGGGGAGTGGACTATTTCTTCATTCTTTGAAAGGCACTATCAAAGCATTAAAGAAATTGACACCCAGCTTTATGATAGGTGCAGTTTCCTAACTTTGTTAAGGATTGACAGTGGAGGAAGCAGAAAGCAGTCTGGAATGCCTGTAGGTGTCAAACATGTAACAAAAATGAGTGCAGCAGGCCAAATGCAATTAAAAGGGACTGGCAGGGACTGTGGAAAATCTGAGAGCACCTGCCTAGTATTTTATACGCAGCCATACTTCAGTTCCTGTTAACTGACACTACCTGGAAATGTGGGTTGAGTGGTTTCCCCAGGAGGTAGTCATTGATATTTGTAAGTGAAATCATATTTTATATTTATGTGAATTCATTTTTAAAAAGACCCAGGATATCAAACAACCTGCATGGGCTATATAGGGTATATAGGGCTCATGGTATGCTGTTTTGTGACTTCTAAACTATAAGATAAAGCCCACCACCTTGTCAATAGGATCCAATGACCTGGCTCTAGAAGTCCTCTTCAAAGTTGTCTTCCACCTCTTCTTGATTTTAACTTTACAATATGGTAATACCAAAATGCTTCCAAGAATCCTCTGACAGCCTTCTAAGCTATAGGATTGCTTAAGTGGCCCTATTATAGTTTTAATACCATTCTGGGCATATAGCTATCATAGATCTTGCAGTACAATTTTAAGACATCTGTTTCCATCATCCTCATTCACCCAAAAACTTCTTGAAGCTGAAGACCATGTTGTGTCCACCCCTCACCCATATGCCTAGCACAGTGCTGGACACATAGTAGGCCCTCAGATACCATTTGTTAAATTGGATTGAATTTTTTGAAAGGAACGTGGTGTTATGATCATTCTTTGCAGAAGTTGAAATGAGGTACAGAAAGCATAAGTGCAGAACACGTATTATTCATCGTTTTCTTTACTCATCATTTTTGGGTCAGAAGAACCAAAGACCTGTAAGATATCTAAGGCAAAATATACTTAAGAAATTTCCAAAAGTCTGATTTCCCTATAACATCCAAAGAGCAAAGGTAAAATTAGTATAAGTAATAGTAACCATAATTATTATTGATTTATGAGGCTACAACACCAAGTTCTTTGCTAAATAGTTTACAGGAAATATGTTTTTTTCAATCTTCATGCCATCCATAAAAGGCAGCTACTCTTATTTTTCCCATTTACCAGACAAAGACATTGAGACTCAGAGAGAATGTCCATGATAATACAGCTAGAAATTGGTGGATCCAGTATACACAATCAGGTCTAATTCCCCTTCACTTCTTGGTGCTACCTCACCAGTGTCAAGTGACATCATTGACCCATGGATGATTTTCTTGCTCCTATAAACCTGAAATTCAGAAAGAATTTACACTCCTTTGTGACTTTATCATGACAGTTTTGAAGAGGTAAAGAACCAGAACAGGATCAGAGGCACCCTGGATAAAAATGACTGAATTTCACCGTTCTGAATGCACCTCTAAGCATTCTTTTGGTATACAGATCCTTTTAAAAAAAAAAAGAGGCACTCTAACTAACAGGGAGTTTTCTGAGAAGTCACCTCTCCCGGCCTGTGAATACTGGATAAAGCAAGGACCTTGGAGTCATGTATTCTTGAGTTCAAATCTCCACTCTGTTCTTTTATGAACTGATTGTATTCTTTCAGGCTTATTTTCCTTATATATAAAATAGAATTCATAAAGCCTTGCTGGACTCACAGGTTTGTTATGAAAAGCAAGCAGCAAAATGCAGGGGAAAGTCCTTTTGAAACTGTAGAGCACTAGGCACACAGGAAGAGCGGTTATGGTTTTGCAGAAATGACATTCCCAAGCCATTTTATGTGAAATGTGGAAAATTGGAGTGAATAGGTACACACTATGTATAGTTGTCCTGCTATGATAACAGTTCAGTGGTTTAAGTGACAAGCAAATCAATGGAAATCAGGCTATTAACACTGGACATGTACAGCATATTAATATGGACCTTTATTTGCCAGGGACCTATAATTATACCTTATAATAAGCAATACATATTTTGCAGTATTTTACTAAAATGCACATCAATGAGCAATGAAAAGCAAGAAGGAAATAACAGAAAGAGATACCAGAGGGAAAAGCATATCTTCATGAGGATAGAGGGAAGAAATTCAGTGTGCTTTTTTAAATATTTACTTATGTAGCATTTACCCAAACTCATCTTTGTAAGAACCTCAAGCCAGGTAGACATGATTTCTATCATACTTATGTCCATACAATAGAAAGGAAATTTCCACTCAACTGACAGGTAATGCTAAGAAATCAAGAAGGGGTTTCTCTTTCCATCCCAAGGCACTATATGTACCAAACTCAGACCTTCTGATTTAAAGATATCCTTTGTATGAAAATCTGTTCTACAATACAAAACCAATCTCTCTTACTCCCCGTGACAATCCTTTTACCAGGAAATAAACAACTCACTTGTTATCAATTTATTTATCATAGATTCACACTGAGAGAGTGCCCTGGGACTGTGGAATTCTGTGCTACAGAATTAGCAGATGTGATCTCGATAGCATTTAATAGTGCGAAAGAGCCTGTCTCGCCAAAACCCTCTCACTGGGCTTCCCTGGTGGCGCAGTGGTTGAGAGTCCACCTGCCGATGCAGGGGACATGGGTTCGTGCCCCGGTCCGGGAAGATCCCACATGCTGCGGAGCGGCTGGCCCCATGAGCCATGGCCGCTGGGCCTGCGTGTCCGGAGCCTGTGCTCCACAACAGGAGAGGCCACAACAGTGAGAGGCCTGCATACCACACACACACACAAAAAAAACCCTCTCACTGACTATTAATTAATAACTAGTAGATGCTTCAGTGCAATAAAGAAACCAGTAGGTAAGGGAGAGAGACACTCCAGTAGTTGAGAGAATATGCTCATTAAGGAGAAAGACAAGTTGAAACATTTAAAATGAGAATAATAGTGATAGTAACAATAATATTTATTGAGTAGTTACTCTGTATCAGGCACCATACTAAGTAAGCACTTACATAGATCATTTAACTCTCACAACAACCTGTGAGGCAAGCAGGATTATTATCTCAATTTTATAGATGAGGAAGCTGAGACAGAGAGAGGTTACGTAAAAGCCTCACAGCTGCAGGGGCAGAAAACCTACAAAGTCCAATTTGAAGGGGATCGGTCATTCTTCTTCAAATAATCCCCTGGTGCTATTAGCCTTCACTTGGCATAAACACAGAAAAATTAAAAAACAAAAACAAAAAACCCATCCTCCTTGGCTTTCAAGAGCTACTTTCTACCTAATTCATTCTTCCTTTATTTGCCTATCTGATTCTATTCTTTCTGGGTCACAAGCTCACCTTTCCACTCACAGATCACCTTCTACTTCCTGGGACATGAGTTCACTTTTGTTTTATTGATCTAGTCCTACTTCCTGCATCAAAAAGTTCACCTTTCCACTCACTGACTTTGTTCAACTTCCTGAATCATTAGCTCACATCTCTTAACTGACCTTAATTTGCTTTTTGGTTCTCCTTCTAGAAGGAAGACATGTTTGAACCTGGGAAACAAAGAAGCAAAAACAAGAACTATTACCTTCATAGTTCTTGCTTTATGAGCAATATCAAGAATGGAAGAGACCTCTGTCTGTTTGAAATCTCTTTATCTTAAAATCTCTTTATCACACCAGTCAGAATGGCCATCACCAAAAAATGTATAAACAATAAATGCTGGAGAGGGTGTGGAGAAAAGGGAACCTTCTTGCACTGTTGGTGGGAATGTAAATTGATACAGCTACTATGGAGAACAGTATGGAGGTTCCTTAAAAAACTAAAAATAGGGCTTCCCTGGTGGCGCAGTGGTTAAGAGTCCGCCTGCCGATGCAGGGGACACGGTTTCGTGCCCCGGTCTGGGAAGATCCCACATGCCACGGAGCGGCTGGGCCCATGAGCCATGGCTGCTGAGCCTGCGCGTCCAGAGCCTGTGCTCCGCAACGGGAGAGGCCACAACAGTGAGAGGTCCGCATACCGCAAAAAAAAAAAAAACTAAAAATAGAACTACCATACGACCCAGCAATCCCACTGCTGGGCATATACTCTGAGAAAACCATAATTCAAAAAGAGTCAAGTACCACAATGTTCATTACAGCTCTATTTACAATAGCCAGGACATGGAAGCAACCTAAGTGTCCATCAACAGATGAATGGATAAAGAAGATGTGGCACATATACACAATGGAGTATTACTTAGCCATAAAAAGAAATGAAACTGAGTTATTTGTAGTAAGGTGGATGGACCTAGAGTCTGTCATACAGAGTGAAGTAAGTCAGAAAGAGAAAAACAAATACCATATGCTAACACATATATATGGAATCTAAAAAAAGAAAAAAAAAAGTCATGAAGAACCTAGGGGCAGGATGGGAATAAAGACGCAGACCTACTAGAGAACGGACTTGAGGACACAGGGAGAGGGAAGGGTAAGCTGGGACGAAGTGAGAGAGTGGCATGGACATATACACACTACCAAATGTAAAACAGATAGTGGGAAGCAGCTGCATAGCACAGGGAGATCAGCTCAGTGCTCTGTTACCACCTAGAGGGGTGGGAAAGGGAGGGTGGGAGGGAGACACAAGAGGGAGGAGACATGAGGATATATGTATACATATAGCTGATTCACTTTATTATACAGCAGAAACTAACACAACTTTGTAAAACAATTATACTCTAATAAAGATGTCAAAAAAAAAAGAGAAAAAAGATGTTTATAGACCAAAAAAAAAAAGTGGCAAAACACTAGAGAACCTAGCATTTAGGCTGAGGCCACAAAGGGTCTCATTCTCTGAATATAAGAAAGGGGTATTACAGCTATGAATTCAGACCCTGCGGCTGTCACAATGAAAGTAATTCAGCCTAGAAGCAGTGAATCCAGAATACCACTCTGGACTTCCAAAAACAAATTTTTAATGGGGACTTCTATGCATGAGTCCTCTTCCTTATAAGATGTTACGGAAAAAACCGAATGAACTTTCTGGCCAACCCAACACATATATACGTACATACATACATACATACATACATACGTACATAAATATCATGGGAATTAGGTCAGCATAAAAAAATAAGCTGCTTAAGAATATCCACTACTGAGTAGGTAGCTGAGGCTTGAGATCAGACAGACCTAGGTCAGGCTCTGTCACATCCAGCTCAGGTCGTGGAGCTTTAGATTTCCCATCCATAAATAAGAAAACAGTACAAACCTCTCAGCATCTCTCCAAGTAAAGCAAATAAGAATAGTTAACCTTTATTGAGAGCTAGGTGCTAGGCACTGTGCTAAGCTTTTAACATACATCATCTGAGGCCTCACATTGGCAGTCTATGACATATTTTTTGTGTGTCTGCATGTTTTTTACTTATAGACGTTTTAATATTTTTAAATTAGTTGTCTTTATTTAAAACTGAGGAAATGTCACCATTTTCCCCATTTATATCTTCACTTTTTAAACAATGTCAAAGCTGAATAGCAACTGCCTACTTTAGGCTATACATGCACTCTCCAATTTGCTTCAGGCCCCACCCTGCCCTGTTGCCTGGCACTCAGCCCATTTGCCCATGTACATGGTCTTCTTGGCCCCTGCAGACTTTTGAATTTGCCAGACCCGCAACACATCTTAATCCTTGAAGAAGCTCTACAAGGTAAGTATTGCCTTTTCATTTTACTCGTATAAAATTAAAAAAAAAAAAAAAGTTGTTCTATACATACTAGTTAACTTTCTTCTTTACTTTTTATCCACAAAATTTGGTTGAGTTCCAATGTAGAGGGGAAGGCCTATTCTTAAAATTTTAATTAAATACAGCTAAAAATAGAGGCTCTTTGGTGAAGCTTTTATTCAAAGAACCACAAGTGCTATTCAAAGGGAATTCAAATGTAAAAATAAATCTACCAATGTCCACTCCTGCTATTGAAGGTAGATGAGCCATATCATCACTTCATTTCAATCAGAGAGCCTATTAAGGTGAAAATGTTTTTACCTTAGATTATATATTTGAACTGGAACTTGAATGTGGCATAAACTGCTGAATGTTTGAAGCAAAAAAGGTTGAGGGAACAAATTTAGGAGGTGGGTTGTAAATTATTTATGGGCCTTCTGAAAAAGGTCAGCATTTTTGTTTAATTCCACCAGGACCTTCTGAAGAATGCAATACTACTACTCTAGATGCTTCATCCTTAAGATGCCTGCTCTTTATCAGCATCCCTGTCTCCATGGTAATATGTTAGTGCTCATGCCCCACCCCCACCCTGACCTCCACGCCCACAGCGAACCTTAGCAGGAGGAAGAGCCCTCTGGGGGGCCATGCTCTGCAGCTCCAGGACATAAATAACTCCATGGGTGGTTGCCATGGCAGTTCTTCATCCACAGTATAATTACCCCAAGGTGCACTGGAGATGCACTTATGTGCATCGAAACAAGAACAGCTACATTTCAGTAAATCACTCTAGCCAGGTGGTTGCCAAGCTAGTGTTCTGAGAAGCTTGGGTTACAAGGCAACCACAGCCATAATTCATCATTAGAAACAATGGCAGGCCTGGAGTTCATCCTGGGCATGAAGGGCCCCTCCAGTTTTATAAAAGAAAGCCACATGTTTCCATAAAAAGAATACCAGGAAAATTCAGATTTTCATCCAGGCAAACCTAGGGATGATGCCTGCTTCTTTTACTTAGTAGTTGTGGGGACTGGTTCAAATCCCTTTACCAATCTGAATATAGATTTGCTCATTTGTAAAATGCAAGTAATAATACGTACCTTATGAAATTGTGAATTTATATGTGACTAGTGACCAACACGCAATGGCAATTATTACTATTATTTTTATAATGGGAGGGAGTCTGGTAAGTTTTGGAATAGAAGATAGTCATCAAATAATTAAAAGACAAGCTCTTCCAAATCAAAAGACCCATTCACCTCTCTTCTCCACACAACCATATGCATATACAGATGTGGCTAGTAGCCACTTACACTCAAAGATATGAGTATAGGCAATCCTGCAGATGAGTATAGGCAGACACTCCACATGTACTGTTCACTGTTTAATTCCTCCATCAGACAGTCTACTGAAGTCTAGCACGTATTTTCTTCCCAGTGAATGTCTCATCCCCACACCTTCGTAATAAGAGCAGTATATCTAATCAAGTTTCAAAATTGTATTTTATGAGGAAATGAAACTCATCTTGGATTAATCCTCCTGCTAACCAAAACAAATGTTACATGTCACCTCCAACACTGAGCTTGTCTTTGTCTTCCTGTCAATCCCTCATCACCAACTGTTCTCCATTTTCCTGCCCCTAGGATCTAAGCAAGCATTCTCTCAGTCAAGAACATCAGAAGTGAATGACCATTCTCAATCCCATTTTAAATGGGAAAACAGTTGATCACAGAAGTTATGTGGCAGCCCACACAGTTAGCTAATAGCAGGGCTAAATAAACACAGGTTGTCTGACCTCTACCCTTAATCCATTACTCATTACATGGCACCCGCATGCCTTTTCTAATATTTGTTTAAAAAAAAAAAGTATTATGACATTGGAAACGTGCTTTTGATACTATCAGAATTAGTCTCACTTTCAAAAGTCTCTGATATTTCAGGCAAAGTTACTAAGAAATTCCACTTGTAATGGAAGTGACTGAATTCTTTGAACAATACAGTTTAGCGATTAAGCCTGACATATATGTTGTTATTTCTCAAGCTCAGTCTTTAATTCCTGACACAGAGATGACCTATTTAAGCATGTGGACATCTGCTTCATTTTATTTTAGCTTTGCTGGTAATATTCATGCATGTGTTTAATTTCATGTTTCATCCAAACTGCCCCCATTATACGTTTTTGTAGCAGGTTCTTTTAGAGGGATGCAAGTATCTTTTTTACAAGTTTATCTAGCTTGCCTGAAAGTTTTAACATTTTCATTTTGTCAAGTTTTCCCTGGTCTTGAGGGATTCAGAATTGGAAGAATCATGGTTATAACTCACTGTTTTACAAGAAGTTTCTTTTATAACCAGTCTTCTCATCATTGTCAGAAGTTTCACAACTTTATCCTTCAGAAATGGAAATTTTTATAAAGTGATTTCCTTCGTATTCTAAAGGATAATGTGGTTAAAAGGAAAACTAAGGGCTGAATGTGCAAGTGTTTCTATATCTGGTTTCTAGTTATAGACTTTCCAGTTTTCCTTTGGAAATGGAATCTCTTTGTGTAAATAACCTATGAAAGACATGTTTTCTTTAATGTGAAAACTATCTTCCTGGTAATGAGTAACTTTATGAGCCCTCATTTTTACTTTAAAAATTAGATAAGTCTTTCAGGGCAGTGAAACTACCCTGGATGATACTATAATGCTGGATATATCTCATTATACATTCGTCAAAACCCACAGAACATACAACAGAAAGAGTGAACCCTCAAATAAACCATGGACTTTGGATGATAATGATGTAGGATTGTAGGTTCATCAATTGTAACAAATGTAACACTCTGGTGGGGGACGTTGATGGTGGGCTAGGCTGTGCAGGTGTCAGGGCAGGAGATACATGGGAAATCTCCATACTTTCTGCTCATTTGCTGTGAACCTAAAACTGCTCTAAAAAATAGTCTATTTAAAAATAGGTTAGAATAATTGACATAAAAGCACTTTCCTTGCAGATACATAAGCTATACCCCAAATAAGCTTGTGTTATCTTATTGCTATTTTTTTTTTTTTGCTTTATACATAGCTCTGTTCCTAGTTTCTGGCTGTTATGAGTGTGTGTGTGTGTGTGTGTGTGTGTGTGTGTGTGTGTGTGTGTGTGTGCTTTAAATATATTTCAGTATAAGAACTATGTGATTATGATCTTGTCATCAAATAGTTAATTTGGATGCTTCTAATTGGAATTTGATATTTGATGCACAGGTTGCAATCCTTAGTTGAGATTATAAAGGTGTGAGAGAGGGAAATGTTAAGGTTATTATTAAAATTTTCCAAAATTTAAAAAATTCTTTATCATCAGGACTTTGAATATAAACACATATAAATTACAGACAATTCATAGCCATCTTAAGAACCTCTTGATGAGCGTCGCTTTGCTAGTTGCCACATTTAATTATTGTATATTATGTCAAATAATAAACTTGGCTGCTCTTATATAACTCACATGGTAAGGAATGGCTTTCCCTCAAGTTCTTCTGAATTAGTGAAGTTTAACTATACATGCTTTTCCTCTAGTATCTTTGAAATTTTGATTCAAAAAGAATTTAACAGTAGAGATTTTGTCCTATTTTTCATGCATTTTACACGATCCAAAATCACATGCAAAACAGATGCATAGTACATATTTATAAACTGTTTGATAAATTCTATGTAAATTTTATTATCTCTTTTGATAGCCTTATCTAACCCAGGGTTTCTCAATCTCAGCACTGTTGACATTAGCGGCTAGATAACTCTTTGTTCTGGGAGGCTGTCCAGCGCATTGTAGAATATTTAGCAGCATTCCTGATCTCTACGCATGCAAGAGATGCCAGTTGCACCCCCCAACTGTGACAACCAAAAATGTCTCCAGACACTGCCAAATGTCTTCTGCCGGGGAAGTCTCCGCAGTTAAGAACTACTGGGCTAACCAATAACTGGGATCACAAAGTTCTCCTTAAAAAAATACATACATATTTATAGTACACATATATATAACACATATATATTATACATATAATTTTTATGTGTTATGCTCAGATGACACTGAGTTCAAGGTCAGGAGATTGATCATGAGGTTTAATGCATTCATTCAACAAGCATTTATTGATTGGCCTACAATTACATTGCACTGCGTAAGGTGCTGAGAGGGATGACACAAAAACATGAAAAGCAACCAGTGCCCTGCAGGAATTTATGATCCTGCACAGTGAGTGAGAAAAAGCCAAAATGAGTGGTGGATTCAGGGTGACACCAGGGATTGAGAAAAGCTATGCCTGAACCTAGTACTGAAGAATAGAAAAGAATGTGGTTAGACAGAGAGGGAGAAGGGTTGGTTCCTCCTATAAAGGAAGAATAACAGGGAGAGTTATTTATTATAGAAGGTTAATATGTGCTAGTCACCACGCTAAGTACTGATTATATCATATTTTCTGTATATGATGTACAAGGAATGAGACAGAAATTAAGTTCTGGATCTAAAATCACAAGACTTTGCTTTAAATCACTACTTACGACTTGGGAAAATACTAATCCTATTTAAATATTAACTTTTTATGTATAAAATGGGAATAATGATATGGTACTTTTTTTTGAAGTCTGAAAGAGGTGATACACGAAAACCAGCTTAATATAGTACCTACACTAATTAAGTGAATATTTTTATTCTCCTTATTTTTATTATTGTAATTACTCAATTTATTTAGGTATTTAAACCCAGGCCTGTCCGCATTCAGAGCTGTGCACTCTACAATTCATCAAGTTCCCAGAATGTAGGGCTTGTGCAGAGAGCAGTAGAAGCTCCATGTTCTGCCTGGAGAAGACAGTGAACTACATAACAAGGGGTTTGGCCTATTCACAAACAACAGGGGATATTAATAGCTCTGAGCATTGCTCAGATGACACCCCGAGAAACTCCAGTGTAGCTGGAGGAAAAAAAAATAACAGCAGGAGAAAATGTGGTATTAGATGGAAGGAAAATGGTGGGAAAAGTGTAAGCAAATCATGCAAACCCTTCTAGGTGATAATCAGGAGTTTGAATTTCATCCTGAAACCAATGAAAAGTCACTGAAGGATTTTAAGTAGAGTGATATCAGGACCAAACATGCCCTCTGAAAAGATCACCCTGGCCATTTGAAGAATGGAGAACGGATTGGGGTATGAGAAAACTGGGAACTGAGGCCAGTGAGGAGACTAAGTGATAAATAATGGTAGTCTGGCCTCAGCTAGTAACAGAAAGATGAGAGAAGGAGAAGGATTTAAAGATGGTTTTGGTGATAGAATTGATAGGCTATCCTTCAGCTAGTAAGTGGCAAAGCCGAAGCATTTGATTCCAAATCTAATACTTTTTACCATACATTAGAGCTACATTCTCCTTTAATCTAGCTACCTATAAGCCATAGATATTGAGATAGCAAAAATTACTCCATGCCTAAATCAGCATTGCCTCCCAAGAAATGGAAAAAAAACTCAAATTTTATAGTCTTTGGATTTTTTGCTGAAAATAGTATCTGTGGAAAGAATAAAATGAATGATATTGTGTCAGTGATGTCCTCTCTGTACATGACACATGGAAAACATGACTTGCCTGGAATGTGGTATTTACTTCAATGCAACCCATTAGCATCTAGCGTTTGCCAGATGATCTAGTGTTTGCCAGGTGATGTTTCTTCCAGGACAAACTTGAATAACTGTGTATTTTTAAAATACACTGAGATGCTTTTGGTTTGATATCTATTATACCATCATCTTAGAATAAAATGGCATTTATGGATGTTTTCCTATAAGCACATCTTTGGTTAACTTTTCATGGATTTATTGGTTTATTCAACAAATGTGTTTTAATCTAGTTCTCAGCAATGTATTGTATTTGATGCTACTGATAAAATGGAATTACGATACAGTATTTCCACTCTTAACCAGTTTGCACTTGAGAGAGAGAGATAAGACAGGTAAACAAGAAATCTCAACAAAGTCAACAATTGGGTGGATGGAGCAAGTATACAGTACTGGCAAAAGGGAAGAACAACTAGCCTTCTCCTGGAGAAGCTGATATTGACATGGAAATCAGAGGAAAACTAGGACTAGCCTGGAAAGGGGTAATGGCAGGGAGAATGTTTTGTGTCAAGGTCAGAGCATATGCAAAGGTCCAGAAATGAAAGTGAAAATGACATATTCGTGGAAAAGCCAATATTTCAGAATAGCTGGAGAGTAGATTCATAAAGTGGTGGCCCACCAGGGGGAAAATCATGAAAGAATTAATAGCCTGAATTCATTCAAATGGCAAGAAGGAACCATGAGAGAATTTTCAGCAGGGAAGTAACATGATCAGGTATACAATTCAGAAACTCCTCCTTGACTGCAGGATGGAGGATGCCTGAGTGGGGATAAAGAGATCAACTTAAAAAACAAGCAAGTCAGCTGGAAGTCTTATGTGTTATTACAGACTAGAAATTATGCATTCTGAGAAAACTGAGTGGATACGGAGAGAAGTAGGCAAATTTATTGTTTTACTTTAATAAACAGAATTATTACTTGTAGTGTTTACACACAGTCTTCCATGGTAATGTTAAACTTAACATTTTCTTCAACTGCCCATCAAAATAACACACTTTGCCTTCCTAAGGACAAGGAAATTCAGTGAAAGTGATTTACTCCTGACTGTCCCATGTCTCTTTCTTTTCATTTTTAAACATCTTTGTTGGAGTACAATGCTTTAAAATGGTGTGTTAGTTTCTGCTGTATAACAAAGTGAATCAGCTATATGTGTGGCTATATACCCGTATCTCCTCCCTCTTGCGTCTCCCTCCCACCATCCCTATCCCACCCCTCTAGGTAGACACAAAGTACCAAGCTGATCTCCCTGTGTTATTCAGCTGCTTCCCACTAGCTATCTATTTTACATTTGGTAGTGTATATGTGTCCATGCCACTCTCTCACTTCGTCCCAGCTTACCGTTCCCCCTCCCTGTGTCCTCAAGTCCATTCTCTATATCTGTGTCTTTATTCCCATCCTGCCCCTAGGTTCTTCAGAACCATCTTTTTAGATTCCATATATATATGTTAGCATATGGTATTTGTTTTTCTCTTTCTGACTTACTTCACTCTGTATGACAGTCTCTAGGTCCATCCACCTCACTACAATACACTCAATTTCGTTTCTTTTTATGGCTGAGTAATATTCCATTGTACATATGTGCCATATCTTCTTTATCCATTCATCTGTTGATGGACACTTGGTTGCTTTCATGTCCTGGTTATTGTAAATAGGGCTGCAGTGAACATTGTGGTACCTGTCTCTTTTTGAATTATGGTTTTCTCAGGGTATATGCCCAGAAGTGGGATTGCTGGGTCGTATGGTAGTTCTACTTTTAGTTTTTTAGGGAACCTCCATACTGTTCTCCATAGTGGCTGTATCAATTTACATTCCACACAACAGTGCAAGAGGCTTCCCTTTTCTCCACACCCTCTCCAGCATTTATTGTTTGTAGATTTTTTGATGATGGCCATTCTGACTGGTATGAGGTGATACCTCATTGTAGTTTTGATTTGCATTTCTCTAGTGATTAGTGATGTTGAGGATACTTTCATATGTTTATTGGCAATCTGTATATCTTCTTTGGAGAAATGTCTATTTAGATCTTCTGCCCATTTTTCAACTGGGTTATTTAGTTTTTGGTATTGAGCTGCATGAGCTGCTTCTAAATTGTGGAGATTAATCCTTTCTCAGTTGCTTCATTAGCAAATATATCCCCCGCCCTGTTCTGAGGGTTGTCTTTTCGTCTTGTTTATGGTTCCCTTGCTGTGCAAAACTTTTAAGTTTCATTAGTCCCATTTGTTTATATCTGTTTTTATTTCCATTTCTCTAGGAGGTCGGTCAAAAAGGATCTTGCTGTGACTTATGTCATACAGTGTTCTGCCTATGTTTTCCTCTAAGAGTTTTATAATGTCTGGCCTTACATTTAGGTCTTTAATCCATTTTGAGTTTATTTTTGTGTATGGTGTTAGGCAGTGTTCTAATTTCATTCTTTTACTTGTAGCTGTCCAGTTTTCCCAGCACCACTTATTGAAGAGGCTGTCTTTTATCCATTGTATATTCTTGCCTCCTTTATCAAAGATAAGGTGACCATATGTGCGTGGGTTTATCTCTGGGCTTTCTATCATGTCCCACTGACCTATATTTCTGTTTTATTTTTATTATTATTATTATTTTTTGCAGTACGCGGGCCTCTCACTGTTGTTGCCTCTCCCGTTGCAGAGCACAGGCTCCGGATGCGCAGGCTCAGCGGCCATGGCTCACAGGCCCAGGCGCTCTGCGGCATGTGGGATCTTCCCGGACCAGGGCATGAACCCATCTCCCCTGCATTGGCAGGCAGACTCTCAACCACTGTGCCACCAGGGAAGCCCTATATTTCTGTTTTTGTGCCAGTACTTACTGTCTTGATTACTGTAGCTTTGTAGTACAGTCTGAAGTCAGGGCACCTGATTCCTCCAGCTCCGTTTTTCTTTCTCAAGATTGCTTTGGCTATTCAGGGTCTTTTCTATCTCCATACAAATTGTGAAATTTTTTGTTCTAGTTCTGTGAAAAATGCCACTGGTAGTTTGATACGGATTGCACTGAATCTGTAGATTGCTTTGGGTAGTATAGTCATTTTCACAATGTTGATTCTTCCAAACCAAGAACATGGTGTATCTCTCCATCTGTTCACATCATCTTTAATTTCTTTCATCAGTGACTTATAGTTCTTGGCATGCAGGTCTTTTGTCTCCTTCAGTAGGTTTATTCCTAAGTATTTTATTCTTTTTGTTGCAATGGTAAATGGAAGTGTTTCCTTAATTTCTCTTACAGATTTTTCATGATTAGTATATAAGAATGCAAGAGATTTCAGTGCATTATTTTTCTATCCTGCTACTTTACCAGATTCACTAATTAGTTCTAGTAGTTTTCTGGTAGCATCTTTAGGATTCTTCCTAGGCATAGTATCGTATCATTTGCAAACACTGAAAGCTCTACTTCTTCTTTTCCAATTTGGATTCCTTTATTTGTTTTTCTTCTCTGATTGCTGTGGCTAAGACTTCCAAAACTATGTTGAATAACAGTGGTGAGAGTGGACAACCTTGTCTTGTTCCTGTCCTTAGTAGAAATGGTTTCAGTTTTTCACCATTGAGAACAATGTTGGCTGTGGGCTTGTCATATGTGGCCTTTATTATGTTGAGGTAAGTTCCCTCTATGCCTACTTTCTGGAAGGTTTTTATCATAAATGGGTGTTGAATTTTGTCAAAAGCTTTCTCTGCATCTATTGCGATGATCATATGGTTTTTCTCCTTCAATTTGTTAATATGGTGTATCACGTTGATTGATTTGCATACATTGAAGAATCCTTGCATTCCTGGAGTCAACCCCACTTGATCATGGTGTATGATCCTTTTAATGTGTTGCTGGATTGTTTGCTAGTATTTTGTTGAGGGTTTTTGCATCTATGTTCATCAGTGATACTGGCCTGTAGTTTTCTTTCTTTGTGACATCTTTGTCTGGTTTTGGTATCAGGGTGATGGTGGCCTCATGCAGCGAGTTTGGGAGTGTTCCTCTGCTATATTTTGGAAGAGTTTGAGAAGGATAGGTGTTAGCTCTTCTTTAAATGTTTGATAGAATTTGCCTGTGAAGCCATCTGGGCCTGGGATTTGTCTGTTAGAAGATTTTTTAATCACAGTTTCAATTTCAGTGCTTGTGATTGGTCTGTTTATATTTTCTGTTTCTTCCTGGTTCAGTCTCAGAAGGTTGTGCTCTTCTAAGAATTTGTCCATTTCTTCCAGGTTGTCCATTTTATTGGCATACAGTTGCTTGCATATAATCTCTCATGATCTTTTGTATTTCTGTAGTGTCAGTTGTTACTTCTTTTTCATTTCTAATTCTATTGATTTGAGTCTTCTCCCTTTTTTTCTTGATGAGTCTGGCTAATGGTTGATCAATTTTGTTTATCTTCTCAAAGAACAAGCTTTTAGTTTTATTGATCTTTGCAATCGTTTCCTTCATTTCTTTTTCATTTATTTCTGATCTGATCTTTATGATTTCTGTCCTTCTGCTAACTTTGGGTTTTTTTTGTTCTTTTTCTCTAATTGATTTTGGTGTAAGGTTAGGTTGTTTATTTGAGATGTTTCTTGTTTCCTGAGGTAGGAATGTATTGCTATAAACTTCCCTCTTAGAACTGCTTTTGCTACATCCTATAGGTTTTGGGTCATCGTGTTTTCATTGTAATTGGTTTCTAGGTAGTTTTTGATTTCCTCTTTGATTTCTTCAGTGATCTCTTGGTTATTTAGTAGTGGATTGTTTAGCCTCCACGTGTTTGTATTTTTTACAGGTCTCCTCCTGTAATTGATATCTAGTCTCATTGCGTTGTGGTCGGAAAGGATACTTGATACGATTTCAATTCTCTTAAATTTACCAAGACTTGATTTGTGACCCAAGATATGATCTATCCTGGAGAGTGTTCCACAAGCACCTGAGAAGAATGTGTATTCTGTTGTTTTTGGATGGTATGTCCTATAAATATCAATTAAGTCCATCTTGTTTAATGTAGCATTTAATGCTTGTGTTTCCTTATTTATTTCCATTTTGGATGATCTGTCCATTGGTGAAAGTGGGGTGTTAAAGTCCCCTACTATGACTGTGTTACTGTCAATTTCCCCTTTTATGGCTGTTAGCATTTACCTTATGTACTGAGGAGTTCCTATGTTGGGTGCATAGATATTTACAATTGTTAAATCTTCTTCTTGGATTGATCCCTTGATCATTATGTAGTGTCCTTCTTTGTCTCTTGTAATAGCCTTTATTTTAAAGTCTATTTTTTCTGATATGAGAATTGCTACTCCAGCTTTCTTTTGATTTCCATTTACATGGAATATCTTTTTCCATCCCCTCACTTGCAGTCTGTATGTGTCCCTAGGTCTGAAGTGAGTCTCTTATAGACAGCATATATATGGGTCTTGTTTTTGTATCCATTCAGTCAGTCTGTGTCTTCTGGTTGGAGCATTTAATCCATTTACATGTAAGGTAGTTATCAATATGTATGTTCCTATTACCATTTTCTTAATTGTTTTGGGTTTGTTATTGTAGGTCTTTTCCTTCTCTTGTGTTTCCGGCCTAGAGAAGTTCCTTTAGCATTTGTTGTGAGGCTGGTTTGGTGGTGCTAAATTCTCTTAGCTTTTGCTTGTCTGTAAAGGTTTTAATTTCTCTCTCGAATCTGAATGAGATTCTTGCTGAGTAGAGTAATCGTGGTTGTAGGTTTTTCCTTTTCATCACTTTAAATATGTCCTGCCACTCCCTTCTGGCTTGTAGAGTTTCTGCTGAAAAATCGGCTGTTATCCTTATGGGGATTTCCTTGTATGTTACTTGTTGTTTTCCCCTTGCTGCTTTTAATATATTTTCTTTGTATTTAATTTTTGTTAGTTTGATTAATATATGTCTTGGCATGTTTCTCCTTGGATTTATCCTGTATGGGACTCTCTGTGCTTCCTGGACTTGATTGACTTTTACTGTTCTCATATGAGGGACGTTTTCAACTATAATCTCTTCAAATATTTTCTCAGTCTCTTTCTTTTTCTCTTCCTCTTCAGGGACCCCTATAATTCAAATGTTGGTGCATTTAAGATTGTCCCAGAAGTCTCTGAGACTATCCTCAATTCTTTTCATTCTTTTTCTTTATTCTGCTCTGCAGTAGTTATTTCCACTATTTTATCTTCCAGGTCACTTATCCATTCTTCTGCCTCAGTTAATATGCTATTGATTCCTTCTAGAGAATTTTTAATTTCATTTATTGTGTTGTTCATCAGTTTGTTTGCTCTTTAGTTCTTCTAGGTCCTTTCTCCATTCTATTTCCAAGATTTTGTATCATCTTTACTACCATTACTCTGAATTCTTTTTCAGGTAGGCACCTATTTCCTCTTCATTTGGTGGGTTTTTACCTTGCTCCTTCATCTGCTGTGTATTTCTGCATCTTCTCATTTTGCTTAACTTACTGCATTTGGGGTCTCCTTTTGGCAGGCTGCAGGTTTGTACTTCCTGTGGTTTTTGGCATCTGCCCCCTGTGACTAAGGTTGGTTCAGTGGGTTGTCTAGGGTTCCTGCTGAAAGGGACTGGTGTCTGTGCTGTAGTGGATGAGGCTGCATCTTGTCTTTCTGGTGGGCAGCACTGCATCTGGTGGTGTGTTTTGGGGTGTCTGTGAACTTATTATGATTTTAGGCAACATCTCTGCTAATGGGTGGCATTGTGATCCTGTCTTGCTAGTTGTTTGGTATGGGGTGTCCAGCCCTGTAGCTTGCTGGTCGTTGAGTGGAGCTGGGTCTTAGCGTTGAGATGGAGATCTCTGGGAGAGCTTTTGCTGTTTGATATTACGTGGGGCCAGGAGGTCTCTGGTGGACTAATGTCCTGAACTCAGTTCTGCAACCTAAGAGGCTCAGGCCTGACACCCAGCCGGAGCACCAAGACCCTGTCAGCCACATGGCTCAGAAGAAAAGGGAGGGGAAAAAAAAAAGAAAGGAAGGAAGAAAGAAAGAAAGGAAAAAAGAAAGAAAGGAAGGAAGGAAGGAAGGAAGGGGAAGGGGAAGGGGAAGGGGAAGGGGAAGGGGAAGGGAAGGGAAGGGAAGGGAAGGGAAGGGAAGAAATAAAGTTATTAAAGTGAAAGATTAAAAAAAGTATTAAAAATAAAAAAGTAATAAAAAATAAAAACAAGAGGAAAGAAAGAAGAGAGCAACCAACCCAATAAACAAATCCACCAATGATAACAACTGCTAAAAACTATACTAAAACAAACAAGCAAAAAAAAAAAAAGCCAGACAGAACCCTAGGACAAATGGTAAAAGCAAAGCCTCAGAGACAAAATCACAGAAAGAAGCATACACATACACACTCACAAAAAGAGAAAAAGGAAAAATATATATATAAAAGAAAGGAAGAGAGCAACCAAGTCAACAAACACATCTACCAATGATAATAAGCTCTAAATACTAAACTAAATATAAAACCAGAAAGAAATTAGATGCAGAAAGCAAACCCCAAGTCTACAGTTGCCCCCCAAAGTCCACCGCCTCAATTTTGGGATGATTTGATGTCTATTCAGGTATTCCACAGATGCAGGGTACATCAAGTTGATTGTGGAGATTTAATCTGCTGCTCCTGGGGCTGCTGGGAGAGACTTCCCTTTCTCTTCTTTCTTCACACAGCTCCCGGGGTTCAGCTTTGGATTTGGCCCCACCTCTGCATGTAGGTCACCTGAGGGCATCTGTTCTTCGCTCAGACAGGATGGGGTTAACAGAGCAGCTGATGTGGGGGCTCTGGCTCACTCAGGCCAGGGAGAGGGAGGGGTACGGAATGCGGGGCGAGCCTGCGGCAGCAGAGGCCAGCGTGACATTGCAATAGCCTGAGGCCCGTCTTCTGTTCTCCCAGGGAAGTTGTCCCTGAATCACAGGACCCTGGCAGTGGCAGGCTTCACAGGCTCCCAGGAGAGGAGGTGTGGATAGTGACCTGTGCTCACACACAGGCTTCCTGGTGGCAGCAGCAGCAGCCTTAGCATCCCATGCCTGTCTCTGGTGTCTGCACTGATAGCCGCGGCTCACGCCCGTCTCTGAATCTCGTTTAGGTGGTGCTCTGAATCCCCTCTCCTTGCGCACCCCGAAACAATGGTCTCTTGCCTCTTAGGCAGTTCCGGACTTTTCACAGACTCCTTCCCGGCTGGCTGTGGTGCACTAGCCCCCTTCAGGCTGTGTTCATGCAGCCAACCCCAGTCCTCTCCCTGGGGTCTGACCTTCAAAGCCCGAGCCTCAGCTCCCAGCCCCCACCCACCCTGGCAGGTGAGCAGACAAGCCTGTCGGGCTGGTGAGTGCTGGTCAGCACCAATCCTCTGTGCGGGAATCTCTCCGCTTTGCCCTCTGCACCCCTGTGGCTGCGCTCTCCTCCGCAGCTCCGAAGCTTCCCCCCTCCGCCACCCCCAATCTCCGCCTGCGAAGGGGCTTCCTAGTGTGTGGAAACCTTTCCTCCTTCACAGCTCCCTCCCAGAGGTGCAGGTCCTGTCCCTATTCTTTTGTCTCCATTTTTTTCTTTTTTCTTTTGCCCCACACAGATACGTGGCGAGTTTCTTGCCTTTTGGGAAATCTGAGGTCTTCTGCCAACGTTCAGTAGGTGTTCTGTAGGAGTTGTACCACTTGTAGATGTATTTTTGATGTATTTGTGGGGAGGGAGGTGATCTCCAAGTCTTACTTCTCCACCATCTTGAAGGTCCTCTCAAGAAGTAGGCAAATTTTAAAGAGACTATTTAGTTGATAGGATGGGCAGCCATTGGTGATCGATTGAATGTGGTGGGTGAATGTTGGAAGGTATCAAAGACTATAGCCAGGTTTCTGATAGGAGTTAGGTAATACAAGAAAAATGGTTAGGACATGACAAGAAGTTGTACCCTGGACATGTTAAATTTCATCTGTCTGTAGGTCATTTAAGTAGTGATGGACACCAGGTCGTTAAATTCACTGTATTTACAGGAGAGCTCTGTGACAGACTCAGAGATCTTGTTGGCATCAGCATGTAGTGCAGGAAGAATTTTGATTGAATATGGTCCATGAACAGAAGAGTCAGAGAAATGTGACAGCATTGTGTGAATTAGCCCTTCACAGCTATCCTGAGGCTGTAATAATTCCCCTCTCTAATCAATGATACACCAAGCAAACAGTTTCCTAAGGGTCACTCCAATGACCTTGTTGCAGTAATCTATTATTAGGCTTCCACTGATTCCTGTTTACCATGATTCCAATCTGCAGCCAATATGCCAATCAATATCTATATATTGAGTGCCCCATATATGCTCAGCATAATGACTATCTGAATTCTCTTTAGAGTTTTGGATGTGGTAGGCTAGAATTAAGGCAAAGGACCCTAGACAAGGTGATCAGGCATAGGAGTCACTTGCAGAGAAAACCGCAATTTTAGGCACAGAAAACAGCAAATGTCAATCTGTAAAAATCAAGATGGGTTTGAAAACCCGAAGAGCAAGAGTGTTGCAGAAACCAGGAGACAATCCCAAGGGTCAAGAGATAGGTAGAACAGAACAGAACATTGTCCAAAACCAGGAGGAAAGCATGGAAGACTCAAGGAGATTAAGGTGCTTAAGCATCCATATATTGACTTCATTGTTTGTCAAGGACATGGTTCTTGGATGGGCCGAATCTGCTTTCTAAGTACTGGCTTGTGGTAGACAGCAAATACTCATATTGGTTAGACTCCTTCATGATTCTAGAACTTTATTCTCAACATTTTGTTATTAAGGCAGTATTTCCACTTATAATAATTCCCCCATTGTCTAAATCCTTTAGACAGGGATTCCTGAAATAATTATAAGTAGATCCCACTTAATGAATACTAATGGTACGTCCCTGAATGGGCATTTTGCCTGCTCTGTCCCATTTAATCCTCACAACTGTTAAGTGAAGAAATTGAGGTTCCTATTGTCACTGGGAAGACAACAAAAACTCTGAAGATCTGCCTGCAAGACTCTGCTTTGCTTTCCTCTCTTTTTTCCTCCGGACACTTCCTCCAACTCACACTTTGCTCCAGCCACCCTGGCCTTCTTCCAGTTTACCAAAGCCACCATTCTCCAGACCCCAGAATATTTGCATATGCTGTTTCCTCAGTCTGGGCTTCTATTCTCTCTTTCACTTTGCTATCTCTCTTAGATCACAGCTCAAGGACAGCTTTTTAGGCAAGCTTTCCCTGCCTTCCCAGTACTAGTCAGTACCTTTGGTCACGCTTTAGAGGACCATACTCTTTTACTGCCAAGCTTTAAGCTCAGAATGTAGTTATACCTTTATGAGCAGGATTAGTTGTTTGTGTTTTTCCACGTTAAACAGACTGTAAGCACAATAATAGGCCTTATTGTGTATTTCTTTGTTCACTATCATATCCCTGATACCAAGCACAGTCCTGGTCCATAGTGAGGATTCAATAAAGATTTTTCAAAAAATAAATAAAAAAGGTAATTTCCTCAAGGTTACAGCTAGTAAATCTATATACATATTATTATATCAAACCCTACAACAACAGAGTTAGTTTTTATTATTTGTAAATCATAAAAATGAGGACTAGAAAAACTGTCACTTATCTAAGATCGAACCGCTCCTCGATCAGTACCAAAATTACAGTTCAGAGCTCCTACCTCCCCGTCCATTTTCTTTTAAAAAACATTAACCCCAATTTGCTCACGTTTGACCTTCCCTTCACCATCTCCATTGTGATAATCTGTGTAGATGCCCAAAGGGAAACACAGACAATAAGTCTACATCCTAACAATATAAGTTTAATGAACTAACCAGGAAAGTCATCCACCACTAAAAGTCCAAATTAACATACTAAAACCATAACTAAAAACATCACTTCCATCTGGCAACTGTACTTGTCACTGCCATAGAGTGTGGGTTTTTTGCATACTGAATACTTAAAAGAAAATTGAGAATTTCTCAATTCAAAGAAAATTAAGAATTTCTATTGAATTGTGCCAGAAAGAGTCGTAGCTGTGTTGAACATTCTACCAACATTCCTTTAAAAGCATGTACCATCTTGACATCATATTTAGATATATCTTTTAAAGAAGCTATTGCCTCTATGCTGTAAGCTAATGGAAAGCAATTGCAGTTTCTTTTTTTTTTTTAACATCTTTATTAGAGTATAATTGCTTTACAATGGTGTGTTAGTTTCTGCTTTATAACAAAGTGAATCAGTTATACATATACATATGTTCCCATATCTCTTCCCTCTTGCAGTTTCTTTTAAATACCAATTGGGCCCCCAGAGCAGAACAACAATTCAAATCATGGCTATATAGTAACCACTTACATGTATGACTTCCCTGTGGCAAAGTTCTTAGTTAAGCCCATGGATCATACTATTCTGAGTCAGTTGATCCCTCTTTGAATGCTATTGCCTGTGTTTCTACAACTAAATTTACAGAGGAGCTTTTGCAGTAGTACTACACCAACTATTTTATATCTTCTTGATTATTTCTGTTCTCTCCTTTTGCCCACATTGTCAGTACAGACTACGAGCAGAAAGCCCCAAAGCTAATAAATGAGAAATGCACTCCACTGACTCAAAATGTGGTAACACACTGGTGTTATCTAGAGGGCATTTTTTCTCATTAATCCATCTGGATCTTTCACTAATAACCCACTGAAGAGGGCAGCTGAATATGCGACACACTGAATTTTCTTTTGGTACTTTCTAAAGTCAATTGATCACTTTTAAAATCAGAACATCACCCAGCCAGGACTCTTTGCTGAGAGAAAAGCAGTATCTTTATTAGCACTTACCCAAATGACCTCAAAAGCACCTGCCCTTTGAAAAAATTAAATAAAAAGGAAGATAAGCGGAGGATTTGAAGTAATGATAATAAAGACACTTCAGTTTTGGACTCAGAAGAAAACTGATGAACAAGAGCAAAAAACATAAGGAGAAATGGTCAAGAATATTTTGGTGAACATCAGGGAACAGGGAGAGCAGTATAATAAAGGGTTAGGAGGACAGCCTTGAGTCAGACACACCAAAGTTCACTGGTTCGTTCATTTATTAATTCATTTGACAATGGCTGCATGGTATAGTGGTTCAAAGTGTAGATGCTGTAGCCAGAGTAACTAAAACCAAATCTCCATTCCACCATGGACAAGCTGTAAAGCCTTTGGCAAGTTCCTTAAGCTCTCTGGCTTTAGTTTACTCATCTGTAAAGTGGGCATGATAATGCATCTATTTCATAAGGTTGCTAGAGGATTTAAGGAGTTAACACAGGTAAGATGATTAAAACTGTGTCTGGCACATTGTGAACACTACGTAAGTTTTGCTTTTACTGTTATGTTTCCTGTGTACCTGCCTATTCCAACCCCCACAATAAGTGCTGCATATTGGAAGGGAATGCAACAGGCACTATCTCTCATTCTGTAGGTCACAACAAATATTATAATGGAATGGGGAAGAGAGATGTGAGAGAAAAGAATGAGGCTGTGGGGTGATTTGATTTACTCAATGTGAGAATACACCTCTCTGGAAAAAGTGTCATTGGATCTGAAAGCCAAAGTTTGAGGGGATGAGAGGTAGTTAGGTGACTTAAGGGAGATAAAATATCCAGTCAGAGGACATGACAGTGCACAGCACAGGTTGAAGATATTGGCTACTTTTGAGGAACTGATGTAAGGCTCCTATGTCAGAGACACAGTAAGGGTGATGAAGTAGTGGGAAATGAGCCTGGAGGCATGGTGAGGGGCTGGAGCACCAGGACCTCGTACAGAACATGCTTTATTCTCAGAACAGTGGGAGGCTACTGAAGGATGTTATGCAGAGAAGGAATATAATCAGATTTTTTAAAGTGAATAGATTAGTTGTTAAGAGCAGTTTTAGGCTTACAAAAAAATCCCACAGAAGGTACAGCACATTCGCATATATCCCTTGTTCCCTCCTCCCCCCCCAGTTTCCCCTACTAGTAACATCTTGCACTACTGTGGTACATTTTTTATAACTTATAAACTACTACTGATACATTATCATCACTAAGGTCCAAAGTTTACACTTGGATTCACTCTTTGTGTGGAACAGCTCTATGGGCTTTAACAAGGCCTATTGTCATGTTTCATACATGACAATGATTCTATGTAGAATCATACAGAATACTTTCACCACTCTATAATATGTTTATTTTAAAACCGAACTAACTCAAAGTATGTGGAAAATGTGGTCGAAGCAAGAGTAGTGATGAGAAACTTGTTAAGTGGCTGTTGTCACAATCTTGACAAGAGTTGACGGTGACTTGGACTAGGAAGGAAGCACGGAAATTAGGAGAATGTATACATTTAATGGATACGTTGGGAATGGGTTTGATGGGAGTATATTAATCATGGCAGGCTAACTGCTCTACATGCGAACCTCAAAATCTCAGTACCCTTTCATAATAACAGAAGTCTACTTCTCGCACCTTGGCAAAGTGGCTTCGCCTCAGGCTGTCATCCAGGGAACCCTGTCATCTTCCAGCATAATCCCACCCCTGCCCCATTCTGCCTCCTTGGACCCCTCTCCATTCAGATGGGGACAGAGGAGGCGTGGAGAATCACAGGGGAAGTGTATATCAAATTCTCTTGGCCAACATTCAGTCCCATAGTCCTTAACTGCTAGAAGTTTGGGGGAATGTAGTCCAGTTATAGGCCCAGGAGGAAGAGTAAATGGGGTTTGGTGAACACAGAGTAATTTTTCCACAGGGTAAAGGAGAAGGTATTAAGGATGACTTCTGGGTTTCTGGCTAGAGCTCCTGGATTTGTAGAGATGCTGAGATTAAGGCTATGGAAGAACCAAGAATCTTGGTGGAGAGGAGGTAAAGAGATCAGAGTTCATTTTAGGATCCACGATCCAACCTTTAACCGTGTTTCCTTAGGCAATGTACTTAGCCTCTCTGTGTCTCCGTTTCATCATCCATAATATGGAGATGGCAATGGCCCTTACCTTGTAGTGTTATAAATACTTCATGAAATAATCCATGTAAAACACTTAGCACAGTACCTGGTACATCCTAAGCGCTCTAAAACTCTTCCTTGCTGTCGTTATCATTATCATTTTTACCATTATTAAACAATAGGCTAGGCATAAGAGAGGCACATGACGCACAATCCACCTTTCTCTTCCTGAAATATGGAACTTCCAGGGATGATCTTGTCCCATTAACTGGCAGACCAGTTAAGCCTAAAGAACCCACTTCTAAATTGCAATGAATTTCTTGGAATTTTGTGTGGCTCAAGTCAAGAGTTTGCTCTTACCCCTTATGACATAAATGGGGAAAAGGGGAGTGGAAGAATGAAAGGCATTTTCAGTGTGTCCCTGGAGAAAGGTTATGACTGTAACCGTATTCAAGGAGAATATCAGCTGAACATAAAGTGAAGAAACTTTGTAAAAGGATGAATGTGGCAATAATGTACTTATTTACTTCCTTCCACTCTAATCTCAGTATTTCTAACTTCACCTATTCTCCAAGGTCCAGGTCAAAGAGCAAATCCTTTGGTGGCCATCCTGCAAATAATATTGTTTTCTCTGGAAACAGGACCCTAGTTTCCTGTTTGAAAAAATGCCCCTTCCTCAGCTCATGTGCTCAGAAGCAAAGCATGTGACTAGATGTAAGGCAAGGAGAGTATTCAATCCAATCACAGGAATCCTGGGACTTATGTGAGACCCACCAGGAAACAATGCTCTCCATTCCACTGGACCTGAACCTGGGAGGGTACAGGAGTGAGGGGAGAACTTGTTTGAGAACACAGGCGTCATAGAGGAAGGGAAGCTGAAAAAGCAGGAGAGAGACTGGTCCCAGTTGTGTGGCACTGGATCAAGATTTTCCTGAAGCTCCATTTTTCCCTGGATATCAGTTATGGAAACCAATATCTTCCCTCTTTTGCTTAAGTCCTTTTTCATTTGGGTTCTGTTGCTAATGACTAACAAAGCCCTTACTGACACATGTTCCATGAAGTCTTTCTCGATCCTTCCAATTAGAGCTGATTTCTCTCTTCTCTTACAGTATTTCTTTCTGTATACTCTTATAGCATTTCTCTCTGTAGCTGTCTTGCAGAACTTACCACTATCATTCATTACAATTATTTATGTATATATCTAATCTCCCCTATTAGAATTTAAACTTCTTAGGGAAAATGACTATTTCTGATTTGTCTTTAAATTTCCCATTTTCTACCATCTTTATTAGAGGGTCAAGAAATGGTATAGTGCTGGAAGAATTTGTTGAGGACATCTTGGTTGGTTCCCCAGTTTTTTAGCAATGAATCCTAAACTTAAGGCCTAGAACTCCAAAGCGGTTGGAGATTTATTGAGAGTCCCTCAAATCTGTATGCACATTAAGCATTGCATAAAGAATCAAATCATTAACATGTCTCATATATAAAACGCTATAAAGTGTTTATATAATCTACTGTGTTTGTTAATTTACTGTGATTAACAAAATGCAATTTCATTTAACTCTCTGAATCCATGGCAAGTATTATTTAATATTATTTAATGTATATTCTCTGAATTAGCACATAGGTAGCTAGATAAACACCGTAACTGAGCGCGGACAATAAACCAGACACTGCTGAGTAAACACTTTATATACATCATGTCTCATAAGCCTCCCTGAACGTGACATTCTTTTGCAATGTCCTCCATGGGGCCTACTGCCTATAGCAGTGCTTCCCACTCTTCACATCAAAGCACTGAATAAAACACTAGTATGGTTCACTGTGGTCACAGGACAAAGGTGCTTACAGCTGGAGGTTATCTACAATGATTTGTGACTATTCTAGGTCCCACCCAGTCATCCTGAAGACTGAGGGCGTGATTATCTTGGCATAACAAAAATTTGTTCATGGCACTGCAGTGTACTATAGCCTAGTGGATAACTTCCAAGTCCTCAGTACTGAATACAACATCTTCAAGATGCCATTCCCACCTGTACTCTACAATCTTGCCTTCCCCTATCTTTCCAGCCTCAACACTCACATGAATACACACACACACACACACACACACACACACACACACACACATGTGCGTACACAGGTGTAGGTATATTTGCTACCCTACTACAGTGTTGGACTCTTACAGGTTCCTGTGCACACCTTGTTTTGCATTCCTCTGCATCCCTGTTTCCAAGCGAGGAAACTGAGGCACAGAAAGGATAATGTGCCCAAGGTCTAGATTCAAACCCAGACAAATCTAACTCTAGAGTCAACAGACTTACTCATTGCTATAGACTGATTGTTATCACAGTTTGAATTTGAATCTTATCTTCACTGACTTTATTCTGTTTGAATAACATGCCTCAATAACATCATTTTTAGATCGGGCATATTTTCCCTATTGTCTTTTGAATTAGATTTATGAAAGTATTGGCTTAAAAAAAATCTTGAAGCTGCTGTTACCCGACTCCAGATGAATACCGCTCTGATGTACACCTCTGCTACTTCATCGCGTATGGGGTAGCTTTGTGGCTCTGCTCTTCAGAGCAGTTGCTTTTAAGAATTACAGTGTTATGTGATTTGAATCAAAATTATATACGAGAGGGATGATGTGTGTATTTGGGTGGGAAAGGAGCCTGAAGTGGGAGAATGGGCAGTAGCACGTGAATTCCTGTTATCCATCAACATTCTGTTAATGTGCCACATATCCCCCAAAATGAAGTATCAGGAGGCGGCAGAAACAATTCACTTATTCAGCAATCATCTGATACAGGAGCTACTTGTCAGAATCCTGAAAATGCATGTTGATTAGGCTTTGGTCTTCCTATGATAAAAGGTCTTATTCTAATGACACAGAGAGGTGGTGTCTGTATGCTCCTAATTCTTTTTTTTCCCCTCCCTCAGCCCTGAAAATTACCCATCATCACTGGAAGCCTCATGTTGTTTAGTATGACAAGTGCTGAACTGACTTTGATATCCAAAGACATGTTTTTGTTTGTTTTTCATTTTCTTTGAGGTTTTTCATGATGTAGTAGGTACAAAGTATGGCGCAGAGGAACTGTAATTACAGAGAATACAAGAGGACTAGAGAGAGGGGCATAATTATATTCCTTGTAAATGAAGATTGCTAAGCAGTGGGACAAGCAATAACACTTAGCTGGTTGGTGACTGTCTCGCCCTTTTTTCATTCTGGTAAGGCAGTCTGTCCCTGAGTCATCCAGAGGTGGTTAACCCCGTGGGATGACTAAGGGGTCTATTGCTTGTTATGGTTAAGAGAACACGGTGTGGAACCAGACTTTCTGGTTTCAAAGCCTGGATCTGATACATGTTAGTGTGACCTTGGACACTTAACTTAACCTCCCTGTGTCTCAGCTTTCTCATCTGGAAAATGTGGAAAATAACAGAATATATTTCACAGGGTTGTTAGAAGAGCAGATGCATTAATATAAGTAGAGAACTAAGAACCGGACTTGGCACAGATGAAGAGCTGTATACATGTTAATTATGATCATTAATACTAAGTGCAAGTTCCTTATTATTTGTTACTTAGTGCCTCCAAAGAAGTAATGTGGTCTCAGCTAAACCTTCACTTACCCAACGCATTACAGTCCTGTTACTTGTGAAGCATTTGGATTAAAATTCCATTTGGGGCTTCCCTGGTGGCACAGTGGTTGAGAATCTGTCTGCCATGCAGGGGCACGGGTTCGAGCCCTGGTCTGGGAAGAGCCCACATGCCACAGAGCAACCAAGCCCGTGAGCCACAACTACTGAGCCTGCGCGTCTGGAGCCTGTGCTCCGCAACGAGAGGCCGCGATAGTGAGAGGCCCGCGCATCGCGATGAAGAGTGGCCCCCGCTTGCCGCAACTAGAGAAAGCCCTCACAACACGGCCAAAGACACAACACGGCCAAAAATAAAAATAAATAAATTAAAATTTCATTTGCTAGGCCATAGGGTTTCAGCCAATTTCCCCCCTCTCTCACCTACTAAGGTGCACAAACTCTATTTTTGGAGTCACCAAGCAGATGTCACAAAAGCAGGACGTTCTTCTCTCCCTGTTTAAATCAGTAACTATACACATGGAAAGGAAAGAAAAGGAATTACTGTTTAATAAGCAGCTACAATTGTGATCCAACTGCTTAGTTGGTTATTTCTCACACCCTGGGTTGGGGAACTGAGGTTTTAGCCTAAGGCAACAGCTTCAACCATATAGCTTAATTATCTTTTTTTTGTTGTCTGATGTCTGTGAATTTTGTGTTCTGCCCCATAGGATTCCCCATTCCAAAGATTCAAATGAAACTGTTGCTGCAGGAATTTGAGTGGTTCCTATAACTTGAAATCTGCCTACCCTTCTTGAGCATTCTTGGACACAGAGGATATTCCTCTGGGGTACTTGTACCCCATTTGGAGAAGCACAAATGTGTGTATCCTCTTCTCTATATTATTTCCCTAAGAAATTCCATCTTTCAATATCTTGGCTACCTAACCAATGACTTGCCAATGACTGCCAAGTTTCTATCTTTAGCCTAGAACATACCTCTGAATCCTAGACTTATACCTGACTCATGAACATATTCACTTAGTGTCTCAAATGTGGCAAAAGCAAGCCATTCCACTTTCCCGTATCAGCATATTCAAATCTGAACTCAAGAATCACCCCACCTTAATCTCTCCCAGTGAATGGCACCGCCCCCTATCTAGTTGTGCAAGTCAGAAAACTGTCCCTGCAATCCTTGAGGCCTCCTTCATCCCCCATAATGAATCCATCACCAAGTCCAATCAATTTAATTTCCTAATTTTTCTTGAATTAACCTACTTTTCTCCATCTTCACTACCACTGTGTAGACCAAGCTGCTATCAGGCCTTCCAAAGACTCCCCAGAGTCTACCCTTGCTCTGCTCTAATCTGCTCTCCACGCTGCAAACCGGATTACTATTTTAAAATACAAACCCAATTATGTCACATATAAGCTTAAAAACCTTGGGTAGCTTCCCACTGTTCTGGAGAAAATGTCAAAATTTCTTACCAAAACCTTTAAAATCTCCTGCAATCTGTCCCTTGCATATACTTCTCCAGATGCATTACCCATCAAAACCACTCTCTCCAACCCTGTCCCTGCCGCACTGGCCTTCTTTGACTTCCTCTGCAAGAATGACACACTTCCTCACATTGTCTATGACTGCTTCTGAGCTCCAGTGGCAGAGCTGAGGGGTTGAAAGAGAAACTGCATGGCCTACAAAGACCAAAATATTTTGTATTTCACCCTTTACAGAAAAAAGTTTGCCAACCCCTGAACTATGGTGTGGTCATTCAAGCAACTGATTTTTTTCTGAGAACTTAACTTGTGCCCAGTAGTAGGTTAGCCACTGAATTATGTCATTGGAAAAGAACAGCTAATGCCAGGAAATGGATGTTTTGACAGGCAACTATTGTCCTCCTTAAACACAGTGAATTTAAAATCAAAACCGAGTTTTTCCCTTTTACTATAGACACTTCCTAGATGCTTTTATCTTCTTACAATCTCTGTGCAAGATGCCAGTTATCTTTCAAATCATTTCAAACTCTACACTGCTTTATTAACAGAAATAAAATCTGCGTTGGAATTTCGGGGGACTTTGAATATCAGCTAAGCTGCCAGAGTAAGAGGAAAGAGGAAAAGAAAGAAAAGAAGAAATGGAAAAAAAAAGAAGAAGAACTGGGGGATAGAGAATGAGAATTATACAACAGGTTGAACCGGAGATCTGATGGCCACTTCTAGATTGAAGGGCACACAATTTAGAATTAGACAGTCCTAAGATTTAGTTCAATGTTAAACCTTACAGACCTTAGATGAGGGGATGACTGATAAACTTCAGTAAAATAAAAAAGATTGAATTTAGTCACTAATAATAGCTTGACCAAGAAATTCACTTATAGTCTATGAATCTCAATATCCTTGTCTGTAAGATGGGGATAGTAATAAAAATACGTTTAGTGATAATGTGTGTACATGTTAGCTATAAATATAGCTTAAAAGTCAACAATTGCTTATAAGAAGTTAAGTAAATATATCTTTAAATATTATACATTATAAACTATTAAATACTATATAGTTAATTATAAGTATACATTAAAATTAATTTTTATATAGTTGATTTTATATAATGTTGTTTTAATGTTAATTCATTTGTATAAATGTGAACTATTTCTGGCTCATAATAAGTGCTCTATATATACTAGTTGAATACATGAGTGAATAAATAAATTAAAATTACAGTGTAGTATAAAAAATCAGCATAATATGTTCATTTCTTCTGATGCCACACATACCTTTAAGTCCCTGAGGACCCTGAAAGACAGGAAGTACCACACCAACATTTGGTTGGGGATGCTGCCTGGTTAACCGTTAACTGTTGAGAAAGAAATAGGCATGATTCATTCTTCTACCTAGGTTTATAAGTGATGCCTCTTGTGTCGTCCTACAAAAATGCTGACCTGGATTTTCTGAGTGCAGCTGCATAACCTAGTCTAGGTGATTTGGTGCGTTTGCTACTCTATAAAAGGAAAAATAATCAGGATGTGTATCTATATGAGTGTATGACTCTAGAGTAGATAGCTAGGTCTTAAGGGATCCAGTTACTATGGGCAGCCCAGAATGATGGAAAGGTCATTGTTCTTTGCATCAAACAGATCCAGTTTCCAAGTTCAGTGCTCCAGCTTTAACAAACATTTGCTGTTGATGCTGTCCAACATACATTCTCCTTCTCCTGACAACAGTACCATGAGTGTCCCTGGAGGAAACCCTTCCCTGCTGTCAATTTCAACAGAAGTTGAGTCTATCACTGACTGCAGGGATGAGCATTCGAAGATATCTGTCTGCTGAGTGTGTCTGGGAGCAGCAATGCCTTAATAGCAGTGAGCACACCCAGGGCCTGTTTGTCAATATCGTTTTATCCTAAAACGAACTAGGGATCCTTGGAGAAATGGTTGTTAGGGAGGGAGCATAAAGTACAAAACGAGCCTGCAATATCTTGCACCAGAAAGTACAGAGGTACTGAGAGAATGATGGGGACATGTCAAAAGGAAGCCAGCTTGAAGGACCTCCCATTGGCCCAACTGGACGCAACTGCAGATCAAAATAAATAATGATAGTACAGATTTGGCCCACTAAATAAACAGGAAACCACAAGTCCACAAATATATCAGTAAATAAATTTGGAACCTAAATAAATAAATACATATATAAATGAATAGAAGTCTGATGAACAATGGAATACTTAGTTTAAACAACCTCCTCAAACATAATTATTAACAACAAAGAAGAAAAGAAAAATTTACAGTGAGAAGCTTGGCAAATACCACCTTAATTCAAAGATTAAGTTAACATCACCAGTAACATCACCAGACAAATCAATATCATGTGCCTCCAGATGAGGTGCAATGAGAAAAACACAGCATCACTTCTACTACATTCCTGTCAAAGATGCAAACACTGAATCTAATCATGAGGAAACATCAGACAAATCAAAAATGAAGGACACTCTGCAAAATCACTGGCCTGAGACATTCAACAGTGTCAACATGATAAAAGTTAAGGAGATGCTGAAGAACTGTTCCAGACCGAAGGAAGCCAAACAAATGCAACAGCTAAATGCAACATGTGATTCTGGACAGGAAGGATCCTTTGGCTAGAAAGACATTATTGGGACAATTGGAGAAATTTGAATGGAGTCTAAGGATCAGATGGCAGTAATGTATCAATGTTACCTCTGATGTTGATGGTTGTGACTCGGTTGTGTAGGGAAATACCCTATGTACAGGAAATGCACAATAAAATTTCAGGGGTGATGGGGCAACAGATTGGCAACTCTCAAACGGTTTAGGAAAAAAAATCCTGTGTTCAGCACTTGAACTTTTGCTGTAAGTTTGAGATAGTCTGTAAATAAAAATACTAGTAATACACATGGAGAACATGTCTGGAAGGACACACCAGAATTGCCATTGTCTATGAGAAGAGTCCAACATGAAGTGTCCAACATGAAGAGACTCACTCCCCACTGTTTACCTCTCACACTATTGAGATATTTTATGTTGGAAATTAAAAACTAAAACAGAGACATTTTAATAAAAATTTTAAAATAAAGTGTATACATGATCATGATAGAAATTTTGAAAATTACAAATATTTTAAGGGCTTGACCAGCTCCTTCAGTGATAATAGTCTTACTGCTATGCATCATTTTCGTCCCTTGATTTTACAACATTACGATCCTGTGGTCCTATGCCATACATAATTTCACATTTTAAAAATTAATGTCATTTTCCATACTCCTTAAAACTTTTAAATATCAAAAACAATAAATAAAATAGATTATCTCCTTCAGTCTGCACCTTTAGGCTACTTAATTTTGATTGCTAGCACGTATCATTACATGACAAAATATATAACTAATTATTATTATTATTATTTTTGGCTGTAGCTCCTGCACTAGAATGTTGGCCCCTCCTATAAGACTAGGGATTTTGGTTTATTCCCTGCTGAGGCTTTGATGCCTAGTGCTGTGCCTAGCACATAGTAAGTACTCAATAAACATTTAAGTTAGAAAGATAAGTGCCAAGGGAATTTATTTACTTTCATGTTTCAGAACCTGTTATGTAGAAATTATTTTCTGGGCTGATATTGATTAAGTACTTACTATATGCTCAGGCACTGTGCTAAATGCTTTATAAATATAAAAATTTAAAGGTTTATCAACAATCCTATGAAAAAGGACTATCACCATGTACAGATGAGCATCAAGAGGCTTAGGGATGAGTGAATTGACTAAGTTGGCATTTAAGGAACCTGAGATTGAACTCTGCCCTGACTGTCTCCTTGGCCTTTCCTCCATCTGTACCACCTCACACTCTTAATGCCATGGCAGCCACATCCACAGCGGAAATTACTGGCCCTCTGCCTTCTCCCTGGCTCAGCTCTTCATTACCTCTCCTCTGGATTCCGGCAGAGCTATGCTCTCGGCCTCCTACCCATTCTGTAATTTCTTTACAGATAATGTTTCAAAGAAAAGCCAATGATGCCTCTACCAACTACTTTCAAGGGCTATCTAGAGGCTACAGCAGAATTGCCCAGAGCTTGTAGAACATTTAGTCCATAAAGGAGAAAGCAAGAATTGCTCTTTCCTAAAGCAATAAGGGAGCTAAGCATGCCTTCCACAGAGGAGTGCTGAAGATCAAGCGTGTTCAAATGGACATCCACCTGACAAATAAATTGCACACCTAGGGTAGTAGGTATGGTGCTAGGGTTATAGCTATAAATAACAAGAGGAGGTGGAAGTGGGGCCGGATGCCGAGATGAAACGTGAAAGGGGAGGTATGAGATGTGCAGTCAGAGACAGTAAGGGCAAAATGAGTGCAAGGAAGAGTGAAGGGGGATGGTAAAACTGAGGGCAGGCTTGACATATTCTAGAGATGAGACTGACTGAGAGGAATCATATCAACAACAGTGAGTTATTTTAAGGAATTAAATAGAGTTAATGTTTATGAAGAGTCTAGTACAGGGTCTAGCCTATAATAAAAACTCTATAAATAGTGTATCTTATTAATACTACCTCAATTTTAAAGTTTTGGAATGCGCAAAAAATCACTGTAAACACTTCTCGGAAGCAGAGACACATCTTTCTTTAGATGCATTTGTATATAATATTTTCAAATGCCTTCACATACAGTGACAATCTCAGAATGCATTCCAAAATATTAGTATGGTTTTTGGGGAAGTCAATAAACATTCTTTCCTATCTCTTGTGAAATCTATGGCTCTGTTGATTTTTCTTGGTTTCACTTTTTAGGAGGGTTTTCTAGCCTAAAATTGAAAGTATATCATCAGGGGTTTTACAAAGCAACTTGAATTTTCCAAACTAGACATAGTCTGAGGTTGTTTTAAGTAACCTTTGATTTCTTATTTTCCTCCTACCTGCTTGCTAATGCCTTTGTGCTGGTGTTAAGAAATTATCCCCTATTATTCATGGTGCCATCAATTACACCCTGAAATTTAGACTGAGTAGACACCTAAACTCAAAAAGCAAAGCGAACTTGAAATCAAATTATATATCTTTATAGACTCCCCTCCCTCCACTCCCCTACCATACTACCACCTGCCCCTTCAATTAAGCCTATATAAATCAAAAGCAATATTCACTGAATAAAAACAAATTGAGGGCTATTGTACACCATGTGCCTGACTGGGAACTTACTGTACTGTAATCAGATGTGATGTTATAATTCCACAGACTCACATGCATAGACCATACTTGAACAGTGAGTAAAAAATCATATAAGCAGAAATCATTATAATGCCCTTCAAAGCAAGAAGTCCCAGTGTTCCCAGGATACTCTAAAATAGAATCCAGGCAAATCTATCAGACACAAACGTGAAATGCCAAGCTCAGGGGCTGGACAGAACACTTCCGGATGACTTCCTATCTTTCTTTACTCATTGTTCCTTCAACATACTCTGTATTATACAAATCTATGACCCTGCTGGTGGTCTTCTCTCTACTTGCTCTGCTTGCGATGCATTTCAGCTATCTTGTCCACTAGATGTCTTCGCTGTTATGTTTGCTAGAGCATCAGAGAAAATAATCCAAAGAGTTTAGTGTCTAGAATTACATAGGCTTGGACTCAAGGCCTGACTTTGCCACTTCCTGGCTGCATGATAGGGGATGCCATAATAGGTAGTCCAGACTGTTTAATAAAGCTCTTGAGGATACTAAGAGTTAAGTTAAAAAGGAAATGTTATCGGTTTTTCCCCTCCATTTTTTAAATAGGGAAACTGAGATGATAATGAATGACTTCCTCCAGGCCATACAGTGAGTAAAGGCGAACTAATGCTTTTTAGTTCATCATTGAGGATTCCAGGGAGACTTCATTTCAAATCTCTGGTTGTCTGACTACCAAGATCTTTGTATTTCACAGTTATTTGCATGTGGACCCTAAACAGGTACGTGGAGTGGGATTTTGGCAACTGAGAGAGGGATCTGAGGGTATATGGGCCTCTTCTGAGAAGTAGACTGAGTGGGAAGGTCTCAGCCATTGAAAGCAAATTCAGGAACTGAGTCTTCTCAGAAGACATTATAAATCTGACTCAACCTCACTGAGGTTTCTACACAAGAGATTTAACTCACTGTTTCCTCTTGCCTGAGTACATAGCTTCGAGACCCCAATGCCCCACCATCCCCTCTCTTATCATCTAATTCATTACTAATTGAGCTATGGTTCATTACTAAATGCTATGGTTGTTTCTGCGAACACAGAGAAAAAGAAGATGAGTTTCTGCTTTCATGGAATTCAAAGCCTATAAGGCAGACTGACATAAAAACTGCAGTCAACTGTGGCAAGTGCTGTAACATACAACTCTACAAAAACAGCATTGGCACCAAAGGTGGAAGAGTTTCATGTGGATTTGTGGTCTGACGAGGTCCAGAGGTTTCACTGCAGGAAGACTCTTGAGTGGGTGTTGAAAGATAGTTAGGAATTCTCTAGGGAAATTGTACTATGTTTAATGATGACCCCCAAGAAGATATGTCTATACCTTAAAGCTTGGAACCTGTGAATATGACCTATTTTGGAAAAATACACTTTGCATGTGTAACTGAGTTAAAGGTCTTGAGACAAAATTATCCTAGATTAACTGGGTGAGCCCTAAATCCAATGACATTATATAAGAGACAGAAGAAAAGACACAGACACAAAGAAAAAGGCCATGTAAAGATGGAGAAAGAGACTGGTGTTAGGCAGCCATAAGCCAAGGAACTCCTGTAGCCACCAAAAGCTGGAAGAAGAAGAAAGCACTCTCCCCTAGAGCTTTCAAAAGAAATATCACCCTGCCAGCATTTAACTTTGGGCTTCTACTGACTACAACCTTGAGAGAATAAATTTCTGTTGCTTGAAGCCACCCAGTTTGTGGTAACTTATTGCAGCAGCTCTAGGAAACTAATCCAGAGGTGAAAAGGGAAGTGGCATTTGAAGCAGAAGAAATGTGTGAAGTTGCAAAGACATGATGAGTGCAGCTTAATCAGGACAGCTTCCACAGTCCCTAGGACTCACGCTTGGATAGAAACCTGGACCAGAATGAAACAAAATGAACCACAGGAGGGTGTGTGTACCCCAATAAGGGCTCTGAGTTTTATCCAGTAGGCCACAGGGAGCTAGGGAGTAACATTCAACCAGTGTGCATCTTAGAAAGATCATTGTGGTGGTACAAAGAATGGACGGGAGAGAGAAACCCAGGGAATCACCAGTGAGAACTCTTGCAGTCACTAAGGTAACAAATGACAAGAAATCAGTCAAAATGATCACAGTGAGAATGCAAAGGAAGAGGCTGAGAAGAAAGATGTTTAGGAGGCTAAATCCACAGGATTTAGTAACTGATTGGATGTAGGTGGCAAAATGGAGGGGGAGAGTAGAGTTCTCCAAGATCGATGTGGGTGACTGGGCAGATGGCAAAGATTTTCACAGACTAGGAAATGTAGAAAAGTAGATGAGGAGGGATAATTTGTTCATGAATAGACATATTTGAAGTTAAGATACTTGGAGTAACAACCAGGTAAGGATGTCTAGTAGGCCATTAATATATGATTCAGGATCTGAAAAGAGAGGTACAAACTGTAGATAAGTATTTGGGAGTTATTGAAATATAAGTGATAGTGGAAAACATGGGGGCAGATACATTTGCTCAGGCAGACATGCAGAGCAGAAGCACAAGGATGGAACCCCTAGGTATGCAAACAATTTTGTCAGAAACTTCTGTGATTTCATGGATAATGCTTTCAACTTATGTTACGACAAAATGTTATAGCTTTCCATGAAACAATATGAAGATCTTCTTCATTCTTAGGCTCCAGAATTATTATTTTACAATAAGAGCCAATGAGAAAATAAAAATGAATACATAAAAATTCTCATTAAGAAAAATCTCTCTCATAGAGCAAGATACACAATCTCATGTTTTGTTCCTTCTATCTGCTCCTTTTTCTTATATTCTGAGCTCAGTAACTGGCACCATCATCCAACTAGTTACTCAAGCCAGAAAACTGGAACTTAAAACTGATATCTCCTTCTCCCTGTGGCTTAGCTCCAATTAATTATCAGGTTGAATCTATTTCTCTCGAATCGCTCAACTTCTCCCCATGCCACCGACTTAATCTGAGCCACCTTGCTCCTTTGCCAATAGCCTCCTAATTTGACCCCTCCCAGTTTCTCTAGTCTCCCTCCAGTCTATTCTCCACACTAGTTATAATGATAAAAAAAAACACCTGAAATCTGATATTTAAAAAAATGTAACTTCTTCCTTAAAACACTTTCATGTCTTTTCAACACTCTTAAGAATAAAGATAAAAATTCATACAGCTTCCTAACAGCTCTCCATGGTCTGACCTCAACCTGTCTCTCCATCCTCACTGGGTGCATCTCCTCCTCTGTCTCTAGACTTCAGCTATTTTGTGCACTTTATCAAAAATGTCACACTCCTTCCCTACCTCAGGGTAGGTATGTCTGTACTTCTCCTAATAAAGTCTTCTTAACCTTCAGGTCTCCTTGGGGAGGACTCCCCTAATCCTACTACCTCTCACTATATACTATCAAACATTCAATCTCTATTATAGAAATTAAGAGCATTTAATTAAATTATGTAGCAACTTGTTCAGTCTTTGTGTTCTCAGCAATACTCCACAAGGGAAGAAATTTAAAAAGACAGAAGAAATAAAAAGAAAATGGAAAGGAGGAAGATATGGCTTGGGCTCTTTTTGGCCTTGAAGCCTCTCAGAGATTGGGTTCCAAAGAGACCTAAAAAAAGCAGAAGTTGTGGTTGTTTTGGGGGGTTTATTTGAGCTATTATTGAGAGAAATAGGAACCTCAGAGTGAAAACTAGGCCATTTGATCAATTAGGATGATCACCAAGGCCTCACACAGAAACGCCCCTGCTACTACTACATCCATCGCTCTTTTTGCCCCCCAGCCCTTTCATTATTCATTTTCATTATTCTGGAAGACGTGGTGGAAGACACCATGAACTAAGTGTGTACACCTGGCCCTTTATCCTGTCTCTGTCACCTACAAATCATTAACTTCATTTCAATAAGCATTTATGGAAGACCTATTTTGTGCCAGGATCTCTTCAAGGGGCTGGGTTTTCAGAGTCACACTCTTTGCCCTCAAAGAGCTCACAGTTTGAGAAAGACATGCAAAGATTAAATGTTCATGAGGTTTAAGTAGTCTCTCTAAGGAGGTGGTCCATTTCTTCATGTCACCCACCACTACTGCACTGGTGCCTCTTCATCTGGTCACACTACATGACTAGCCAGCTGAGAAAGAAAACAGCTAGGCTTCATTCAGTGATGGGTTGGCTTGGCATGTGGTTTGAAGCGGAAAATGGTCTACTTCTGAACTGAAGACACACTGACAGTGCCCCCGCCCCCAGAGCAGTGGGGAGCTTAATTTTCTATGTGAGCAGAGTTTTGGTACATGTACCCAATTATCCACTTTGTGTTGAAAGAGACGTGGCCTGAGATAAGGAAATATATGGACACTTGGGCAGGAAAATGACATGGCTGGCTGGTCAGGGGTCTGAAAGAGAAAGATTAAGAATCAGAGCCCACTGATCTGGAAAAGAGGCATGAAGATGGGGCCAATTCCAGGGACAAGAAACGGGACCACTTTTTAATTGCAAGTTAATGCCCATGAGAGCCTTCAACATGGAAGTGATGCTTAACAACCAAGCGGGCAGAGTGACTTGGCCAGTTGACATCAACCAGCCTCTGTGGCTCATGGTAAAGGAGAAAGAGCGTGCAATTGATCTCTAGATAAGTTATTTCTCAACTTAAGCTGACCCCTATTGTTCCTTATATCTATATTCCATTCTGTGATTTCCCAGGCCCTTCTCCCAATAATTTCTCACTCCAGAAAGTAGAAGCCAACAAACTCCACTCCTCACATTTAGAACATAGTAGGATCTTGTAAAAGAAACAATGCAAGCTTTGAAGCCAGGCAGACCTATCCTTTGTTCCCTTATTTATAAGCTATATAGCCTTGAACACATTGGCTTACCTCCTTGAAACTTAAAGAGAAATGATAATGCCTACCTGTGGGATAGTTACAAGGACCAAATGAAATAATGTTTTAAAAAGGCTTAGTGCAATGTCTGCCCCACAATTAATACCAAGTACAGGTTAGTTACTATCCCCTATAGTCAGAACTCTGCAGCCAGGTTTCTCTGAACCCTTGTTATCCTCCTACACCTCTCCTTCTCACCTTTAACCAGACTCCCAGATGCCTTTTTAAAATGATTTTATACCTAGAATGGTAAAGAGATCTCATTTTGGTTCCAATCCCCTCATAACCACTATCAGAGAGAAGCTTGCATCCCACAATTTTGATTTCCTCTTCATTTTAGTCTATGACTCCCCAAAGCACCTCTAAAGTTCCCTAGAGTAATGGCATTTGAAATCTACTGGCCTAGAGCAATTGTTTTAAGCATGTAACAAAAGGAACTTACTTAATGAAAGGTCTAAAAGATATATATCATTTAATAAGGCAATTAAACACATTACCCAAAACTGCCAGCTGGGTTCCTGTGGCCTACACCAGCAAAATCTAATAACCCCATCTCAATTACACACCCACAGTCAGCCCCAGGTGTTGATTAGCAAACAAATGCTAATACAAAAAAGACAACATGTACAAGGAGAGAATTATAACGGCAGATTAACATATGCAAGCCAACAAACTGTACATTCTTCAAATTAATAAAACTAACAATAACTTATTGTTAGAGCTATCCCTTACAGCACTGAATTATTTTAAGAATCCATAAGGTGGGGAAACAAACTATAAAACAAAAGTAGACCAAAAACAGGGCAAGGGGGTATGAGCTGGATTCTAGCTTTAACTCCGCTTCCAATAGTGATGCTAAATAAAAATAGTCTCACTGATAAGAAACAAAATGTAAAAACTATCTTCCCATATGACTAGCTCTTCCACTAGACCCTGGACAAATCAACCTCTCTTTTCTAGGTTTCTATCTCATTTTAAAGATTAGAAAAAGGGCAAAAGAGAGAGGCTTGGGAAGTAAGAGGAACGTTCATTTCTAAAAGCCAATCTTAACACCATCATTTATTGAAGCAAATGTAGAAACAAAAAGAAAAGCAAAACAAAGCCAAGTGAGCAGTTGGCAAACAGAGCAGGTTTCACATAAACTGTGAATCAACAAATATGAAGAAGTATCTATTATTTGGGCCCAGAACAATAGTATCTACTAAGGGGACATAAAAGCGTACTTGCTAAATTAATTGAGCACTTATCCTCAACCAATCCTTATGAAAGGCCTATGAGGTGGATGCTTAGAGACAAGTGAGCTTAGTTTTCAGGACATTTAACCATCCACCAAAATGCTTTGGCTGCAAGTACCAGAGATCCCTATTCAAACCTGATCAACAAGGAAATGCATCACAGCCTACAACTGAGAGTGCAGTGGCCGGCAGTCTTCCAGGTGTCACACAAGGACCTGTTTTCTCTGTCTTCAGTGTCAGCTCCACCCTGTATCTGTACCACCTGATGTTCAGACAAGATGCGTCACAGTGAGAATCTGAGCTACATGCTTCCCTGTTTCTGTCCAGCATGAGAGAACCTTTCTCCTCCCTCATGTAGGCTATCTGTTCTTTGCCTCAAGCTGCCAGGGACAACTTAGGTCATATGATAACTCCTGAATCAATAACTGTTGCTAAAGGATGTCGCGTGTTGGGATGCTAAAACTAACAAGGACCATTTCTAGAGCTGGGGATGGGGCCACTTTCTTCTGAATCATGAACGTGAGAGGTGTATATGTGAACAAAAATAGGGTGCTTATAAGAGGGAAGAAGAGAGAATAGATGAAATAGGCAGCCAGTAGGTCCACTCCATTTGCTCAAAGCCCAATTCTTGACAAGTGCCGGGGCCAGCATTGCATCAGTTAAAAAACTTGTAGAACCTCGGACCAATTTCTGCAACTTAGAAAACCACATTATCAGGCAATTCTTCTTATTACAACCCAACAAATCAGTTCTGACAACTATAACCCCAGAGATGCATTATAACCATATCTACCCAACAGAAAAGTCAGGTCACTTGGTCGAAAGAATAGTGAACTTATCAAGACAAATGAAAACAACATTTGAAATCCAGAAAGTCATGGAATAGCCAAAGCATATGAATACCATGCCAATAGAAGCCATTTGCTTTGAATGAGTCAACCGTGTTATAAATATATAGTAACAGTATCTGCACAATAGTAAGTATTCATGTGCCATTTAGCCCATCTTATTATTACTGATATTTGTTCATGGTAAAGCAACACTGTTGTATTTAAAAACTGCAAAAGGTATAGAAAGCCTTTAAGCAATTATAATTTTTTTAATGACTCGTCGTAAACAAAACACGTCAGCCTGACAAGCCTTCTCTAATTTCTTCTGGCTGCTACTGATAATGGTCTGTAAATAATGCTGTCCAGTGTCTGGTGTCTCTGAAATATTTAACACTGGGACAGAGATGAGCTGGCTAGGTGCTGGCCTCTTTTTAGCCAAGACCTAGATCCCAAAATATTCCCTCTTCATCTAGGGTTATAGCAGTTCCATTGAAATAAATACCCGTTTTTCTCAAAGGGTTTTTTGTCCTGTTAGGAGAAAAGATAGATAGTGGTAGCCTAGGACAGCAAGTCTGTTTAGAGGACTAATTCCAGTTTGCTATGTAGAGGGAAATAAGCCAGGTAATTCAACTTTTGGACCATCTCCCCATCTCTCCCCCTGCTTAGGGTCATTACCATAATATACCTGGTCATCCAAGCTGGACCAGTAAACCCATTCGGGTCCTATCCACTCCTGGGTAAACAGAATTCCGTCCCACTTTCATCCTTCTAGTAGATGCTCAGTCAGTTTTTGGTGAGTGAAAGATCTTAATATAGGTTTTTTTAATTGAACTGAAATGCCAAAATGAGACACTCAGAAATAGGGAGTGATCAGGCTTATAGCTGCCTTGTTTCCTTAGTATTTCCCTTCCTTTTTATCCCCCCTGCCCCATTCTTGGCCAGTTCTTATCACCTTCATCTGAAGTGTCATGGACTCGCCTTTCCCAACTCAAATTCCACTGCAAAATTAATTTTGTAAACATCTCTTTGTTCATTATCTTCCTACTCAAAAACCTTCATTGTATTCCCATTGCTCCACCAGAGGCTGGCAAATGTTCTCCATAGTCAGATAATAAATATTCTTGACTTTTGGGGCCAGATGATCTCCGCTACAACTATTCAAACATGCCCTCTGCCATTGCAGTGCAGAAGCAGCCACAGACAATATGTGAACAAATGGGCTTAACTATGTTCAAATAAAACTTTATTTATGAATGCTGAAAACTGAAGTTGATATAATGCTCATAATAGTCTTCTTTGAATTTTTCCCCAACCACTGAAAAAGGTAAAAACCATTCTTAGGTCATGAGCCATACTAAAACAGGTGAAAGGCTGGATTTGACCTGTGGGCTGTAATTTCCTGACTCCCTGGTCTAAAGCCTTTTAGTCCAACATCCAAATTAATTCCCATTCAGAATCCAGCCACTTCTTCATCATTAGCTTTCACTGTTCCCAATTCACCACCAAGGTACTACATTACTCCTGCAAAATTGAGCAACATTTTGTTCCCTGAATGTGCCAAGTGCCCTGTCACCTCAGCTTTTTTGATGATGTCATTCCTTCCACCTAGCTTCTAAGACTCAGATAAAGCGTCACTTCTTTCATAAAACTTTTCTTAACGGTCTTAGCTTGAAATACCTCTTTATCTCTTATAAAATCAATCTCTGCCTAGTTCCATGTAAGCAATTTACATACATTATGTCCTTTAACCCTTAGATGATGAGATAAGTGTTGTTGGACAATTTTACAAATAGGAAATTGAGATTCAGCATGATTATGTAGCCAATGTCATAATAAATGGCCAAGGCAGGAGTCTAACCCAGATATTTTAGACCCCAAAGCCCATGCACTGCTTTTTAAACTCCAAGTACACCACAGACACTAGCATTTTATTTGTACTTCTTTTATGATGCAGATTTCATTTCTACCCACTATTAGAGCTATTTGAGTGAATTTCTTCACCTCCTTTTCTAAAGTCTGGAATTCTTGAAGACACAGTCTATGTTGTATTCATACTTGTATCCTCAGAGGGATTTGCATAAAATAGGTGCTTAATACATCTTTGTTGAAAGAATGAGCACCATTCAATACATACTTGTAGCAATGAATAGCTATTATTAACTTTTGGATTTGATTTCCTGTAATCACTACCCTTGATGACAAAGAATGAACCTGTCTTTTTTTTCTTTTCCAGGAAGCAAACCCAGAGATAAACAGAAAATCAAAACTGGTTTCCATCAGCATGTGTGGAAAGATTTCATTTATGCTCAAGTAAAAACTAGACAGACTCAAATACAAAATGCATTTGGCCATTTGTTTTGAATTTTAGCACTTTATTTCAGGGAAAAAAAAAGCCCAGAACTGTTGGTGTGTTAACTAGTTGCATTAGCATGTGAGCACTGGGGTTGGCATTATGTTCCGTGGGTTTTATAGACCCTCCGACATCAACAACCACTGGAACTGTTGGTCGGCAGGCACAGAACCTACTCCCAGCCTCGCTTATGACAAGGTCATCCTCTGTTTCAATTGGACACTTGGGTCATTTAAAATGGAGCTTCAGTCTGGCCGTGGTATTTGGTAACAATGACAAAGACAACAATCAACAACCGCCACCCCGCCCACTGTTCAACTTGCCAAAGCTAAAAAGTGACTGAATTTTGGGTCTTCTGAGGTTAAGTTTGATAGATCTTTTCTTCCTTTAGATGTGAGGCCTGTTTGGTGATAAAGTTAAGAACTTAATGCAGTGAAGAACAGCATGGCATCATGGCACAGACCCTGAGTTTTGGACTCAAGAACTTCCATTCACCCATATGTGTTGCTTTCCATGTTTCATGTGATGTATACGATTTTTGTTTTGTTTTCAAACTGGAGAAAAAATAATATCCTCTTTACAGAATTTTAAACGAAGGAATCAGCATTTACACCAATATTTATGCCAATATGGTTGTTGACAATTAACAATTAGATATGAGTGGCTTCCATGGTTGGAGTTTGGAGTGATGGGTATCCACCTTGACAGTTTTTCTACCAATTGGCATGTTCTCACAAAAGCTAGCCTCTGAGCAAATTTGGTCAGGTATTCAAATGTTTACTAGTAAAGCAGCAACCAAACAGTCATTTAACAAATTGTGCAAGCTTGATAATATCTCTGCTCTCTCATTTTTCTATACTCTGACACATGCATTTGATGAAAGGCTTTCCTGAGGCAGGTACACAATAGTCTAGTGGCAGGATTCAGCTAACACTCCAGTAGAGACGAGGTGATGGAATCTTGCATCAGGAGCTACACACAGACCCTGATGGAATCCCAAGGCCAAGGCTTTATCCTGAAGTGAAGAAATTTTATCAATAGATTTTATCGCATGCAAGGGCAAAAGGCCTTGTAAGCCATCTGGACAATCTATGTATCTTGGACCCAGTCATTGCACCAATTTAAAAATCATGTCTAACATCCATTGTACTAATTAACAAACTTTCTGGTGTTGATAATTGATAAAAGAAAGTTGAATCCTTCTAAAAGAACTGCTAATCTGTGGGCTTCTGATTAGCTTTCAAAGGCTAACTAATTTAGAGCTTATATTGTCTATTAAGGTGTTTCAAACATTAAACTAATTAGAATGGGATTAAAACACTTGCATACGCACATACACACACCATCAACAACGATAAATTACAGATAATGTAAAACTCTTGAGAATTCCAAAATCCAAAAAATTAAAATTCTATAGAGTCTTAGATTCTTGTCTTTGCACACAAGAGGTCTTATGCAGATTCACAGGTGAGAGATGGGTGTGAGGGAGCTACAGTAAATATATGTGAGTATGTGAGTCAAGCCCTAGGAAACTAACAGTAGACTTTACTGTCATTTGGTAGTAGGGAAATGCTGAAGATTTTTAATTGGGAGGAGCTCCCTAATTTCATACCCATGCTATAAGGGTATGAAATAAGGGGCCAGGGATTTGGGGCCATAGCAAGTATAGGAAAAGAAGAAAATTTAAGTAATCTGAAACTAAGAAAAAAAATATGATTAAATGACCTATCTTCCTGACAATGTAATGTACTTTTAAAAATGAGTATGGCCTGTCCATTAAGAAAATAAAATATGTAAAAGAATGGCTATTCAGAATGCACAATGCAGACTGACATATTTGTTATTATTTTGCCAGTGTAATTTATATCTCTGGTTTTCAAGATGCCTATTTAAGACTGGGTCATGCAATTAAGGTAAAATGCCACCAGGGGTGAATAATGTCTGTGTTAGGATCACATGACCCTAAAGACTGGCTTTAAGATGGTGTGATTTATCTGAAATAAGCCAGCACAGTTTAATTTTTTAATTATTAAAAAAGTATTTGATTAGTAAAATTATTCAGTCATTAACTGTAATTTAATAATGAACATGCATTAAAATAAATTATAAATATTTAATCATTGCTAATTATTTTTAAATTCAACCGAAAAAGCAATTAGGTGCCTTTCTGTTAGCAGCACAATCTGAGATCCAGAGATGAAGAGCATTGCTCTTTTAAAATATGATGCTAGTTATCCTTCATCTAATTAGACACAGTTAGTATTTCAAAAGAACAAAGCATTTAATTACCACCCAATTCTCAATACCGTCTACAATATCACTGCCAAGGTTTGTCCAACCTAAGCCTAAACCCCTCCAATGATAGTGCTCTCACTTTATCCCAAGGCTTCCAGTTCAACCTTTCAAAAGCACTGGCTGTTACAGCATCATTCTCATGTGCTTTTGTCTAACAAACATGAACTGAGGGCATCCCACTGTCAGGTACTGTCATTGGCTCTGGGACCCAGCATTAAATAAATTACACAAATGCCTTTGCCCTCATGGAACTACATTCTAGTTGGGGAAGACAGACAATAGAGTTATGCAAAATATCTGGTCTGGGTTGGAAGAGATGTGTTCTATGGAGAAAAAAACAGAAGAGGGCAATAGAGAGACCTATGATGTTGAGTAAGTTCCAAAAGACGTAAGTCAGTCAGCAGGTAACTGGGAACAGGGCAGTTTCAGCAAACACCAAGATCCTAAGGAGGAAATGTTCCTGGAGTATTTAAGGAAAAACAGGATGCCCATGTGGCCAGGGCAGGGTAAGTGAGGAGAGGACACTAGGAAGGCCAGAGAGGCAACAGGGTGGGATGGGCACAAAGCATGGAGGGAGGGCCGTGGTAAGATCAGTCTCCCAGAAACTGCTGTATGTGAGGAGTGGGAGTAGGACCCAAACCAAGAAAACTTCAAATGACAGACCTTCGGATAACGAAAATCTGCCCTCATGTCCAGAATCTTATCTTCCTCAGTTTCAACAAACCTCCTTAATTCATTCCCTTGCTCTTCATGTCACCCGGTTCTGCATCCCTTCACCATCCTGCTGACTCTCCTCTGAATGTGATTTAGGGTGCCTCGTCTCTCTTTCTATATGAGGCCTATAACTGGATAGAACAATTAGTGAACAAAGAGCAGCCTTTCCATTTGAGTAGTGATATGCTCCCACACTGCCCTGAATTTCCCCCATGGAAGCACTTTTTCTTGGTTATAATGGCTGCCTATTTGCTTGTGCATCTCCCCAATAGAAGGGGAACTTCCTAAAAGTAAAGAATTGATCCCATCACAATTATGACCCAAAGCCTCACGTTTCACTGGCTGACATACACTTGAACAGCCTCACATAGAGTGATAAACCTGAGGCACAGAAAGGTTAAGCAACTCGTCCAACATCACAAAGCTAGAAAATAGATGATAGGATGTAACCCAAAGCAAGCAGTCTATCTAAACAGTCTGCCTGTCCACCTGACTCTACTATAGTACATCCCACTGAAATTTTATTTGATTCTCTTGTCTAACTTCCCCACTACACCCAGAACTTCCTCAGGCCAGCAGCTCTGTTGTCCTCATTTCTGCATCTCTCATATCTAGCACAGCGTCTGGTGAAATGAGTGCTCAGTCGTTGGACAGGCAGAAGTTTGAGCAAGTTTGGTTTGGCTTTTGCTCTTGTTTAATTCATCCAGCTGAGGCCAAAACTGACAGCATTTAAGGAAAGACTAGATTTTGTGTCTATCGATGAGCATTACAGCAGGTGTGACACATTCAGTATGTCATTCAGGCGGGACAGAATTATACCCCAGTCTGTGCATGTATAAACACAAACACACACAGGCCACCACCCAGAGCTTTTCTGAGTCTACAAGATCAAGGGTGCAGGCTCTATTCTCTTAGGGGCCGGTTTACTCCAAGGTCATTAGTTCAAATAGGGCAGATGAACCAGTTCAAACTAAGCCCCCAGATAGGATATAAATATATCTCAAAGGACTTGTTTAATGGATATGAACAGAGAGAGTCCACAGACCAGTAAAGTCATTTGTATTTTCAGAGGTGAGAACTTATAGACTTTTGGTTGATCCCATCACTCTACATTAAGCACCAAAGTCAATGTGGCAAAGTGGAAAAAGTTCAAATCTTAGAAGCAGAGTGCCAAACTGCAATATCTGGTTCATACACTCATTGCCATGTGAGCTTCGGAATGTCTTTTCAACTCTTGTCTACACTGGGTTCTTTGTTTGTAAAGCCCTTCCTGTCTCCATTGGTTACTAGGAGAATTCAGTGGAACAATACACATGGCATTGACATGTGGAACAAACCCACCTCATAGGATGTAATCAGAATGTAATTTTATTTTTGCTTTCTACTACTTCATTAGGCTTATTACATAGGGTTGGCTATTCTATCTCTGCATGAAAACCTGATTGATCTCATGACATTTCTATTCACTTTAAGGCAAAACTACAGTGTCAGTTCAATCACTCAGTGTCTAGTCTGTCCAATAATCAGAGCTTTGAGCTTCATTCGAAAGTAAAATTCCCCTCTATTTTCACACCCAGGACCTTGTGTCAAGATATCCCTGAGAGCCCCTCTGGTTCAGTGATTTCCTAGGAGCAATCACAGGATTTGCATATAGTCGTACCAATGCCAAAAGGATACAAAACAAAATCAGCAAAGGAAAAAGGCACACGGAGCAAAATCTGGGGGAAACTAGATGCAAGCTTCCATAGTCCTCTCCAGTAGAGTCACACAGCATGAAATTAGTTCCCCCAACAATGAGATATGATGACACGTGTAAAAGTTTTCCAATCAAGGAAGTTTATTAGTGACACCACATTCAGGATCTCTACTGGGGGCTTACTTCGTGGGTACCCTTGCCTAATGTGTAGCAAAATTCAGGACTCCCAGAAGGAAAGCAGGAGTTCAGCATAAAGCATATTGTTTGCATAAACAGATTAGACCCAGAGAGCTACTCCAGTGAGTTGGAAACATGGGAACCCTCCTGAAATCCAAGTTCCCAGACGCCAGCCAAGGACCAGTCTTACAAGCAGGCCTTTCTAAGGATAAGCAGTCAGGCTTGCTATGCTGCTAGCTGCCTTCAGTATGGAAAGTAGTGTGTCCTCCTCTTTCTTTCTTCCTTAACTCCTTCCCAACTGTCTAGCTGACCTTGAGTACAGAGGAATTCTTGGCTCTGTACCTTAACAACCCCCCCTGTCTCCCTAGGACTTGACTCTCATCTTGGTTTGTTTCTTGTCAGTATACACCTCAGCACTCTTTCCTGTGGTTTAATCCATCTGTCTGTACAATCTTGGCGTCTTCCATCATTTTGGGAGAGCGCTCCCTGCCTCAGCTCCCTGATTTCCTGGAACAGCTATCTGCTCCTGCCTTTTGGCTCTTGTCTAAAGCTGATCGTCCCCCTTTTCCCCTCGAGGCGAGAGATCTGGAAAATATTCATGCTGCTGGAGCTATACAGTACACACAAGTGATATTTTCCTATTTTAACTTTGCCTCACACATATGGGCTGCGTTCAGATGTGTGGCTGGTGTTCAAAGGTTGTCACTGTGCCTTGCTGGTATCTCTTTAGGGTCTTCAGATTTCTCCCCTGGGAACATTTAGCTGGACTTTCTGTGATGTGTTGACACATTTTCCTTGGCCAGAGGTAGCTTCTCAGCCCCTGGTTGTTCAGCAGATCACTCCACATGGACTCTCTCTGTGGAGCTCCACTGGGCCTCTGCATGGTCCTCCTGGGCAGGATTTGAGAGAGTTGCATGTAGTCCCTCTCTGGCTCATGGGAAACTCTGGGGCATTTTTACCCCTAATAAACTCTGTGAGTATAGATGGCTGAATGCAGTCGCCTCTCCTTGGCTGTAGCTGCCTGAACAGCTAGGTACCGGACTCTCCCTTTTAGGTTCCAGCCTAAAATCAGATACTGGTCCTGTTGTCACACCAGCTGCAGGAGCTAAACATCAAATTTTCTGAGTGGTCCCCTTTTCATTTGATGTAAAAAAGCAGAACATCCTTTTCCCTCACCTTGGTGACTGGCTGGGGAGTGGGGTTGGCAGGGGATGGGGAACGACTCATGGCGCTCCAAGAGCTCTCTGAGGAAATTACTTCCATATATACTCCAGGGATTTCTATCTCCCAACTCACTTTGATATCTAAAATCCAGGTGCACATCCAGGTTTCAAGGGGCCTGAAGTTTATATAATTTAAGTGGAGATGTGTCTTCTTTACCAACAAAAATATAAAACTATGAATACAAAACTAAGTACAAAATGAATATTTATTTTGAATTAGACAATAAATCACAACAAAATAAAAAAATTAAAAAGCTGACAAATACTACAAACGTAAAACTCAGAAAAATAATATTGTTATTAACTACCTGACCCTGCTCTGTAACACTTTTTTTCTGTATTTTTAGCTGTAGACTCTTTGATTCCCTCTGTAAAAGATAACTTTGTACTATTTTCAATAGTGTGAAAAAGAAAGATGATTCAGTCTTTCCTCTAGAATTTATTTTTATTATTGATATGTTAGATAATTTTCTTTCAAATTCGTAATAAACCACATATATTTTGGGGATCTGCTGTCATAATTGGGAAATCTCCATCAAGTTATTTTCATACATGAGTTGTAAGATTTGGAAGAAATCTCTATAGACTGGCCTCTAACTCCATCATTTCCAACTTTTCTTTCTACCCCATCCCATGTGCTTCCATGCTGGGATCTGTCATCCTAGTCCTGCACCTATGTGTCATGAGGCCGGGTGACTTGGCACTCAGAGCAGTCTGTGTATTTGTGGAAGACATGCCCATACTGACACTGTCAGCAATATTGTAAACCTTGACACAAATATGACCCTGGGCCACAAGATTATATTCCAACGCAAGCTAGATGTATCCACAAATCAACTTCCCACTAGTTCAGTGGTTCTCAGTGAATGGGGTTCAACTCTCCCTCCCCAGGGGACTTTGTCACAACCGTGGGGGGGGGGGGCGGGGGGAGCAGTTTGGGGGTTGCTACTGACACCCAGTGGATAAAGAACAGGAACACTGCAAACATCCTTCAATGTTCAGGACAATCCCCCCAGCAAAGAATTATCCAGCCCAAAATGTCAAGAGTGCCAAGACTGAGAAGACTTGAGAGATGAATCTTGCTAGCTGGATTTCCAAAATATGCCCCCAGTTGCTATACCACCACTGGATATCGGAGGAAATGTGAAAAGGAGAAAACTCAGAGTGGATATAGACCATGGTCCTAAAGCATTGCAGCTAGAATATCTTACTTCTGCAAATTCTGCAAGAACATGTAATCATATAATCTCATTGCCAAGGCTCTCCCAGGGCCTTGGAAGGGGGCTGGCGAGGGACGAATCCTGAAGCTTCAGCTTCATCAACTTCAGGATAAATCCTGTCTTCCCTCCCTGCCAACACAGAGGTGGACAGCAGAGTCCCAGGTTTAGCATCCTGTTTAAATGCTGAAAAGGAACAAACATCTTTGGAATGTTTCTTTACCACAGACTAGCATATTATCTCAATTTTGTAAAGTGTTAAAACAGAGGGAGGCCACAAACCGGCCACCGGCAGGCTGGGACCTTGCTTACAGACATGATGTGTTGATTCTCACAGGATTCCCACATTCGATTTGAATGAACTGCCAGCCCTTAAAAATTATACTTTATATAGAACCCCAGATTTCAGGCTTTGATTGAAAAATCCAGCAGCATTGAGCTCCCACTCCCACCTAGCAACAACTGAGTTTTTATTTAGCTTACTTGTTGCTTTTAGTTTGCCAAAGACCCCACCCAGCCAGTAGTTTATGCTCCCTGCCTAGCCCTCTAGGTATCTGAATCTGCAAGCTTGCCCTGTGGCATCGGTTGACTACAAAGGGCTGTGCAAATATTCAACAGATCATTGGTGTTTAGACTTTAACTTTCCCTTCTAGCCTCTTCTGAATGCTGGACAAACACTCCATTATTTATCATGGGTCATTTTTCTTTTCTTGGAGAGTCACAAGGTCTATATTTTAATAGAAGCCACACTGCTTTGGCAATTTGTCACATGCTAGACTTTCTATGAAAATGCAAAATCGGAGGGGAAAAAAAAAAACTGTCCTCTCTGTTGAATGTAGCAGGGTTGACCAAAAGGTGGCAGGCCCCAAGGGGGCAATCTGTAGTCAACTGCTCCAGGAAAACCATTTCTTAAAGAGGCCAGGGTACAGAATGCCAAATTGACTTCAAAGCCCAAAAGGCCAATTAAGTCATGTGAAAATTAATGAGCAAAATAAAAGGCAAGGAATAATAATGGCGATGTAATCATTTCAATGTGTCTAAAATTAAAATTAGGATTTTTTTCTCATTTGATACAGGAAGATGACACCCACTGACATTTAGCAAAAAGTGGGCTCCTTTCAAAGCCAGGCCTTCTGGCCCCATCCTCAAATCATTAGTGATTCCCAGCGAGGCACCAGGTCGTGTTAGATATCACACATCAAAAGAGGTAGAAGTGTTTGAACAGCCTCTGTCCCTGAATCCTGAACTCTGTCCGGTCAGTCTACTTCCTAAACACAGAATTCATTATTTTAGTTGGAAGACACAGAGTCCCACTTTCTTATTTTTCAATGAAAGAACTGAGACCCAGGGTTATTTGGAGACTTCCTGTGATGCTTAATGTTATGTGTCAATTTGGCTGAGCTATGGTGCCCAGATATATAGCCAAACAGTATTCTGGATGTTTCTGTGAGGTGCTTTTGGATGAGATTAACATTTAAATCTGTGAACTCTGAGAAAACAGACTGACCTCCATAATGTGGGTGGGCCTTATCCAATCAGTTGAAAGTCTGATCAAGCAACAGGTTGACCTTGCCCAAGCAAGAGGGCATTCTGCAGCAGACAGCCTTTGGACTTGAACTGTATCAGTTCATCCCTAGTTTCCAGCTTACTTTGCAGATTTTGGACTTCCCAGCCTCCATAATTGCATGAGCCAATTCCTTAAAAGAAATCTCTTTCTGTATATATACACATCCTATTGGTTCTGTTTCTCTGGAGAACTCCGACTAATACACTGCCCAAGGAGAAGATTTTAGACTAGGATTCAAGTCCTGGGCCTTCATATCCAGTGTCCTTTCAAAATCTAATGACCTGACTGCAAATGCCACTAAGGGCAATTGTTAAGTAGGCAAATATCACTTGTGTGTACTGTATAGCTCCAGCAGCATGAATATTTTCCAGATCTCTCGCCTCGAGGGGAAAAGGGGGACGATCAGCTTTAGACAAGAGCCAAAAGGCAGGAGCAGATAGCTGTTCCAGGAAATCAGGGAGCTGAGGCAGGGAGCGCTCTCCCAAAATGATGGAAGACGCCAAGATTGTACAGACAGATGGATTAAACCACAGGAAAGAGTGCTGAGGTGTATACTGACAAGAAACAAACCAAGATGAGAGTCAAGTCCTAGGGAGACAGGGGAGGGTTGTTAAGGTACAGAGCCAAGAATTCAAACCAAACCACTCAAAGCAGGTACAAATATAGACACTAAGAGGGAGATTCAGTGATTCATCCAGCAGATATTTACTATGCATCTGCCATGTGTCAGGCACTGTTCTAAATATCATACCCAGGATGAAATGGTAAGCAAAGGCAGCACTGTCCCTGCCCTTGAGGAGTCTGGAGCTTGCCTTTAGCAATTAACTGGAATAGTGATTCTCAACGAGTAAAGTAGAGGGCATCCCTTGTCATGAACTTGTTTTATGTCTTCAGGGGAACAGGGAAGAGACCAGTAGTTGTATAGTTTTTTAAAAGCACATTCCAAATGATTCTATACATTCTTACTGGAAAACCACTGACAAAATCCATTGTTTTCATAACATAAACTACAGAAAGTAAAGTGTGGGGTATTCTTCATGCAGAAAGGGCAGTTTGAGGAATATTTGCCAAGAATATTAGTGAGCATTTGCAGCTTGCTTTTGAAAACTGGCAGAGTTGGGGTGAAGAAGCTTGTTGACTGCATTGAAGGGCCAGAATGGAACAGATACAGCCTCTTACTTCACTGACACATGCCCCACCTCCTGCGCCCCCACCTCCCACTCCATGTGTGTACACATACTTCAACATATACATACACACACATGCTATCGGAAGGGAGTCTTTTACCCATCGCTTTATTCAGCAAGACTTGACTGAGTGGCAGTGCTGGGTACTGGGAATGTGGCCCCTGCCCACATGCAGCATACCGTCCACCAGAAGAGAAAAGTAAATGCTTGCACTGATGAGTGTACATTGCAAACTGGATATACAGCTATGAAGGAAAGGTACACAGTACTGTGAGAGCACAACTGAGGGAGACCAGCCGGCCCTGTGTGCCAGGAGGAAGGTGCAATCAAATGACGACATTTTTAGGTAAAAGACATGTTCCTCTTTTCAGAGCAATGGAAACATCATATTATTCTTTTCCATCCTGTATTTTATCTACGTATCAGACAGGAAGGTAGCAAGAAGAGGGTGGAGGCCATTAAACTGTGTCAGAGTGACTGATAGAAGTGCCATGATCTTCTGAAAATGTTGCCTGAATATCACTCACACAATGAGTGTGCCTCTCCCACAGTCCTTTAAGATTTTCATAAATCCTACTTGTAAGAAAGAGCGCTTCTAACACTACCAACACAGAGGTTACTTGCAGCCTTTTGATTTTCACCAGGTGATGTGCTGTCATTACTAATTTAGTCAAATAGCTCAGCTTCAATAAATCATTGGCCCCAGGAGTCTGAAAAACCAGAAAACCAAAAACATACATTCTGGTCCTTGTCCGTGACCCCAAAGCCAAATTCTTGACATTTACTGATGCTTCTTTACGAGATTTCCTTAGGGAACCAACATGTTTGTTAATTTTTAGCCTCCTTCTTTTTAGATAAATAAGACAATTAGGCTCATCCTGTAGCTCAGAAGCATTTATCTATCAATGAGCATTTTTGACTACCTACTATGAACTAGGCTCTCAAGTTGTTGACAGGCTCGCAGAGATGCAAATAAATAAAAACAATAAACCAGGGGAAGTGTGAAAACAGAAGCAGAGACTAACCTCTTGAGAGAGGAGAGGGTGAGGGATTGTCCCATGGGGAAGGCGCTATATTAGAAGCAAAGAAAGATGGAGGGGAGTTTGCCAGGCAAGAAGGCGAGAGGAGGGTAGGAAGGAGGAGGAGTGTCTCAAGCAGAGGAAACTGCTCATGTTCAAGGGCACAGAGGTGAGGAACAGCCTAGCCTGTTCATAAGCAGGAAGCTGTTCAGCAATCACGAGGTATCTGGGGGGAGGGGACAGGCATGGCGAGCAGTGAGAACCGTGATGGGGCCTCGTAGCTTTGAATGCCCTGTTAAGAAGTCTGGGCTTTTCCTGAAGGCAGAAGCAATCTCAGAAGAATTTTAAGCAGAAATGATGTTGCAATAGGATTTGTGTTTCAGCAATATCACCCTGGTAACCGTATAAAAGGATAAACTGGGATGGATCCAAAGTAACGTGATACGCCGAGAGACCACAGCAACATTGATCTGAGCTGACAAAGGCTGTTTCATCTGGTTTTATTACTTCCAGAGCCTTTTCCTCTACCTCAGTCCCTGCTCCAGGAGCACGTTTTTAGCCTGAAATTGTTGTGTTTGTTTCAAACTTCTTTCCCAATATCCAGCACTGGGCATATCAAAATGGGTGAGGGATAAGAGGAAGGCATGCTTGAGAAAGCAAGTATTTCAGATTCTTTGTTGTGCCTCCTCCATACCTCCAGCCCTGGAGAGTATGGCGCCTCACCGTTGGCAATCTCTGGTTTAGATTTTGAACCTTTGTTAGTCCTTAAATAGTCTCATTTAATACCATGAAAACTTGTACTTGGAGACAGATGGCATCTAATCCTCACACTTCATCTTACAGACAAAACAGAGGCCCAGGTAAGAGAAGTGACTTGGCCCAGGTTATCACATGTAGTTAGTGGCAGGGTCTAAACCATTATTGCCACAGCATAATGGCTTATCATGATCGACTGTGAGATTTTCAAAAAGTAAGGTAAATATTACTAATATTAGTGGTTATCTTGTGTTCTAAAATGTGTTCTTGAGTTGGTGAGAAATGGATTGCGATTCTGGGAAAGGAGATCAGGCATAGTCAGTCCTCACCGAGGAGTGGTGTAGTTAGCATCTACATTACCAGAATACTTGGTGGCAAGTGACAGAAACCCAACTTTAGGTAGGTTTACCTTTAACACAAAGGGCAATTGATTGGAAACTTCATTTAAATGCATAAAGGGCTGAGCTGCAGCGGGTCTCAGGAATAACTGGAAGCCAAGCCACCTCCATTTCTCATTTCTGCTTCTCTCTCCTGCAATAGAATCATCTTTAATCTCTCAAGCTAGCTTTATCCTTTGGCAGAGGTAAAAATAAAAAATGGATGAAATATGGTGGCTGGAGACTCTCAGACCTCACCTCTTATAACTGTGCCCAAAAAGAATGACTGTTTTTCCTCCCTTGGGAAGTCAGAATACTCTCAGAGGAAAATTTTGATTGACCTAGCTTACGATATATTTCCCAACCCCATCAACCAACTGAGGTACTGTCACCAGAAGCCACCACAATAAACACATAGTTGTGGTGGGATCCAAGAAAAATGATCCAGGAGGTAGATACTTCTACTATAAATGGTTTCACTGATGTGGTAAATACAAACAACTGTAAAACTTGATTCTCTTGCCAATATTTAAGTTTTATCATCGTAAGGATGGCAATGTTTTCTTTGTATGAATATCATCTATCATATGCTTCTCTTTACTGGTTGTATTGATTTCTATTTAATATATGCAAAGAATTTTCCCCCAAAGAAATTTTAAGCTTAAAGAAAATGGTAACTTTGAGGTACATTTTTCTTATTCCCCCACAGGGCCTAGCATTCATTCACTGCATGTGGTGAGCACCTGAGCTATGCTAATTCCAGTGCTAGGCGTGGTTATATTGACAGGGATGAGAAGAGAAGAGCTTACTGAGGAGAGGAGAGGGCACACTGAGCGTGAAATCTGACCAATGGGAACTAATCTCTAGTCCATCAATCAGATTCCCTCTCTAGAGAATATGCAAGAAAAGGATTGGGGACTATTTTCAAATTTGCAGTAGGACATGAAGAGCAAGTGAAGGGTCCTGGGCCTGGGACTTATAGAAAATTGCAAGGCAGAGTAATGCTGCAATAGAAACAAGAGGAAGGAATGAGTCACCCTGCATGGGGATGCTGAGGAAAGCTTTGCAATATTGACATGTGAACAGACTCTTCAAGGGTGAATACGGGTTTTCCAGGTAATAAAGGCAGACAGGCAGAAACACCAAAGGGAACTTCATATGCAAAGAGATGGCACATGGAAGCATATGGCATGTGTGCTTGGAAAGACTACTGTAATTGTAAGGAAAATAAACCTATTTAACTTATCCAAAAGGAAAAGGAAGGAACGAAAAGAAAAAGGAAGGACAGAAGTGAAGGAGAGGGGAAGGCAATGGAGGGGAGGGAAGGAGAGGAAAAAGAGAGTTTGAAAGTGTAGAGTCTGACTCCTGGACTTCCAGGGGGCTACACACACATGGGGAGTATGGCCATTCTCTCTGTCTCTAATGCACAAGTGGCAGCTCTCCATTCACTTGTCTTTTATGTCACCTCTGCCTTTCTACATTTGCCTGCTCTTTTCTAGTTTTGCTCAAAATATCATTCCACTTATTCATCAGTTGCACATGGTTTAAAATGACGACCTACCCCCAACCCTAGACCTCTGGATCCATACAACCTTTCCCTTCTCAAAACTCTCTAGGGAAAACATGCAAACAGCCTGTTTCATTCTGCAAAATCTTCAAAAACAAAACTCCAATTTTTTGTTGGTCACCCCATGGTCTGTTTCCCTTAGATTGAAATGCATCCTTTGTCTGTTTAGTGGAGCCCCTGAAAGAGGCCTGTCCTGGTGCCCTTTAAAGTAGAAGGGCGAATAACATGGTAGATGAGTTAAGGACAACACGTTTGGTAAATGGAGAAAAGTATGGGGCAGCTTGGGCACAGAGCACTGCTTCACTTGCCATGTTGTAGGACTAAGGAATCAAACCACAACCAAGAAACATCAGCACCAGCATCTAAAAGACAGCAATGGGACCCGTTCTCCACCCAAGCAGCAGTGTTACTATGGACAGTCAAGGACAACATGACAGAATAAAAGAAGATGCCAAAATCCAAGCAGGGGTGATGCCAAAGCTGAAGGAGTAAGTACCACTGAATTCAGCCAGGTTAGCAATGACAATGTGACTACAGGGTATTTAACCTGGATGATGTCTTTCTCATCTGAGGTCACACTGAATGGCATATAGCACATAAGCCATTTAATGCTTCATAACATTTTCCAGATTCGAAGTAGGTATTCATTATCATAGCCTAAGTGCTATCACTGATCATTCTACTAATACTTGTGATACTCTTCCAAATGACGGTGGTCATGCTCAAATCTCATCTCATGATACAAGGTAGTACCCTCCCCTTCTGTGTTGTGAGCTGATGGTTTATGAGAAACAGCCAAGAGGGTAAACCTTCCTTTAAAATGTATAGAAGCAGAAATAGGGATTTTATGTAAGAAAAATAAAGTGATCTTAAGAATATGTTCTCTTGGGAACCAGAAAGCCCATAGGATTCAGCTTGCCTGGAAGCTGCAAAACTCACCCTCCTCTCTGTCCCTCTGTTTCCTAGCATTCAAAGCTGGCAGACAGAGGAGAAGAAAGTCAGAAAATGAGCATCCTTAACTCTGGAACCTACAGAATGTTCCTCTCACCTTTGCTGGGAGCTGGATTTAAAGTAAGGCTTTACTTTGCTTTTTATTTATTTATTAATTTAGGGGCTGGAGATAGGCTTATTTTTAAGGCAGAGGTGAAAACAGAACTGGGAAAGAGAAGAAAAACATGTAAGTCTCTCTTCAGTAGTTTTTCTGATGCAGGAGCTAGACAGCAGCTCTGTTAGATTGGAGGCTGTTAGCAGCACATTAACGTTTAAGTTTAAATGTAGTCAATATCTTTCTATTCAAGAGTTAGAACCACCTCTTCCTAGCCAATTGTTTTCATTTTGGGTTCATTTTTGAGTTATTTTAGCCATGTTTAGATTATTTGAGTTATTTTAGCCGATTCTTAGATTAGAGAAAATGGACTTATGCCCTTTTATCTAAGAAGTAACAAGGGAAAGAGATCCATCATCGTTAAAATCATCATCGTCATTGTTGTTACAATCATCATTGCTACTGAGCTCCCACTATATGCTGGGCCCTCATGCAAGCTTCTCACGTGCATTGCCTTATAAGAGACATAACTGCTTTATAGGGTAGCACTATAACTGTCCCTATTTTGCAGATAAGTAAACTGAGGCTCTTACCTCAGTAAGAGTGTAAATTACCTAAAGTCACTGAGATGTTAGGCAGGGGAATTTGGACTGAAATTCAGGGCTTTCTGATTCCAAATTGTATATTCTCAACCAGGATGCTGCACTTACTCTAAGCGATCTGAATCCTGGAGCCGTTAACTTCTGAACAGAAAATCACCTCATAGAGAAAGCACTGGGCTAAAAGACCTAAGGTCTATGTTGCAGTCCAGCTCATCAATAAATAATCGTTTGGAGGGATTTCCCTGGTGGTCCAGCGGTTAAGACTCTGCGATCCCAATGCAGGGGGCCCAGGTTCGATCCCTGGTCAGGGAACTAGATACTGCATGCCACAACTAAAAGATCTCACGTGCCACAACTAAGACCCGGCACAGCCAAATAAATAAATAAATAAATAAAATATATTTTTTAGAATAATAAAAAAATAAATAATCGTTTGGACTTGGCGAGGTTACTTACCACCTGGGCCTCAGTTTCCCCATCTTTATCATGAGGGGGCTGAACAGGTTGATCTCAGTCCTGACATTCTGTGATGTGGTCATTTTAGGGACTACCCATCAATACTAGATTTCTTCCAAGGAAAAGAGTAAGTGGTCTCGGTTTCCTCATCAGTAAGTAAAAAGATTGAAATACTGGGTCTCTTTAAAAGGAGGTCAAAATTCTGTCTGGTTTTATAAAAATATACTACTTAGGCTAATGATCAACCTGTGTTTAATCTTCTCCCGAGTCCAGCAAGAACTGCTGCTCTCACACCCCGTCAACCCCAAGCAGGTGCACTCACCCCCACACCAAGGTCCTGCACACTCTAAATGCCTGACGTTGCAGAAGGACAAGCAATGCTTACTTTTATAATCACATTCTTTGCTTCATGAAAAGATCTACTAAATGGATCCTTTAAATAGCAATCTCTTTTAGAACATTTAAAAGTAATTCAATTTACTCCTTCAGAAACACATTTACCTTACCAAGCAAGGCCCACCTCTATCTCCAACCAGAGTTTTGAACAGTTACCAGTCTAATGGAAGCAGGGACATTTTGTGCTTATAAGGGAAAAGATATGCATTCACTGATTGAAAGTATATTCACTGCCAGCTTATTTATTGAGCATTGAATGCTGGGCTAGGTTCTTGGAAAATAGTTTGAGTCAGATTTGTGTGGCAACTTTGCACACAGAATTTTCAAGTCCAGTGTGTTGGTAGATGATATTTAAAGTAACAGCTTAAAACAGAATAAGTGCTATGATAGGAGAGGTACAGGTTTCATGGATACTCCTAGCGTAAGCATGTCATGGGACATTCCCTAGAAAAAGTGAACCTTGATCTACGACCTGAGGAATCAAAAGATAGTGAATAAAAGCAGGTGAGTGGGTGGGAGGGGGAGATTGTTCCAGGAAGAGGACAAAGCAAGTATGGAAACCAAGACAAAACAGAGACCATGGCATACTGAAGCAGCTCACAGAAGTACAAGACAGAATATCCAGAAAATGAGGCTGTATAGGTAGGGAGGGACCGTCTCAAGAAGGGACATAAGCCTTCTTGAACATCTCAGTCTGAGTATCCTTGTCACTTAACTTCTCTGATTTACGTAAGACAGTACCTAAGGTCCCTTCCAACTATGAAATTCAGTGCCATAGTTAAAGACAGGGGATAAGATTGAGGAAATAACTTCACCTGAACTTCAGTGGAGGTGTAGAGAGACCAGGTTAGAGAGCACTCATTTGTTTTTTCAATAATTATTTATTTAATAGCTACAAATTTAATACTTACAAATACTAAACCAATAATGTAAAAAATAAGTATATAGTCAAATTTTATGAAGGAAAATAACGTACTGATCAAGGATATCTACCATAAGCCTACAGAAAGCACCATACTACATGATAAACATTAGAAATGTGTCAGAAATAAGGCAAATTCAAATTCTGTCATTTTCATTCAACATTGTAATGGTGACCCTAGCCAGTGCAACAAAACAGGAAAAAATAAAAAGTATAAAGATCAGAAAGGAAGAAATAAAACTGCCAACTTTAGCAGACAATAAAACAATTTAAGTAGGAAATCTCTGAATATTTCAAACCTTTGGAATTAATAAGAAAGCACCTCAAACTCAAAGTCTGACGTAAAAATATAAATTGTGATGTCATAAAATGGTTACATCAGAAATTGAAAGCTTAAAATGTAGTTGAAATAGCATTTCTAGTATAAGTTCTTCAAGATCTTTAAGGAAAAATTTACAAAACTTTTAAAGTATGTTTTAAACAATCTAAATAAATTGGTGATAACCGTATTTATTAGAGGAACCCAATATTACAGCAATGTCAATCCTCCCCAAAGTGTTCTATAAATTAAATGCAATTCCAAACAAAATCACAAAGCGCTATTTACGAAACATGGTAAGCTGTTTCTAACACTTATTTGTAAAAGGAAAATATCAAGATTAGATAAGACGAATATGACTTATAAGATATCAAAATTTATGATAAATCTATAACAATTAGAACAATATGACAGTTGCCTAGTGATAGAAAAAAAATGACCAATAGAACAAAATAGAGTTCAGAAACCAACCCATGAATATTTTGATACTTGAATATGAGAAATCAGTGGGGAAAGAACGGACTATACAATATTGATACATAGTTCTAGGGAAATGACCTATCTATTTAAAAAATGAAATTAGATCTCTACATCACACCTTACTCCAAACAATTAAATGTGATATAAAAGCCTAAATGCGAAGTATCAAATTAACACGTGTACACCTAAACTTACACAACGTTATATGTCAATTAAGTCAATGTTATACGTCAACACCTAAATATGAAGAAGTAAAATTTATGTATACCAAAAAGTATAACAATTGTAAATGTATATATATAAAAATGTATAATAATTATGACCTAACCTCTGATATTTCATACCATCATTTTTTTCATGCCATGGATTATATAATTTCTTGAACTGGACACAAAATGCCTAAACTACAAAAGATTTTACAATTGCCTACATTATAAAATCTTTAATTTTCATTTATAGAATACAACAGTTTTAAAAAAATGTCTCAGACAAGGTGAACATTTATTTAAGAAAATATTAGTATATAGAATATGTAACTAATTCTTATCAATCCAAAAGATGCAAATGAGCAAAGGCAAAAATGGGCTAATATATATAAATAAGTCACAGATAAAGAAATGTAAGTGGCCAAGAAACACAAAATGAATGATTAAACAAAAACTATAACTTATATCAGATTCAAAGGAAGGAAGGAAAGACAGAGGGGGAAAAAAAGCAAGCCTTGTAATATAAAAGGCTTGTGAGGATGTGGAAAAATAGGACTTCCCATGTACATCAGATAGAAGCATAAATTAGTACAACCATTCTGGAAACTATTTTGATAATAACTAGAAAGTTAAAGGTGAATATGTACCCTAGGGAAATCTTATATATGGAATTAAGTATTCATCTAAAGAATGACAACATAGTGGTATTAATAAGAGTGAAAAACTGAAAATCACCTAAATACCCTAAAAGGAGAACTGATAAATAATTATGGCACAGTCATAGAATGAATACTAGATGTCAGTTAGGATGAATGTTCTAGTTCTACATATGTCAACATAGATAAATCTAAATAAAGATAATAATGCTGAACTCACAAGAAAGCAAGCTGCAGAAAGACATCATGATTACTTCTGGGGAGGTAAGAAGGAGAATGGGTTTAATGAAACCCTTGAATTTTATACTGGAAATATATATATATATTTGTTTAGAGGTTTTCTTTTTATATATATAAGACACATTAATCCATTAAATTTGAGGACACAGTACAAAAAAAAAAAAAACACTTCAACTAATTCATCTGACAATGCTGTTCATATTCATGATGCCATTTTGTTGTTGTTGTTTTGTTTCCTAATAATAAAGGAGGAGACTTAGGGCTGTTGTGCTGATATATATTTGGGGGTCCCCCCTCCCTACCTCACCTACATACCACTAGGGTGAACAGGAGGAGGAGAAGGGAGGGCAGGGCCCACAGCAAAGTTTCATAATCTTGAATGCAAGGGGGGAGGAGGAGAGGAAAGGAAGAAAAAAAAAGGAAATACAAATCCTATAATACATACAACAGAGTGGGGATGGTATGGGAATGGGACAGACATGAAGCTGAGGCATGGGATGGGCTGCTGGGGTTGGGGGCAGTGGAACCCCCCCACATTCCTTCCTCTCTTTAATGCTGTTTCCATAGTTGCCAGGCTGAGAGCCCTCTCAGAAGATGGGACCAGGAGAAGAGAGTCAGGGCCTCAGTTGGCCCCCCAGCTGTAGCTGTTGTAGGCAGACTTGTTGGTCTGGGGCTTCTGCGGGATGGAGCTGGTCTGGCTACGTTGCCTGCTGCCCATCTGGGCCATCCTGGAAATATTTCATAATATTTTTTCAAAGAGAAGGAAGACATGTTCAACTTCTGTGTTGAGTGCTGCTGCGATACAAATAAAATGAAGACTAAAAAGTATCCATAGGATTCAGCAACATGGATGTCATTGGTGGCCTAATGAGCAAGTACACATGTGTATTGGATATTGGTAATCTATTGTTATGTACACATGTGTATTGGATATTGGTAATCTATTGTTATGCAGCAAATCACCCCAGTATTTAGTAGCTTAAAATAACAAAACCCTTATTATCTCAACAGTTTCTGAGGGTCAAGAATCCAGGAATGACTTAACTGAGTGGTCTGGCTTAGAACTGTTCATGGGATTGCAGTCAAAATATCAGCTCAGGCATCATCATCTGAAAGCTCGAGTGGGACTGAAAGAATTGCTTCCAATGTGGTCCACTCACATGAGTGGGAAATTAGTCTGATGGTTGGTAGGAGCCCTTAGTGTCTAACCGTGTGGGCCTCCCCATTGCCCGCTTGAGTGTCCTCATGATATAGCTGCGGGTCCTCCCTGAGGGAGAGACCCAAAAGACAACTAGCAATAAGCCACAATGTCTTTTATCACCTAGTCTCTGATATTGCACACCATCACTCCTGCTCTATTCTTTTTAATAGAAGCAAGAGGCAAAGTGCAGCCCACATGCAAGGGTAAGGGAATTAGGCACCACCTTGAAGAGAGGAGAGTCAAAGAATTCACTGACATAGTTTAAAACCATCACAATATGTCACAAGCTCTTTGTGCTGTAAGGCATAAATATAATGTTAGATGTGATTTCTGCTGTCCAGAGTATAATCTTGTAAAGCAATTAAGTCACATGCAAGGCAGTTCACAGCCAAGACTGATCAGAACTAGTTTCAGTGAATGGAGATGGAAATAGTCTTATCCAAGTGGTCAGAAGTCTTTGTGGAGGGAACAGGGCCAGATGAGGATTCTGGCATATAAGCAGGATGATGAAGATATTCCAGGCAGGGAACAACATCAATGAAGGCCTGAGATCATAGAAATTATGCATTTGAAGCATATTTTATTTGCCTTTATTACTGAAGACACCAGAAGAATAGTTGGTTATGGAGATTTTCCCCAGATAGATTGAAATTCCCATGTTATCTGCAGAGCCTTTGTGTTCCCTTATGGCCAAGACAGTGTAATTTTCATTTCAGTGTCTCAGGACCTAATGCTATATACCTGGCACAGAGTAAGTTGTCCATAATAGTTTACTAATAAAATATGTGTTGAAAAACAGAAGGAGCAAGTGAGTAAATGAATGACTGGGTGAATAAATGAACCCTCTACTACTGAACTTGCAGTCCAGAGTACTTGTCTGGGTGGAAGGAAACATGTGGCATGCAGAGCACTGTGATTTCTTGGTCTACTCAAAGACTAAATCATAGCTAGAATGAATGCCAGCCTCTACTATCTCAGGGGCTAGAGCCAGTCCATTTAGTCTTCCAAACTTCCCAACATAGAGGGTCCAAAAGCCAACCAATTTTTACCCTTCTGTCTCCAGATAAACAGACAAGCAGACATATGAGCTGCCTCTCCTTTCCCCCACAACTCATCTTTAATGTTCATCTTCCAGTCATCTTCCCAGGTTTTCCTGTCTCTCAACAAATACTCCATGAATGGCTGTATCTCACCAACTCTGATTATGCGTCTGACAATCCAACCATGAGCAAAGTCATATGAACACGTACGTGTATATCTCACCAATTCAATACTTGTAGAGGCGTTGCTATTAAAGAACACTTCATATTTCCTTATAAAATATTTAAAAGTCCTGTGCTGAGCTTCCTGACTGCCTCCACTGTCTTCTTCAATATTCTGCATTCCAGAAGAGCCCCAGGAAATCCTGTTTAACTGATTAATCTCCACTCTCAGCATAATTAAAAATAAGACACAGCCCCCACCTGAGCAGCTCTCAATTGAATAGGAATTCACACACACACACACACACACACACACACACACACACGCACTGATGTCACAATGTTAGGTGGGCCTTCAGAAAAATATCAGTACCTTTTCTCTTTCAGTTCACAAGAAGGGACTGAACATCAAATGAATCTGGGTTGATATGCAGTTCTGAAATGGCAGGTGGTAATGAGCTTGCTAAATATTATGTACCATCCCTAGCTAGCCATCATATCTGGCTACCTGGAGGATATCTTCTATCTCACCTTGGAAATCCCCAATGTCTCTTCTCCAAATAAAGATTGCCAAGCTGGTAAACTGAAAAATCTCTCCAAATGACCTTCGGGTGTCTAGGCTAATAAAGGAATTGAATATGAAATATTTATGTCCCTCAATGAATGTGAACTTTTGACTGTGTCAAAGCCCTCACCAGTCTTTTCCACATGGTCCCTGCTTTCAGTTTTATTGTTACTGTTGTTGATATTATTCAGCCAGAATATAAACTGCCCTCTGAAAGCACTTGTTACTCCCCCCCAGAAAGGCATTTATGTGCTTCTTATGGCCTTGAAGATGATTAAAGGATGATTTCTATTCCCCTTTAGTCATTTGTCATTTTGCTTTGGATCATAAAAGTGCAGGGTAAGTTTCCAGGGAGATTTAATCAAGTGAATGGAGTGGAATTTTACAAGACATGTCTCCAAAGGTAAGGGGGTAGAAAAAAGATGAGACTGAGTTATACAGATTGGAGTTCCCACCACTCCCTGGGTATGTGATCTTAATCAAGCCCCTTTATCTCTGTACCTTGGTTACCTCATCTGTCGAATGTTATAATTAATGAGCTGATATTCATAAACACACATAGCACATGCTCCACAAATGATATTTTCCTTTCCTCCTCATTTCTAGAGAAGGGCTCAGAGTACTGTCATTGCAGGAGTGATTGTGTTCCAGGTGGGGAAGGTTTGGTACCTGTGGAAACATAGTCAACCACACTAGGAAGGCCATGGGGAGGACCACAAAGGCTGATGACAGTAGATCTTTCCAAATCTCTTTGGGGGACAGTGGTCAATGTGCATTGCAAGGCAGTTTATATCCAGATGGGATACAGTGTCCTCTCCTGTCTCTTGGAATTGTTCATTCCCTAAAGTCCCAAAATCCTGGAGCCATTGCAATATGAGAATGGCCAACCTAGATCAAACCCTGGCCAGTCTCACTCTGGTCCATTGCTCTGAAACCAATGAGAGGCTTAAGGGACCATCTCTGAAAGGAGATGTGCATTGTTGTTGGTTATAATGGTGCAAGCTAGGAGGAAACTATCATTGTTGAGTAGCCATTCTTTGGGAGGGACTGGGGAATGGCAAGATGAATGAGACACATCTGTCATGATGTGAGAGGGGCTGTCCCAGTACTGCATATGTTGTGCTATGAATATGTACAGAGGGAAGGAGTCCTTCTACCAGGAATTCAGGGGAGGGCAGGCCTACGAACAGTGTGACTTGGGGTTAGGCCTTGAGGAATGTGCAAGAGTTTACTAGATAGAGAAGCTGCCTGGACTGAGGGGAGAGGATGAGTGAGAACTCAAAGGTACAAGGTGTGGGTGGGGGAGAGGTAAGTCTGGAAAGATGATTTGGGCCTCCCCTACAATGCCAAGGTTACCCCTGAAGAGTTCTCAAGCAGGGCATGACACAATCAGATCAGTTTGTTTGTCCTGAAGGCCCACTTTTCCTCATATTTCTGAATTTGATTAAAAAGTTTATGCTCGGGGCTTCCCTGGTGGCGCAGTGGTTGGGAGTCCGCCTGCCAATGCAGGGGACACAGATTTGTGCCCCGGTCTGGGAAGATCCCACATGCCGCGGAGCGGCTGGGTCCATGAGCCATGGCCGCTGAGCCTGGGCGTACGGAGCCTGTGCTCTGCAATGGGAGAGGCCACAACAGTGAGAGGCCCATGTACCGCAAAAAACAAACAAACAAAAAAAAAGTTTATGCTCTTAGGAGAATTTCCATGAAATATTCATATTATTCTTTAGATTTTATAATGTATTTTCCTATACAGTATATTTTTATTTAATGAGTGTAATTTAATATTTATTATTTATATATAATAATGCAATTAAATAATATGTTATTTAATGAATAATAATGGAATACAATGATATATCAGTTAGTACCCTTTGAGTGGAAATGCGTGTATGTGAATATATGTGTGTGTATCAGGTCATAGTGTAAAACAGTTGGCTTAAATTGAAAAAAAATGTTTAATAAGATGACCTAGAATTTAAAGTAAAACTTTGTGCTTCAAGTCAAATTCTCTTGCTCCCAGTAGATACATGCCCAGTATAGGGGAGAATTAGGTGTCCTATGGGCCCTTAACCAATATTAATTGCTAGTCATGGAATGAGTGATGGAAATCACCGAGGGACTAAGGCATTCCTAGGAATTAATGTCCTGATGAGAAGGACTGATATCCTAGCAAACAGGTGAGGGTTTTTAGCACCAGCTCAGCTGCATCTCTGGGGAATGTCTAAATCAGAAGTCATCATTACCCTCTCAAGAACTGCAAATGAAGATTCATAAGCCCATAAATTTCCTTTTCTATGGGCCCTGGACTTCCATGGACTCAGTTAAAAGGCAAGTTCAAGAATAAATGCTCTATTTAGTAAACCCAGAGGTCAGAGGCAAAACACTTATTTTATAATTCTCTTAGAACCATCCAGTTTAGAGCCCACCAACAGAAATATCTCTCAGGAAATTATCTTTGAAGGAACCTCAGTTTGCTCATTTGGAATTGAACTATGTGATCTTTAAGTCTTCATTCAATTTAACTTTCTATAAGCTGAGGTGAAATTTTAACTAACAGAACCCATTAGTGAATCTTGACAAGAGAACACAGTGATCTTGGAGCCACAACTTTGATTCATTAACTCATTAGATTATATTTTAAACAAAAGTGTATTGTACTCCCACTATGTTTTGATACCAGCTAAAACGAGAGGATGGAGAGAACAAGACAGACACATTGAGCACAAGCATATTGTTCATAAAGTAAAGGCGGGATGCTGCAGGAGTACAATGGGAGTGCACACAGTGTGAGCCATCTTGCTGGTCTGAGGGTTCATGCAAGACCCTTTTAAGGAAGTAACACTTAAATTCAGACCTACTGGAAGGATTATTAGGAACCAGTTTGGTAAAATATCAGAGTGGAGGGATGTTCCAGGTAGAAGGGTACCATATTTGAAAGCCACAAGAAAGAGAGAGTGAGAGAGAAAAGCAGGGAAGGAGAGAGAAACAGAGAGACAGAGACAGAGAGACTGAGATTGAGATTACAGAAGGAATAAAAATGAGAGGGACTGCAGTAAGAGGTGAAGCCGGAGAGGAAGTCACTGGGCAAGTAAAACTTAAAAGCTGTGTCACAAAAGTTGGAATTTATCCCAAGAGCAATGAAGAGCCATGTGAAACAACTTAAACAGTGTTTTGACAGAGCTAGTGGCTGGTACATAGGAGTCAAACAGAACTGACAGACTTAAGGTCTGTTTTTAGTCTACGATGGAAGAAGCAGTAAGGGAAATTTAAGAGATCCTCACCAATAACCCTAATTAAACTATCTCGACTAGACGACAAATAGCGGGCCACTGGAAGAATTATGAGGCCAAAACTATTGGTCTTTCAAGGAGCACCCTACTAGACTTTTTCTTCCCCACCTTAACTCTTGCTTCCCAACATGGCTGTATAACAACTACTCCAAAATCAGAGGTTTCAATAATAATTACTAACCTCATTAAACCAATTATGGGTTATGGAGAGAGCTGGCTGATGTAGGCAGGGCTCATCTGGGTGGTTCCACCTCAAACTGTGGATGCAGAGATCTTGGCTTCTCGCTGAGGCTTGGACTCAGATCTGCTCCATGTGTGTTAAACTCATTCTAGGGCTCGGTCTGAATGGGCAACTGAATGGCTATGGAGAAGCCCCTCCCCAGGCCAGGACAGAAGCTCAAAAGAGCAAGTAGAAGCACAGGAGGCCTCACAAAGCCTAGGGTCAGCCCTGACACACTATCACTTCCTCCTCTGCTATGGCTAGTCCCACCCCTTTTTTGTGATAAAATATACATAACATAAAATTTAAAGTGCATAGTACTGTGACTGGTTTATCTCACCATAATATCTTCAAGGTTCATCCACGTTGTGGCATGTGTCAGAATCCTTTCCTTTATAAGGCTGAATAATATTCCATTGTACGTTTCTACCATATTTTGTTTATCCATTCATCCACTGATAAACACTTTGGTTGGTTCTACCTTTTGGCAATCACGAATAATGCTGCTACGAAATATAGGTGCACAAATATCTGAGTCCCTGTTTTCAGTTTGGGGGTATATATCCAAAAGAAGAATTGCTGGAACATAGGGTAATTCTGTTTAATTTTTTGAGGAATTGCCATGCCATTTTCCAAAGGGGCCACACCAGTTTACATTTCTACCAGCACTAAATAAGAGTTCCAATTTCTCCATATCCTCACCAACATTTATTATTTTCTATTTTTTTTAACAATAATGATCCTAACGGGTATCTTATTGTGGATTAGATTTGCATTTCCCTAATGATTAGTGATCATGAGCATCTTTTCAGGTGCTTACTGGCCATTTGTACACCGTTTTTGAAAAAATGTTCAAGTCCTTTGCTCACTTTTTAATAGGGATGTTTGCTTTTTTGTTGTTGTTTTGGGTTGCAGGAGTTGTTTAAATATTCTGGATATTAATCCCTTATCAGATATCTGATTTGAAAATATTTTCTCCCATTCCATGGGCTGCCTTTTCACTCTGTTGACAGTATCCTTTTACACACAAAATTTTTAAATCTTGGTGAAGTTAATTGACCTATTTTTGTTGCTTGCGCTTTTAGTGTCATATCTAAGAAATCACAGCCCAATCCAGCATCATGAAGCTTTTCCCCTGACCTCATCCTTTTAAGGGAAGAACTACTATGTTACATGGCAAAGAGTATGGATACAAGGAGCAGAGAGGTGTGGTGCAAAAAAATCAACCTACTTTTGTTCTTAGGTGATAGTGACTAAGACTTGGCTAAAAGAACTACAGCTCCTAGTGATACTTTCATTTCAAGCAGGAGCAAAAAATCTTAAACCAAGGAAAGGAAGACACATATTTACATTTTGGTCAGCTCTGAGCATGGGACAGAAAACTTATTCCCTGAGGAAACAAATCAGAAAACTGGCTCAGTGCTCAAGTTGCCACCATTTCTGGTATTTCAACCCTTAGCATCAAACTCCTCTGTTAGTAGAAGTTACCAAGATTTCACTACAAACAGGATATGGTAGAGGGGTAACTCATTAACCAAACAGACCCAATGAGTGAAACGAACAAATACAATCCTTATAACCCTCCCTCATAGTTTGATCCCTTCATCAAGGCAGTAGAACACCCTCCCTTGTGTAACGGCAGGGACTACTTTTCCTTCTTGTCCAGCTTTTCCAAGTCGGATTTACATTGAGTAATTTGTTTCATAAAACAAAAGAAGACATTTTCTTGGAGTCTTCTCCAGGTCTTGTCAAATCTTGTTTACACTGTGTAATAAAACAAGACTTTTGTGGGGGGGGTTTTCTGTCTTCTAAACGTAAAATCACAACACTGAATATGGTCTCTCAAGCTATACTCCCTTACTACAGATTATGATTTTATTTTTTCACTATCACCCTAAGGTACCCACACATACACAAACACACATATACACACACACTCACTGGTTCAGAAAGCAAAGGGTAGTTCTATTTTCAGTTTTTTAAGGAACCTCCATACTGTTCTCCATAGTGGCCGTATCAATTTACATTCCCACCAACAGTGCACACCCGCTCCAGCATTTACTGTTTCTAGATTTTTTGATGATGGCCATTCTGACCGGTGTGAGATGATACCTCATAAAAACTAAAAACAGAACTACCATACGACCCAGCAATCACACTATTGGGCATATACCCTGAGAAAACCATAATTGAAAAAGTCATGTACCAAAATGTTCATTGCAGCTCTGTTTACAATAGCCAGGACATGGAAGCAACCTAAGTGTCCATCATCGGATGAATGGATAAAGATGTGGCACATATATACAATGGAATATTACTCAGCCATAAAAAGAAACAAAATTGAGATATTTGTAGTGAGGTGGATGGACCCAGAGTCTGTCATACAGAGTGAAGTAAGTCAGAAAGAGAAAAACAAATACCGTATGCTAACACATATATATGGAATCTAAGAAAAAAAAAAAAGGCCATGAAGAACCTAGGGGTAAGACGGGAATAAAGACACAGACCTACTAGAGAATGGGCTTGAGGATATGGGGAGGGGGAAGGGTAACCTGTGACAAAGTGAGAGAGTGGCACGGACATATAGACACTACCAAACGTAAAATAGATAGCTAGTGGGAAGCAGCCGCATAGCACAGGGAGATCAGCTCGGTGCTTTGTGACCACCTAGAGGGGTGGGATAGGGAGGGTGGGAGGGAGGGAGACGCAAGCGGGAAGAGATATGGGAACATATGTATATGTATAACTGATTCACTTTGTTATAAAGCAGGAACTAACACACCATTGTAAAGCAATTATACTCCAATAAAGATGTTAAAAAAAAAAAAGAAAAAGAAAGCAAACGGACTGGGTTTGTTGCTGTTGCCTGTTTGTATTTTGGGTTTTTTTTGTCGTACAGAGTGCAAAGATTGAGGCAAATCAAGGTTTGTGTGTGTGATGGACAGAGAGGCAAGGGATTAGAGAAGAGTAATGAACAAAGCTGGCTGTGTGAGGGCACTAGGGATCTGAACGGGACGGAGGTGTAGGTAAGGGCGAGTTTATTGCTGACACAAGCTAAGGGAGCAGGTGGGTGGAAGGGACACAGCTGGGAAGACTGGGTTCCATCTACCACTCAGTTATGAACCTTAGTAAGCTCATTTCAGTCCACCTATTGATGCCCACAGTGGACACACAAATGTATGCAAAAAAGCTGAATGGTCTCTCCTATGGCCTTTATGATAAAAGTTCCAAAGAGGCTTAGGGGTAATGTAGAGGCAAAAAAATATGCATGACTGAGGTTAGAGGAAAAGCTTTCTATGCCTAATTTGTTGCAGAAATTATTCAAGAATAAGTCAACTTATTGAAAATAAGTTGAAATATGGCCATTGAGACCTTGCCAAGGTTAGTATGAACCATGAGGATCTGCTGAGCAAATTCTGGCTACGTAATCAAAAACTGCTTGGTTGAAGCTTTAACTTAAGCACCAAGTTTTCTCACCCCCAGTTTTAATAAGGGAGCAGTGTAGGGGGCAGGCTGAGGTGACCACGGTGCAGGTATTTGTGCTGAGCTGGATAAAGTTGCTCCTGGTCTGTCTGTCAGAGAAGCATTTTTCTCATTCCCTCCACTTCCTCTCTCCCCCAAGACCTGGATATTCACCTCAGATCCTACACAAAAATGACAGAGAGACACTAGTTTTGCTGAGGTTTTACCAGAGAGCTAGAATAGTCTCTTTTTCATTCAATTTGCCCAATTCTCGGCTAGGTACAGGGACATAGATAAGGGATAAACAAAGCCTGGAAAGCGGGAACAAGGAGGAGCGGGAGCATCTCGGTCTCACACGGGGCATGAATTAATTGGTGCCACCGGAAGAAAACCCTGTATGATAACTCAGTGAATATTCTAGCAAGGGCATGTTTCACATCATCTCTGAATTTATAGTTATGCTCACTACACTCCAATGGAAATCCCTCCCCAGACTTTACTCTCTAATGGCCATGTAATAAAAGGTAATATATATTCTTATGCTAAGCAATAAATAGGGAGCACTCAGCAGCACTGTCTTCCTGAGGAAATCTCAGGTCTTTGGGGATGCATATTCGTCCACACAAAAAGGAGACACAAATCAACATTGGCCGAGCAGGCACGGAATGAATGATGGCCTCAGCTCCTAATGAAATGCATTAGAAAGACTGATTGGTGTTAAGTTAGCTGCCAGTGTTAGCTGGGGTACCCCAGGCTGTAATGAAACTGCCAGGGGTAATTTACAGAGATACAGGGTTTAGGGTGTAACTTATGTCCAGCAGGCTGGTGTTACAGACAGATACACACTTGAACCTCCACAATGAATGGAGCAACAGACACCCAGTTCTATGTGGCTCCTTTCCCACTGGATGGGATGGCATGCTTTCCCAAGCATTTACACCAGGCTGAATAAGGGCAGGTTCCCAACCGGAAGGAAAATGGGCCAAGGTTACATATAGTGTGAAAATACTGACTTTAGGTAGGACAACAGAAGGCGTCAAAATAATTGCTGCTGAAGCCAAGCCAAACACATGCATCCACATACAAAAACAATGCCCTTGTCTAAGCCAGGAGACAAGATACATGCTTATTTTCAATGTTTGGGAATCCTCTTTTAACCATGGCTCCTTGCATGAGAGCCAGAAAGGAGGAAGAAAGAAGGAAAACCAACACTGATTCTGGTAATTCAGTCATGTGCTCAGGCTCTGGGGACAAAGAGCAAGGGACAAGGGTGGAAGGGTGGATTTGAATGGGGAAGCAGCATGTTGCCACCTTCTTCAACCCAGGTCTCTGCTCTATATTATCTGGATTTAAGGTGAATGTGGAAAAAAGGATGGAAGCAAGCTGAAAAATAGGACTTCTCAAGAACCTTCACTAGGAACATGATTATACAAACTGTAGCATGTCCAAGAGGCTGGAAATGTCATCCAATCAGAGAGTCTCTTTAATTTCCTGCCTGACTGGATCCAACAGAAGGAAAAGGGGAAATGGTGCATGAGCTTTGTGATACAGACGTTATTCCTCAAAAGCCACCTCTCTCTTATCTGTTGCCTCCAATTCTACAAAAGTAGCTATAAAATGATGTGGAGGGGCCTGGGCATCTGGGGAGGCATGTCAGTGGGCAGAGCAAGAGCAACTGCTGGGGACAAAGAAGCTCATGACTCCAGAGAGAAGGAAGAGGGCCAGGGAGAGAGTGAGGGCTGGACCCAGCAGAGTTCAATGCTACGTGTTCCTATCAGGGCTCCCTCAAATACGGACTCTGAGATGAGGACTTGGGGTGCTAGCTTACTTGGGAGGTGATAACAGGAGACATAAATGAGGAAGTGGGGAAAATAAAACAGGAAATAAAGTCAAAAAAACTGAAAAATTGTACTGAATACATTTCAGAAGTAACCCACTAAGGGGCAAAGAGATCAGGGCATCAACCCACCAACTCTTATTCTCCACTGGTTGAGAGTTGTTCCCACAAGGCATTTCCATGCTCTTGCTTATGCTGGACGAAGCTCTCAAATGCCATAGAAGCCAGCAGACAAGAGGAGTCAAAGGAGCCTGGAGGGGGCAAGCTATCAGCAAGCCAGGAACTTCCCACCAGAGCTGCAGGTGCCCTCTGGTAGGCCAAGAGGTTACAGACCAAACAAATTATGACTTGAGTCATCCTGGCTTAGTCATCTGAGAAAGCTGGATCTGGTGAGCAGGATCAAGAATAGACTTCAAGAGGGAATTCCCTGATGGCACAGTGGTTAAGACCACACACTCCCAATGCAGGGGGCCCAGGGTCTGAGCCCTGGTCAGGGAACTAGATCCCACATGCATGCCGCAACTAAGAGTTCGCATGCCACAACTAAGGAGCCCGCCTGTCACAACTAAAACCCAGTGCAAATAAATAAATAAAAAGAATAGCCTGCAAGAGGTAGAGGCTTCTGAGTGACACCTCAGGTGAGGTGAGAACTGGAACCAGTCAGACAGATGCTGGATTAAAAATCAAGAGTCTTTATTAACATGACTTGACTTTTCCACTAACTCTTGCCCAGGAAGATGAAACTGTTTTTCTGAAATGTGGTAAGTTGAGAAACAGCCTACTGTATTAGTTTCCTAGGGCTGCTGTAACCTATTATCATAAACTGAGTGGCTTTAAAAAACAGAAGTATATTCTCCCATGGTTTCAGAGGCTGTAAGTCCAAAATTAAGGTGTCGGCAGGGCCATGCTCTCCTCAAAGCTCCAGAAAATCTGTTCAATGCAGTTCTCTTAACTTCTGGTGGCTCTGGGCAATCCTTGGCATTTCTTGGCTTGTAGACACATCACTCCAACCTCTGCCTCCATCATCTCAATGTGTTCTGTTTTCCCCTCCCTGTATGTTTCTGTCTTTGTTTCTCTCCTTATAAGGATACCAGTCATTGGATTAGGGCCCACCCTAGCCCAGTATGACCTCATCTTAACTAATTATGTCTGCCAAGACCCTAATTCCCAATAAAGTCACATGCTGAGGTTCCAAGTGGCCATGAAGTTTGGAGGAGATACTATTCAACCTAGTACATGCTCCCAAAAGATATCCATGTTGTATCTCTGGAACCTGGGAATATTACCTTATACAGCAAAAGAATGGACATTATGTTAGATGGCAAAAGATATGATTAAATTAAGGATTTTGAGAGAAGGCATTTATCCTGGATCATCTGGGTCTGGACCCTAATTGCAATCACATGCATCCTTATAAGAGAGAGGCAAAGAGACACACTCATTCATGAAGGAGAAGCTGACATGATGATGGAGCAGAGGGAGGTACAGCTACAAGCTAAGGAATGCCGACAGCCACCAGACACTGAAAGAGGCTAGAAGGATTCTCCCTTATGGCCTCTGTAAGGAGTGTGACCCTGTCAGCTCCTAGGTTTCAGACTTCTGGCCTCCAGAACTGTGAGAGAATAAATCTGTTGTTTTACGTTTGTGGTAGTTTGTTCTACAGCCTCAGGAAACCAATATAAGGGACTTACTGAAAACCCATTAATCTGACACTATAGTATGCAATTTATCCTTATTTGAGTGAAAAACCCCTTCTTGGTGCAACAAATAGTATCAAACAACTGTCTCCTCAAGATTTACTTGGCAACTATCACCTAGCTCTGGCCACGGATCCTGAACTATTCTGTCAACTCTTTGCCCAACCCAATAAAACCCCTGAATCAAATGACTCGCATTAAACCAGACCCCAATATCCTCAAACATATCGTCCTTTGCCTTCTCTCCTCCAATAAATCTGCTGAGACTCTATCAACGTAATGATCTCCCTTACTGCAATATTTTCAGGAAGCCAGCTTTCAATGCTGGTGACTGGTTCTTGGGCATGCTAACCATTTTAGACTAATAGGTCAGCTAGTACCGTGGGATATAGCCTGTGTAGTTGACAAGGGGAAAACAGAGCTTTGGGGCTCTCACCAAGAGACTCTATCTCTGTAGATATTGAGAACTTTTATCTTAGTCTCTGGAACAGTGATCACCAAACGTTGTGACAGTACATCTTCACTGGTAAATGATTTTCTTACATCACAAATATTTAATATATATATTTATGTTTATTTTTGTATACAGTATTTACATGTTCCATCGCTTTGCATACATTAAAAAGCACACAGGCTCGTGCCCCGTTCTGGGAAGATCTCACATGCCGTGGAGTGGCTAGGCCCATGAGCCATGGCTGCTGAGCCTGCACGTCCGGAGCCTGTGCTCCACAACGCGAGAGGCCACAACAGTGAGAGGCCCGCGTACCGCAAAAAAAAAAAAAAAAAAAAAAGCACAGACAAAAATATAAAATGTAAAGATCTGAAATAGAAATGAAATGAAAACTGCTTTAAAATCATTTTAAATTTACTTACTAATATAACCAAAATCTTCAGTTATATATATCACTAAAAATAATATGACTAATACTTCTGTGAGAGCACTGCAATCAGAAAAATTATAAAAGATTTTGAAATGTCTAGCAAAAGATTACTAGGTATCCTTTCAGTGGAATGCTGAGCATTGTCTAGCAAACCCTTCAGGGTTATCTGATTCTATAGAGCTTTGCACCTTGCTGTCTTGGACGAGGCTGTTCTACAACTCTGTAAATTGTAAGGAAATGATGATAAGGCAAATTATTTTTTATCCATAGAAATGCAAATGAATTTTGTCTCGTAGAGGTACAACTGATTTCTGCCCCATAGAAAAATAGTTTGCTGCCTTACAGGATATTAATCAGATTTGTAAATATTAGCAAATTCATTTTAACATCCTCGATTGCCTGTACATATGTCTACTCTTCAGATTTCCCTTTGAATTCTTTAATCATCTAATGGGTTCTCTCATTCATTAATAAACCAGAAAAAATCTTTGACACACGTTCATTTTATATATGTATGACAGCATGTTTTTGTATTTTTTGAAAATTATCCTTTAACAAATGAAAACAAATATGTCTTTTATTTTTTTTTGCTGTAAAGCTGAATCTTTTTTTTTTAACATCTTTATTAGAGTATAATTGCTTTACAATGGTGTGTTGGTTTCTGCTTTATGACAAAGTGAATCAGTTATACATATACATATGTCCCCATATCTCTTCCCTCTTGAGTCTCCCTCTCTCCCACCCTCCTTATCCCACCCCTCTAGGTGGTCACAAACCACCAAGCTGATCTCCCTGTGCTATGCGGCTGCTTCCCACTAGCTTTTTACGTTTGGTAGTGTCTGTATGTCCATGCCACTCTCTCACTTTGTCACAGCTTACCCTTCCCCCTCCCCACATCCTCAAGTGCATTCTCTAGTAGGTCTGCGTCTTTATTCCTGTCTTGCCCCTAGGTTCTTCATGACCTTTTTTTTTCTTTTTTTTAGATTCCATATATATGTGTTAGCATACGGTATTTGTTTTTCTCTTTCTGACTTACTTCACTCTGTGTGACAGTCTCTAGGTCCATCCACCTCACCACAAATAACTCAGTTTCGTTCCTTTTTATGGCTGAGTAATATTCCACTGTATATATGTGCCACATCTTCTTTATCCATTCATCTGTTGATGGACACTTAGGTTGCTTCCATGTCCTGGCTATTGTAAACAGAGCTGCAATGAACATTTTGGTACATGACTTTTTTTTTTCTTTTAATTAATTAATTTATTTATTTTTGGCTGTGTCGGGTCTTCATTTCTGTGCAAGGGCTTTCTCTAGTTGCGGCAAGCGGGGGCCACTCTTCATCGCGGTGCGTGGGCCTCTCACTATCACGGCCTCTCTTGTTGCGGAGCACAGGCTCAGTAGTTGTGGCTCATGGGACTAGTTGCTCCGCGGCACGTGGGATCTTTCCAGACCAGGGCTCAAACCCATGTCCCCTGCATTGGCAGGCAGATTCTCAACCACTGCGCCACCAGGGAAGCCCTGTACACGACTCTTTTTGAATTATGGTTTTCTCAGGGTATATGCCCAGTAGTGGGATTGCTGGGTCATATGGTAGTTGTATTTTCAGTTTTTTAAGGAATCTCCATACTGTTCTCCATAGTGGCTGTATCAATTTACATTCCCACCAATAGTGCAAGAGGGTTCCCTTTTCTCCACACCCTCTCCAGCATTTATTGTTTGTAGATTTACAGATTCAATGCAATCCCTATCAAACTACCATTGGCATTTTTCACAGAACTAGAACAAAAAATTTCACAATTTGTATGGAAACACAAAAGACCCCGAATAGCCAAAGCAATCTTGAGAAAGAAAAACAGAGCTGGAGGAATCAGGCTCCCTGACTTCAGACTATACTACAAAGCTACAAGACAGTATGGTAATCAAGACAGTATGGTACTGGCACAAAAACAGAAATATAGATCAATGGAACAGGACAGACAGCCCGAGATAAACCCATGCACATATGGTCACCTTATCTTTGATAAAGGAGGCAAGAATATACAGTGGAGAAAGGACATCCTCTTCAATAAGTGGTGCTGGGAAAACTGGACAGCTACATGTAAAAGAGTGAAATTAGAACACTCCCTAACACCATACACAAAAATAAACTCAAAATGGATTAAAGACGTAAATATAAGGCCAGACACCATCAAACTCTTAGAGGAAAACATAGGCAGAACACTCTATGACATAAATCACAGAAGATCCTTTTTGACCCACCTCCTAGAGAAATGGAAATAAAAACAAAAATGAACAAATGGGACCTAATGAAACTTAAAAACTTTTGCACAGCAAAGGAAACCATAAACAAGATGAAAAGACAACCCTCAGAATGGGAGAAAGCATTTGTAAATGAAGCAACTGACAAAGGATTAATCTCCAAAACATACAAGCAACTTATGCAGCTCAGTAGCAAAAAAACAAACAACCCAATCCAAAAATGGGGAGAAGACCTCAACAGACATTTCTCCAAAGAAGATATACAGATTACCAACAAACACATGAAAGAATGCTCAATATCATTAATCATTAGAGAAATGCAAATCAAAACTACAATGAGATATCATCTCACACTGGTCAAATATGTGTCTTTTAAAAAATCTTGCTTTAATCCTTTGTGATACAACAGTTGAAGTGTCTGGTTCTAAGTTCAGTTAATTTCGATACTTGGTTTTAATGGATGCTATAGCCCAAACCTCAGAGTGATCAGAAAAATCGTGGGATTGCCCTGGATTTCATTCAAGGGTTAGGAAGAACAAGACCCAGACAGCAGATATGAAAGTGGAGGGAAATAAAGTTATCTTTTCTTGTACTCCAGGGAGGTCCACTCTTTCAAGGTAATGGCTGTGAGTTCAGAATAAGAACAGAAAAGGTCCAACAATGAGGCTCCCAGAGCTGCAACATCTCAGTGTGGGCAGGAAAAGAGAGGCATAAGAGACTGAGAAAGAACAGTGAGAAGGAGGAATACCATGAGCTGATGGTCTCGTGGAAGCAGCTGCCTTTTCCTTTTAAATGTTACCCTGTTTTTCCTGTATCCTCACACACCTCCCCACCCATACACACACTTAGTACAATCCTAGGACAGCTGGTAGGCTACTGACAGAAAACTTGTGAACTGAACTGACAGAACAGTCCTGCAAATAGTTTCCACCCAACTGTCTCAGCATTAAAGATTGTAGGACTCTGTACAACAAAGAGGTCTTTGTTGTATAGATACATGAATGATAAGATCATGGAACTGGGTTCACGGTGCCAATATAGAGCCAGAGCTGACGAGATACTAGCTGCATCTGATGAATGCTTTCTGCTTTTTATAACACTTTCACTCTATATCATGTAAACAGTGAGCATAGTACATCACGCCCAGAGGAAGGGAGAACAGGTGTGTTCTCTCCATTGGAGAGATGACGGGGGTGGGGTTAAAAAAGAAGATGAGAAACTTGCTAACTATTACTAGAGCTAGGACAAGACACCAGGACTCCGGTGTCTCACAGATTTTTTTTGAACATTTTTCTCTCTCCCTGAGATGCCTTTTAATATTTTCCCAGCCCTTTAAGTTTACAGACTGTGGTCACTGACTTTATTTGAAGGTTTTCCATCCCCTTCAGCGCATCAACTCCTAGTTATACCACAAAATCCAGCCCTTTGTCCACACATCTTAAATCTTTACTAAACCCCTTAAACTATAAACAATCTTAGACTATCTGGGATTCCTTCAGCTCATTTAAACAAAATGGAAATAATGCTATTTCTCATTACATAGGAATGTTGAGACAATTAAGATATGGTGAGGGCCCAACACATAGAAGACTTTCCATGAGTGACTATTAATTAATGGACACTATCATAAAGAGTTCAGTGGACAGTGGGGTGGGGAAAAGGCACTGTGAGGACTTCAGCTCTAACCTTGGGGATATTCTTGTTAGCACTGCAGACTTGCTTCCCTCCTGTCATCTAAATGGCAAATCTTGGCCTGCCCAAGATCAGTAGGAACACACAATGCTTCTGCTCCGTAATTGCAACATAAAAACAAGGCTCAGGTGGCTTCTCGGCCAAGCCATTCCAAATGTCTCTGCCCCTTACTTAATCGCAGTGATAAATACCATGTAAAGAGCTGAGGCTAAATGCCAAATGCATAAACCAGCTGGATAGCAGCAAAAACACAAGCTATTAGGCCCTTCTTTCTGATGCCTGGGGGAGCTTACCTGCTCCTCTTTTTCAACAGGCACCACAGTTGGAGCACTGTTCGATGTGTTTCGTAAGTCAGCATAGCAACAGCAGGGATATATATATTTGAAGTATTCTGTATCCAAACATCTCTCTAAGTGCTTTTAATACCAGCTTATAGCACACCGACCAGCAGGAGTTGGTATTTAATAACAGAGCTAACAAGAGGTTCAGTGTCCCAGAAAATTCCACCTGTTTCCACACTGCTGACCAGATGGCAAAGCATTTTCATGAGATTCTCTCCAAGACCTCCTGAGCACCTGTGAAAATTGGGTATTACAGTCGCACCCTAGACACTGGGGAACTGAGACCAAGGTTGAGCAGCCAACAGTGGCAATGCGGGTAGCCAATAACGAGGCAGAGCCTGTCTCCTGACCCCCACTTGCACAAACTTGACACCGTAGTGTGGCTGTCTTTGTCTTCTATACAACTTCCTGTCTCCCTGATGCAATCACGCACATCCTGGGGACTGTGGAAGACTGTGCTAAGGTTCCTGCCATGGGAACTCAGCCACCACCCAGTATAGCGATTTTCTTTCTTTTCTTTTTTAGATCATTATCTGTAAAATAAATTTTATTGAGAATCCTATTATGTAAGATAGATCCAAATGGGACTCAGCTTCCTTCATTATAAATATTGGGAGGAGTCATGTCTGGCCTCTCAGCAGCATCCTGGCTCCTCCCCACTGAATGGCCCCCTGCTTGGAGCACAGTTTGAAAACCACTGGTTTGAACCAATCCCCAGTTTATAACTGAGGAAACTGAGTCCTAGAAAGAGAAAAGGACTCAGCAAAAGTCAATTTTTTGAAAGTCTTCAGAGCACTTTTACTTTCATTCACACATGTAACTCTGTTTGTCCTGTGTCATCGTAACATTACATTATGAGGAAACAGTCTGCAATTTCCCCAGTCCCACACAAAGAGTAAGAACTGGAGGTGGGATTCTAACCCAGGGCTTCTGACTCCAGATCTGCACCTTCTCACCACTCCACAGCTGCATCCCAGGCCTCTCATGAGGAAGCAAAATTGTGCCTCATTAAAACAAAACTTCACAAAGACCCAGAACTGCTCTGTAAGTTCTGAAGCACCCAGACTCTTAAATATTTATTAAACAGGCATCATTTCACTGGTTCATATTCTAGATCACGTTCTCAGAGTTTTAACTCAGCACTGCAAACATTCCTTGTGGTTTCCCCTCCTCCTATGCCAGGCAGGTGAAATAATTATACTTCATGTAGTTAATCTGCACCTGCTATTGCTCAGCAAGTTTATCCTTTCCATGCAGCTTAGAGGAAATATGTTTTGGGGGAGGCAGGGTTGGGGGAGCAGATTAGGGGGGAGAAGAGAAGTATGAGTTTACAGTTAACCAGGGAGGTAGCAGTGCAGCAAGAGAACAAAGCAAGTGCAAACAAAGAAAAGGAGAGTAAGGGATGATGCATCCTAAGTGCCTCCTAGCCTGGCACTTTGCAGATGTGGTCCCTGTGCGACTTGCCAGGCACTGCATCTGAGCACCTGAGTCTTCTGTTGTCTTGGCTGCTGAAGAGCAAGCCATGTGTTGTGCAAGCTCTGCCATCCTTTGTCTATTCATCCCAGCACTCTGACGGGCTTCAATTTAAAGAGCAGTGACTTTTAAAAGAAATGTAAATCAATTCTCGCAGGTAGCAAGTCACCATCTATCCATCTCTCCAGCCATCCTTTACATCACTCACTCACCCATTCACCCCTTGCTTTCTATAAATATATACTGAGTGCATATAAAGATATGTACTATGCTAAGGGCTACAAATACAATAATGATTTCAGCTGAATATGAAAACTAATGCTTACTGGGTGCTTATCACAACACAACCACTGTACTGAGCATGGACTATTATAATTAATGCTCCAAATCCCCATGATAATATTATCACCATTTTACAGATTTAAAAACACAGAGGTATGTCACCCAAAGTCATGCAGCTAATAAGTGGCAGATCCTGCATTCACTCCCAGAGTTCAAGCAGTTAACCATCATGCTAGAGAGAGACTTCACGGTTTAATCCAAGAATAGTAATGGTGGACCCCTGTGATAACCTTTCTTCTCCTGTATTAGTTTTCCATATCTGTGTAACAAATTACCACAAAATTAGCAGCTTAAAACAATACACATTTTTAAAATTTTATGGAAAATTCCACAATGTGTGCACTAGTCACTTGATTACACTTCAGTCTCATGTCATGATTTTAATGAACTTTTTACTGCTCTGCCCATGTTCTCTTTTCTACTCATGAGCAAGAGTTCTGTGCAGGTTCTAGGAAGTCTGCACTCTTTCTTCAGTGCCAACTTTTCATTATATTATGCCTCTTGCCTCAAGTTTCAAGCTGTACCCACTCTATGCCTTATTCCACAACCTACAGAGCTTAACACTTTGGGACAGATCTTGCTGCAATAATATGTGGTGTATACATGTGTGTGTGTGTGTTTGTGTGTGTTCAGTGATGACAAAAATAAAAGCTATACATTGATCAAGATTTGGCAGCACATCTGTCAAGTAATAACTCAGTACATGCATTAGTTAGCTATTGGTGAGTAACAAGCCTTTCCAAAACAACAGGCTACTTAGCCTATGATTCCATGGGTTAAAAGAAAATTAAGTTGTGCTCAGGTGGGCAGTTGTTCTGATCTTCACTGATCTCCGCTGGGTTTACTCATGGATCTGTAACTAGTTCATGGATCAGCAAGTAACTGATCTAGGTTGGATTAAACTGGAATGACTCATCATTCTCTCTTCTATTCTTCAGGTAGCTGTCCCTGCTACTCTTTCACTTGGAGACATTGCTACTTCCCCATTAAAAAATTCATAGGAGGGATTTCCCTGGTGGCACAGTGGTTAAGCATCCACCTGCCAATGCAGGGGACACAGGTTCGAGCCCTGGTCTGGGAAGATCCCACATGCTGCGGAGCAACTAAGCCTGTGCGCCGCAACTACTGAAGCCCATGCGCCTAGAGCCCATGCTCCACAACAAGAGAAGCCACCACAATGAGAAGCCCACGCACCGCAACGAAGAGTAGCCCCTGCTCACCACAACTAGAGAAAGCCCACACGCAGCAACAAAGACCCAATGCAGCCAAAAATAAAATATATAAATTAATTAATTAATTTTTTTAAAAATCCATAGGGTTCTTGGTGGATGTGGAGGGCTTCCAATCACAGTAAGCTCCTCCCTCTATCACAGAAATAAATTCATGGCCTGGGACTAGCAAGTTAAGTATCTCATCTCCTTGGCCACATTGTTTGGCCCAAAGTATGGATATATGACACAAGCAAGACCAGTTTTATATATATATATATATATATATATATATATATATATATATATATATATATACACACACACACACACACACATATATATATATATATATATGTACACACACATATATATACATACACACATATATGTATATCTCCCAGGGAAAATACAGTATTACTTATTAATATTATATGTATATATAATAATATATGCATATAATATTTTCTCAGGAAAAGTTTATGAATAAATATACATAAATATATATATATATATGAAACAGAAGAGAAGATTGCTCTCTTCTCTAGGTTGGCAACTGCAATAATACAAGCCTGGAATGTCCACTATTCATGTACTTTCTCCCCCACCACATGGAGGAAGCTAACAAACTCTAGAACAGAATGAGACCAGTACCAAAGGGTACAAAGTTTCAGTTATGCAAGAAGAATAAGGTCTGGCAATCTAAGGTATAGTGATGTGACTATAGTTAACAATACTGTATTATATACTTGAAACTTGCTGAGAGGGTAAATCTTAAGTGTTTTCACCACAAACAAACAAATAGAATGAGATCAACACACAAGAAGAGGAAGTAAGGGATGGGAAGACAGTGAGGCCAGCAAACAAGTCCCCTGTCACCCTTGCTGAAGGCCAGCTCTGTGGTGGCCTGTCTATGCTTTGGGTTTGTAACATGGTATTTTGAAGTATTAAGTGAGAGATGTTTCCATTTTCCATGAATTGTGATCAAATCAACAGCCGAAGTACTATAACAAAATGATGTTAAGTTCTCCCACAACCACCTGGAAGGGCTGGGGTATAAAATCCCCCTTTTATAGTACTCTTCTACTTTCCTTAAGATGTCAGATAGGGGCTAGGGACAGGGAAGGAGCCTGCCTTTTAAAAGAAGAGAGAATTTGTTGAAAATCAACCATTTCTTATTTCTACCCACTGCGCCTCACATGGAGGAGAACCTTCGCTTTAACTCAGCCCCTAACCTTTTTCCTATAAGATGTAGTTGCACAAAACATGATGTTCCCACCACCAGTACTCAGGAGCTGTTGACCATCTGTTTTATGAAATCTTCTGAACCACTAAACTGGCAAAGAGGCCACTGCTGTTGGGATGTGAAGAAAGGAGAAGACCTGTGAAGCCAAGAAAGAAAGGCCAAGGGGACCCAATGCTACCTCTATTTGGCAGGAAGAGATGACAGTTCCATGGGTAGAGCTGATACAACAGAAGTTGTCTGGGGAAGATACTATCTTACTAGTATCCCCAAGAGGGCTGTACACAAGGCTAAATAGATCCAGCAGGAAGGGCTGTGAGGTTGACCACCCAAGAAGGTGGCTGATGTGGGAGGAGGATGAGCCTCAACCAGGCCTCTCTCAAAGAAGATGAATGTGCAAGATTGAGCCCCTGGGATCTTCCCCAAAGTATAATACAGAGGTACCCCTACAAGAGAGCTAATGTTTGGACTCCTGTGACATAGAGAGGACTTAAGGTCAGTATAATAGCAATAATCAAGGGAAAAGGGCTGTTAAAAACCATCCATGAACAGCCATTTAAGGAAATATCTTTTTGTCACTTTCTTTCCCATTCCCAAGACCAGCAAAGTAAGGACGGGGCAGAGAAATGATCATACGGAAGAGTAATATGTGAACCTCAGCTCCCTTCCTGTTTATGCCAATGGGGGCCAAACTCACCTATGCTTGTGGGGGTGGGGGAAAATAAGAAAAAAGAGTTGTAGAACAAAGAGGACTTAATATTAGCCCTTGAAAGTGACCAAGAAGTTATAAAATCTGACTAGGATGTCATTAAGTAGGTGACTATATAATTTATTGCAAATTCCAGGGCACTAATGAGAGCCACTATTTATAACTGCTTGAGGACAAAGGTGTAAACCAGAATAACCCCAGGCAAATATAGACATATGTCACTATGCCCGTAAGGAAAGGGGCTTCCAGAGAACACAACTGCTAACAGATTTTAGAAAAATAAAATTGCTTCAGGTTTATATTTGAAATTGAATTATGAAGCCAATTAATGTCTACTAATTTTTTACTTTTTGCAATGAAGCTACTTTGAGAGGTTTTTGTCACAACTGAAGAGTTCTCACTAAAAAATATGTAAATGTAAAAATAATCAGTCAGGTGTAAGTACTAAGACAAAGGTTGGCACTAGGTACTAGAGGAGCATGGGTGAGAAGCCCCTAACCCAGCCTGGAGGGTCAAGGAAGAATTTCCAGAGGAAGAAACCCTGGGCTGAACCTTTTAGTACAAGCAGAAAACACAAATGAGAAGGATGGGCAGAAGGGAGAGAGGAAGGCTAAGGAAAAAGTATGCAAAAATAAATAAATGCAAGAAGAATACTAAACAGATGAAAATGGTAGGATCTAAAGTAGGGACAGGCAAACCACAGTCCACAGGTCAAATCTGGCCCTCTGCCTGTGTCTGTCAATAAAGTTTTATTGGCACATAACTACAGCCATTATTTCACATATTGTTTACGGCTGCTTTCACACTACAGTGGCAGAGTTGAGTAGTTGCAGCAGAGACTGTCTGGCCTGTGGAGCCTAAAATTTTTACTAGCGGGCCCTTTACAGAAAAGGTTTGCTGACCCTCTTCTCTAAAGCACGAGATAGTCAATGAGGTGCCCCCTCAGGTTCACTGCCAGTTCTAAGAGAGGTATAAAAAGGGTGAGGGGTCTTCTTTATTACTACAGTTAGGTCTTTGATTTTGCATTTCTGTTTGGTTTCCTACCTGGAGAGATTGACTGGATCCTGAAATAAAAAGTAGTAAGACTTGCTTTGTGAATGCCAGGGAGAGTTCTAAAGATATTGCCTCCAAGATTCTGTGCCCTCAGGCCCATTTTTTAAAATTGGGTCCTTACAGAAGCAAGTCCTAAGAAGAGAAGCAATAGCATGTTATTTATTCAAGAGGCACAGAGATCCTGGTGGGGCAATGGCAGGGTGACACGGGAGGAGGAAGGCAGACAAAGAGGAGGGTGTTACACATTCAGTAACCACAGAGCACAGCCAGAACCTCATTCCTCCGGGAATATATGGGAAGTTGTGTACAACTCCTGCCTCAGAAATATTCCAGCCAAGGGAGGAGGAGGCCAGGCTACTTATACCCACTACCCAGCAGTTATTGGTTAGACCCTCCATCACCAGATATCAATTCCTGGTCAGGAGCTCCAACAGCCTGAGGACAGATTCAAATGAATAATTACTTCAATTAATAATAACAATGTCTTGGTTTTACTTGAATAATGCCGTCTCAAGTACAAAGACACACACACATATACTTTTACAAAATAAATACATGTGTTAAATATGAATTTTATATATTTTACAAAAATATATATTCACATAAGTTAATCTTGAAAATATCTTTGTGAGATATGTGTACATATATGCATGCATGCATATAAATACACTATATACATGCACATATATTATGCCCATTTTATAGATATAAGGAAACTGAAGTGTAGAGAAGTAGCATGTAAAGAACAAGAACATAGGCTTCAGCATCAGGTAGATTGAGATTTAAGCCCTAACTTGGGACACGAGAAGAGACAGGAGAGATGGGAAGTGGGAGAGAGACCCACGTTGCCATTACCGCTAGCACTGAAGATGGAGCAAGGGGGCCATGAGCCAAGGCATGTGGCTCTAGAAGTTGGGAACAGCACTTGGCTGACAGCCAGGAACCCCAAGGAACTGAAATCTGCCAGCAAGCTAGATAAGCCAGGAGACAGAGTCTCTCTAGCCCTTCCGAAAAGGGATGCAGCTCTGCAAACATCTTGATTTTAGCCCATGAGACCCATGCAGAACATCTAACCTGCAAAACGTTCTGGAGGCAAGAAGTCTGAAATCAAAGATTCAGCAGAGCTGGACTCCCTCCAGAAGATAGAGGGAAGATTCCATTCCTTGCCTCATTCAGCTTCTGGAACATTTCACCAAACATTCTAGAACTGCAGAGACTGGAGAAAACAAGGCCATCACTTCTTCTTTGTTAGGTTCATCACAATTGAGATAGAATAGTTTTCAGTGCATATAATTATTTCATCAAGAAGGAAGTGGAGGAGATTGGTTCAAGATGGCAGAGTAGAAGGACCTGCTCTCACTGCCTCTTGCGAGAACACCGGAATTACAACTAACTGCTGAACAACCATCGACAGGAAGACACTGGAATTCACCAAAAAAGATACCCCACATCCAAAGACAAAGGATAAGCCACAGTGAGACGGAAGGAGGGGCACAATCACAATAAAATCAAATACCATAACTGCCAGGTGGGTGACTCAAAAACTGGAGAACATTACACCACAGAAGTCCACCCACTGGATTGAAGGTTCTGATCCCCACGTCAGGCTTCCGAACCTGGGGCCCAGCAACGGGAGGAGGAATTCCTAGAGAATCAGACTTTGAAGGCTACCGGGATTTGATTACAGGATTTCGACAGGACTGGGGAAAACTGAGACCCCACTCTTGGAGGGCACACTCAATGTGCACATCAGGACGCAGGGGAGGGAGTAGTGACCTCACAGATACTGAACCAGACCTGCCTGCTACTGTTGGAGGGTCTCCTACAGAGGCAGGGGGTGGCTCTGTCTCACCATAAGGACAATGAAATGGGCAGCAGAAGTTCTGGGAAGTATTCCTTGGCGTGAGCCCTCCCAGAGTCCGCCATTAGGCGCACCAAAGAGCCCAGGCAGGCTCCAGTGTTGGGTCACCTCAGGCCAAACAACCAACAGGGAGGGGACCCAGCCCCACCTATCAACAGACAAGTGGATTAAAGTTTTACTGAGCTCTGCCCACCAGAACAACAGCCAGCTCTACCAACCACCAATCCCTCCCATTAGGAAACTTGCAGAAGATTCTTAGATAGCCTCATTCACCAGAGGGCAGACAGGAGAAGCAAGAAGAACTACAATCCTACAGCCTGTGGAACAAAAAAAACCACATTCACAGAAAGACAGACAAGATGAAAAGGCAGAGGGCTATGTACCAGATGAAGGAACAAGATAAAACCCCCAAAAAACAACTAAATGAAATGGAGATAGGGAACCTTCCAGAAAAAGAATTCAGAATAATGATAGTGAAGATGATCCAGGACTTCTGAAAAACAATGGAGGCAAAGATCGAGAAGATGCAAGAACTGTTTAACAAAGATCTAGAAGAACTAAAGAACAAAAACAGATGAACAATAAAATAACTGAAATGACAAATACACTATAAGGAATGAATAGCAGAATAACTGAGGCAGAAAAACGGAAAGTAATCTGGAAGACAGAATGGTGGAATTCACTGCTGCGGAACAGAATAGAGAAAAAAGAATGAAAAGAAATGAACACAGACTAAGAGACCTCTGGACAACATTAAACACAACAACATTCGCATCATACGGGTCCCAGAAGGAGAAGAGAGAGAGAAAGGACCAGAGAAAATATTTGAAAAATTATAGTTGAAAACTTCCCTAACATGGGAAAGGAAATAGCCACCCAAGTCCAGGAAGCGCAGAGAGTCCCATACAGGATAAACCCAAGGAGAAACACGCCGAGACTCATAGTAATCAAATTGGCAAAAAGTAAAGACAAAGAAACATTATTGAAAGCAGAAAGGGAAAAACAACAAATGACATAAAAGGGAACTCCCATAAGGTTAACAGCTGATTTCTCAGCAGAAATTCTACAGCCAGAAGGGAGTGGCATGATATACTTAAAGTGATGAAAGGGAAGAACCTACAACCAAGATGACTCTACCCGGCATCTCATTCAGATTCAATGGAGAAATCAAAAGCTTTACAGACAAGCAAAAGCTAAGAAAATTCAGCACCACCAAACCAGCTCTACAGCAAATGCTAAAGGAACTTCTCTAAGTGGGAAACACAAGAGAAGAAAAGGACCTACAAAAACAAAACCAAAACAATTAAGAAAATGGTCATAGGAACACACAAGTCAATAATTACCTTAAATGTGAATGGATTAAATGCTCCAACCAAAAGATACAGGCTTACTGAATGGATACAAGAACAAGACCCATATATATGCAGTCTACAAGAGACCCACTTCAGACCAAGGGACACATACAGACTGAAAGTGAGGGGACGGAAAAAGATACTCCATGCAAATGGAAATCAAAAGAAAGCTGGAGTAGCAATACTTGTATCAGAGAAAACAGACTTGAAAATAAAGAATGTTACAAGAGACAAGGAAGTACACTACATAATGATAAAGACACCAATCTAAGAAGAAGATATAACAATTATAAATATATATGCACCCAACATAGGAGCACCTCAATACATAAGGCAACTGCTAACAGCTCTAAAACAGGAGATCGAGAGTAACACAATAACACTGGGGGACTTTAACACCTCACTTACACCAATGGACAGATCATCCAAACAGAAAATTAATAAGGAAACACAAGCTTTAAATGACACAACAGACCAGATAGAGTTAAGTGATATTTATAGGACATTGCATGCAAAAGCAGATTACACTTTCTTCTCAAGTGCGCATGGAAAATTCTCCAGGATAGATCACATCTTGGGTCACAAATCAAGCCTCAGTAAATTTAAGAAAACTGAAATCATATCAAGCATCTTTTCTGACCACAATGCTAAGAGATTAGAAATCAATTACATGGAAAAAAACGTAAAAAACACAAACACATGGAGGCTAAACAATACATTACTAAATAACCAAGAGATCACTGAAGAAATCAAAGAGGAAATCAGACAATACCTAGAGACAAATGACAAGGAAAACACGACGATCCAAAACCTATGGGATGCGGCAAAAGCAGTTCTAAGAGGGAAGTTTATAGCTATACAAGTCTACCTCAAGAAACAAGAAAAATCTCAAATAAACAATCTAACCTTACACCTAAAGGAACCAGAGAAAGAAGAACAAACAAAACCTAAAGTTAGCGGAAGGAAAGAAATCATAAAGATCAGAGCAGAAATAAATGAAATAGACCGAAAACAGTAGCAAAGATCAATAAAACTAAAAGCTGGTTCTTTGAGAAGATAAACAAAATTGATAAACCTTTAGCCAGACTCATCAAGAAAAAGAGGGAGAGGACTCAAATCAATACAATTAGAAATAAAAAAGGAGAGGTTACAACAGACACCGCAGAAATACAAAGCATCCTAAGAGACTACTACAAGCAACTCTATGCCAATAAAACGGACAACCTGGAAGGAATGGACAAATTCTTAGAAAAGTATTACCTTCCAAGACTGGACCAGGAAGAAATAGAAAGTATGAACAGACCAATCACAAGTAATGAAATTGAAACTGATTAAAAATCTTCCAACAATCAAAAGTCCAGGACCAGGTGGCTTCACAGTTGAATTCTATCAAACATTTAGAGAAGAGCTAACACCCATCCTTCTCAAATTCTTCCAAAAAATTGCAGAGGAAGGAACACTCCCAAACTCATTCTATGAGGCCACCATCACCCTGATACCAAAACCAGAGAAAGATACTACAAAAAAAGAAAATTACAGACCAATATCATTGATGAATATAGATGCAAAAATCCTCAACGAAATACTAGCAAACAGTATCCAACAACACATTAAAAGGATCATACACCATGATCAAGTGCAATTTATCCCAGGGATGCAAGGATTCTTCAATATACACAAATCAATCACTGTGATATACCATATTAACAAATTGAAGAATAAAAACCACATGATCATCTCAATAGATGCAGAAAAAGCTTTTGACAAAATTCAACACCGATTTATCATAAAAACTCTCCAGAAAGTGGGCAGAGAGAGAACCTACCTCAACATAATAAAGGCCATATATGACAAACCCACAGCAAGCATCATCTTCAATGGTGAAAAACAGAAAGCAATTCCTCTAAGATCAGGAACAAGACAAGGATGTCCACTCTCACCACTATTCTTCAACACAGTTTTGGAAGTCCTAGCCACGGCAATCAGAGAAGAAAAAGAAATAAAAGGAATACAAATTGGAAAAGAAGTAAAACTGTCACTGTTTACAGATGACATGATACTATACATAGAGAATCGTAAGGATGCCACCAGAAAACTACTAGACCTATTCAATGAATTTGGGTAAAGTTGCAGGATACAAAATTAATGCACAGAAATTTCTTGCATTCCTATACACTAATGATGAAAAATCTGAAAGAGAAATTAAGGAAACACTCCCATTTGCCATTGCAACAAAAAGAATAAAATACCTAGGAATAAATCTACCTAGGGAGACAAAAGACCTGTATGCAGAAAACTATAAGACACTGATGAAAGAAATTAAAGATGATACCAACAGATGGAGAGATATACCATGTACTTGGATTGGAAGAATCAACATTGTGAAAGTGACTATACTACCCAAAGCAATCTACAGATTCAATGCAATCCCTCTCAAATTACCAATGGAATTTTTTACAGAACTAGAACAAATAATCTTAAAATGTGTATGGAGACACAAAAGGCCCCAAATAGCCAAAGCAGTCTTGTGGGAAAAAAAACAGAGCTGGAGGAATCAGACTCCCTGACTTCAGACTATACTACAAACCTAAAGTAATCAAGACAATATGGTACTGGCACAAAAACAGAAACATAGATCAATGGAACAAGGTAGAAAGCCCAGAGATAAACCCACGCACCTATGGTCAACTAATCTATGACAAAGGAGGCGAGGATGTACAATGGAGAAAAGACAGTCTCTTCAATAAGTGGTGCTGGGAAAACTGGACAGCTACATGCAAAAGAATGAAATTAGAAGACTCCCTAACACCATACACAAAAATAAACTCAAAATGGATTAGATACCTAAATGTAAGACCGGACACTCTAAAAATCTTAGAGGAAAACACAGGAAGAACACACTTTGACATAAATCACAGCAAGATGTTTTTTGATCCACCTCCTAAAGTAATGGAAATAAAAACAAAAATAAACAAATGGGACCTAATGAAACTTAAAACCTTTTGCAAAGCAAAGGAAACTACAAATTAGATGAAAAGACAACCCTCAGAGTGGGAGAAAATATTTGCAAATGAATTAACAGACAAAGGATCAATCTCTAAAATATATAAACAGCTCATGCAGCTCTGTATTAAAAAAACCACCAACCCGGGCTTCCCTGGTGGTGCAGTGGTTGAGAGACCGCCTGCCAATGCAGGGGACACGGGTTCGTGCCCCGGTCCGGGAAGATCCCACATGCCGCGGAGTGGCTGGGCCTGTGAGCCTTGGCCGCTGAGCCTGCGCATCCGGAGCCTGTGCTCCGCAAGGGAGAGGCCACAACAGTGAGAGGCCTGCGTACCGCAAAAAAAAAAAAAAAAAAACAACCAACCCAATCCAAAAATGGGCAGAAGTCCCAAACAGACGTATCTGCAAAGAAGACATACAGATGGCCAAGAAATACATGAAAAGCTGCTCAACATCACTAATTATTAGAGAAATGCAAATCAAAGCTACAATGAGGTATCACTTCACACCAGTTAGAATAGGCATCATAAGAAAATCTACAAACAACAAATGCTGGAGAAGGTGTGGAGAAAAGGGAACCCTCTGCACTGTTGGTGGGAATGTAAATTGATACAGCCACTATGGAGAACAGTATGGAGATTCCTTAAAAAACTAAAAATAGAATTACCATATGACCCAGCAATCCCACTACTGGGCATATACCCAGAGAAAACCATAATTCAGAAAGACACATGCACCCCAATGTTCACTGCAGCACTATTTACCATAGCCAGGTCATGGAAGCAACCTAAATGCCCATCGACAGACGAATGGCTAAAGAAGATGTGGTACATATACAGTGGAATATTACTCAGCCATAAAAGGGAAAGAAATTGGGTCATCTGTAGAGACGTGGATGGATCTAGAGACTGTCATACAGAGTGAAGTCAGAAAGAGAAAAACAAGTATCATATATTAACGCATATATGTGGAACCTAGAAGAATGGTACAGATGAACGGGTTTGCACGGCAGAAACTGAGACACAGATGTAGAAAACAAACGTAGGGACACCAGGGGGGAAAGCGGCGGGGGGGGGGGGGGATGGTGGTGTGATGAATTGGGGGATAGGGACTGACATGTATACACTGATGTGTATAAAACTGATGACTAATAAGAACCTGCTGCATAAAAAAAATAAATAAAATAAAATTCAAAAATTTAAACCCTAGGGCTTCCCTGGTGGCGCAGTGGTTGAGGGTCCGCCTGCCGATGCAGGGGACATGGGTTCGTGCCGCGGTCTGGGAAGATCCCACATGCCACGGAGCAGCTGGGCCTGTGAGCCATGGCCGCTAAGCCTGGGCATCCGGAGCCTGTGCTCTGCAACAGGAGAGGTCACAACAGTGAGAGGCCCATGTACCGCAAAAAAAAAAAAAAAAAAAAAAAAAATTTAAACCCTACCTTGGACTGAAACTAGCAGTGACCTTGGAGAAGTTACTTAACGTGTCTGAGCTCATAAATTGAGGATCATAATGCCCCTTCCATAGGGTATTTAGGAGGAGTAAATAAAGTAATGTTGTGTTAATAACAGCTACCATTTTGGGGAATCTACCCTGTGCCAGGCATTGTGCTAAACACTTTATGTACTTTACTTCATTTAATTGTCTCAGTCTTATGTGATATGTTTAATATTACACTGCCATAAAGACCAAGTGAATTGAGCAAATATGTGTGAACTGTATAGAACACTGGTAGCACACTGTGGGAAAGCAAAAAGACTGGCTGGTCTTATAAATCTAGAGGCTGAGCGAGAAGCGCTGCCCAGGAGGAGCGGGAGGAGGAAGACAAAGCGGCAGGGGGATGAATATGACACGCTTTCCACACCCCTGCAGAAGAAGCTGCCCTGCAGGAGTCAACTGCTCGACAGATTGTACCTTTTAAGAAGTAACGTTCTTGGTTTGTTTCTACTACTGCAATAAATCAGGCTGTGTAACAGTAAAATATTTATTTCCTGCAAGAAAAAAAAAACTCTATTTACTTATAGGCCAATAGTAACATCACCGTGGTCTAAATATACATTTATAATAGCAAAGGTGGAAAATCAACGGGGAGTGGTAACGAGAGATGTCAGACCACGTGCATTGGGCCGTGCCAGTAAGCACCAGCCCCTGACTTTTCCTGGCCCCTGAAATGCATGGTTATTTGCCAGGGCTACACCTCAAAAATGAACTCCCATGGAAATGCAAGCAGAAATGGAAAAGCCATACTAGGTTCGTTCCTAGTCCTTGAACCTACAGAACACCATCTTGGCATTTGCTGTCCTTCCACCTGGAACAGTTTCCCCCCAGGGAAAGCTGACTACAGACTGGCCGGCTCCCTGACTACATTCATTTCTGTAATCAAACGTGGACCCTGAGGCCTTCTGTCACCTTATCTGAAATAGCACCCTCCCCACCAGCACTCCAATCCTGCTGTATTTGTCCTTCATGGCATTTAGCACCACCTGACACTTCAAATGTCACTTCATTCCTTATTACTAATTTTATATTACTATTACTAATTTTATCTATCTATGCAGTAATTTATTTTTTATTTTATCCATGTGTTTATAATTTTATGTTTTTGTGCAGTGTCTCTCCACACTAGCATGTAAACTGCACAAGAATAGGAACTTCCATTGAAGCACTTCAAATGTCTACAACAGAGCTGGGCATGTAGTAGGGATGAACAGATATTTTTCTGAACAGAAATTTATCTTTATACTTGTTTGGAGGTTGGTTTTATTTGTTGATTTGTTTTTAAATGCAAGTTATAAACGAGTTGCAAACTGATTAGAGTTGTACTGTCTGTCCATTCTCTTGGGTCCATTGGGTTGGGTTGTCTTGTCTAAATGTTACACTGAATAGAGAAGAGAAGCCAGAACACATTAACAGTATCGATTTCTTATCAAGGCTTTATACACTAATTTTAAACTGATTGTCCTATCGTGGTCTCACACTACATTAGGAGGACTGAGTTGGTATCGCTGTTCCCATTCGAAAGATAGAGAAGCTCTGGTTCAGGGAAGTTAAAGGGCTTGCCCAAGGTCACACAGCAATTTAGTTGTTGGTGGAACAGGTGGTTGAGGCTAGAACACAGAAGTCTGGATTCCAATCTAATGTGTGTTTTCATTAGGCACAAAACAAGAAACTGATTATATGCATATAACCAACACCTGCCACAACACCTTCACGCTCACAGAAGACATTAAACATCCACAAATGGCACACCTTCCGCTGGACCAGGGCATGGCATTCCAGCCAGCCTGTCAAGCAATACATGTTAAAAGAGATTAATCTGCCTACCTGTCTCCTATCCTATTGACTCGTTTGCCCTCTCCCAGTCACCTGTCCACAAGATGGAGACAACGCATGGCTTAAGTTTTAGAAAGGGTCTTTAGGGATTACTTACTGAAAAGCTTTACGAGTTGCTCAGCACTATTTCACAATTGTATACTTATGTACAAGTATATTATGGTTATTTTGATATACTGCACTGGAATGAATTGTGTGTTTTATACCCCCACAAACATACACACAGAGAGTCATAAAACAGTATTATAAATTATGTGTAAGAACAGGAGTAGATGCTTTAAAATATTTATTTCATTGCCATTACAGATACATCTCATATTTATACTTTATAGAAACGAGAAAGAATGAATCTAATCTTTGATACTAGATGATTACATGTTTCAGATGGTCCTAAATCTTACATGCCTGCAGTATCAGATTGAGGAAACTGGTCTTGATAAGGCATGTGTGTTTATTTATTTGTTTTTCACAGGCCAAGACCAAAGAATAGTCTTCCTTTTAAGAAGTATTCCCAAAGAATCTGGTTTATACCCAAGCAATAATTGTGATGCATAATTATTTTGCAAATAGGCAGTCATGGTAAAATTTCTTTATACCTCATTTCTCAGTTACCACCTGGGGTTCTAATTAAAATTCACTCTTGGTATATGTAATAGCATCAGATAATGTTATTCTTACCTCATTATGTAATAATTACATCTGTGGCTTTTGGTTTTGTTTTTAATTAGCTTCCACAGTTCTCTACAAATGACATGGGGCAACCAACACAGTTCACTTTTTTGATATAAAAAAGGATAAAGGACAAAAAAAGCATCCAAAGTTAATTAGGACATCATGAATAAAATGTCGATGATTTGAGGTGAATAGACTGGGTTGTATTTCAACCATCCTTTTCTCTTACCCATCAGTTCCTATGACAAGCCTGTGCCCACAGTAGAGGGGACCTTGTGGATATATTTTCTAAAGGCAGACACCTGTTTTAAGTGGTGCAACTGCAGGATACTGACTTCATGGCATTTTGTCCTGTTTCATTCATTCTACATCACAGCCTTGCACCATACTTGCTGTAGAACTCTGGAAAGCCTGGAGGGGTGGCATATGATGATAGGTAGTATCAGAGAAAGAACCAGAGGAATCAAAAGTGGTGCTTAACCCAGGACCTGGCTGCCCATCTGAGGGCAGGAGGAGCAAGGAGGATGGAGGGCTGCCATGATGTCTAACCTCATCTCACCCCTTGGACTGGGTTTGAGCAAGAGAAAGATTTAGTCACTTACTTCAGATTTAAAATGTCACATCATTTTATATGAAAAAGCTGGGGAGGCCAAATAACATCTAGGCTACAGTAATTTTATATTCAAAATAATAAAAATTCAGCAGACATATGTTGAGAACACAAGGCTCTGTGCCAGGGGATTGTTCTTGAGTTGAACATAATAATGCTTTAGTTGTAGATAATAACTATCCTTTTGCGTAACTAATTTGCTAATTCAGTTTTACCTCCTATGCTTGAGACCTGTCTCAGCCCTGTTTAAGAACCTTCAATGGGGGCTTCCCTGGTGGCCCAGTGGTTGGGAGTCCGCCTGCCGATGCAGGGGATGCGGGTTTGTGCCCCGGTCTGGGAGGATCCCACATGCCACGGAGCAGCTGGGTCCGTGAGCCATGGCCGCTGAGCCTGCGCGTCCGGAGCCTGTGCTCCGCGGCGGGAGAGGCCGCAGCAGTGAGAGGCCCGCGTACCGCAAAAAAAAAAAAAAAAAAAAGAACCTTCAATGGCTCTTCTCCACTACCTAGGAGATCAATTCTAAATGCCTAGGCTGGCATCAAAGACTTCCAGTTAAGTCCCCGATCTATATGTCCTGCCATGCCCTCTAATGTTTCTCTTAAAAAACATTCCATTCCAATCTTTCTGGTCCCCAAGTCATGCCTTATACATTTCTACTTCTCTCTCTCTCTCTCTCTCTCTCTCTCTCTCTCTCTCTTCCCTTTCCTCTCCACATCCTACCCACACAAACATAAAGCCTTACCATACTTTTCCACTCTTATTCCTCCTATATAAGCCTGACATACCCCTGTCTTCCCACTGCACACTCCATGTGTCGTTCTAGAGTGTACAGAGACTCTGTGACTTAATACAAGAAAGATCTACTTAGGAGCAATCAGCCTATTCATGTTTTTGCCTATTCATGCTTCTTTTGGCCAAATGGTCTCTTACTGATTTGTAATAGCTCTTTATCTATTGAGGAAATAAGTTCTTATGTGTCATTCTTTTTTTTTTAAATAAATTTATTTTATTTATTTATTTATTTTTGGCTGTGTTGGGTCTTTGTTGCTGCGTGCAGGCTTTCTCTAGTTGCAGCGAGCAGGGGCTACTCTTCATTGCAGTGCACAGGCTCTAGGCACGCAGGCTTCAGTAGTTGGGGCACGTGGTCTCAGTAGTTGTGGCTCGTGGGCTCTAGAGCACAGGCTCAGTAGTTATGGTGCAGAGGCTTAGTTGCTCACGGCATGTGGGATCTTCCCGGACCAGGGTTCAAACCTGTGTCCCCTGCTTTGGCAGGTGATTCTTAACCACTGCGCCACAAGGGAAGCCCCCATGTGTCATTCTTTATGCTGCTTCTCCTGGGCCGAAATGTTATATTTTTATGTAGCTAAATCTGTCAGTCTTTTCTCTTAGACCTTTTAGGTTTTATGACTTGTTTAGGAGGACTTTCTCCCCATTCCAAGATTGCTTAAGGATATATTTTCTCTAATGCAGCATTCTTAAGCGGATTTGCCTAATAAGATTTTCCTTTCTCTGAGCAACAGAATGTTGTCAACAATATTCAGGTAGGGTCCATCCAGGTTTAATTTAATACCTAAAGGGTTCTTTAATGTGAGACTCTACAAAGATGATCAAAAGAAATAACTGAACAAGACTAATGCCACTGTATAGTATGGCAAATAGACAGGGTTTACTGAACTAAAATTTTATATTGTACAACATACTACAGATATTATTTGGTGGGTTTCTGCTACTCACTCACCATTCGTCATCATGAAGAAAATGAAAATAGTTAGCCATAGTCTGAGCTCTCATCTAATTCCTCTTCTTTTTGCCTTTTCTAAGTTATTTTTCAAATTGAGATATAATTGACATACATTGCGTAAGTTTAAAATATACAACATGTTGATTTGATACATTTACATTTTGCAATACAATTATCACAGTAATCATATTAGCTAACACCTCTAACATGTCACATAATTATCAATTTTTAAATTCCTTTAATTTAATGTCACACCTCCCAGGTGATTCAGCCTGAAATATTTCTTCATGTGTCGAGATCGTTATTACTTGTGGGGAGTAGAGTCTCAGTTTCTACTTGTGCAAAAGCATCAAAGTTCACTCAACATATAGAGGCTTTACCTCAAGTATTCCAAGGAAGCTTGTTTCCTTCAACAGAGTGTGAAATATCTGTGCTGCTAGTAATGGACTATCCCAAGATGTTTACATTTGCTGTCACTCCTTCACCACCTTGCCCTCTGCTGTCTCTGTTTTGAGGAAGAGAAAGAACAGGTGGGATGACCCTGGCAGTCCAGTGGTTAAGACTCTGACTTCCAGTGCCCGCGGGGTACGGGTTCGATCCCTGGTCAGGGAGCTAATATCCCACATGCCTCGTGCCTCATGGCCAAAAAACCGAAACATACAACAGAAAAAATATTGTAACAAATTCAATAAAGACTTCGAAAATGGTTCACATCAAAAGAATCTTAAAAAAAAAAAGAGAGAGAACAGGCTCTAGCAGTCATAAGACCGGCTACTGTTGTTAGAGCCTGTACACAAACTACCTCCTCACTATTACTTACATTTCTTATAGAAGAGAAAACAGAGGCTCTCAGAGGTGGAGTAATTTGCCCACCATGGCAAGGCCAGAGAGAGATACAGGCAGGATCTAAATTGAGGTCAAACTGCCGACTGAGCTCTTAAGAATCAGACAATATATCCGCGTGAGAAATTAAGAGGTACAATAGGACTTCAATGGAGAGGCAAAAATAATAATAATAAACTGTGCCTGAAGAGATCCACAAAAAAGGAGATCTTTGGGAAAGGTCTCAATAATAGCAGGTGCTCCCCCAGGTTTAGCACAACAACAGTCCTTTAGAGAAAATATCCTACACACCCACTAACTGGAATAAACAGGGCACCTGCGGGCTCCCCCTTCCCTTGCTGGCTTGTTCTCTGACGGCTGCAGATGGCAGCGTGGCTGGCTGACTTTTTGTCTAGACAGAACCTACTCCCCACAGCTCACATAATTTCTCAGATGCTGCCAGGCCACCTCCACCTCCTCCTTTCCCTCCTCCTCGCTATTCTGTATTCTCCGTGCTGCTCCCGTCCTGTGGAAAGGAACACATCAAAGCCATATGGAGTCATTCTTTCTGGGCACCCCACGTCCTTTCTCTCTTCTCCTTTTCCTGGAACATTAATATTAATAGCTTGTTTCTTCACAGTTGCTTTCTTCTCCAACCTCAAGGGACCGGAACCTTTTCTTGGTCTTTGTGACAGACGGAGGGAGGCCTCATTTGAAGGCGTGGGGAGGTGTGCCAGGAAGCACAGGCATGGATGATGTCTCTGATGTAATCCCAGGCCACGCAGTGCAAGCACGTGATGTTGGCTCCACTGCCAGTCCAGTCCACCCGAATATTCTTTGTAATATGTGTCCTTTTGGAACAGGAGGAGAAAGAAATACGCAAACGATCTAGCCAAAGGCCAGTGAAATCATCCCTAATCAATAATCACTGGTTTTGCAGCCAGGCTCTGCACGCATTTTGCATATCTCATCTCATATAATTATCACAATTCTACCGGCTTAATATTGATATCCCCGTTTTATAGACAGGGAAACTCAGGCTCAGAGAGAGTCAGTCACTTGCCTAAGCTTGTGAGCTTGAAAGTGAAAATTCAAATCTCCTTCTAACTCATTTCAAAGTCCGTATTTTAAACCTTCACCATCAACTATTTCCTATCCTGGAGCCTCTATTCAAGCTGAAGTACCAGAAAATGGAGACAAGAAGAAAGGCTTCTTTTGTGCTCAGTGGACCCCACAGCATCAGCACAAGAGAGCTGGCGCAGCAGGACCCAGCCTTTGTGGGTCTGCCTTCTCCTTTCTCACGCCCACTCCAGTCCAGTTTGGTACCATCTCTGAGGTTCATGGAAGTTCTGGCATGGAGAGCTGTGAAGCCAGAAGCCATTGGCCAGATCTGTGCTCACCTGCCCTCAGAGAATGCCTGATTCCCCCACTGTGCTTTCCCACCATGGGCTGGAGGATGGCTGCACATCAGGAATAACAAGAGGAGATGTACCAGGCTGACTGGGGTGAATCCCAAAAGGTCAGTGGCCACCTTGCCATGGGGAAAGGTGACAGTGCTTCAAGTTCAAGTTCATGGACATAACACGATATGGAAGTGACAAAGACACCACACCTCTGTAGTTTTGTTTTGTTTTAATTTTTAATGCATTCCCTGGACTCTGAAAGTCTAAAATGGTCAAAATATCTAGAAAGTTCATCATGGTTTACTACGCTTTGTGTGATATGGCTTTGGCGGGCTTTTTCAGCCTGACCATGAACAACTCTCTCTCTCCTAGCTCTAATTAAGGCAGCCTCCTTTTCTTTCCTCAAACACATCAGGTTCCTCCCTGACTGAGGGCTTTCCAGCCTCAGGGCTGCTCCCTCTGCCATTTACCCAGCTCATCTCCACTTATCTTTTGAGCTTCTTTGTTCCTGCCCTGTCAGATTAGGTGAGTTCATCAGACTGGGCAGCCACCAGGCACTAATTTATATAGGGCACATTTGCCTGTGAAGGACCAGATAGTAAATATTTTCAGCTCTGTGGGCCATAAAGTTTCTGTCACATCTACTTAACCCTGCTGTAGTAGTGTGAAATCCAGCACAGATAATACATAAGTGAATAGGTTTAGCTGTGGGTTCCAAAACAACCTTATTTACAAAAACAGGGGGCCAGCTGGATTTGACCTGTGGGTCATAGTTTGCTGACCTTTGCTCTAGGACATCACTGAAATACAGAGCTTCGGAAGCAGTTAACTCAGGTTTCCACAGTAAACTAACGAACCATGTACACCAGTCTTGATTCCAGAAAAGTGAGTCATACCTTGAGTATAAATTGAAGCAAATATTTCTTGCTGGGCTGAGCCCACCTGTGATGCGTATTTTTTTAAGAGATGCATGTTATTGGCAGTCAGCTGAGATCTGGAATCCCAATAATCCACGGGGTGAAATGGGAGCAAATTATTTATTTTAATATCTATATGTTGGATCCTTTAACACGTTTCACAAGATGATTTCTGTCTTGGGAAATTACGAAAGAAAACTTAAGTAAGAATAAGAACTACGGAAATACAGAAAACATTTTGCCAGAAACATGCACAAATATCAATTCTGCTTCAGTCAGTGGAAGTCAATTAATGGGTGGAGCTATTTTGGTATACAGTTTTAATTAATTTAAAATAAGTTTCTTGGAAGTCTGGCTACATTCAGGCCATGGGTTCCATGGCTATGCCCTCTGTTTTTACCACCCACCTCTCCCAGGCAAGCCAAATTACAGGTTCTACTGCTATCAGTTTTATTTTTGGATACACAGACTTCCCACCAGCTTCCAGTGTCTGGTGGAGCCCAGCAAGAGCCAGCCAGAGGAAGTTCTCTTTATTTATTCTTCAACCGTTAATTGGACACTTACTACGGGTCACGGGACACGTGAATGAAACACTGACTCTACCTATAAGGATCTCCCTGATCAGGTGAGTAAGTAGGTCATACGCATGAAATATGATTCAAAGAATAAAAATAGCATGCAGCACTGAGGAGTGCACCCACATATGAGTACCACAGCTACCTGCACCCTGTGGCCCTCAGCCGTATGCATCCTTGTAGTGAGCTTGCTGCTGGAGCCTCGGGCTGTCTGGATAAAGGCTCAGGCCACGTTGGGGCATTAGAAGACATAAAGGGCACAGAATGATGGTGCTGTTGGGAGAACATGGGTGACCACAGCAAAAGAAAGAAGTGTTTAGACCTTGCATAAGCTCAGGCTCCCCAAGACTCTTCCACAAATGCCCATTACATCAGCTGGTTAGTTGAGTTATAACTCTTCATTGGTCCATGGGTTCTGGATGGGCTGGCACTGCCAGTAACAGAATGCAGTTCTTTAATTATTGCCTCTTTTTTCCTACCCCCACTAATTAGGATGATCTCCAGCCACCCCCAAAATATCTAACCCAGTTATAGTAAGAGAGTTGCTAGAAGTCCCTAGCAATGTCATACTGGGGCCCAATGGATGTAGCAAGAACTAAAGGGAAAAGCCATTAGGTTGTGCAAGATGCTTGGAAGCATTCTATAACCTTCCCAGCTACAGCATAGTAAGAACCCAGAACCTAGATGTTAGGACTGGGTCACCAGCCTCAACAAAGATGGAAGACAGGTAGCTAGAAGGCCTGTACTCCTCTGACCCAGTGGATTTGTCACTCTGCATAGGCTGCTAGTGACAGCTCTGCGATCGCCCCACAAAGCACATTCATAAATCCATGCCTGTCTGCCACACCAGTGTATATTCTCTCTCATACATATCCTGAAAAGATCTTGTTTTCTGTTTCTTTAGTAAAATGAAGTGATTTTTTTTTTCAAATCAGTTTCTTCCTGCCTCCGATAAATAAAAGATGAACAAGTTTTTTTTTTAAATCTGTTTGAAAGCATACCAAATTATTAGCCTGTGTGGGACAACTATATTTTTGAGTCCCTCTGATATGTTTTCTCATTGCTTCTTATACTTCTCTTTCATAACACTTTTCAAAGTTTCAATTAATTAATGTTTTGCTAATTCTTTCTCCAATGTCTCTTCTGATTGTGTACCACATGAGGACAGGGGCCATGTTGCTTGTACCATTTAGGTTCCTTCAATATTCATCTGCTGAATGAACAAAGGAATGAAACTGATTTTTTCTTCCCTTTTTTAATGGCTGCATTGGGTCTTTGTTGCAGCGAGCAGGGGCTACTCTTTGTTGGCAGTGTGCAGGCTCCTCATTGTGGTGGCTTCTCCTGTTGCAGAGCACGGGCTCTAGGCGCGCGGGCTTCAGTAGCTGTGGCACACAGGCTCTAGAGCGCAGGCTCAGTAGTTGTGGCACATGGGATTAGTTGCTCCGTGGCATGTGGGATCTTCCCAGACCAGGGATCGGACCGTGTCTCCTGCATTGGCACTTATTCATCACACCTCTGCTGGGAATGCCTATATTTGGGCTAATTATCTCTGACTTTAACCGTGAGCCTGTCAGTATCAGATGCTCCATCTAGATAGCCCCCATCTTGATGAGGGATGGAAACATCTCCATTGATCCTTGTGGTGGGAAAACAGGATAAGAGGCAAAAAGAAAAAGGCTGGTTGGCAGAGAAGGCATTTGCCCACTTTCAAGCCCGATTATTAATATTCTGTGGAAAATAAGAAACCTATTTAATATTCTGTGGCAAATAGGAAACTCAACACGATAACAAATAACTTCCTGCTGGACATTTCAAGTAATTCAGACTCTAATTCTGCTGTCTGAAAAACTCTAATTCTGTTGTTTGGCTCTCCTGGAGTCAGGGAGCCAAGGCTGAGTTACAGTTTGCAAGGCCAACGTATTTCTGAGATCACTCCAGGAGACCTAATGGGAAAATTCAAATGAGGCCACCTGCTTTATTACATGTCAAAAGGAGCATGCCCCCTCCTCCCTGGGTGCAACTTATTCTCCTAACCCTACAGCATGGGAAATGGGATTTTGCAATGGATTTTTTTCCTTCAAAAGTCATCATCCTTACCAAGCCACCAAGCTCTTCATTGAAAATGGATTTAGATAATTTGGAGTTTGGTGTACTGGGCTTTTATTATTTTTTTTCCAATTTTCTTTTTCTGTTCAGGAAGAAACCCATTCTGGTGTAGTCATGCCCCATTGAACAGAGCCAAACCTAGATATGATTATTTCCTCTGAGATGAAAGCAGCCTAATACGGAAGAAGCTATTGAAATTGAAATCCCAGAAAACTACCAACCCAAGGCAGGGATATTTTTATCAATGATGCATTCTCCCAAGAGGAAGGTTATTAAAATTTCAATTTTATATCTGTGTGTATACATATATATTCACATACATATGTTCACACATATATGAATGTGTGCATATAAATACGTATATGGTTTTATATATACTTATATATATACATATATGTATATACATATATATAGTATATACATATATATAGTCTTCAGAAGGAAGACATGCAGTAATTAGTGGAGAGAGCAGAATCACTAACATCTAATTAGAATGGAAAGAGAAGTAATTTTTTAAAACTGTCATATATTTAATTAAGAAAAATTAGCATTTGGATGCATGGCTACCAGTTGGTAATGAGGTGAAGAAAAGCAGGTTTCAAGAAAACTGGGACGAGTTCTAAATACACACTCTGCCCCACACTCAAATAACCACAAACAGACCCTCTAACTGGAGCAGCCATGTACTAAGTTGAAACTCTTGTTCTATCAGGTTTCTCTTCTTGTTAAAGAAGCACTGGAAGCACACCCAGCCACACACCTTAGCTTTAAGAGGTTTCTGTTCTTTAGAAGTGAGCACGGTGATGTCATGTGGGTGTGGCACTGTCCCTTGCTTCCTTTCCAGAGACTACAAGAGACCTTTAGATGTTTAAGGTCTGAATGTGAAGTTCATACAGAACCTTGTAGTTCCACTTGGCCCTCAGCAGGCAGGATTCCCAAGAAACAACAGATTGTTCCTTCTGCCAGCTATGCTTGGTCAGTCACTGGTTGTTTCTGTTGTATTTCTATCCTTTTTGGTTTGTTTGCTTGTTTGTTTGAGCCCTGATTTGGTTCTTACAGGAAATCCACCAGGGCAGTTACCGTAGTCCATTCAGGCTGCTATAACAGAATTCCATAGACTGGGTGAGTTAGAAACAACAGAAATTTATTTCTCACAGTTCTAGAGGCTGGGAAGTCCAAGATCAAGGGGCCGGCAGATTTGGTGTCTGGTGAGCGCCTACTTCCTGGTTCATAGTTAGCCACCTTCTCACCATAACCTCACATGGTAGAAGGGGTGAGGGATCTCTCTGGGGTCCCTCTAACAAAGGCACTATCCCCACTCATGAGGGCTCTACCTCCAGCTCCAGAAACCATCATATTGTGGATTAGGTTTCAACATATGCATTTGGCAGGGACACAAACATGCCATCTATAGCTACAGGGGACTCTAAAATTTGTACTTTGTGCTCTGTGCTCTAAAATTTCTTGGCTTAGAAAACGCTAGACTTCCTGGTCCTCACAAGGAAAATGCCTGCTGCCTGATTAAGTCAGGGCTTAATCTCCCTGTATAGTTCCTCCTGTTCTTTTCATTGCCTGGAATATCCTTTCCCATCTTTTCAACCTGGCTCTCTCCTAGGCATCTTTCCAGAATCAGTTTTGGCCTCTTTTACTTTCTATACCCCTCTGGGCTGAAGTCCATGTCCCTGTATATGCTCCCAGAGACCTGTGTTTCTCCCTTTCACTGACCTCATAGCAACCAACTGACTGGATCATGAGTCTCTCTCCCCAATGTCATACTTGGCAGGAAGAGCACCTGTCTTTATAGCCCTTATATCCATAACATTTAACACAGACTGAGGAAATTTTAAATGATTACTAATTCAATTTAATTGAAAATGCTGCTTCTTATTTTGTAGATATCACAGTGGGCTAGGTTATGCTGCTATAACAAATACCCTGCATCTCTGTAAAGACCAAAAAATTACCTTAAAATGAAATAAGTATCTCTCACTTGTACTAAATGTCACTAATATGCCCGTTGGGGGTTCTGTTCTATACTGACCTCCCTCTGAGCCCCAGGATGATCAACAGGCACTATATGGAACACGGCTGAGTTGCCATGGCTGAAGGAAAGAAGGCCCTGGCAAGTAAATACTTTGAACCAGAAGTGACGCACATGCCCTCCATTCACAACTCACTGGCACGAAATAATCATATGGCCCCTTCCAAGCACAAGTGAACCAGGAATTTTACTCCTGATCCTAGAAAGCCGAGTGCCAAATATTTGAAAATGAACACTCATGATTTTAGAATGACTGCTGCTGTTTGTATGCATGTGTGCATATACATACAAATATAGTTTTACAAAGAAACAGGAGTCATGTCTTATTTGTCTTAAGAACCTAAACCTACCACTGTACCCAGAACTAAATGACTGTATGTTCTACTGGCCTCTTATTATGCTTTGACTTCTGTGCTTTTATATAAGCTGTTCCTTGGACTTTGAGCTCTCATTATACTCTGCCTGCTTTCACCTGATTATGCCCGACTCATCTTTCAGACCTGTGATTATATGGGACCTCCTCCAGGAAGCCTTCATTGGAAATCCCTTATACACACACCACCATACTGTCCGTAGTACCTTGGTCTCTCCTTGTCACAGATTCCTCCATCCTAGAATTTAACGCTTTACTTCAGTCTCCTATCATCTCGCACTAGACTGAATGTTCCATGAGGGTATGAATCCTGTCTTACCCAATAACAAATAACCACTGCATCCCCAATGCTATTAGCTGCTCAAAAAATATTTTTGAAGGAATGGATCAACTTATGTACAAATGAATAGATGAAATCTCAACTGCTTCTATATTGTTTCAAGATGGTTTACTCTAGTTCTTTGATTCCTTGGCTGCCTTACAAGAGAGAAAGGAATCTATTTCCTTTATTCATCCTCATGTTTAATCCAGAATCACCATCCAGTTCACCTTCAGATATACTTCTCTCTGGCCAAAATTTTAAATCATCATTTTTGTTTTATTTCTAAGTTGTTAAAGCCCCCTTTGGTTAATAGAAGACATTTTCAGAGCTCTCCACTCTAAAGTTTATAAACTCATTACACACACACACACACACACACACACACACACACACACACACACACACACGTATTGTACTTAGGGACTTGATTTCCTACATTTAGAATGGAAGATATGGCCATGGCTGCCTCTAGAGCTCCTACTGGCTCTGACCCTCTGATTTTATGACCATACAGTTGCTGCATTCCTATTTCTTCACCAGTGCTTTCTTTTTTAAACTTAAATTCCTGAAGCTCTGACCAGCTTAGCTGTTTCTAAGCAATCTCAAGAAGGATTAATCTTGTCTGGAAGAAGGTGATATGTTAGGTCATTACTCCCTTGGGATGGGCAGAAAACTTTTTCTTGTCATCAGCGATACTGTCTGAAATTCCACCATTCATTGATTCAGTTTTTCTGAGATTTGTGTGCCAAATTCTATGCTAGATGTTTTCCCACAGGTGAGTCATAGGTGCTAAGGTAAACCTCTTCTCTTCCTCTCACAGGCCACTTGCCAGTGATGTAATCTCTGAATAAGACACGATGTAATCTTCTCTCTGCCTATGAAGTCTGTTTTACTACAACTCATTCTTCCTTGGAGTTTTCTGTGACCCTTAAACTAAAGCATCTATTCCTGCAATCTGTTCCCACATCACACTGTGTCCCCCCCCCCCCATATAATCCTCCTCATACCTGTTGTAACTACCTATTTACTGTCTGTGTTTCCCAACAGAGAGCAGGCTTCACTGAGAGCATGGTGTGTGACTCTTACCCAACTGCTGTTTCCCAGTACCCAGTACATTATTCAAGCGCTTTCTTAACAGGCACGTAATAAATATTTGTTCAATGTGTGAAAGAAAACTTCCTGGTTCTGTATGAGACTGAACTAGGGGTAAATTCTACAATCAGTAGTGGATTATCCAATTCTCAGGCTAAGCATGTGCTTAGGGCACAGGGTGGCAGGTGGGGGAGGGAAGACAGTTAAAAAAGCATAAAAACTCCTTCGACAAACTGATTCAGAGATTTGGAATCAAACCATCCCATAAGTAGCTATTTTAATGTTAGGATACATAAACATTTTGTGTTACTTCAAAAAGGTAAAAGCCACTTTGTAGCCATTTTCTTTCTAGAGTAAGAAGGCTACCATTACCTTTATTAAAATTAAATGAATGGTCTCTAAAGTCTCGACTGAACTTATAACTCAAAGGTCTTAAGATATCCTTATCTAATCTTCTATTTGTACTCTTGCTACAACTTCCCAACTAAACAACTTCCCAACAACAAGCTAAATGTTTGAAGTGAAAAAGAGAGGCCAGCAGTTGTGTGCCTGATGAACATGTGGAGAAAGGAGGAAGCTAGATCTGGACTGTTAGTCCTGGCTGAGTACTGAGGCTGCTGCAGTGCTGTGTAAGGCGCTGCTGAGCAAACGTTCCAGTAAGTCTCATCTGTTACTTCATATGCGTAAACCTGAGTGCATTTAGCAGTTCCCAACTTTCAAATGTGTTCAAATCCAAAAGCACATTTCTTCGTCAGATTCTTTTAAGAATTTGAAGCCATTTTCCCACAGAAATAATAGTGTTTGTAAGTTTTCCAGGCTAGTGCACCAAAACCCATTTTTTCCATAATTTAACTGAAATACATGTTCAATTACAAAAGTAGAAAACAATGCTGTAAAGGCATCAATTTCTTTTAAATGTCATGAAACATGTCTAAACATGAAGAGTAGAACAACAATACATTTAAAAGTCATGATAATTTTTCAGGCCTCAGGTTGGTTAAGATACAAAACTTAAAATAAGGAAAATAAACAGGAATTCAGTTTTATGTTGCCAATTAGTATTTGTAAAAGCAGCACATGGAACACACGACTACTTGTTTCCTAACATCCAGTCTCTCCCTCTTCATTTAGAAAAGGAAAGTAACACTCAATCTGTAGCTGGATACAAAGCCAACCAGAATAAAAAGCATATTCCACAGCCACCTGTGCTGCTAGGTATGACCATATGATTGATTCCACCAAAAGGGTGTACCTGAAAGTGATGTTGTAACTTCCAAGTTATGCTTTTAAAGTCCCTTAGCCTCCTCAATTGACTGGCACACAGAAATACTGGGGGGCCATCCTAGACAGTACTATTGAAGGTGGTACCCTGGGGAATGATGAAGCACAAGACAGGTTTCTTAGACAGTCTTATGGAACGAGGCCTCCCCATCAGTTCTGAACCATCTACTTAGTGACTGCTATGTCAGAGAAAAATTAATTTCTAACTTGTTTATTTTTAATCTTTTTGTGAGATATATATATATATATATATATATATATATATACACACACACCTATATAGTCCTAACTAATATGAACAAAGGATGATGATGTAGTGAGGAATCCTGTGGGGGTTCTGGAGGAAATATCTCAGAATTTCCAGGATGGGGCTAGTACAAAAAAAAACTGTTCAAAACTCACAATTTTTTTCTTTGAAAAAACCTATTTTTTAACTTCATGAATATTTTCCAAAATAGGTCATAGGGATATGTTCTCCAGACCATATCCTACAGACTAAACCAAAATTTCTATTACAATTTCCTTCTTCCTTCCTTCTTACTTCTTTCTTCCTTCCTTCCTTCCTATCTTCCTTCCTTCCTTCATTATTTGAACGCCAAGATATACTAGGCATTAGGCTGAAAGTATAGCTATAAAGTTTAATAAGGCACAGTGTTTAGTCCTCAAGGAAGTTACAGATTCATAAGAGAGATAGAAAAAGAAAGGACTAATAGCCCTGCTGTGTGATAAATGCTATAATGCAGTTATTTCCAAAACTCTGGGGGAGCCCAGAAAGAAAAATGTCTTTTGAAAATTAGCAGAATCCTTGCCTCAAAAACTGAGAAAAGAGGTTTTGAGGAGTCACAGTTAAAGAGTATGGGTTTCTTTCTGAGTCGATGAAAATGTTCCAGAATTGATTATGGTGATGGTTGTACAACTCTGGGAATATACTAAAAGCCACTGAATTGTACAGCTTTAAATGGGTGAATTGTATGGTATCTAAGTTCTATCTCAATAAAGCTGCTAACAACAAAAAAAAAATACTGAGGAAAGATTCAGAGCTTCATCAGAAAGAACTTTTAGTTAGCCTGACTCTTCCAAAATGACTGGATACATGCACATGTATTCATTTGTACATATATGATTACAACAAAATAAAGCTAAAAAGGTTTTTATTTTAGATCCAAATTTGCTTGATGATAAGAGTCAGAAACTCAGGCACCTTCATAGAGAGTCTGATTCAGAATGTTATGTTTAACATATTTAACAGAAGACATAGGGTAGAGTACATGTATCTGTGCTCCTTGCCATGGAATATCAGTGGGTACTATATAATCAAAGTTTGAAAAGTCCTTAAAGTTATTCTTGCACGTTTGACATTGTCATGAAGAAAATTTGTCTTATCTAAATCACTGACCCAGGAGAAGGATGACAATTTGTGGACCAGATGGGCCCAACCCAGAATAGATGATCCCCATGTGAGAGCAGACTCACGTGTCAGCCCAGCTGAGACATGAGACCAGAGACTCTACGAGACAGGCTGACCCCTGTATATTTTTTACTGGGATCCCCTGCACAAACTTCAAAGATTTTCTCAGGGTCCATGTGTGAATCCAATGAGTCTAGATGTCAATCACCCTCCATGCTCTAAGTTTCTCTAGTCCCCAGAGCTAAGCCAATCACTCAGAGCCATCAGCTAATGTTAAAAGATTCTACCCCCTCTTCTCAGGTTCTTTCCTTGTTGAAACTCCAAACCCCATTTGACCTAGACCCGTGATCTTAACGTCCCCCCTTTGCAAAAATTCCAGAACCAAGAAATGAGATTGAAACTGTCACCTGGGTGTGTGTAAGGACTTGGGGTAAGTACAACTACAGGGTCAAACCAATCACCCTGTAATCTTCTTTAGCATCCCACATCAACATGAGTAAGTAATTATTTGTGCAACTTTTCTTTGACAGCACCTAACACTGTTGTAATTTGATAAACATCTGTGTAATTTCTTACCCAGTGAGTCTCCACCAAAAGATCACTGCTACGATGACAGAGACTCTGACTTGTCTTGCTCACTCACATCCCCGGCACCTAGCACAGAGTCTGGCACACAGCGCTCAGTGAATTCTCAATAATACAGAAAAATGCGTCTTGTTGTTGCTGCATGGGATGTTAGTTTCCTGCCCCCTAGGAAAATTCTCTTTCAGAATCAATTTGTGAAGATTTATTGCTCATACCAATCATAAGAATTCTGAGTTCCCTCGCCTGGGTTCTAAGAGGATTGAGCAACCATAAGATGCAAATACCTTGCCGTGTTTAAAGCCTCAAGTCAACAATCAACAGACATGGGCTATCTGTAGTAGTTGAGGAGAAGGGTGATGGACAACTCTACAAGACCTCTGTTCTGCTCCTCTGATAGCTACTGCACCGTAGACACTACAGGCAAGTGTGCAGTGCAGGTTAAATGCCCTGCTTCTGGCAGAGAAGAAGCATCCAAAGCTTGTATTCTGAAAGATATTGACTGGGACTTGAGGAATTAGGGGAGGAAGGGAAATAGAGGGGAAGGGATAAAAGGAGAGAAAAATCTTAAGGGAGAAAGAAAAGTGAGTCCAAGAGTGTTTAACCAATCAATCAAGGTATATTTTTATCCCGACTTACTCACAAAGCACTCCTTCTTCCAACAAACTAAAGCATCTTTCTTAAATCCTCACCTAATATTTGAGCAATATAGTGGGGATGAAATCAATTTTTCATATTTTACAGAGACAAAGAAGCTAAAAAGGGTTTGTAAGAATCCAGAATGATTCAAAATCAGAGGTTTTAGAGCTGGGATGGATCTTCCAGAAATCTTCTGGTTCAAATGCCTGACCTTGGATAATTTAATTTCCCCTGTTTCATAGATAACACAAGCTGGTTCTAGGCCTTGCTTCTGTTAGAAAGGTGTGAAGGGGCTCAAAACAGCATAACCTGGTCCACTGAACACAGTGCTTTGCAAAAATGTGCTCATGACTTGGACAAGCTAGGACCTTATCTAAGTGACCCAGTGATTCCCAGACTCGTCAGAACTTATTTCAAAAACTTAATAAGTGATTTCCATATGTCAGCTTCTGTTCAAACTCCTTTAATCCTCTCAACAACCTGGTGAGGTAAATACTATCAGTATTTAGATCTTACTAGTGAAAAAAAAAAGTACAGAGAGGTCAAGTAACTTTCTTGAAATTGCACAGCTAAAAGTATCTGAGCCAGAACTATGAACACAAATATAACACCCCCTAAACCTGGACTCTTAAATCTCTAGGCTACAGTGCCTATCATGTTAATATTCTATCAATGTGTTCCTTTTAAGGAAGGAACTGCCTTCTTCCTTTTTTTCCTCTCAAAGAAAACTGTGTTCAGAAAGTCCTGATAATCCCATTACAATATCAACACCCCAGAGAAGGGTGAAAAATTGTGTGCATGCTGCATGTGCTACGCATATTCTGATTTTATTAAAATTAGAAGTTGAACTGCAAAAAAAAAAAAAAACTGAGTGCTAAGAAAGGTGACACCAGGCACAAGATCTGGCTCACCTCAGCTGCATTCTTCTAGTGAGTATGGCAGCCAAGAGGAAAAACCATGCCCAAATCATTACCCCAGAGATAGATGAGAAGTAGGCACTAAGAATTATTTTATTCTGCTCTGGGGCCCATTTTATACTCACTCTTCATTTCTCCATGTTTTTGGGAGCCTGTCTTGCGATAGCTCTCTATCCCCAAACAGAAGTGTTCATTTTCCCCACTTCTCTGAGGGGGGTGACAAGTCAAAATACATGATGTATTGAGAAGTGACTGGGTCCTTCCACGGTTTACATGTTCTCAGAGTAACAGGTCCAGAGGACCCCTGATTCCTGCAAGTACCCGATTACAACACCTGTCCCAGTGTCCCCCAAAAGCCTGAAGACTACCCTTCCCCACTAGACTGAAGCTCCACGAAGACAGGAGAGCACTTACTCTTTTCACAGTGGAGTCCCCGGTGCATAGCTCAGAGCCTTTCCTATCAGGTATTCTCAGTAGATATACAGGGGATATAAAATCTGCTTCCAGCCAGTGGTGCAACCAAGGGCAATTTTGCCTCCCAGGGGACATTTGACAATCTCTGGGGACATTTTTGGTCATCACAACTCGGGAGGAGGGTGGGAAGCAGTAACACCGTCATCTAGTGGGTAGAGGCCAAGGATGCTATTAAAAACCCTATGAGGCACAGGACAGCTTCCATAACAAAGAATTCCCCGAACAAAGTAACAGTCCTGCTGAGGGTGAGAAACTCTGTTCTAATCCAGTGTAGCCCTTTGATAAATGAAGAAAACTGAGAACTGAAGAGATGATATTTCTGACCCAATCTTGCTCATCAGAATGGTGGCAGAGTCAGACCTGGGACCTGACTCCCAGCCCAGGCTCCCTTCCTCACTGATTAATATTCCAGAAATTGGGACAGGTCTCTTCAGAGCACTCATGTGGTTTCTTAGGCCAAACAAGCTCATTCTAAAAAGAGAATCTTAGATTACAGCATGATTTCCTGCTGTCTATTTTTACTTAAAATAAAAAAAAATCTACATAGCTTAGTGTATATAAATAAGGCAAATGTTGTATATATATGTATCTTTAACTGCTTTTTTCTTCTTTAGTTTTCCACAGACTGATGAGACATTGCTTTTTTTATTACTCATTTTTCTAAAGATGGGTTAATTGCTGGTTAAATAGTGATAAATTAAGGACAAGGAAGTAACACTCTCTCGAGTCTCTCAAGTCTCTCTCTCTCTCTCTCTCTCTCTCTCTCTCTTTCGTTATGTCTTTAAAGAGAGTCGTCTGAAACAAATATGGGGAAAAAAGTTAAATCCACCAACTTTGAATAGTAGTTGCATTATTAATTTTTGTATTTTTCAAACTCTAGGCAAGATGACCTCAGCTTGAAACCGCTGACCATCCTTCAAGATGACTTGTTTTCACAAGTGTTCACAGGCTCCAGGAGGCAAAGTGGAAGCCGAGGAGAAGCAAAATCTTTGGGTCTAGGCAGCTCTGCCACTTTCTTGGGCAAGTTAATTAGCCTCTCTGAAACTGAGTTTTCTCTTCAAAATGGAAAATTTTTAAAGGAAAACAATTATAGGGATGTTAAAAAAAATTAAAGATGAATTAAGTTCCTCCTGAGAAGAGTGAGCACACACTTGGTGAAGATAGTAGATGTCTGCTTTTTACTGTCGACAGAGCTTTTACTTTCGAAAGAAGGCTAAAAATACCAGGGCAAGAATTAATAGCTAAAATATATTCCTCCCCCTCTTCTTCCTCTCCAGTCAGTAACCTCCAAATTCTTCAGGCACTACAACATGATGAATAGTTTGCTCTGGGATTTAACGTGGTGACTTACGTCTGCTACCAGCTCCACAGATCTCAGTAAGCACTGATTACCTAGTGTGCATTGGTTACTGCACTAGACATTCACAAGGATAGAGGAAGGGCCGACAGGAATGACTCTGATCCACACCCCTCCCTCAGGAAGCTTACAATTTAGTCAGGGGACAAGACAAGGGCACACACAATCCAAAACCACATAGAATGGGGTGCATGCAAGGCTGAGACAAGATATTTATTCCATTGCTTCAAACATCAGATTCCACTTCTGGCTGGGCACATGTGGGGACATTAGACGTGACCCTTCGAGGAGGAAAAGCTTTCAAGGAGAGCTTTCAGGGAGGAGCACATTTCAGCAGGAGAGAAGAGCCTGGTTACAGAAGGCAGAGAGCATCAGTACGTAAGAAGACTGGTTTTCCAGGAGGGCAGACTCTGCAAAGGGAGCTAATGGGAGCTGAAAATAAAAGGAAAACAGGCTTTGAAAAGGGAAATGTACCTTTTCTAAAATTTATTCCGTATTATTTTATTTATCTCGTAGGCAAATGGGAGCTGCTCAAGATTTTGGAGCAATGGTGGGATACACACTGAGAGTGTGCTTTCAAGAAGGTTATTCAGCAGCTTTAGGAAGAACAGATGAGTTGACTGGTGCAGGGCAGGGAAGAGACTATAAAGATATCGTGAAGCTCTTCAACTGTGACCTGTTCATTTATTCCTTGGTTTGAATTAGAATTAGGGTCCTATGTTTGGAAGGAGTCTTAAAGGTCACTTGGTGTAACCTTGTACCTGGTGCAGGCGGTAATGGGAGGGTCACTGGGACACAGAATGACGCAGGGTGTTAGTGAACAGCTCAGCTCCATAGGAGACAGAGAAGCGCAGGGGAAAGACCTCAGGCGTGGGAGCCAATCCCTCCTGCCCAATGAGCAGAGCAACCTGGGGTAGGCTACTCTCTGAGTTGCTGTCCTTCCATGTGAATGCTAACCTTCAATGGACAGAGATGCAGTGATGCAAAATCATATATCCTACCCACTGTGGCCTAACACAGTAGACACATACATACTCTCCCTCTTGGTCTCAGCCAAAATCTTCCTCCCATTCACAGGGCCTAATTTCATCTTCCAGAAGCACACAGGACACGTTTGCTACCAATTTCCTAAGACAAATATTAGAAGACAGAAACCATGTTGCCACAAGTCTTCTCTTTGCTAAAAGATTAAACATCGCCTTCCTCAGACAACATATCTTCCAAAGCACTTATCTTTGCAATCTTAATATATGCACTGTGATGAAGTCTATATTGGTCTTTAATATAAAACCATATTCCTGTGTAGGGTGAGGGGTAGACTTTCTCTAATGCAGCCCCGATTATCTCACTCCTTCTAATGAGTGAATTTGCTTGGCTAAGAGGGAGAGATGGGGCTGATGATGATGATTTGTTGGTGATCTCTAGAGACTTCTGACCCCTTTTTCATTCCACCAGGCTCTAGTCTGACAACTTCTCAAATGTAGTCTAGGACAAGCCACTGGGAAAGTAAAAAAAAATTGAGAACCACTGGTGTAAGACACATGGATCAGTGTTCTGGCTGACTACCCGAAATAAACTAAGACTAACACGATTAAAATAACTTCAACACTTCATGTTAAAGAGGCATGGATGAGCTCTCGTTAAGGCAGCGCATAAAAGAGCACTGAAGTTTTCAGTACAGTTAGTCTGGCCTGGGAATCCAAGTATAGCCCTGCACAGGAGGGAAGAAGTAAAATGGGTAGGAGTGACCCATGGTCCCATCAGTGTGGAGGACAGGCTGCTTCTGCTTTAGAGAACTGGAGCCTCTCTTCCAGCTGACCCCATGGCTCACAGCAAACACTCAGCAACATGCACAGACCCCTTGTTCTGGACCAGGCTCTGCATGAGGTCTTAAGGATGACAAGGTGATTAGCCCAGCACTGCTGCTCTCAAGCGGCTGGAAGTCTGGCTGAGGAGACTGATAGAGAACAAGAAAGATCATGGCAAGATAATGTGCTAGATGAAACAAGGATAATCGAAACCTAGATTTTGCACTTCAGGTCTAAGCAGGGGGCCAGCACAGAAAAGACAGCTCAGTTTAATACAGCCATTAAGAGCCAGGATGGAGATTTATTCAAAGTGCCATCGGGGGCAGGGGTGGGAAGCAGAGCCGGGGAGCCTTCTCAAAGCTAAAATTTCACAAGGATTTCACCAGGCTGAAAGAACAGGCAGGGAATTGCAGGCCAATGGAATAACATACATATCCAAAAGCTTACTGGCAGGAAAGCCCAAGGAATATCTAGAAAAGGGGCAAATGTACTTATGGGTTTTCCAATCCTTAAGTAATGTGGAGTCAAAGAAAAGCTTTTAAGCATGGAAATTATACAAAACAGATTACAGTGGAATCCTCTGGTAGCTGTGTAGAGAAGGAGTCAGAGGAAAGAGCCCAGAGACAGGGAGAGCTGTTGGAAAACTCAGTCCAGGTCTTAGATGAGGCTGTGGATTAGGGCAGTGTCTTTAGGGATAGAGAAGAGACAGTGGGTTTGGTAAACATTTTGGACAAAGAGCTAAATTGAGATGTATCACATCCCTGCATAAATATTTGAACATGGTGCTGTGCTATAATTGGGGGCCCAACAATTAAAGGACAGGTCCTGATATCCCCAGTACAAACACAGGAGAGCCAGCATGAAGTAGGGCCACTTTATTTAGGCACTTGTGCTCTGCAAAGATGCCAGGACAAAATTAAATACTTTATTTCACTAAGTATTTATTAAGCACCTCACCTCACCAAATTCCCATTTATTTCCAGGCACTGTATTATGCTCCCTACATACATAATCTCATTTACTATTTTTAAAAAAATGTTTAAAGGTAAATTTTATTATTTTACATATTTTAAAATAATAAAACCAAGTTTGAATAAGTTGAAGTACCTTGCCCAAAGTCACAGTTAATAAACTGTTGGCTTACAAATAGAGGGGAACAAAGCAAGAAAATATTTCAACAAATATTAAATTGAATTTAAAATGTCTATATTCCGAGAGCTTATGTGGCCCAGTCTCTGACCATTAAATAAAGCCCCAAAGGAAACAGTTTCTCTCATACATTGCTGGTGGAAATGCAAACTGGTGTGCTGCATCTAGAAGGGAATTTGGAGATACTTAACAAAATTTCATACACACCAACCTTTTGACTCAGCAATCTCACTTCTAGGAATTTATCCAGCAGCTACACCTCCAACAGTATGAAAATATACATGCACATGTTTCTTTATTGCAGAATTGATTGCATATGCAAAATCTTGGAAACAACATAAATGTCCATGCATTGGAGAGTTATTGAATAAACTATAGTCCATCCATACATTGGATAATAGGCAGCCATTAAAAACAAGAGAGAGAGAGGAGACGATTTCCCCGAACTATCATGCGATGACTTTAAGGATCTTTGTTTTGTTTTGTTTTGTTTTTGCGGTACGCGGGCCTCTCACTGCTGTGGCCTCTCCCGCTGTGGAGCACAGGCCCCAGACACGCAGGCCCAGCGGCCATGGCTCACGGGCCCAGTCACTCCGCGGCATGTGGGATCCTCCTGGACAAGGGCACGAACACGCGTCCCCTGCATTGGTAGGCGGACTCTCAACCACTGCGCCACCAGGGAAGCCCTAAGGATCTATCTTTAAGTGAAAAAATAGAAGTATAAAATGTCTTCTATAGAGCATGCTATAGCATGAATCCTGTTAGGTCATTTTAGCCAGACCCCTTTCCATACCCCTAATGTTTTCTCTTAGTAATTTTTTCATCCACTGCCCCTCACCTTCCTCCCTGGCTATAAATTCCCATTGGTCCGGGCTATATACAGAGTTGAGCCCAATCTCATGGCTCTGTTGTAAAATCCCATTGCAGTGGTCCCTCTACCTACCATGTTGGTCCTGAATAAAATTTTCTTTACCATCTTTAACATATGTCTTTGAATATTTTTTTCTTTAACATTAGTAAATTTGTTTTTGATGCAGGAGAATGAGTTAGAAATTCTGAAACTACTTTATGTGTATACTTGGATTGAGTAAGTAAGTGAATATATGGTGAAAAATGAAGGCCAGGTTTCTCCCTGTCAGAGAAAGGAGCTATAAATAAGGAAAGGAAGAAGGTGACAATAAATCCAGTGATATTGGATTAGGATCAGAGATATTAGTATGAACTCAGTGTTTTAATATATGTGTGTGCACAGATAGATAGGTAGATACAGAAATAAATATATATGCATATTTTACATTAGTAAGTAAATATACACAAATTTCATAGGTATCTTTCGAGAAGTCTTAGAAGCAATAACATCTCAGTAGCAATAAGCATATCTAGTGCCGATATTTCGGTTTCTAAATTTCATTATGTGATAAAAGGAAACAGAGATCCTTGAAAAAGTAGGAGATTGGAGGGCAGGTGCATTAAAAAAATATGAGCCTGGAATATATATGGCACCAAAAAACAAGGAAATGTTCAATAAATGATGTAGACATGTTGAAAAGACACAGGGACCAACTTGAATAAGCTCCCACTGACTAAATCTGGGACAATCTGAGCAACAAAATAAATAAAATAGTAATAGATTATAACCCATAGACTAAAATAAATATCCATGCGTCCATACTAATAAAAAATATAATTGAAAAATAAATAAACGGGGATGAAGGGACTGCTCTTTCTTACAGTAGAATTCAACTAATAATTTTATAAGGAATGACGAAAATTAAAAATGACCATTAGTAGACACCACAGTGAATATTGTTGCTGGGAAGTATCACTGAAGTATGCTAAAGTTAATGGGCAAAAGTGCAATGAGAAACAGGACATTTGCATAGTCTCAAAGTATCTCCCCACAAGATATTTATTAATTACAAAGATGAAAACACATTTACAATGGAGATTTCTGGCATACAGCACCTTAACCAAGTTATCAAAATCGATATTATCAGTAATGACACAAACTGAACTCATGCACCTTCTGATATGATGCACAAAGAAGGATAAAGGTCGTAACATCACTTCAGTGGCGATCTTGCCAAAAATACTTAACTCATCTAATCAGACAAACCCAGATCAGACTGAGGGCATTCTACAAAAGAACGACCAGATTGTACCCTTCAAAAGTGTCAAGATCATCGAAAAAGAAGGGAGGAAGGGAGGGAGGAAAGGAGGGAGGAGGGAGGGAGGAAGAAAGGAAGAAAGACCAAGGATTTCACAGACTGGAGAGACTAAAAAGACCTGATAACTAAGTCAATGAAGGATTCTAGATTGGATCCTGGACCAGAAAAAGGACTGATCCAGTCCAGTGGAACAACTGGGAAGATTCAAATATAGTCTATAATAATAACTGCATCAATGTTAATTTCCTGATTTTAATCATTGTAATATGTAAGATGTCAACATTAGTAGACACTAGCTGAAGGTATGTGGAAATTGTGTACTATTTTTCAAGTTTCTGTAAGCCCGAAATTATTTCAAAATAAGAATTGAAATACATACATATGTAAAATCCCAAAAATGGTACTAAGGTACTATTACAAGGTACTAAGTTAATCAGGCTCTTCTCCCTTGCTACTCAGCTCTTAGCTCTTTGTTTTGCATATTGACAGTATCACTGACATTTTTTTCTTTTCTTCTCACCTGGATTCTCTAGCAAAGGGGAGCCCAGGAACTGGCCCAATACACAAGGATCCTTCCCCTTTCTTCTCATTTCCTCATTCCTGTCTCTCAGTTCCATATAGAAAAAAATCCATGGGTCAAGTTAGTTAAAACAGATCTCTCACTGCAGAGTGGGAGAAAGAGAGATGTTGACTGATTGACAACAATTATTTTTAATGAGGGGAAGAAGGGGGAGACTTAAATGGTTCTGTCTCTATAGCACAAACACAATCAAAGACCAACAAACTCTGGTTGGATGGTATATATCCTAAGAGGGGTCAGGAAGGAATAAAGTAATCTGAGGTGAGGAAGTGGGCTGGGCTGATGGCCATATAATTACCATATAATTACTCATATAATTACCATTTTCTTTCTTTGTGTGATCAAAATATTTAAGATCTACTCCTTTACCAACTTTCAAGCCTACAATACAGTATTGCTAATTATAGTCATCATGCTATACATTATTAGACCCCTAGAACTTAGTAACCTTTTAAGTTTATGTCCTTTTACCAACATCTCCCCATCCCCCCCACACCCCAGGCAACAATATGAATTTGGCTTCTTTAGATTCCACCTCTAAGCATGATCACACAATATGTCTTTCTCTATCTGACTCATGTCACTTAGCATAGTGCCCTCAAGCTTCATCCATGTTGTCACAAATGGCAGGATTTCCTTTTCTCATGGCTGAATAATATTCCATCATATATACATATATGTGTGTGTGTGCACACACACACCATATTTTCTTTATCCATTCATCTGTCAATTGACACAGATTCTTCTATTTTTTGGCTATTGCAAACAATGCTGCAATGAACATGGGGGTACAGATAGCTCTTCAAGATACTGACTTCATTTCCTTTAGCTTATTTCCCAGAAGTGGGGTTGCCAGATCATATGGTAGTTTTTATTTTTCATTTTTTGAGTAACTGTCATAACTGTGTTCCATGGTGGCTAGACTACTTTCCTTGGATTCTAATCTCAGCTCTGCCACATACTAGAAGGGTTTAACCTTCCTGAACTTCAGTTTTCTTTATCTATAAAAATGAGCAGGATTAAACTAAATAAAATGACATATAAAGGAGAAGCATTACAGCAGTCTTTGTACTAGGTATAAGGAAGAGAGATGAATAAATCATAGTCTGTGCCCTCTGGGTTGCTCAAGCATGATCTCCAGGTTCTGTTTTATCTTTACCTTAAGAAGCTCTATGGTCCAGTTATTAAGACTGTAGGTTCCAGGGTCTAATCTAGGACACTGTTTAAAATCTGGTTCTGCCATTTACTTAGCAGTGTAGCCTTGAGAAAGTTCTTTATCCTTTCAGCTATTCAGGAAAATGGAGATAGTATTTACTCCAAAGTGTCAAGGTGAGATTAAATTAGACAATGCAGATAAAGTGGTTAACACAGCACAGGTATATAATAAATCATTCCTACTAGTATTATTCTTATTCTAGCATTTGTTTATCAGTGGAGACACCACTGGTTAGAGCTGGATAATTCTTCTTTGTGCAAATCTTTCCAGAGTGTGACTGCCCACTAAATACCAATAATGTCCCCCAAGCCAATGGAACAACCCAAACTGCCCCCAGATATGTTCAAACATGAAGAGAATAGTATTGTTCCCTTCTGGTTGAGAACTACTTAGATAGCAAACTTCTTAAGGACTTGATTATTTTTGTGTTCTAGGTCTAACACTGTAACTAGCACATAACTCAATAAATACCCTTAACGGAAATGAGTGGAGAATGAATAAAACAATATGACTTTATAAATGTGCTTGAAATGCCACCATTATGTATTTATAACTTTTCTTTTGTATATCATTCTATTAAATTTCTATAATCCCTCATTAAATTGAAAATAGTTCTGAGGGGAAATACTCTCAGCTGTTATTAACTAACATCAAGTTGGGTGGATGCCAGCTGTGACAAATGCCCTGTAGGAGTAATTTACAGGACAGAGAAAATGGAGATGGAACCATGTTCAAGTATACATTCAAAAATGTAAAGCTTTGTATGGTCTCTAATTGTGCCTCTGCAAAAGTCTGTGCATAAAAATATGAAAGTGTGTGACAATGGGAGCTCAATGGGAGACACATCTCTTACCTCCCGCTTTATTTTAAAAGAAATTGAAACCCAAAGTCCTTTTGCATCTATCAACTGTATTCTCCTTTCTTTCTTACAGGAGAACTCCACATCCCGTATTTCTCTTTCCTCAGCAATCAGTCTTCCTGAGAAACTAATCTGAAATTCTCTTCATTATTTATTTATTTTGGTTTATTTATTTTGTATTTTTATTTCTTTTTTTTGCATTTTATTTTATTTTATTTTTTTTATACAGTAGGTTCTTATTAGTTATCCATTTTATACATATTGGTGTATATATGTCAATCCCCATCTCCCAATTCATCCCACCATCACCACCCCCTCTTGCTTTCCCCCCTTGGTGTCCACACATTTGTTCTCTACATCTGTGTCTCTATTTCTGCCTTGCAAACCGGTTCTTCTGTACCATTTTTCCAGATTCCACATATATGTGTTAATATACGATATTTGTTTTTCCCTTTATGACTTACTTCACTCTGTATGACAGTCTCTAGGTACATCCACATCTCTACAAATGACTGGATTTCATTCCTTTTTATGGTTTAAAATTTGTATGGAAACACAAAAGACCCCAAATAGCCAAAGCAGTCTTGAGGGAAAAAAACGGAGCTGGAGGAATCAGACTCCCTGACTTCAGACTATACTACAAAGCTACAGTAATCAATATGGTACTGGCAGAAAAACAGAAATATAGTTCAATGGAACAGGATAGAAAGCCCAGAGATAAACCCATGCACCTATGGTCAATTGATCTATGACAAAGGAGGCAAGGATATAAAGTGGAGAAAAGACAATCTCTTAACAAGTGATGCTGGAAAAACTGGACAGCTACATGTAAAAGAATGAAATTAGAACACTCCCTAACACCACAAGCAAAAGTAAACTCAAAATGCATTAAAGACCTGATTTTTTTAATTAGTCCAATTCTTATCATAATTCCTTGAAAACTCATTCCCAGGAACTTCAAATATTTTTGTCCTCAACCCTCTAAAAGTTAGTGGCCTCATGAGTACTTTGATTTTCTTTCCAGCTCTCCCAAAGCACTTTACTCTGAAGAACATATCCATTCCCATAGCCTCAACCATGACAACTTATCTTTATCTGAGTGTTTACCATCAAAATCACCAAATTCACAGTTTAATTCTGTAAAAATATTCACTACAAAACTGACAATTTATAAAAATTAGTCTCCACTTAAACATCCCTCCCTACTTAAAACAAAGATCTCCTAATCCATTGAGACAATTGAGGCAACATTCACTGGTTATCATATGTAAACCTCTATTAGCACCATGAAATACAAGAGCAAATCTACTTCAGGATAGAATTGCACATCTTGTAAAAGATGCAGGATTTCATGATGTCAAAGCACAGTTAAAACACTTGCAAAGCCACTCATATGAGAGAATCTGGAAGAATTACTCCAGTGAACAAATGAAGAAGATAAACTTACAAGGATGATGATACAATAGCAACTTCAAAAACTTCACAGAAAATTATTTGAATAACAAAAAATTAAGATTACTGGGGAAAAAATGATGAATCCTCATATATGTTTTGCACATTTTGCCCTCTTCATAACTGTGTTGTAATGGTAAAACAGAGAGCTTGAGTAGCCAAAACAATTTTGAAAAAGAACAAGTTAAACGTCTTTCAAGCTTATCACAAAGATACTATAATCAAAACAATGTGGTATTTGTATAAATACAGACAGCTAGACCAATGGAATAGAATTAGAGAGCCCGGAAATAAACCCTCACAATCACAGTCACTTGATTCCTGATGAGGGAACCAAGACCATTCAATGGGAAAAAAGACAGCATTTTCAAAACGATTTTGGGAAAACTGGATATCCACATGCAAAAGAACAAAGCTGTACCCTTACCTTACACCATACACAAAAATTAACTCAAAATGGATCAAAGATCTAAATGTGAGGGCAAAAACTATAAGTCTTAGAAGAAAACACAGAGTAAAAGCTTCATGACATTGCATTTAGCAGTAATTTCTAGCAAATTTAGGGGAAAAAAATTTTTCCTCCACCTTCTTGGGATCCCTGGCTAGGTGTGAAAATTAAACTGACCAAGACAGAGTAACAGGAGAAAGCATACACATTTATTTAATATAAGGAAATCAAGATCTGAACAAACAGTTAAACCTGAGTATTTTTATGCTAGGTTTGATGAAGAGTGTCTAGTCATGGAGAAATATAATAGGGCAAGGAGTATGAGGTGCGTATAGTAAACTGGGGGTAACTTAGCAAGGCCCATTTGGATTTTTGGTGGCATCTCGTTGTCTTTGGAGATAAAGATGCTCCTTTGCTTCATACAGGGAGACCACTTCCCACATAAGGACTTTATGACCTACTTCATGGGTGAAAGGTTAGGGGAGGGTCAAAGTAACCTTCCTACTTCTGCTGTTTTCTCAAACTCCTTCAACTTAAAAGATTAAATATGCCAAGGTGCCATACTTTAGTGTAGCATGTTCTGAACCCCATCAGATATGACACCAAAGGTACAGCCAACCAAAGTTAAAATAGATAAATTGGACTACATCAAAATTTAAAACGTCTGTGTTTTAAATTTAAATCAAGGACACAATCAACAGAGTGAAAAGACAACCCATGGAATGGGAGGAAATATTTGCAAACCATATATCTGACAATGAGTTAAAACCCAAAATATACAGACAACTCCTAAGATTTAAGAACAACAACAGTAACAAAAACAACCTGATTCAAAAATGAGTAAAGAACCTGAATAGACATTTCTCTAGAGAAGACACATGAATGGCCAATAAGCACATGAAAAGATATACAACATCTCTAGTCATTAGGGAAATGCAAATCAAAACCACAATGAGTCTCCTGCTGCAGTGACACGAGTGGGAGCACCTGGACCGCGGGCTTGGAGTGACAGTTCCTGGACTGCTTTAAGAAATGGCAGACAAGCCCGACATGGCGGAAATTGCCGGCTTCGATAAGGCCAAGCTGAAGACGATGGAGACGCAGGAGAAGAACACCCTGCCAACCAAAGAGACCATTGAGCAGGAGAAGCAAGCGAAGTGAAATTTCCTAAGAACCTGGAGGATTCTCCACCCCCATCATCTTGGAGACCTTAGTCATGCTGTGGAGGAAGAGCCACCTGCAAGATGGACACGAGCAACAAGCTGCACTGTGAACCTGGGCACTCCGTGCCAATGCCACTGGCCCGTGGGTGTCTGAGGGGACCCTCCAATCGGACTGCTAAATTCTCGGTTTGCCCTGGGCTATGATAGAAAATTATTTGTATGATTAATGAAAATAAAACACACCTCGTGGCATGGAAGAAAAAAGAAAAAACCCACAATGAGACATCCACCTCACACCCATTAAGGTAGCTACTATAAAAAGGAAAAAAAAAAAGAAGGAACAACTGTTGACAAGGATGTAAAGAAATCAGAACCCTTGTGCACTATTAGTGAGAATGTAAAATAGTGCAGTCACTGTGGAAAAGAGTATGGCGGTTCCTCCATATGATCCACCAAGTCTACATTTGGGGATACACTCAAAAGAAAGCATGGTCTTGAAGAGATATTTGTACACTCATTGTCCTAGCAGTACTATTCACAATAGCCCAAGGATGGAAACAACCCAGTGTCCACTGACAGATGAATGGATAAACAAAATGTGATGTACACATACAACAGAATATTATTCAGCCATAAAAAAGAAAATTCTGACACGTGCTATATAATCTGTTTAAACCTAAAAGACATTATGCTAAGTAAAATAAGCCAATTACAAAAAGACAAATACTGTGTGATTGATTACACTTATAAGAAGTATCTAGGTAGTCAAAGTCACAGGAACAGAAAATACAATGGGGACTTCTCTATCAGTCCAGCAGTTAAGACTCTGCACTTCCACTGCAGGGGTGCGGGTTCGATGCCTGGTCGGGGAAGATCCCACATGCCCTGAGGTACAGCCAAAAAGAAAAAAAAAAAAAAAAAAATACAATGGTGGTTTCTAGGAGCTAGGGGGAAGGAGACATGGAGAGTTGTTGTTTAATGGCTATGTAGTTTCAGTTCTGCAAGATTAAAAATTTCTGGAGATTGCTTGCACAACAATGTGAATATACTTAACACTATTGAGCTATACACTTGAAAATGGTTTAGATGGCAAATTTTATGTTATGTGCATTTTTTTAAGTATTTCTTTTATTTTTAATTTTTTATAAATTTATTTAGTTTTGGCTGTGTTGGGTGTTCATTGCTGCGCGCGGGCTTTCTCTAGTTGCAGAGAGTGGGGGCTACTCTTCGTTGCAGTGCACAGGCTTCTCATTGCAGTGGCTTCTCTCGTTGTGGAGCACAGGCTGTAGGCACGTGGGCTTCCATAGTTGCGGCACATGGGCTCAGTAGTTGTGGCGCACGGGCTTAGCTGCTCTGTGGCATGTGGGATCTTCCCAGACCACGGCTCGAACCCATGTCCCCTGCATTGGCAGGCGGATTCTCAACCACTGCGCCACCAGGGAAACCCCTGTTATGTGCATTTTACCACAATTTTTTAAAAAATATCAAAAAGAGTTCAGGGGAAACAATGATAAAAATCTAAAAGGACCTTGAGTTCAGACTGCTTGCCAAAAGAATCTTTAAATTTTCACTCCACGTTGAAGCGCCCAAGACTGGCTTCTTGGGGGCTTCCCTGATGGTGCAGTGGTTAAGAATCCGCCTGCCAATGCAGGGGACATGGGTGAGCACATTCTTATGTCACCACCATGCCTATTAGCATTAGACAAATTGTCTCTAAATTTTAATCCTATACTTCTATTCATCTGTTTATTGGTTTAAAAATGTAATTTATGTATAAATTAAATATATGCATTACTGTACTAATAAATCTTGATTTTGTCACATATCAGCTAATGTTCCTATGCCAGTTTCTTAACCTACCTTTGCTTCAGCTTCCTGATTCTTTAAATGGGAACACTAGTATATATATTAGGTGTTGTGAGAGTTAAAATAATTAATATATGCAGAGCATTTGTAACAGTACCTGGTAAACAATAAAATGTATGAAGTGCTAAATATAATTAGGGTTGTATCTATAAGAAGATGCACAAAAATAAACTTTAAAGAAAATAAGAAATATGAGTTAAATTTTATTTTAGTTTACTTATTAATGACATAAACTTTTTTGCCTTACTTAAAAATATTACTAATATCACTAATTTTAGCAAGAGAAATATGATTCAACATGTTCCATTGTTTTTGAAAGTCCGGATATAACATTTTGTGATACAGTGATTTGATGGACTGTTTCTAAATTTATTTTGGTTTTTGATTTTAATAACTGCCTAGTTGAAAAATATACTTCACAAAGAAACACAGGTCCTTGTGGAAAAAGTATACTCATATATAAGTGTTGATATCTGATCAATAAATTTCCATCTTCTATAATGTTACTTTTTTTTTTACAAAATTAATGGAAGGTATTTAATATTTGTATTTTTCACAAATGGTCTTAAAACCTACCTAAAGTCTTCATTTGGAAGATTTTTAAACAGATTAGAAAGTTCAGTTTCACAGCCTTATTAACATTGAAATATAAGAGTTTTATAGGTAAAATAAATCAGTCAATCTCAGGAACAAAAATCACATAGTGATGAAAATATTTTTAAACATGTTTTCCAAACTATTTCTCCAAAGCATGAGCTTTCTTCAAAAAGCCGTTATTTTCTCATTTATGGTCAAAAACATCACTTTCACTTCAAAAACACTGGTTAAGTGGGTATATTTTGTCAAAAAAAAAAAATGCTGCTAGATAACATATCACCAATAGCCATTGTTTTTAGCTCATGACATACCTGAAAAAGAATCCAAACCAGGAGGGGGCATGCTGCCCTTCCATTTTTTTGTTGTTATTGTTGGCTTGAATTATTAGGATCATTTTGACCAGCAGTTTCTTTGCAGGAAATATTTTAAGTCACTTGTACACTTTAAGAGTGTTAATTTACCATAATCAGTAATGTAGTGCGTAAATCCATTTCACCAAGAATATATAAGCTGTAATATGTCACTGTCTGTTCAGATGACGTAGCCACCACCAACTCTGAGTTATAGAGCTCTCATTCCTCTTGCAGACCATGTGACACAGAATTATCTGCCTTACTGATTAAGTGATGGAGTCAGTATCAATCATATTAAATACTAGTAAAGCTTAGTTCATTTCCATTTTCTCAAAATAAAATCTAAATAGAGATTGAAGTTCTAATATTTTCTTCAGCCACCTCAAGGGATAGTCTTGCACATCCCTAGAATGTACACACCCTATTTTGCAAATGACAGCACTAAGCTGTCTCATGCCAACAGTGCCACCACGTGGTTACAAAAGAATAATATGATTCATGTTTTTTCTCAGACCTCTATTCTTCCCATTAAGGAGACGCAAGCACTAACAGCTTTCCTCTTTCTGTCCTTCACTATCCTTATTATCAAACTCAAACATATTAATACATACACACACTTTTAAACTCCATTTCTCTCTTGTTTCACATATTCCCCCATGAATGTTCCTCTTCCCCACTCTTCTTTTGTTTCTGTGAATTGAAACATTAATCATTCCTTATAAGCATAAACATAGTTACTAGTCATATGCCAGAGATAGAAACTATCCATTTTCATCTAAAATTAAACAAGTACCAGTATTCTCAATTTCAAAAGCTTTTATAGATTCTTAGATGGCTCTTTCAGAATTAATATTTTTCACTTAAACTTCTACCCACATCTTCATCTTCTCCTAATTGTATCTGTTTGCCTTAAACATTAGCATTCAAAAAACATGTTTCCATCTTTTTCCTATTCAATTTTGATATCATTCTGTTTCAGGAGTTTCCGGTTCCTGGTAAGATGGAGTAAGCACAATCCACTCTGCCTCTCCCACTAAATGCAGCTGTAAAACCTGGACAAAATGTGTGAAACAGCTACTTGAGAACTCTGAGATGTAAACAGTAATGGGAAGATTGGAAAAGCAGACCACCATCTGAAGTACCACCAAACCAAAAATTACCAAGTGGCAATTTTTTCATTCTTTTTTCCTCTGGTATCTCCCAGCCTGAGCACAGTGCAGCCTGAAACCCAGAAATTAGTATCAGCACAAACAGAGAGCTCCAGAAGAAGCCCTTAGATCTGCCTCAAGCAGGGAAAAGAGAACTCTAACACTGAAATAAGAGAGTGTGTAAATTTTCCTCATCTTTTTTTTTTCTTTTCTGTCTTCTCACACTTCAGACCCCAAGCAATGCAATGGTTGTGGTAGCAGCAGCACCTTTGGGAGACCACTGAGTGGGTAGAGTGTTGGGGGTCCTTCTCCTCTAATCAGTGGAGCTGTAATTCCAAGAAGGTGGGGTGACTCCCGCGTGATTTTTACTCTCTCTCTGTCCTCCAAGCAGTTGGCCCTGGATGTGTATGTACATAGTCACAAATATGTGCAGCAGGGCAGGATTAATGAAAGCCTTAGCTTTCTAGCTAACGAAGCAAAAGGGGGACACCCAGGGAACAAGTATCTGTAGATTGCAAAGGAAGGAGACCAAGAAAGTGACCCCATAAAGTTACTCATGAACTCCTAGATGTCACCCCTAACTGTCCATGCCTGGATGTGATCTTAATCAGCATTTCAAAGAATTTAAGAACCAAACATCCAGAAAGGCAACTGCGTACATCACAGGCTGACCCCTGGGTGGCACACATGTGACAGATCTAATTGGAACTGCAAAGTCTTTAAAATCTGAACTGACGTTGGAACTATAGCCCGCAGAAGGCAGATTGGAACTTAGAGCCTGAACCTAACCAGGTCAATTGCCTAGTAAAACAAGAATATCTATGTTTTCAAATAGGATTTAAATGAGGTCAAGGGTCTCCCAATGTAACATATGAAATGTGCAGGATACAATTCAAGATTACTCAGCATATGAAGAACCAGGAAATCCTCAATGACAATCAACAGACAGCAACCTCAAGATGACACAGGGTTATGATCTCAATTGTGTTCCCGCAAAATTCATAGTTGAAGCCCTAACCACCAGTACCTCAGGATGTGACTATATTTGGAGACAGAGCCTTTAAAAAGGAGAATAAGTTAAAATAAGGCCATTAGGGTTGGCTCTAGTTCAATGTAATCACTGTCCTTATAAGAAGAGGAAACTTAGACATACAGAGAGACACCATGGATGCCTCTGTACAGAGAAAGACCACATGAGACACAGTAGGAAAACAGCTGTCTGTCTGCGAGCCAAGGAGAGGGGCCTTGGGAGACATCAAACCTGCTAGCACCTTAATCTTGGACTTCCAGCCTCCAGAACTGTGAGAAAATAATTTTCTGTTGTTTAAACCACCCAGTCTACGGTATTTTGTTAGGGCAAACTAAGCAAAGTAATATACACTGATATTATAATTTTCTGGCAAAGACTTTAAAACAGCTGTTTTTAAAATGCCACAATAAGCAATAGCAAGTATTCTTGAAACAACTGGAAAAGTAGAAAATCTCAGCAAAGAAATAAAAAAATTGAGTGGAAATTTTAGAAATATAAAGTACAATAACCAAAAATATATATATATATAAATAAACTCACTAAATGGACTCTGAGATGACAGGGAAAACAGTGAATCTAAAAATAGATCAATAAAACTCATCCAATCTAAACAACAAAAGGAAAAGAGACTGAACAAAAATTAACAGTCACAGGGACCTGTGAGAAAAAAAAAGTCCTAAAATTAAGGTCACTTGAGTCCCAAAAAAGAAGAGAAGCAAGATGGTGCTTAAAAAAAAAAAAAAATTGAGGAAATAATGGCTAAAGACTTAATAATAACGACTTAAACCTACAGATTCAATAAGCTAAGCAAAACTCTTATAGGAGAAACTCAAAGAAATCCATACACAGGCACATCATAATTAAACTTTTGCAAACTAATAAAGAAAAATATCTTTAATGCAGCCACAGAGAAATGATGCCTTACCTATAGGAGAAATTCAAATGACAGATTTCTTAACAGAAACCACAGAAGATAGAAGAACTGGAGTTCTTGGAAATGATACCAAAAGCATGACTCATAAAAAAATTATAAGGTGAACTTCATTAAAATTAAAAACTTTGCTCTGCAAAAGACATTATTAAATGATTGAAGAAACAAGTTACAAACTAGAAAAAAGTATTTTCAAATTAGATATCTGACAAGAGCTATGTAGATATAGATATAAAGAACTCTCTAAACTCAATGTTAATTTTAAAAACCCCATTTTTTAAAAAAATAGACAAAAGAACAGATACTTCCTTAAAGAAGATACAGTTGTGGCAAATATGCATATGAGAAGATGTTCAACATAATGAGGCAGTAGAGAAATGCAAATTTAAAGTATAAGATGCCACACTACATACCTATTAGAATGGCTAAAATAATTTTTTTTAATTTTAATTAATAATAAGCACTTGTGAGTATGTGGAGCAACTGAAACTCTTGAACATTGCTGGTAGGAATGGAAAATGGCACAGCCACACCGGAAGACAGTTTGGCAGTTTCTTATAAAATTAAGCATATATATATTGTATGACTCAGTAGTTCTACTCCTGGACATTTCCCCTTGAGAAATAAAATCTTGTATTCACAGAAAAATCTGTATATGAATGTTTATTCTCAATTACCAAAAACTGGAAACCCAAATGTTCTTCAACCGTAAACTGGATAAACAAACTTTAGTATATTCACACGATGAAATACTACATAACATTAAAAAGAAACAAACTATTGATACAGGCAACAATATGGATAGATCTCAACAGAATTATGCTGGGTGGAAAAAACCAGTCCCCAAAGATTCCATTTATGTAACCGTCTTGAAGTGACGGAATTACAGTGATAAAGAATAAAACAGATCAGTGGTTGTCAGGGTTAGGGACAGGGCTGTTATTTTAAAGGAATATCACAAGGTAGTTTGGGGGAGCACTGCAACTGTCCTGTATCCTGATTATAGAGGGGGTTACATAAATCATACATGTTAAAATTCAAAGAACTATATACCTGACAGTCAATTTTCCTCTACGGTAATTTAAGAAATGAAATCAATCAATGAAAAGTATACTCTTCTGTTTTACTTAGCTATTCATTTGGTAACATTATTACTCTTCCAAAATTTGTATTGCCAGTTATCAGTTACATTGTTGGAAAAATGAGCCTTTGTCAACTAGCCTAGAAAATCTAAACACAACTTATCACACTAGTTTTAGGGAAAAACATATTTCGAGTTTCCATCATTCCTTGACAATGAAGGATAACTTCAATTCAGAAGGCAGAGAAGCAAGATGAGGGCCAAGTGAAGACTAAGATGAAGGTACGCAGAGAGAGTGGTGCCAGAAGAGCTAACCAAACAAAGTGAGCGGGTGTGGGTCCTCCAGGAAGAAAGGAGAGACTTCCTCAGACGGAATACATCAGACCTGAAGGGAGTTTGAGCTTTCAATTAGTGGCTCATTTACCTGAAAGCACCTGAGGAGAATGTTGCAGAAAGAAAGAGACTGATCTTTTCAGTCACCACATTTTATGATAGCTTGACTACTCTCCCCCACCTGTTTTAGCCAGTTCAGGCTGCTATCACAGAACACCACAGACTGGGTGGCTTCTAAACAACAGAAATGTATTTCTCACAGCTCTAGAGGCTGGGAAGTCCGAGATCAAGGCTCCAGTAGATTCAGTGTCTGCTGAGAGCCTGCCTCCTGGTGCAGGCAGGACACCTCACTGTGTTTTCACCTGGCGGAAGGGGTGAGGGAGCTCTCTGGAGTCTCCTTCTAAGGCCACTAATCCATTAGTGAGGGCCCTGCCATCATGACCTAATCACTTCCCAAAGGCCCAGCTCCTAATACCATCATCTCCACGGGTAGGATTTCAACATGAATTTGGGGGAAACATAAACTTCAGCAGTTATGGTAAATTCTAGAGATAATGTTTTTTATCTCAGATATATAAACATATATATACACATAGACACATAATACATATATTATGTGCAGTTAGGAGTTCAACATATGAATTTGGGGGGCCACCAGCAACAGTAGTTATGGTAAATTCTAGAAATAACCCTTTTTTTTACCTCAGATACATAAACATATATATACATATACACATATACATGCATAACATGTATATATATTAGGTGTAGTTAGGACCTCAACATATGTATTTTGGGAGAGCACAAACGTGAGGAGTTATGGTAAATCCTAGAAATAACACTGTTTTCCACATCTGTGTAAACATATATATGCATATATACATATACACACACATATATATGCACACACACTGTACATAATATACATCTTATGTGCCACGTGGGTGAGGACGACAGGGCCTGGCCGCGAGGAGAAGCGCGGGAAGCACACGCAGGGCCTACCTGTCCCAGGGATCTTAGGGGAGGCGCCTTCCGCAGCGGCTGTTTCAAGGTGTGAGCAGACGCTTGGGAAGAAGGAGCTAATCATTCGGGCGAGAAGGTTCTTAGGACGCGGTCTGGGGGTCGTGGTCCAGCCCACAGTCTGGTAGGTCCTTGAGGGCTCGAGCGGAGAATCTGACAGAAACGTGCATTTTAGACGTGCAACTTAGACAGGGGTTGCTGTCTAAGTCGACGTCGCCGCGGGAACGGCCAACGGCCGGAGGCCGGAAGACAGAGCAAAGCCCTGGGAAAATGGAGTCGATCCCGCAGACCGTCAGCTTCTCGCGGTACCTTGAGGCAGGATCATCCAGAGGTCATGACCTCAGGTTGACCCGGAGGTGGACCAGGAAGTGAGGCTCCTCGCCCTCCCCTGGCTTTGGAGTGCCCGCCCACAGTTCCTTCCCACAGTGGGAGCCGTTTTCAAGGACGCAGCTTTGAGAGAGTGGGGTGCCACTGAGACCCTTTGGATGGTGTAGGTGACTGGACCCCATTAAAGCCTTTCTATAAACTTGAGATTCTGGCGAGCAGGGGTGGAGATCTACTTGCAAGGATGAGCAAATAGCACGTTATCATCGTTTGTATAAATAAAAATATTTTTAGTTAAAAGAAAAATATATATGTAATTAAAATTACGATAAAAGTTGACATTCGTGCTTTCCTGGTGGCGCAGTGGTTGAGAGTCCGCCTGCCGATGCAGGGGACACGGGTTTGTGCCCCGGTCCGGGAAGATCCCACATGCCGTGGAGCGGCTGGGCCCGTGAGCCATGGCCGCTGAGCCTGCGCATCCGGAGCCTGTGCTCCGCAACGGGAGAGGCCACGACAGTGAGAGGCCCGCGTACCGCAAAAAAATAAAAAAATATATATATATACACCCTGTGCCCTCCCCCCGGTCTGCACCCCTACTGTTCTAACCAGGGGAAGACAGCCACATGCCATGAGGCTTTTCGAGCAGCCCTGAGCAGAGGCCCTCCTGGAGAGGGACTGAGGCGTCCCATCAACAGCCAGCAGCTGGGTAAGCAGACCCCTGTGATGGCCACCTCCAAGGTGAATTCTCCAGCCACGGCCAAACCTTCAGAGGTCCAGCCAACATCTTATTGCAGCCTCATGAGAAACCCCACGCCAGAACAGCCCAGCCAAGCTGCTCCTGGATTCTGAAGTCACAGAAACCGTAAAGGTTAGTACATAATTATTGCTGCTCTAAGCCACTAAGTTACGCAGCATTAGATAACTAATGCAAAGCCTATAGGCATCAGACTTCACATACATTATCCTATTTAATTCTCATAAAGTAGAACATCTCATTTTACAGATGAGGAACCTGCTGCCTGGAATTATTGAAGAATTTATCACATGGTCATGGGAGCTGGTCCACAGCCCTGCTGGGCTTTATACTCAGGATAGGTTATGTAGGTCATATGACTACATGTCAGGCCCTGGGGACACAGTCATGGAAACTGGTGAGTGAAGTGTTGATCAGAGGGAGAGGCTCCTGAACAGGAGAAGGGGAAACATCATCAAGTTCTGTGGGAAGAATGGAAGGAGCTAAATTAGCAACGTCAGTAGCAAGTCTGCAGGTCAGCTTGAACTTGAGGGTAAGGAATGAGAACTTTGGCAAAGAGGAAAGCAAAACAAGGTGAGAAAAATAATATAAATAAATAAAATTCAAAAAAAATACCCAAAAACGGTTATATCCTTTTAATAGCAAATGAGAGGGTAGCCAGGGACACAGTAGGAATCAGTCCAAGTGGAGTAAGAGTCTCTATCAAAACTACACCGCTCATTTTCTGTTACTAGTTGCCCTGGCAATAGGATCCCCACCTTATTGTAATGATATTTAAATGAGAAAAGTGCATGATACTCACATGTGTCTAGTTACCTTCACCTTCTTAGGAGGTCTGAGTAAAATTTGGGCAGAGTTTTGTCCCAGAAAAAGAATTATACCAAAAAAGGAAACTAGGAGAATATGACTCATGGTCTGGGGCTCAGCCTCCCAGGAAGATCTTCCAGATACCCCTGATCTGTTTCTTTCCCTCATAACGCTGGTAGGAGTCAGTGTTAAGTAATAAGGCTTGCACCTTTTCATGTCTGGTGCATTCTGGTTTTAATCTAAAGGAAACCCTGTAAATCAGGGCCCCAGCCTGCCCAGCTGCTCCCTCCCAGAACTCTGTGTGAGGGATTAGAATCCTGTAGGTGCCCTGCTGTTTGGACAGCTCTGCCGGCTTTGACCATTCCTGAGAGTCGGGCTGGCTAAAAAGAGTATATTTGCTTCCTAGAGCTGCCATGACAAAATACCGTAAACTGGGTAACTTAAAACCACAGAAATATATTATCTTATAGTTCTGGAGTCTAGAGTCTGAAATCAGGATGTCAGGAGAGCCGTGCTCTCTCTGAAGTCTTGTGTAGGGGGATCATTCCTTGACTCTTGCTCGCTTCTGGTGGTTTTCTGGCAATCTTGAGTGATTCCTGACTGCCAGCTGTAGCACTTCAACCCCCGCCTTCATTGTCACATGGCCATTTTCTCTGTATGTGTCTATGTGCCTTCTAATTAGGACACCGGTCATATTGGAGTGGAGCCCACCCTAATGACCTCATCTTAACTGGATTACATCTGGATTACATCTGCAAAAAAAAAAAAAAAGATGTAAGGTCACATCCTGAGGTATTGGGGGTTAGGATCTCTGCAGGAGAATGTGGTGGGGTAGGGGCACAGTTCAACCCATAGCGGAAAGGAAGTAGGACCCACAGTCAGGAGAAATAGGCCAATGGAGAAATGACCCAAAATGAATACCCCAAGGTGATTCACACTTTATATACACCCACCTGCACCCCCGTGACAGTCCTTCTTCCCTTAGCTCCTCACGTCCCTTGCAGTCCTCACAACACTACAGTTAATCTAAGAGATAAGGTGCCAGGCTGCAAGGATGAAGATTTGGCTTGGCAGGACTCTGCCTCTGGCTGAGTGTGTGACTTTTCCAAGTTGCCCACCTGTGCACCTGATCAGTGACCTTCAGATGAGTGTCCCTCAAACATACAGCAGCTCGTGAGTCACTTGAGCTTTGGTCAGGCATTCACGCTGGGCAGGAGTTTCATCAGCACAGCAGACAGGTTACGCCCTAGACAGGCTCTGGGTCTCAGGTGCATTTTCTAGCTCCCATCGTCACATCTGCAACTGATCCTTTAGGAAAGGGAATAGGCAAAAGGAACTCTAGTCCAAAAATACTTAGGGGACAATATGGAAATGGCATGCATCACTCCTGGTCACATTCCATCGTCCAGAATCAGCTACATGGTCACACTCAGAATCCAGGGATGCTGAGAAACGGTTTCTAGCTGGGTGGCCATGTGTCCGGTTAAAAATCAGGAGTTCTATTATTAAGGTAAAAGGCTAGAATGAATATTAGTGAAAAACTGTCTGTTGCATTCTTTATACATGTTTTTTTATATTGTGAACTTCTGTGCCATAATTTTTGAAAATTTTATTTTAACATTCGCATAGTTTTCAACCACATAGTTTTATAATAACATCATTATTTTCCTCTTGTTAGACATTTATAGTGTTAAACTTTTGACATTAGAAGTAATGCTACAAAGAAAAAACTCACCAATCTTTGTGCAATTCTCTGATTATCTCCTTATGATAATCTCCTGAAAGGTTTTCCTGAGGCCCCTTGACCCAGGTCTTTGATCCAGGGACCAAATTAGCCTGAAGAACTGCTGATCCAGGTCATCTTTGAGAAAAGTGAGTTTCCTATGGTCTTAGCACATTCTGCCCTTCCCCCATGCCACCTTGCTTTGTCCAGCTCTTCTTCTAGGCCCAGGGCTGGCTACCAGCAGCAAGCTACTTGCTTGGGAGATAATTTGTAGCCAGATGTGCCATTGCTAGATGTTTTCAGAGGGTTTGATTTGAAGGGTTTGCCTTGAAATTGTGTCCCGTGCATCCTTACTATTTTTACTCATCAACTGTATTTGCACCCTGCTTCACAATTTGCAAGACGCTTAACTACACATGATCTCATTGGCTGGGTCCAACAGTGATTTTTCTGAAACACAAATCTGATACTACCACTTTCATGGCTTAAACTCTTTGAAGAACCCTTGGCATTCTCCGATTCAAATCTAAATTCCTTAACATGATTTATAAATCTCTCTGACTGACACATCAATTAGCTTTTACCTAATAATAATAATAACTTAATGGATGAAAACAAAAGCCATTTATTTAGCTTGTGATTCTGTGGTGCTTTGAGCCAGTATCAGCAGGGCTCACTTATCCATCCATGGGCAACTGCAGGTCAGCTGTGTGACTCTGTTTCTGAAGATAGCTGGCTGTAGACTGGGGTGACCAAGAAACTGTGGCAAGCATCTCTCATCATCCATGAGGATACCCTGGACCTAATAGAATGTCATTGTTGGGCTTCCCTGGTGGCACAGTGGTTGAGAGTCTGCCTGCCAATGTAGGGGACGCGGGTTCATGCCCCGGTCCGGGAAGATCCCACATGCCGCGGAGCGGCTGGGCCTGTGAGCCATGGCCACTGAACCTGCGCGTCCGGAGCCTGTGCTCCGCAATGGGAGAGGCCACAACAGTGAGAGGCCCGCATACCGCAAAAAAAAAAAAAAAAAATGTCATTGTAAGGTTCCAAGAGTAGCAAAAAGCTTCCATGTACAAACATTTTTCAAGCCTCTTCTTGTGTCACATTTGTTCATTTTTCATGGGCCAAAGCAAGTCCCACAGTCAACTCAGAGATGGGAATAGACTTCCCCTGTTAATAGGAGGAAAAGAATCTGTGGCCATTTTTACCATCTACCACCTCTTTCTCGAGTCTCGTCTCTTTTTGTCCCTACTTTCATCTCTATGGACTCTGTTCCAGGCAAATGGAACTGTTCACAACTCCCTCACCCTGCCTTGTTTTTTAGGCTTTTGCTCATGCTAATGCCTTTCCTGCTCTGTCTTCCCACTATTCACCTAGGCAGCTCCTGCAGGTCCCATCCTGGTGGTCCTTTCCAACAGGAAGCCTTCTCTCATCTCCAGCTCCCTGTGCTTCCTCTTATAACCCTTACCACACTCTGTTACAAATGTCTGTTTTCTTGTCCATTTACCCCACAAGACTATAAGGTACTTGAGAGCAAGATGTTTTCTGATGCATACTTGGTACCTAGTGTCATACAGTAGGAAGCACAAAGCTATTTGTTGGTCAACTGATCAACTGCATATGAATGAAAGAAAATAGATGTAGGAAAGCCTTTTGCAAATCTGCAGACATTTACTTCACAATGATGGAATCTTTGGGCTGGAAGGGACCTTAGCTATCTTCCTGTCTATGCATAAATCCTTAGAATAACATTGTTAAAAATTGCTTCTAAGTCCACTGGGCACATCCCTTCTAAGGGATGAGAAACTCAGCTCTTCATCACAGATAATTCTATTGCTGAACTGTTTTCAGGCTTGAAACTTTTTCTCTCCAGTTGAACCCAAATCTATCTCCCAGTAACTCCTACCTGTTGCCCAAGACCTTCCATCCGAAGCCTCAAAGGTAAAGGTAATCTGTTTCCCATGCATCAGGCCTCTTCATCTGAGATCTAGCAACTGTTGCTCTTAGTATATTCTCACAACCCTCACCATCCTGGTGGCCTTCCTCCTGGCATGCCCAAGTGTGTGTCTGTTTTTCCTGGAAAATGACATTCAGAACTGGACAGGATATTCCCCTGGAACTGGGGGATGCACCTCTTGGTAAACCATTTGTCAAGACCATGATGGCAGCCACGAAGTTTAGGAGTGCTGGGAATTGTAGCTCCCACAAGGATGGAACTCAACCCTGAACCAAAACATTAGGATGACATTTCTAACTCAACACAGGCACTGGCAGGAGGAAAACCTGAATGTTTTTTACTTGTTCTTATCATTCGTATCCAGGTCAAGGCCCCAAAAGGCCAAATTTTCCAGACTTCAAATACCTCTGATAAAAAGAGGGAAGGGGTGTTGAGGTGTGTTCCATCATGAATAGATCACAAGCTTCGGAAGGAAACAAACATGGACTGGATAACAAAATGCTTTAGATGCCTGTGTTAGGAAAGGGAGTTAATCCCCTAGGGTTTGCATTTCCTCATCACCTCCTGGGCTACTGTTAGGATCATGTGTGTGTAATTAGAGCTAACATTTGTTTGGAACTTGTCATATGTCAAGCCGAGTGTGTACACACATTTTATACATTTTAACATGTGCCTACCTTTACCAAGAAGGTTCTGTTATTATGCTCATTTTGTAGAAGAGGAAACGGAGGCTCAGAATGTTAAAGTGATTTGCCCAGTGTCACAGAGCAGGTGAGTGGCAGTGCTGGGCCATAAACCCAAGTCTTTCCAGCTCCAGACTACAGGCACCCAGTGACCCTCAAGCCATCTTGGTACCTGCAATTCCACATCAAAAGTCAGAGGAATGGGTGATTCCTGTCCCTAGATGGTGACTGACGTGAGCTGCTGCAGCTCAGTAACCACAGGGCTCACACAGCACCGTGCTCAGCCCTCAGTGGTAAAAGCCTGGCAAAGATGCTCAGCTCAGAACAATATGCCATCAGTCTCTTGGGGTTTGGCAGCAGTGACCAGTTTTGTTGCTATACTGGCATACCTTCCCAGAGATAAAGTAGAAAGCAGGAAAAAAAAATTTTTAAGGGAAAAAGAAAACCCACCCCTAAGTGTTATTTTGCTAACAGCCTCAACTTTGTAATAAATAAAGACTGCAAGTGGGAAGAAAATGCATAAAATGAAAATAAGCTGAATGAATCATGGAACACACTATGTACAATATATAAATATTCATGTTAAATGACCTTTTACTCCAATTCCTGGTTCTCCTGTGTACACTTAGGGCTGAGTGGTTTTGTTCGGGAGGGCTTAGTTACTGACACAATTGCGTGTCACTTTTAGGAGAGCATGAGGAATAACTAAGAATGATTAGCACAGGTCCGAGTAACGTCAAATCCCAGTGTAAGCCCCAGGAGCTCAAGCACCCTCTCTGCCTTTGGCAAGGGAACAGTAATCCATCTCTTGGTCCTTCCCAGTCAACGGAAACTGAGCTGAGGGAGAAAACGGGAAGAAAATCCTTAATCTTAGCAACAGCAGGATCTGGTATTTTAGCTGTGGAGCTTAAAGAAAAAAACAAAACAAAACAAAAAGCCTTGTTGAAAAGTTCAAGTCTAGGTAACCAGTTTCTGAAAAAGTCTTTTGTATGAGTGGGGAGATGGGCTGTGAGGGCAAGAAGGAACGAGGGCCAGGCAGGGAGGGGCCCTGCTTTCCTGCCCGGGAGGGGGTGGGTTCCCTTCCTGTGGGAAGAATGTGGCTGCGTTGCTAAAGGCTGGTACAGACTGCCACGGTGCCGATGGGCAGGCCAGCAGAGGGAGGCCAGTGTGCCTGGAGGCTCAGCTGACTCAGGGGCCAACATTCTTTCCTTTGTTCCGCTCTGGCCTCCCAATGACCTTGAGGTTAAACTACAGTCAAGCCCAACGGCCATGATAACATGTATCTCACTCCTCTATGCGGCTATGAGCTGCTTCCCACCAAAGGCAACATTCTAAATGTGAGCTCTTGGAATTTCCAGAGCGATGAGTCGATGAGTCGGAATCTCGCTCTCTAAGTTACCCCAGCTTGTCCCCACCTGGGAAAGACATGGTGTGTGTAGTTTGTGTGTGAGTGTGTGTATTTATACCATGTTAGGTAATGATCTGCATGCCAAAATGGATCCTACATAAATAATTTTATATATAAGAACAGAATGACTTTAAAGTGCTAAATCTGGCTTTTTCCTGTGCCTCATGGACATAAATTCATTACATCAGCCTTTCCTTCAAACAAGGGTGTATAGTCCATGGAGTTAAAACTTTCTAAACTTTCTATAGCTCTGTGCATTTACTCCGGTTAATTCAATAAGTACTTCCTGAACACGTACTATGAGGCAGGAATGCCAACACAGCCAGTGTAGAGAAAAACAGAGACTCTGCAGTCAGACTGGATTCAATTTCTGGCTCTGCTACTTGGACCTTTGAGAACTTAGGTTAAAAAGTTGAAACTTTTGGTGCCTCAGTTTCTTCATCTGTAAAGTGAGGGTAACAATGCCTCAAAGGGCGACTGTGAGGGTTCATGAAGATGCATGTAGGACGCGTAGTAAAACAGTGTCTGGAATCCAAAATTCTTCGCAAGTGTTTGCTGGTATTAAATCTCAGATGCTACCTGCAGAGAGGGCACCCCCTGACAGGGAGCATCTTGGCAAGTCGAGGCCCCATTTCCCACCCCTCCAATAACCCAAAGAACGCTTACTCTTTCAAGAACCACTACTTTAGTGACTAGTAGCTTAAATCACATCTTCTTCATTATAGCATGGCCATATGCTACCAGAAATGGCAAAGACAAGATGATAGGAGTGCAGAAAGTGGAACAGGGTGCAAGAAGTATTTGAGCGTTCCTCAGAGAGGAGAAACAAAACTTAACTTTCGGGCTTCCCTGGTGGCGCAGTGGTTGGGAGTCTGCCTGCCGATGCAGGAGACACAGGTTCGGGCCCCGGTCTGGGAAGGTCCCACATGCCGCGGAGCGGCTGGGCCCGTGAGCCACGGCCGCTGAGCCTGCGCATCCGGAGCCTGTGCTCCGCGACAGGAGAGGCCACAACAGTGAGAGGCCCTCGTACCGCAAAAAAACAAACAAACAACTTAACTTTCCTTTTATACCAAAGGAAGCACAGACTTATTACGTGGGCTTGGGTGGGGACCACCTGTATAACCCTCTATTACTCCAGACAGGTCCTACTTCATGTGCTCAGCCCTCAATCATTGACAACTATTTCACTTTTGACCTAGAAAAGAGAAATACTAATAATCTTGGCTAACTTTCATTAAACACTTGATGCCCAGAACTGATAGCCCTTAATGCCATTTCATTGTTTAATCAGCTGAGCCACGCCGTGAGCGAGTTTGTGCAGGATGTTTGACCTACACAGCCATCCCCACTCTCCTCCACTTTGCTCTCTGCCCTGGCAGGCTGGTCTGTACAGATTATATTGCCTCCTCTCATGTCCTCCAGCTTCTAGCTGGGTTTGGCCAGCAGGGAGCCTTAGGAGAGCAGAATTTTGGAGAAAGGAAGGAAAGTCAAGTCAGATTGCCCGCTGCCTCCCGTAAAGTCATTTCCGGTGGACTAAGGTCATAACTTTTCTCAGAGACCTTTTTTTTTTTTTTTTGCGGTACGTGGGCCTCTCATTGTTGTGGCCTCTCCTGTTGCTGAGCACAGGCTCCGGACGCACAGGCTCAGCGGCCATGGCTCACGGGCCCAGCCACTCCGCAGCACGTGGGATCCTCCCAGACTGGGGATCGAACCCATGTCCCTTGCATCGGCAGGCAGACTCTCAACCACTGCGCCACTGGGGGAGCCCTCAGAGACCTTTATTAAGAACCACTGCCCCATTTTGGTTCCTGTTCCTTCTTTCTCCCCTCTTTCCTAGTGGCTTAGGAGTGGCTTAGCTCTGTGCTGTTAACCTGGGTTCCCTCATTATCTAGGGTGGTTCCCTAAACCTTTCACACATCTATGATTTCTCCTTTTGTGAACAAGTCCTGTTTGAATGATCCTTATCTGAGTGCAGTACCTATTTCCTGTTGGGATCCTGATACACAGATACTATTATTATTCTCATTTTACAGGTAGGTCTAGAGGGGTAAAGCAACTTGTCCACCTCATAGCTAGTCAGTGGCAGAATTGGATTTCAAAACCAAAACTGTCTAAATCCAGAGCCCATGTTCTTAACTGCTGTACTGTAGCAGCGACAAACAGTTCTGGACAAGGCAGCCCAGCTGGGAAGCCTGGGAGATGCAGCCTCAAGCAACACCTCATGGAAACCTGCAGTAGGAAGAACTACATAGTACAGGCAGATTGAATACCTGTCAACTTCTTTATCAGGCAGGGGCTAGCACATGTGAACTGGGGGTGAAAGATGAACATACTGTTAGGTCTCTTTGTCCTGGGCAGAAAACATCTGCTGGTGCAGAGAGGCCGTGTGGAGCTGTCAGATCTCACTCACATTCAACTCTCGGCTGGGAATCACACTCCAGGACGCCTTTGGCCTTTCTCTAATTGTCCTGGCCAAACCGTGAGAGGCTCCCATTGGGGCAGAGTCTTATTTAAAACAGCCAACCAGACCAGGACAGGCAATGATTGATTCTTCATCCAAAAGAAAAAGCAAGGCTACTTTTTCCCCTGAGCATCAAATTCATTCACTAGACCCCAGGAGAATTCATAGCGGGAACTAACTGAGGATGTCATTTTCATCTAAGCAGGACTGCCCTCCGCATGCTGGCTTCCATCTTCCACCTCAGGAAGCTCAATGATCTATATTTAATGCTGCAATACTGAGGCTTCCTCTGCAGAGTGAGGAATTTATCATCTCAGGCTTCAGATTAAACAGAGAGAATTTTTTAGCTAAAGTAGTTACGTATACACATTTCCATAAATGGTTTTATGATAAAATAAGAAGTCTACTTCCTCTGCCTAAAGCATAAAAAAAAAAAAGAGTTTAAGCAAAGACTCTCAACCATGCCTTCTTCCAAGGAGTTCTGTTATCTCTTGTCTCCATCTTGGCCCTCGCTGCCCTGAATCGTGTTTACAGGTCACCCCCTGCAGCGGAAAGTGAGATCCTTGTAGGCAGATCATGTGCCTCTTTCATCTCTGTGTCTCCAGCCCAGCACAACACCTGGAACACAGCAGGCACTCTATATATATTGTGGGATGAAGAGACACATGGATGCCCCCAGAGCACCCTGCAAGGACTGTCATCAGAGTGTATTATCCAATTATATGTTGACTCATCAGCCTAACCCACAAAGGCAGACACCATATTTCATTTAATTTTATACCTCCTATGTTTGGAGCATCATGACTGCTCAAAACATGTTTTGCAGAAAAGTTGGTAAAACAGATGTAGCAAGCAAGAAATACAGCTTCGTTAACACTTACCTTCCTGCATTCCTTGGAGATACCTGTCCAGCTCCTTGGGTTGGTGTCTATGGGCTAAATGGTTGCAATTATATGACATTCTGGAAAAGACAAAAATATGGAGTCAGTAAAAAGCTCATTGGTTTCCAGAGTTTCAGGGGAGGGATGAATAGACGGAACACAGAGCATTTTTAGGAGGTAAAACTATTCTATTCGTGATACTGTGATGGTGGATACATGACATTATGAGTTTGGCAAAACCATAGAGTGTACAACAAGGAGTAAACTCTAAGGTAAACTATGGACTTTAGTTAATGTATCAATATTCGTCCATCAATTGCAACAAATGTATCACTAACGCAAGATGTTAATCATAGAGGAAGCTGAGGAGGGGGAGGAAAGGGGGTTTATGGGAACTCTGTACCTTGTTCTTAATGTTTCTGTGTATCGAAAGCTGCTCTAAAAATGTAGAGTTTGCTAATTTAAAAAATTATGCATCTTAGCTGGTCACTCAATATGGAAAATATAAGAATAGAGGGGCATTGGCTCAAGTAGGGGGCGTAGCCCCCCCTCCACTTTATATCCACAAACACATCTCAGGTCTCATTTTCCTTCTCTTGGGTCCCTGAGTCATTTGAAAACTTCTCGTTTCCCTCCCCCACCCCCCAGCTCCCACCTCCACTCCTGGCACCATAAATGTACCCTGAGTAGCTTGAACTAGCTCCTGGCTCTGTAGCCCAACCTTGAAACCCATGGATTCTTCTTGAGTCTTCTCATGGACCTCTGCACAACATACCTGATTTAAACTTTTCTCATTTTGGCTTGTCCACTGCATTCAATGAGAAATCCCTGTTTGGGCCCAACCATCTCCCATAAATTCCCATTCAGGACCAGTGCGTAGGGGAGATGAGATAGCCAAGGAATGCAGGGAGAAGGGAACATTAATTTTGAACTGGCTATATGTGAAGCCAGACTGTTTTCATATTCCAAAGTCACAGCCGAGACTCCTCAGCAATCCTGCTGATAAACACACCCTAACTGCCAACAAAGAATCGAAAAGAGAACTAAATAACCCCTTGAAGCAAACCAGAGCAGGTTAAATAAAAGCGGTGGTACCACAGTTACTGGCAAATGTTTGCTGTGCAGAAGGGGTGCCTGTGAAACGCCGCAGGGCACCAAGACAGGGAGGAGCAGGTTCTACCAAGTAATGAAGTGCTTCCGAGCAGGAGCTGTGTCTAGAAGGTTTCTGAAATAAGCCACGGCTGCACCAGCTAAGGCTCCTGGGAAAGAGGAACAAACTCGCTCTTTGGCAGCAGGGAGGCGAGAAGCACAGCATCGCCATGGCTACCCAGCAGAGCCTCCCTCAAAGCCTTTCAGGAATCTCTACTATTTGTGGAAACTGGGTAGCATTCCCCAAAGGCCAGCATTCCTCCACTCTCCTGCACTTTCAGTGGTTGCCTCTCTTAACTTTCCTTCGATCCAATTAAAAAGCGAGAGTGGGCCCTTACATTCCGCTCATGCTGGGGACCCTCAGTGACACTCAGGTGGAATGCCTCCATCAGAGACCCCTGCACGGCGGAGGTGATCCCAGTGATTTCTGTTTGCCCCAAATCCCATATATTCACAGATCCCGATGTGGAACTTTGTTAGCATATGCTCTTAAATTCGTAACAGGATTGGAGGAAAAAAATAGACCCTCATTGATGTGACTGATGTGCCAATTAAGGACGCAAGTCTTTCTTCTTTTGCTTTCGGTGTGCTGTTTTCCCAACACAATCTCAGAGGGAGGTGAGTGACAAGTAATGTAATCTCTATTGTATATTTGCCACAAAGAACACTCAGTTAGAAACGTTCCCATGGGGGGCCAGCCGTGGATGTTAATCTGCATTTTTTCAAAGAAAGTAAGGAAAATGTGTAGATTGGTTTAATAAGGTAATGTTTTGGAAAACAATAGAAACTGATTTTTAAACTAGCTTAAGTTCTTATTAAATCCAGACTCTTCCAACCACCTAACAAAACAAATAAATCAAAAAAAAAAAAAAAAAAAAAACTTCTTAAAAGAGAGCCTGTGAGGTTTTCTGTTCAATGGTCCCCAACACTGCACATCTATTTGTCTTTTCTGGCCACTCTATCTCCATTATTCCAGAAGGGATCTCAATTCACTTTTAGAATGGTGTCTCTAAAATTGCTCCTTCTGCAACCTCTCTCCAAATATGAGGGTCTGTTGGGAGCTGCCAATGATCGTATCCCAATTGCTTAGCCTTGGGGTGAGCATCTGACCCACAGCAGACCAATCAAAGTTCTTCCTAGCTATTTTCAGAATAGAATTAAAGAGGAAAAGACCTGTTTCCCTTTAGGTGGGAAGCTGAAGAAGTGATTCCTGGATTCCAGACTTAGGGGAAGTAGTTTGTGTAAAGGAATGAAGATGGCATGCAGAGAAAGGCAAAGACATGATAAGGAGTACCCTGCAGACATTCAAGTCCTTGGTCTAGGGTATATGTGGTAGATTGTGATACAGTAATGGGCCCCGGTAAGCCTTGCCTCCTTGTATACACAACCTTGCACAGTCCCATTCCACACTGATTCAGGTCTTGACCAAGTGACTTGCTTTGGCCAGTAGGACATCAGCAAATGCAATGCAAGCACAGGCTTAAAAAGCACCTATACGTTGGGACCTACCCTTTCTCTTGCAGCTTTCAGAACTCAGTCACCATGTGAAGAAGCCCAGGCTAGCCTGCTGGAGACAGATGGCCCAGCCAATAGCCAGAAACAATTGCCAGCCATAAAGAAGACCATCATAAACCATTTGGTCCCAGTCACGCCACATGTGAGACACCAGAGATCATCAGAAGAATCATCAAGCTCAGCCCAGTCCAAAACGATGACTCATAGCTCACAGACGAGCAAATGCAGTGGTGGTGACTTACTTCACCAAGTTTTTGAGGGTTTGTTTCTCAAGAAAAAATAATTTGCTGCTCTCTGAAACTGTTCTACCACCACGTGAAGAAGGTGAATGTAGGGCAAGAAACCACATAGAAAGAAAATCCCAGGTGTCCCAAACATCCCAGCCATCTAGCTAAGGTCACAGCAGTAACACTGTATCCAGGTGACACCACATGGAGCAGAGATGAGTCTCCCCGATGAGCCCAGTCCAAGTCGTCAATCCACAGATTCATCATCAAATAGATATTTGTCTGAACTTAAACTTTAAATTTAAAAAGTCACTAGGTTTTGGAGTGGTTTGTTATGAAGCAAAAGCTAATTCATACAGCCTTCCTGAAGCCACTCCATTCTTGCTTTTCTCATAAAGGCAATTTATTCCCCATTCTGCCCAATTTGCTGTACATGATTATTAAGTGCTTTCCTAATATCCAATCACTTCTTTTCCTTTGACTACAAAAATCCTCATTTTGTGTAGGGAGGCAATGTACCCAACTAACCATTCACTCTATCCATTTCTCTTGCAGCTAGATATGGTTATGTGACACAGTTGAAGCCTTAAAGAAGGATATGAACAACTGATGAGATGGACCACACCCCTTCCATTCTCCACCTTCCTTCTTTTTTTTTTTTTTTTTTTTTGTGGTACGCAGGCCTCCCACTGTTGTGGCCTCTCCCGTTGCGGAGCACAGGCTCCGGACGCGCAGGCTCAGTGGCCATGGCTCAAGGGCCTAGCCGCTCCGCGGCATGTGGGATCTTCCCGGACCGAGGCACGAACCCGTGTCCCCTGCATTGGCAGGCAGACTCTCAACCACTGCGCCACCAGGGAAGCCCTCCACCTTCTTTCTCACTAGAACACAGATGTGATGACTGGGGCCACAGCAGCCACTTTGAGTAAGCGAGTAAAAAAAAAATTGAGCAAATGAGTCATGAGTAAAAAAAGAAAATAAAAAAAGAGATGTCAGACCTGATATTGTTGACCTTCTAAAGCAATGCCAGTGACCACCTAACTCCAGAAGTGTTATTGTACAACAAAATCAGAAACTTGGTTCCAAGACACCTGTATAAAGTGAGCTTCTGTTACACACAACCAAATACAATTTTAAATGAGTGAAGTTAGATTTTTGTCACTTGTGACCAGAAGAGTCCTGACTAGTGATTGGGCCTTTCCTCTGGGGGGTCCTCTGGCCATGTCTGAACTCCACACCTTAAGGTAAATGCTCCCCCTTACTCTCTGATCTGCCTGTAGACACAAAGTCATTTCCCTTTTTCCCCTTAAAATAGATGAGATAGGTGGATATTTCCAAAAAGTATTTTATTAAAATCCAAACAAAAACACAAAGGAAATAATTACAAGAAATATAAACAGCACGTAATTGCCCTATTCCCATGTTTGACACTAAAATCACCAAATAAGCTTTAAGAGCCCCTTTTCTAATCTCTTTACTTTATGGCAGTAGTTCTCAAAGTGGAGCCCCCAGACCAGAGTATCAGCATCCCCTGAGAACTTGTTAGAAACACAAATTCACAGGCCTTAGCCCAAACCTACTGAATCTGAACCATGGGGGTGGGGTTAGCAATAAGTGTTTAAACAAGCTCTGCAGGAGATTCTGACATAGCCAGTGTCTGAGAGCCTGCTACCTTAGCAGAATTATTTGCCAGTTTCTTGTAGGTAATTAAGCCCTGTCTCCTTTTCTTCCAGGTGGCGTTGAGTAGAGCCAAAGGTTTGGAATCAAAGAGTACTTGGAGCAACATTGTGATTCTGCCCTATTATCAACAGCTGTGACATCTTGGGCCAGTTGAATAACCCCTAACTGCCTGGGGTCTTAATTTCTTCACAGGTAAAATGGGATATTACTTGTTAGGATTATTTAAAGATTAAATGAGATGAGACCAGCAAAATGCCTACTCACTGTCTGGCTCCATGCAGGACTAAACAAAGTCAGCTAGTTCTTTTAAAGTCTGCATCTCAGTTATGCAGCCACAGGTCAGTCCAGCAAGAAATGTCTGGTGTGTACAGTCATCTTATTTTCAAAAAAAAAAAAAATATATATATATATATAAGTTCCCTAAATTCAGTTCAAACCTCCCCATACTCCTAGCTACTCCCACTTCAGCTAGGTGTCCAGACAAAGAGTCCAGCTTATTTCTTAACTGATTTACTGGAATGACTGACACTCATCACTCCCTGGTGGTTAATATGGCCTTTCCTGGCTGGGGCTGGAGGAATTTCCCTCCTCTAGGGCGTTTCCATCCTCTTCACCTCCAAGGGTCTTCCATCAATCCCTTCTTCTCCATTGAACCATAAACAGCCTCCAACCGTATCATAAATACTCTCAGAATTAATCACATTCAGAAACAATCATTCACTCACAGGAACCAATTCAGAAACATCGGAGTGTAAGACAGACACGGGAACATTGTTTTTGTGTGTGTGTGTTTTTTTTTAAGTTTATTATTTTGAATAAGGAATCCATATCTATGATTAAAAGGTTCAAATATTATAAAAGGGAATGTAATGCAAAGTTACTCTCTTTCCCAACTCTGGTCCTTAGATCCCTACTCAGAGGCAACCATGCTTATAAGCTTTTTGGGTAAACTTACAGAAATAGTCTATATGTGGAAAAATCATGGGAAAAAAACATGAATATATATATATTACCTATCTCATCCTTTGTTTTCCATAAAATGTAATATATTATACATCCTGTCTGCACCAGGAATATGGAAAGTATGACAAATAAAGACTAATAAGAGACTTTAATCACCTGCCAAGTCCTACGTAGGGGAAGCCTGAGAGTCGGGGTGATATTACCTGCACCATAAAAGAATCTTATCCTGTCTCTTGTATCTCTGGCTGCACACAGATGCTCTCTTGATGGCTGTATCCACGTGTGGGTGTGCGCATGTGCGTGCATGTGTGTCTGGCCTTACTCTCCACACAACTGTGGCCACACACATCTTTGGGGATCAACCTGTTTTCTCTCCCACCAGCCTGGTCACTCATCAGTCTTAGACTGGACTTCTGATACCTGAGTTGAATTTGCCCCTTGAAGCCCTTGTGATAGTGACTGGCTCTCTGTTAGTTTTTCTCATGCCCAAGTCTGTGTGGCAACATCTCAATTTACTGGGGACTCCCACTTGACATTGCTCAAGCCTTAAAGCCCAGCGTCCCGGGCTGCTCACCTTCTTCTCCTGCACTTCTGACACCCACTGACAAGCAGCCTGTGGGATCCTAGTCCATCCCTCCCCCAGTTTTACAAATGGGAAACATGGGGCCCAGGCCTAGGCTCAGGGAAGTCCCCAAAGGAACATGGAGGGCCTGGGATCGTGACTCTAGCATCAGCTTGGACAAAGTGGGGTTGGACATCTAACAGTAGTAGGTTTGAGTCCTGGCTTCATTACATGAGATCTGTGTTTTCTTGGCTCTGGACCCTCAGTTTCAATATCTGTAAAGTGGGATAATAATTACTTACAGATTAATTAGAATTATTTTTAAAATGGCAGAACACCAAATAGTAAATATTATAGAATGATAATTCTGCAAAATTTAAGTTACATTCCTGTATTTCTTAAAGAGGTTCACCCTCAGAGCTCCAGCTTTCTTTCTTATTTCTGTAAACATTTTTAGCACATATAGAAAATTTACACATAAGGGATACAAAGATTATCAAGACTCTGCCTTTGTCCTCTAGAGGTGTGGTGGAGACAGCCAGCCAGTTCCTAGAGCTCAGTAAGGGCTTCCTTCCCAGGAAGTGTGATGAGAAGCTCTGGAAACTAAGAGCACTTTATCTACCTGCTGTTGACAAAATAAAGGGCAGAGGCAGGTCTAGGGTGGGTATGACTGCTGGACCAAGGCCAAGATGGGCTGAAATGGGAACACATGTTTCCTGGCATATTTCCTCAATCAGGCCCAGGGATCACACAGTTACTCGCTTCCATCCCAGCTCCTCTCCAGGATTTTCCAAATACTATAGCCCCGTGCCACTTTCATTTCTGAGCTTCCAGATGTGCAGGGACAGAAGAGTCCCCCTCCTCTGCCCCCAGGCATGTCCTTCCACCTTTCACATTTGGGCCCCAGTGAGACCTCCAGATAAAGTCTCTTAAAATAAGCTTCTGAGGATAATTTGTCAAGCACACGATTCAGCAACAGGGCAGGGAATCTCTCCTGACTTCTGCAGATAGGGGCTTACATCACAGCATGAAATATGTTTACCCTTATCTTCGCACACAAGAACAAATTATCCCGCCCCTGTTATAAATCCTTCAGCCCTGCTTCTGTGGGTAGGTTTCTGCGTAAATCTCCAGCAAACTCTACTTAGCTGACTGTTCACTTTGGTTTGCTGCCTTTTCCCGGCTCTGTGCTCACAAAATTGTCAGTCTCACTAGAGGACATGCTGGCTTTTATCTGTAGACAGAAGAAAAGAAAGAGAGCACTCGTCAATCTTAGACTGGACTTCTGATACCTGGGTTGACAGAGTCACTGCTGTCACCCAAACCACATCAACAAGGGCATGTGTCTTCTCTCCCAGCTGAACTGCAGTAGCTCCCTCCCCTCTTCTCCACCAAGCCCTGGTAAGAAAAGTCCTTAACAGCCTGGGAAAACAGAACTTACCAGCTTCCAGGTCCTCCTGTAGACTCACCCCGTTCAGGATGGTTAGTACCAATAGATGATCATGAGCGGGGTGAGGAACCTGTCCAAGGGGCTTAAGTAGCATCAGTAGGTCCCAAAGCCAAATGACCAGGATCAGGAAGGGGGAGGGGAAACTTTCCATACAGCTGACTGCTAATTAAACATCAAACACTAAAGTAAATACCCTTGGCCTGGGTGCTCATGTCTCAAGGACAACAGTATGGCCTAAGAAAATGTTTTTAAAAAATTGTTAGCAATGGGGGCTTCCCTGGTGGCGCACTGGTTGAGAGTCCGCCTGCCAATCCAGGGGACAGGGGTGCGTGCCCCGGTCCGGGAAGATACTGCATGCTGCGGAGCGCCTAGGCCCGTGAGCCATGGCCACTGAGCCTGCGTGTCCGGAGCCTGTGCTCCGCAATGGGAGAGGCCACAGCAGTGAGAGGCCCGCGTACCGCAAAAAAACAAACAAAAAATTGTTAGCAATGGCGGCTTCCCTAGTGGCGCAGTGGTTGAGAGTCCACCTGCCAATGCAGGGGAAACGGGTTCGTGCACTAGGCCCGTGAGCCATGGCCGCTGAGCCTGCGCGTCCGGAGCCTGTGCTCCGCAACGGAAGAGGCCACAAAAGTGAGAGGCCCGCGTACCGCAAAAAAACAAACAAAAAATTGTTAGCAATGGGGGCCTCCCTGGTGGCACAGTGGTTGAGAGTCCGCCTGCCAATGCAAGGGAAGCGGGTTCGCGCACTAGGCCCGTGAGCCATGGCCGCTGAGCCTGCGCGTCCGGAGCCTGTGCTCCGCAACAGAAGAGGCCACAAGCCCGCGTACCGCAAGGAAAAAAAAAAAAAATCGTTAGCAATAACAACAGTAGCTATGGCGTCCTTACCTTCCAGAGGGCTAAGCTCCACTGAGCGCTCTCTCATTTGCCCTTAACCCTCCAGGTGCATTACATTGCAGGGATCACCACCGCCCAGAAGAGGAGTATACTGTTAAAACTAGGGAACTGAAGCACAGGGTTAAGTGAGGTGCTCAAGGGCACACAGGTGTAAGAGATAGAGCTTGATTAGCGTGGGTGGTCTGACTTCAGAGCCTTTGTTCTAAATCAGGGCTTCGAAAGCCTTAACACTCACCAGAATCACCTGGTGATCTTGTTAAACTGCAAATCCTGGTTCAGCCAATCGGGGGTGGCGTCTGAGATCCTGCATTTCCAGCAAGCTCAGCTCCCTCCGGCGTGAGGCCCATACTGCCTGTTGGTAACCACCCTTGGAGAAGCAAGGGTTGGCCTGATCCAGCCCTGAAAAGTGAGTACCTCTGCTGGTCCCCCAACTGCTTGTTACCTGTCCACAGAGGAAGAATGGAAATTGGGAGTGAGCTGGTAGAAATTTTATAACTATTTGGCGGTTATTTTATGTCTGCTGAGTGTAATAATAATTTAAAAATTGGACTTCTATATCATTGTATTATATTCTTCATTCTTCTAATAATTTATATCTGTTATTTTACAAAGGTATCAGCTCACAAAAAGTTGGAAGTTATAAACAAAACAAACAAACAAAACAAACAGCCTGGCCCTTTTTTGCAGATAATTTGAAAATCACTTCTCTAAACTACTACACTGTCCTGGCTTCCTAACCGATGGGGTGTCTAGGACCAGGGTACGTGTGTGTCTGTGTGTGTGTCTGTGGGTGTGGGTGAGGATATCTGTGTATATCTGTCTGTCCCCCCTCAATGCTCATTTCACGTAGGTTCCATTTCCTTATGGTTTTAGGGGCATTCCTGCCTATCTAGTGTCATATGCAGATGGAGACTACCATCCATAAAACTCTGCAAGTAATGTGGATTCTAGTTGGTCCCTTCCTAGTCTTTTTGTTTGTTTTTGTTTTTGTTTTTGTTTGCGGTACACGGGCCTCTCACTGTTGTGCCCTCTCCCATTGCGGAGCGCAGGCCCAGCGGCTGTGGCTCACGGGCCCAGCCGCTCCGCGGCATGTGGGATCTTCCCGGACCGGGGCACGAACCCGCGTCCCCTGCATTGGCAGGCCGACTCTCAACCACTGCGCCACCAGGGAAGCCCCCCTTCCTAGTTTTGGAATCTCGGCCAAGTCATTCAACCTCTCTGAGGCTGATCTGTGAGGTAAAACCCACCCACTGTGTGGCAGGGATGCAATGATATAAAGCACACAAAGTGCTTAGCACAACACCTGGAACCATCCCTAGCAATCAATAAAGAGCAGATACAATTATTATTAGGGGGGAAAGAAACAACAGCAAGAAATAAATTCATATCAGACATTCATCGACTTATCAGAATTTTTGAGAAAATGCCCTGATACTCTGCTAAGCACGGGGTAAGCAAGATGCTGTACTTCTCTCAACAAAATTAAATTAAAATTTCTTCTTCAACTTAGAACAGTTAGAGCCCCATTTCTCACAAAAGTCGACAACTACAGTGAAATTGTAATACTAACGTTTAGGCAGAATAATGCCCCAAGGCGCTGCAAGATGTCTGAGCATCAAGCAAAAATGTGATTATTTTCATTCTGCTCCAGAAACTTAGGCAGGTGCGTGAACTAACACAGTTTAAAAAGATTTTCAATAACAAGCCCTTAAACAAGGCACGTTTTATTTAACCTTCAGTTAAGCAGGAATCCAGTTAACTAGAGATGGTCAAGGTGGGAGGGTTCCTGGTTAATGGCTTTAGATTCTGCCTGTAAGTCATTTACATAATGACTCAGGAGGCAAAAGCCCCTGGGGCTTGAGGATAAGGAAGGAAAAGGGCTGAGGACTGTATTGGTAAGAGTTGATCTAGTCCCTGACAATGGGGACAGGAATTTGTAAATCCCTAGGTGAGGGAAACTTGCCCTGGTGGGAAACAGAATCTTTGTGACCTTGCCAAAATGGCAAACTTCATGCCCAGGTTACTGTTGTGTTTAAGTGTCTGCAGGGACGTAGTGATTTGGTACAGCACACTGAAATCCAATTTATTTATCTTCGTTGGCACGTCCCCAAAGCTCTAATGACCCAGGCCCTCCCACGGTAATACATTGGTCAAATTAGTCAGGGTCCCCAGGTTGTTTCTTTTTCCTTCTCCCTGGGCCATCCTTACATGGGAAGTTCAGGTTCCTCTTCCCAGTGGGGACATCTTCCATCAGTCTGTTTCTGCAATCAGTATGGGCATGCTAAATCCTAAGAAACCTGTTTGAAACCCTTGGACTAACTGCTCTGGGTGAAGCATGCCCCACTTAAAGGAGGAGGAAGAGGAAAAGGAAACAGTGAGTTAATGGCTGCATTTTGCCTCACCAAGAAGCTCTGTCCTATTGTTTGTGACATCGATGGTCAGAGTGCAAAGGAGCCATGTTCAGTGGGGTTTCGATTCAGACCTGCCTGGGTCCACATCCAGTTGGTGGGATGACTGGCCAGCTCTGTGATAGGAACAAGTCACTTCTGACACTTCACGTTCCCCAGCTATAAAATGGGTATTAGGATAATAATAGTACCTGCCCTGTGAAGTTGTGAGGAATGTTAACCAGGTAATGATTACAAGTAGTTAGCACAGTACCAGGCGCAGACTAAATCCTCCTGCTGTCTCAGAGATAGGACCTCATCTTTTTACTGGTTCGTAGTGAAGAGTAGCAGAATATGCTACCCCAAAATAGGCCACTTTGGTACAACGATTATTTTGAATTGAAGGCAATTGAGAAGAAGATATAAGAAAAGCTCTGCACCTTCCCCCTAGTTACCTAAAAACAGAACATAAATTTCCCTTGTTAAGGTGTCCCCTTCCCCACTTCTTTTTTTTTTTGGCTTGTGGGATCTTAGTTCCCAGACTAGGGATTGAACCCGGGCCCTGGCAGTGAAAGCACCGAGTCCTAACCACTGGACCACCAGGGAATTCCCTCTCCTTCCCCACTTCTGTACCAAGAGGGGCATAACAACCTTATCATTGGAGACAAGATGGCACCCAGAAAGGGTCAACATGAACAAACCTTAGCAACTAGCTTTTATCCCCCATTAGTTTCCCCACATATTTGCATTCTCACAATTTTCTGCCCCTAGAAGTTCAAAGTCCTTTTCCTTTGTCTTGTCACTTCTCTACAAAATTATCGTTCTTGGCTAAGATGCTATACAAGCCCAAGCTCTAATATCCCTTTATCTACTTATCACAAGAGTGCTCCCATGTGTACATGATACACACATTAATAAACTTCTATTTGTTTTTCTCTTGTTAATCTGTCTTTTGTCAGTCTGATTTGAGGGCCCCAGCCAATGAACCTAAGATACATAGAGCAAAAACTTTTTTTCCTCCCCTACAATAGGTATGTGCAGAGTGGTTATAGCCCCTCCGATTTGCAAAAGCTAGGTCAACATAGCTTCTGTAGTTATATTGTTGGCTCAGTCTCTAAATAAATATCCCTTGCCTGACATTCCCAACTGCTTTTAAGACTCTTAAGGCAAAGGCCCTATTCTATGCACTCATTAATCCAAATACTTCAAAAATGTTTACTGATCATCTACTAAGTTGTTCAGGAGGTGCTAGTTGGGGTGATGGGTCTGTGAGCTCCCAGAGGGCAAAGATCAGGTTTCAGTCCCTTTGTTCAGCAAGTAGGAAGGGTGCGTGACGTAACGTAGTAGGTGTTCAGTAAGGATTCCTGGAACTGGACTGCCAGGCACAGCAGCTGACTGCCAGGTGTACTGGTGCACATTCAGCTCCAGCCACAGGGCCCAGGGCAGGGCTAGATGGAAGGTAAGTCCTCACCATGTAAAGACAGAGCTCCATCCCACTCTTTACTCCACTCCAGTCAGATAACTCATTCAGTCAACTGGAAATCAACCCCTCATGCAATGAACTTTAGCGAACCTTATTTGTTCTCCTTACTAGGCGTAACAGGCCCTTTCTGCTTTCCTCCTCTTGTGTTTTGTTTTTTCATTTCTCTTCCTTGACCCACTTTTACTCCATCAAGCTTCCTCCTGGTTCCACTTAGCAGCTTAGCTTTGCAAACCTGAGCACATACCTGAAACTCAAAAATCACTCTTTGAAGAGCTGTTTCTCTTGACACATACAGAATGAGGAATATCAGGCTAATCCAAAGAAGGACTTACTTACTCAGCACATATTTGTTAAGCATCTACTGTGTGTAGGATATGACATTGGACGCTGAGGGTGTGACAGTGACATGTCAAAGTCTGGACTCCTGAAGAGACAGGCAGGCAATGACAAGCAAATAAGCAAATACCATCACTACTGTAATAGGCGTTTGTAGGAAGCAAGCAGGGGCTGAGGAAGAGTGAGGTGGGTAAAAGGCTAGTTAACAAAGCTCGCTCTCTAAGGACTTGACTTGATTGGAAGCAGAAAGAATGTGAGGAATTTAGCTTTGTGAAGAGTGAGATGAACAGAAACCAAGGACTGGTGTGGCCGAGGCATACAGGGCAATTGGGAAACTGGCAGATAAGCCTAGAAAGATGGTGAAGACTCAGACTTATGAACGCATGCAAAGGCGATGGCTTCATCACCCACAGATGGGACCAGGAGGAGTGTGGAGCATGAAGACAGAGGAACTCAGCCATATGGGTTCCTGTCTGGGCAAGGTGGATAGCAGGAGGTTACCCCTACTCCATGGCACTGTCCCGTATATGAATCTTGGTTCTGCAAATCACTAGTGGTGTTGCCATGGGCAAGATCCTTAAATTTACTATACCTCTGCTTTCTCGCCTGTAAAATGAGGATAATGATAATAATGCCTACCTCACAGGTAAGGATTAGAGGAGTGAATACATATAAAGCTCTCAGGGTGGTGCTTTATACAGTAAGCATGCAATAAATATTAGCTGCTACTATCTTGTTTCTTTGTTTAGTACCACCTTTATGAATTCTCTGTCATCTGAGGTGAGATCCTCAAGATCAAAGGTTCAGAAACCCAACTCTGCCACCCCACTGAAAATGGACTCAGCCCACAGAGTCAGACACATAAAACCAGCCCCCTCAGCTTACTGAATGGCAAAAAGAACTGTAATTACTAGGTCAATATGTCATCTTTGTAAGCACGTCTATAGGGGCAGAAGAAAGCCTCTTAGAAGGTCGCTCGCTTGGCAGGGAGTAAAAGGGAATAGAAGATGCTCAGTAATGCTAGGGCTGGAGTTCTGGCTCTGTGACAGCCAGCCTCGTCCACCTCCATCAGACTGGGAATTCCTTCTTCACAGACCCCACTCTCAATTTTGTGCAGGGGGCTATCTGCTTTAACAGAAGTTGCTTAAAACACGTAACCCTGGAGCCTACTTTAGCCCATTTCTTCCTCTGGAGATTTACTGTCCTCCAGAGGCAGGCATTCATCTTTAGGTACTGTCTCGGGCAGCTTGGGCTACCATAACTAAATACCACAAACTGGTGGCTTAAACAACAGAAGTTTATTTTCCTACAGTTCTAGAGACTAGGATTCCAAGATCAGGGTACTGGTTATATCAGGTTCTGGTAAGGCCTCCTTCCTGGCTTGTAGATGGCCACCTTCTCACTGTGTCCTCACAAGTCAGAGAAAGGAAGCTCTGGTATCTGTTCCTCTTCTTATAAGGGCACTAATCCCACCACAGAGGCTTCATCCTCATGACCTCATTCTAATCCCAATTATCTCCCAAAGGCCCTACACCTCCAAATACCATCACATTTGGGGTTAGGGCTTTTACATATAAATTTGGGGGGGACACAAGCAGTATATAACAGGTATGTTAATCCTTTTGAGACTTGTTGATGCCTTCTGCATATCTTTGCTCTTATCCTCATAGGAAAGACAAACTCATTTCACTCTTGCCCTCAAGGGTCCAAGAGGTAATATACTGAAGACAGAGACATAAGGTGTCATGGAAACAGCTAGAAGAGCCAAATGCAAGCCACACATGTAATTTAAATTTGTAAAGTGGCCACATTAAAAAAAGTAAAAAGAAACAGGAGATATTAATTTTAATAATATATTTTGTTCAGCCCAATAGATTTAAGATGTTATAATTTCAATATGTAATCAGGATGGAAACATTAGTAAGATCTTTTACCTTTTTTGTACTCATTCTTGGAAATCGATGTGCATTTTACATTTATGACACATTTCAGTTCAGATGCTTAATAGCCACATGTGAGTGCTGGCTACCATGTTGGACAGTACAGAGATAGAATTTCATGGTGAACTTAGCTGTGTTACCTGGGCCCAACTTCTTAACCCCCCTGAAACTCAACTGCTTAGTACAGTACCTGGTGTACCCTAAGCATTTAGTACATTTTAGAATACATTTTCTCATCTGTAAATTGACAATATTCCCGCACCATTAAAGCTGTTGTGAGGATGACTAGAGATGACCCACAGAAAGCCTTTTCGCTTATTAATTTAACTACGATGTATTGAGCCTAGCACTGTTCTAGGAGGTCGGGAGAACCCAGTAAACAAGACAAGGATCCCTGATTTCATAGCGTGTATCATCTAACTGGGAGAGATAATAAACTAAAATAAATTAATAAAGTATAGAACACTAAAAGGTGATAAGTGAGTTGAATAAGTGATAGAGAAATAGAGCAGGAAAGAGGATAAAGGGTATTGTGGATGACAAATGTCGCCTGCCATATCGGTAAGCAAAGGGTGTTTCAGCCATCAAGCCATCAGCCACTGCAGTCACCCTGACTCTGCACCCTGAGGGGATTCGGGATGGAAAAAAAAGAAAAAAGATACTGGCCCTGGATAGTTAAGGTGCACATCAAAGGAATGATTTCAATGAGCCCAGACTCTTGCATCTTCCCATATATAGAAAAATGCTAAATTCATTAACTTGAGATGTCTGGTTTTTCTTTAACAGTAATCTTTTGATGTTCTGACTACCTGGTTTCTGTTGCAAAAGCTCCTATCTATCTTGGTTCTTCCCTTACCATTTTTGTAGCCATCCCTCAGAGCTATCTGAGTGGCTGCCTCCCAGACTTAAGTTCTCAGCAAGCCTGAGGAATAAAACATAATTCTCAACTTTCAGGTTGTGCGTTTTTCTTTTTCAGTTGACAGTATGTATGGGAGGACATTTGAAATTTTGAATAGGGCTCTTGGGGAAAGCTCACCAAGAAGCTAGCATCTGAGTCAAGACTAAAGAGCACACCATGAAGATATCTGGGGAAAAGCGTTCCAGACAGAAGGGACAGCAAATGTTGAGGATGTGGGGGAGAAGCATGCCAACCACGGGGGAGGCAGAGCAAGGGGACAGTGCATCTGGAGGTGTGAGCGATGGGGCATCAGACAGGGAATGAAGGAGGCAGGCAGGGCTGTGGGGCTATTTTAGGGACTGATACTGAGCAGGACCCTGTGCGGCTCCTGGGCACAAAGCCTTTCTGTGTCCCCCATTTCTCTGATGACAGGAAACAGGCTTTATTCAGCCTCCATGACCCTCCCTGAGTTCCAATGGGCAGGTTCAAGTAGTTGTTAATTAGGGAAAGGAGGGGATGCAGAGACAGGGGAGGAACAAACAGTCAAGAGAAGCCATAGTGCAGCCTTGGGACGAGGTCCTGGTTCCCCATCAAGGGATGCACACAACAACATCTTTGAGCTGTTTTGCGGATACTGAAACCCCCACCAGGTGGGAGAAGTTAACAGTTAATGGTTAAGGACAGTCTGCTGCCCACAAGCACGGAGACCCCAGACTGGCTGGAACCAGAAGGTTGATGATGCCGACTCCCTCCAAACCTCCCCACCAAACCATCAGGAGAATGTCCACCAGCTGATCACGCCCTCTTTGAACCACTCCTATAAAACTCCTCACTACCCCCTCTGGGTTGGGACACACAGTTTCAAGGGCATTAGTCTGCTGTGACCCCCTTTGCCTGGCAAAGCAATAAAGCTAATTCTTCTCTACTTCACCCAAAACTCTGTCTCCGAGATTTAATTTGGTGTTGGGGTAAGAGGCTGGATTTAGCTTCAGGACTTTGGCTTTTCTCCAAGGGAGACAGGGAGCCATAGAGTTTTGAGCAGACTTGGCTAGGCTCGCTGTCTCAGAGGATTGCTGGGGGCTGCTGTGTTGTGAATAGACTATAGGAGGGTGAGTCCTTCATCAGGATCCCTTGGCCCCAGGCCTAGAAGTGGTTTGGGGAAAGCAGACAGAAATCGACCAACAAGATGTAGTGAGCCCAATGCCCCAGTTACTGGGTGGGGGGTCCCCCTAATCTGTCCTGCAGAAGGCTGCGCTGAACACCGTCTTCCTCTCTCTTGTCGGAGCTCTTCTTCCCTGGAAGCATGAAGAATGGCCAAGGAAAGAAAAGGAGGTTGGGTTTGCTCTGCCGAAGCTTCTCTCTCGTTATTGACAGCCTTGTCTCTTCTCTGAATAGCTCATCCTCCCCTTCTTGCACAAGAAGTGCAAAATAAGATTCTTAGAATTTAGATTTTTTTTTGAAATGCCTACATTTGGATTTGCAGATATGCCAATATTTGGATTTGTAGAGCTGTAATTTAAGCTAGTCTCTCCCCTGGAACCACCTGGTGAAATGCATCTTTCATGAGGCTTCTGCAGGAGTCCAGCTACAAGCTCAGACTCCCCGGCACAAATCAGACTCTGGTTCAACACCAACAATATAATGGCAGGGGTCTCCTAAAACAGCCAGCTTCCAGGAGCCACAAGCCTCGGTGTTTTCCAACTGGTGATCCCTCTTCCAGGAAAGGGTTAAAAGCTTCCTCACAATTTAGGCACAGGATTAATGCATGGAGAGCTGAAGGTCTGGGGTGCGTGACAGCCCCAGACCACTTCTCAGGGCATCTCCTCCACATACCAAACCACAGGGCAGACCAGCTCTTGCCCAGCCTGCTTGAGAGAGCCTGTTCTGGGGATCTGAGGGGAAAAGGAAATAAAATGCAGAAGCCAAGGAAAAGGACACTCAAAAGCCTCTGTGCTCCCTTCCTTAATCTGAAGATGGAGGAATCATTCAGCCAAAGTGCAAAACTGTTTCTGCAGGTTTTAAAGCCCAAGACAGGCTGGGAGGGTGAAGAGAGAGGGCGCAGCCGCAGGCCAGTCCTCTCAAAGGAGAGACAGGCCCAGCCCTCACCTCCTGGAAAGAATCCAAGTAAAAAAAGAAAAAAAAAAAAAAATGAATGCCAAAAGCATGTAATATTTATTGTCTCTTTTACTGGATAACCCAGTTTGCCTAGCTGCTGCTGTTTGCATAACCTCGCCTGGAGATGGCAACCCTTTATGAGAGTGAGGTCTGGACTAGAACACCTGACTCTCCTTTCTCCCCTCCCCCTTCCCTGCTCCACCCCCAGCAATATCCCCAGTCCTCTCAGGGGCAGAAAAAGCAAGGACCAGGTTAGGGAGCCACCAAGGTAAGGCAGCCAAGTGTCCCAGTTTGCCTAGGACATGGGACTTTCAGTGTGAAACCAAGATAGTCCTGGGCAAACTGTGACAAGTTGGTCACTCTACATCCAGAAGACAAGGCAGCCCCCTGGTCCTCAGACTGGCCAGTGTCTGGGTGAACAACACACATGCTGGTGCTCCTGAGGCCGCGTGACATGGCGTGAAAAGTATGGGCTTGGAGCCAGCCAGATTTGGATTTGAATCCAGCTTCTCCCACTCATAATCCGTAAGATTCATACTCCTGAGCCTTTGTGTCCTTATCTGGGAAGTGTAAAGAAATGGGATCGGTATGGACATTTAGTAAGCTGACGCCTGGAACAAATGGTTATTCTTTGGCTTCCCATATTAAAATCATCATCTGGCTCTAACATGGGCCTAACCTAGGGTTTGGTAGGTGTGAATAACACGTGGCATCTACACAGTCTTCAGGATTTTCGAGGTGCTTCCACATACACTGTCTCACATGACGATTCCCAAGCGAGGCAAATAGTATCACGAGCCCCACTTTAGAGTTTGGAAAAGGAGGCCCAGAGCAAGTAAGAGATGGCTCCGAGGTCATGAACCTGGCAAACAAGACGCCGACCCAGGTCATGTGTTTTCATTCTGCTACCACTCACTTTCTATGTCTCAACAGAACCCCAGCTGTGGGTAACAGGCATGGGGAAGTCTGGAAGTTTCCCAACATAAGGAAGTTGTGGAGGAACCTGTTTTCCAGCAAACTCACTCAGCTATCTGCCGTTGCTGTGAGCCTGGGGCCCAGCCCTGGGAACAGGCAGAGTTAGACTGCCGAAGCAGGCAGCTCTGCTCTCCTGATTCTCTTTTGTACATTCTTGGGTCGAGCCATTTAAACCGAGATCTCCACTACACCTGCAGAGTCGGGGGCCAATGCCTTGTCAGGTAGAAACATCTCTTCTCGATTATTCCCCTCTGCTCTGGACAGGAATGCTGTGAGAGCAATTAACTGGCATTCAACACAGCTTGTTTTTATTGAGTGCCTCCTCCAAGGAGGTGTGTGGAATGTGACACTTGGGTCACTGCTGGGGGAGGATGAAGCTACAGTATGGCTGGGAATTCAAATCTAACGTTTGAATTGAATCTAATGGCTGCTCTTGGGGAAGGTGCCTTGGTGGCTTTATCCCTTGTTCACGAGGCTCCATCTGCAGGGAAGGCCTTTCCTCCCTATGGCCTGGTCATTTATAGGACCTGCTTCCTCTCTCATCCCTTTACAGTCCATTTCCCATAGGGCAGCCAGAGTGACAACCCTAAACCCCCAAAGCTTTCCCATGGCTCTAACTGCACCCCCTTATCACATACCTTCTCACTGACTGTGCTCTAGTCGCAACCTTTTATCCCCCCTTTTTCCTAAACACTCCAATTCCTTCTCACCTCAGGCCTTTGCTCTTGGTGTTCCCTGTGGAGGGAATGCCAAGGCCACCTCCTTCAAGTCTCAGCCCAAGTTTCACTTCTTTAGGAGCCCATCTCTGACCATTTTATCCAAAGTAGGCCACCTCACCCCTGCCACCCTCTCTGTAGCCACAGTTATTCAACCCCATTACCCTAGTCTATTTCTTTATGGCCCTTATCGCTCTCAGAAAGGAATATACAGTTACTTAAACTTGTCAATTGTCTCCTCCTGTCAACACATAAAAGCCATTAAGAGAAAGGACTTTGTCTACTGAGTCCGTGGCTTTTTATCTTTGGAGCCCAGTAAAGCCAGACACTCAAATATTTGTTAAATATTGAAGAATGTATTTGTCTCTATTTAAAACAAAGTGGTTATGAGCACAGGCCTTGAAGTCAAGCAGACCTGTGAGATCTTACCAGCTGGAAGAAGTCACTTAGCCTCTCTAAACTTAATTGTCTTTTATAACAGAATTAGAAGCTCACTCAATGGTAGATGTCATTGTTACTTTTAGAGTTGTGTCACCCCCACTAGTCCAAGCCCCTGATGGCAGGCACTTTAACATTCACCTTTGTATCAACATGTCTTGAAACTTCCCCTCAGCATCCTCTACTTTCCCTTCCTGTAGGACATGTCACACTGTCTTAAAGGAGTCTATATATTTCATGGGGACATGAATACCTACAAAACCTAACACAGTGCCTGTTGTAGAATAAATGTGTGGTGTTTAAGACTAACAGGTACCTAGCAGGTCTTCAAGAAATATATTTTGAATCAAGCTCTCTTTACTATTATTTTTTTTATTGGAGTGTAATTGTTTTACAATGTTGTGTTAGTTTCTGCTGTACAACGAGGTGAATCAGCTATATGTGTACATATATCCCCTCCCTCTTGGACCTCCCTCGCATACCCCCCATCCCGCCCATCTAGGTCATCACAGAACACCGAACTGAGCTCCCTGCGCTATACCGCAGGTTCCCACTAGTTAGCTACTTTACACATGGTAGTGTATTTATGTCAAACCTAATCTTGCAATTCATCCCCCCCTCCCCTCCCCGCCCCAGGAGTCCACACATCTGTTCTCTACATCTGCGTCTCTATTCCTGCCCTGGAAATAGGTTCATCTGTACTATTTTTCTAGATTCCACATATATGTGTTAATATACAATATTTGTTTTTCTTTTTTTTCCCCATCTTTACTGGAGTATAATTGCTTTACAATGTTGTGTTCGTTTCTGCTGTACAACAAAGTGAATCAGCTATACATATACATATATCCCCATATCTCCTCCCTGTTGAGCCTCCCTCCCACCCTCCCTATCCCACCCCTCTAGGTCTTCACAAAACATCCAACCGATCTCCCTGTGCTATGCAGCAGCTTCCCAATAGTCATCCATTTTACATTTGGTAGTGTATATATGTCAATGCTACTCTCTTACTTCATCTCAGCTTCCCTTTCCCCCGCTGTGTCCTCAAGTCCGTTCTCTACGTTTGCGTCTTTATTTCTGCCCTACCACTAGGTTCATCAGTACTGCTTTTTAAGATTCCATATATATATGTGTTAGCATACGGTATTTTTCTCTTTCTGACTTACTTCACTATGTATGGTAGTCTCTAGGTCCATCCATGTCTCTACAACTGACCCAATTTCGTTCCTTTTTATGGCTGAGTAATATTCCATTGTATATATGTACCACCATGAGGTATCACCTCACACCAGTCAGAATGGCCATCATCAAAAAAAAATTTACAAACAATAAATGCTGGAGAGGGTGTGGAGAAAAGGGAACCCTCTTACACTATTGGTGGGAATGTAAACTGATACAACCACTTCGGAGAACAGTATGGAGGTTTCTTAAAAAGCTAAAAATAGAACTACCATATGGCCCAGCAATCCCACTACTGGGCATATACCCTGAGAAAACCATAATTCAGAAATACACATGCACCCCAATGTTCATTGCAGCACTATTTACAATAGCCAGGTCATGGAAGCAACCTAAATGCCCATCGACAGGCAAATGGATAAAGAAAATGTGGTACATATACACAGTGGAATATTACTTGATAATATTTGTTTTTCTCTTTCTGACTTACTTCACTCTGTATGACAGACTCTAGGTCCATCCACATCTCTACAACTGACCCAATTTCGTTCCTTTTTATGGCTGAGTAATATTCCATTGTATATATGTACCACCATGAGGTATCACCTCACACCGGTCAGAATGGCCATCATCAAAAAAAATCTACAAACAATAAATGCTGGAGAGGGTGTGGAGAGAAGGGAACCCTCTTGCACTGTTGGTGGGAATGTAAATTAATACAACCACTTTGGAGAACAGTATAGAGGTTACTTAAAAAACTAAAAACAGAACTACCATATGACCCAGCAATCCCACTACTGGGCATATACCCTGAGAAAACCGTAATTTAAAGAGACACATGCACTCCACTATTCATTGCAGCACTATTTACGATAGCCAGGTCATGGAAACAACCAAAATGTCCATTGACAGATGAATGGATAAAGAAGTTGTGAATCAAGCTCTCTTTAGAAGACATTTTAAATATATGAATTAAAGAATAATACCAGATGCTATGTGATCAAGTGCTGACTTACATATAATCAAGTGATACAATGTATAATGTAGAAATTTGATGGCAGAGGTGGCCAACACTGAGTCTCCCAGGGCCAGTCAAGGAACTAGTAAGTGAGGTGGGTAGGACAGGGACTGGGGCCAACTGGAGGCTACATCTCATCTCCAAGGCAACCACTGCTCAGCTCTAGCTTTTTGTTGCCATCCTGGAATGTGGGCCCAGTGGTCTCATACATTAGCACTTTCAAGTGAATCTGAATTTTTATGTGAGATTTCCCAAGTCTCCAAATTACTGACAGTTAATCTAAATTTATTAAACAAGCATTGAGATGAGCAAAGCATGTTTGGGAGCCATTCTGTAAACTATGACCAAGAGCCCTGGGGGATCAGATGGAGGCTGGGCCCTAAACAGGCATTCATGGAAGAAGTTACACAGGAGACAGGTTATTGAAATGTCCAAGAATTCCCCTAAGGCGTCCATCAAGCATTTATTGAGTACTTACTGAGTGCCAGGCATTGGGATATAAAAATGACTCAGAGCCTGCTCCCTCCGAGACTTTATAGTTGGTCAGTTCAAGAACTGTTGTTGAGCCACAACCGGGTACCTGAACAGAGCTCATAAAGGCAATAGGCTAGACACCTGGACAACAAGGTGTTGTTTCCTTACTCATTAGATCTGTGCCTCAGAGTGCTGGCAGCAAACTGTCATACTACTGTGTCCTTCTGTGGATTCTCCCATCACCAGGCAAACTACCCAGTACCACCTAGGGGCAAAGTGGCCTACCACAGCTGATGGTAGCAGAGGTTCCCCAGCCTGACAGACATGGGATGACTTGCCATTGCCTCTTTCAGTCTAAACCCCCTCCCTCCCTGTAAAATGGGCGTCTACATGAGTTCACATGCTAGTGGCAAATACTAGTCAGGTTAAACAGCAGCTCCCAGAGCACGTGTTATCAAAAAGTCCAGGGAGGAGACTCATCTGGTCACACATGCCTGAGGCTGGTCAGAAAATACTTAATCTATACAGCAGACATACAGAAGTCTCTTTTGGTCTAACTTATACTGTGATCTTAGACTTGCTGAAGGACTAACTTCCATCACAGCCCTGCCAATATTGATTGTTGGGGCTCAAAAGTATGTAAGTAGATTAATTTTTTTTCCCCCCAAACTAAAAAGGATCACAGTGGTGTTAGTATATTCCCGTTTCCACTGGTCAGTATACACACTGAATAATAGTGTTACCTGGAAAAACGGAGTGAAAAGAAACAGTGATGGAAAACAGGGTAGAGGAGGTCTTGAGTTGCATTCTTAATTCCACCAAGAATTACTTTGGGTGTTCCAGTGAAAGTCTAAGCTTGTTTATTGTCATCCCTCCACCCCGACTCCAATCCATTATTTAAAAAAAGAAAAAAGGGCTTCCCTGGTGGCGCAGTGGTTGAGAGTCCGCCTGCCGATGCAGGGGACGCGGGTTCGTGCCCCGGTCCGGGAGGATCCCACGTGCCGCGGAGCGGCTGGGCTCGTGAGCCATGGCCGCTGAGCCTGTGCCTCCGGAGCCTGTGCTCTGCGATGGGAGAGGCCGCGGCGGTGAGAGGCCCGCATACCGCAAAAAAAAAAAAAAAAAAAAAAAAAACATAAAAAAAGAAAAAAAAAAAGAAAAGAAAAACCACTTTGGTAGCTTCCATCTTAGGTACAAGAAACAAAACCAACAAAGAGGGGAGAGGCAGGAACTGTCCTCGTGTAGTGGAGGTTAATAGGCAATACTAGTCTCCTGTCACTTCCTTCTGTAAGTCAGCAGGAAGGAAATATATCCACTGAGGGCCTCTGCTAATATGTTCTTAAAGACAATTAGGCAATTCCTACATCCTCTACCCCCAAAATAAACAAGCAGAGGTGAATGCTTTCTTTCACTATCCCGTGTATGAACTTGTAACTCTCAAAACAACAATGGAGGTTATGAAATCAACTTTGTACTAACTTCGAGGGACATTATTAAGAGCCCGGGTCTTGGAACCAAGTCAGCAACTAAGTCTTCATTCTGTTTTATACTGTTTCCTTTCTGTGAATTTTTTTCCTATCTGAAAGTTTCACAGGGCTTATTCTGGTAATACCTCTAAACGGAAGCACTTCTCCAGTTGTCCTAGTACAAAATTCTCTTCTGTGACCTTTGGCAAGAAATCGGTTCTAGGAAAGAAAAGAAAGAAGCAAAAGTTTGTTTGCTTTCTAATGACTGTTCCTCCCTCTCCAGGTACTCTGGGGATGAAGAGACGAAGGGGAAACGGAACAAACACCAAACTCTTAATCCCTCTCTCCTTTCTACACTGGCAGGTGGCGTTTGCTTTCCAACTCCATTTTGAAGCTCACAGCTCCAAAAAATACGACCTGAGCAAGCAGCGAGGACTTCACAACAAGGTCTTGCTCTAAGAAGGTAAGCAAAGATCCTACCGGTTAGGCGCGAAGACCGCCAGTCCAGTCGACCCATCGGTTATTTACCGGCGGGATTTAAACCCGCTCCGGAGCGGGGGCGTGGCCTGGGCGGAGCCCCGTGGCCCGTGTGGGCGGGGCGGAGGCGGGGATGCCTGAGGCTCAGCGCCGTGCAGGAAAGACTCGGGCTCCGGGAGCGAGCGCCTGTCTCTTTAAATGCCAGCGGCTGCTCTCCCGCCCTGGGAGCCCGGAGCCGGATCTACAATCCCGTCTCTCCCGGCGCTTGTTGCTCGCCCGGACCGAGCGGGAGCTGCCACCACGGGGCACCAAGGCTGCTTCCTTCACCTCCTTCTAAGGAGCCCCACCTCCCCCAAGAGTAGGTTGAAGGGGAGAAGCGGCCCCAGGCAGAGGGAAGGGGTGCTGTGTGAAGAGGCGCCGCTCCCCACCTTCAAGTCTTGAGGCGCTGCGTAGCCGCGGGGGCAAGACATGCGCTGCTCCCCCATGACCAGCCTCGCAGCCGCTGGCGCCCGGAGAGGAGAGACTGCGGAGCCCACACCTGCAAACTCGCACTAGAAGTCTCAGGGTGCGGCGGGGGGCCCCTCCCAACTCCCCACGGCCTCCACCTCTAGGCGGGTGAGTTTGCGCAGGTAACCCGAGCTAGAGGGCGGGGGGAGGGGCGGGCAAGACGGAAGGAGAAAGCACCGCAGGTGAGCCAGGTAGGGCGGCTCACCTGCCCGGGCCGCGCTGCGGGGTCCTAGCCGGTTTCCTCAGCGATTGATATGGGGGCGTCTCTGGGGTAACTTAGGACCCTGAGGTGAAAGGAGGGGGCTAGGAGAGGGGAATTAAAGTTTCTTTTCCTTTCTCCCTCCTGCTTGGGATTGGCAGGTAGGGCGCTGGCGGAAGCGGTAGGAGTCGCTGATGCAATGGGCTTTTGCCCGGGCGAGGTGAAGGGCTGGGGGCGGGGGAGAGCTGGAGTTGCCCGGCCTCCTGCGACCGTGACCCTGGAGGCGGAAGAGTGAGGAAAAGCTCGCCACATCTGAGACTCCCCGTAAAATGGCTCCAAGTGCCCGACACCCAACCTTTCTTCCTCCTCTTAAGAACAAATCGCACGTTTCACGGAAGGGCTCCTACATGGCTTCCTTGCCTTCCTCTCCCAACAGGTGGTCTGAGCCCCTGTCCGGGGACCTGTGCCAATGACCCTAGTGGTGGTTTCGCTTTCTCCTCTCACGGCGGTGTGAACGTGTGTCCGCAGCGTGATGGGCAACCAGGTGGAGAAACTGACCCACCTAAGTTATAAGGAAGTTCCCACTGCCGACCCGACGGGCGTGGACCGGGACGACGGGCCCCGCATCGGGGTCTCCTACATCTTCTCCAATGACGACGAGGACGTGGAGCCGCAGCCGCCGCCCCAGGGGCCGGATGGCGGTGGCGGCGGTTTGCCTGACGGCGGGGACGGGCTGCCGCTGCCCTCGCCGCAGCCCTATGACCCGCGGCTGCACGAGGTGGAGTGCTCCGTGTTCTACCGCGACGAGTGCATCTACCAGAAAAGCTTCGCGCCGGGCTCCGCGGCGCTGAGCACCTACACGCCCGAGAACCTGCTCAACAAGTGCAGGCCTGGCGACCTGGTGGAGTTCGTGTCGCAGGCGCAGTACCCGCACTGGGCTGTCTACGTGGGCAACTTCCAGGTGGTGCACTTGCACCGGCTGGAGGTGAGCAACAGCTTCCTGACGGACGCGAGCCAGGGCCGGCGCGGCCGCGTGGTAAACGAGCTGTACCGCTACAAGCCGCTGAGCCCCAGCGCCGTGGTGCGCAACGCGCTGGCGCACGTGGGCGCCAAGGAGCGCGAGCTGAGCTGGCGCAACTCGGAGAGCTTCGCCGCCTGGTGCCGCTACGGCAAGCGCGAATTCAAGATCGGCGGCGAGCTGCGCATCGGTAAGCAGCCCTACCGGCTGCAGATCCAGCTCTCTGCGCAGCGTAGCCACACGCTCGAGTTCCAGAGCTTGGAGGACCTGATCATGGAGAAGCGGCGCAACGACCAGATCGGGCGCGCCGCGGTGCTGCAGGAGCTCGCCACGCACCTGCACCCCGCTGAGCCGGACGTAAGCGACAGCGACGCCGCGCGGACTACGCCGCCTCCCGGGCGCCCCCCCGCGCCCGCCTGGGAGGAGGGGGCCCGAGAGGCGGTGGTTCGCTGACCGGCGAGCTGAGAGCGGAGCTGTGTGAGGGAGCTGTTTGTAGCAGCCGCTGCTCCCTCCCTTCTCTCACTCCCTCCTCCACCACCTTCTGGGCCCCATCTGGGCTCCTGGGCCATTTGGAAAACGGAGAGTTGGCGAAAAGCGCAGCCAGCTGTGGCTTGAGTTTGTTATCTTGGACGGAGGAGGAAGAGGGAGCAGGTAGGAGCACTTTGGCCGGGGGCGCTTCTGGGCTTCTTGCCCGCCGGCTCAATCTGTCTTCCTTTCCCGAGGTGAGGCACACTGTGGACTTGCCAGACACTTAATCCCTGCTGGACTTGGGTCCAAAAATCGACGCCTCTTATGCACTTAGGGGTGGAGAAAAGTTCAGAGTACCAATGCCTGCTGTTGCCTTCCGACCGCTTCCCCTCCTACCATGGCCTTGGAGGATGCCCTGTAGTAAAGCCAGAGCAGGTTTGTGGTGGTGCTACCTCCAAAGAGCAGTGTGAGGGATTCGGGAAGCTGGGGTGATTTATCTTGTGGTTTTTCTGGGGTGCAAGGCTGGTAAAACCAGGACCAGGTCTGGGAGCCACAGACTGAAATCAAGCAGCCCCCTGTGAAGTGCAAGAAGTAGTTGAGTAAACTTGGGCTACAAAACAAAGATTTTGCTACATGCCCCCTCCCCATCCCCAAGCGATTTGTCTTCTGGAGCTGGCTTCCAGCTGAGTCTCCTGGGCCATCGCCACTTCCCAGGTTACATGTAAATCATTGTCAGGGGCCAGCTAAAGGAAGGATTCAATTTTGGTTCTGTTTTGCTGCCTTTGTTTCTTGCTTGCTATTGTAGGCACTTACAGCTGTGGTATTTGTTATCAAAGGAGGGAATAGCCCTTTGTGTCTCTGATCTAATTAAGCCTGCTTGGCCATGTTCATCCCCAGGTCACACGGGAGGTTGGCTGCTGCCACCCCATAAGGTATCCACTACAGAAACAGCCAAACAGGGTTGCCCTGGCAGGAATCAGTCAGTTTCCTGTCCATTCCCCCACCTGACTCTCTTCCTGAATAGTGAAGGTAACTTTTTTTTTTTTAAATTTAAGGCTTTGGTGTGGTGGTCCTGTGAATTTTTTTTTTTCCTTCATTGCCTCATCCCCCTCACTCAGTTTTGTTTTGCTGGTGGTAAAATCTTAGGCTTGAGGCATATTTCAGTGATAGTTGTTTATTTTGGTAGCCACACTCGATGCAGTTTAATTCAAGGTGTAAAGTCTTGTTATATTGCTACAGTCTTCTTGTCGCTTGGAGAACACCCCTTCAGAATGCTTTCTTAATGAAGAGGGGTGACAGCAATCATAAATAAATGCAACCTGGTGTAGTCAGCGCCGGATCTGGTGACAGTCCTAAAGCATGGATTGGTGATGGTGGGATCTGTCCGAAGCAGGATGGCTGATACTATTTGAATCTGCTGCTGTGTTTGCTTTACTCTGAGGCTTTAAAAAATGTGTACAATCTGTCCTTTGTTTTCATGTGAGCTCTTTAATGATATGTGCCCTTGATTTCAGAATCCTCTGCTGCACATGGGCATTGCTAATGCTGTCTCAAAAGTTGAGTGAAGTTTCTTTTTTTTCTCTTGGGAATCATTATAGATTACGCTGAACAAGTCATTTTGTGACGCAATTCTTAGAGCTGGAGTAGACTCATACTTGAGTGTTCCACAGTGGTGGCCATCCTCAGGCCTCCTGGCTGGAGATCTTTAAATCAAGGCAACAAAACTTGAAGGATTTCCTTGTACACGTACTTTTTTTAAACTTGGGAATTTGAGGCCATAATTTTTAAAAGCCTAGACCTTTATAGCACCTCAACATGAAATTATTTCATTACAAGGGCATTAGCTATGTTCCCTGTTTTAACAGGAATCCCCAAACAGGTCCTGTCAATGTTAAAGATGAACCACACTCAGCCCTGGTCCAGGAATTTGGAGAAGCGTCAGTCTCCTGTTGGAAATGTTGATCTAGTTTTCTTGTTTAATAATCTCGCAGCTTTGCGTTTGTATTCTTTTGCTCATGGAAAAGCAGAGCAAGGTAAACGTGGGTAAAGACATTTAGGAGAGCCTTCTAGATTTGGATTGTCTTTTATGTTTAACACCATCAAGGGAAAGTTGAATGTAATGACATTGTGCAGACAGCAAGAGAGAAGAACAGAGCGGCACTGTCTAGCAGCTCTGGGCTAGCCAGCCAGCTCTCTTTTCCACTGCTCGGTCTCTGTCTCCCTCCTTCACCCCTCAATGGAAAGTGAATGTCATTGGTCACACCGAGGGACAGCAGTGACTCTGTTACAAACAGCTTTGTGAGAAACCTCAACTTGAAGGAAGAACTCCTATAAAATCCATATCAGTAGTAGCATTCTCCCTCTAAGAGAAGAGGTTTTTGATAACAGGGCTTGAACATGATCTAGAAGAGGAAAGATCTACTCCAGATGCTGCTTTATCACGTGTTTTTACAGGGTACCAGAGATGTGAAGTACGTAATGCTTCGGAACAGTGATTCTGTTGGAAGTTTTATTAGGGTCATCATGCTTAAAGTAAAGCACCAACCAGCCACTGAAGGTTGCAAGGAAAGGGGACTGAATCAACTGTTGGCATCTTTCTCAAAGATGGCAGTGTTGTGGATAAGAGTTTTTAATGTCCAGGCAATGGCTACATCTGGCACTTTACAAAATATATATATATATATTTAATAATTTTTGTTTCTCCTTAGGACTAAGATTCTAGAACTGTTTTGTACTGTGAATTACGGATGCTCTTTGAAGGCAAGGAATATTGATTCTAATGTTCTTTAGAAGCTCTGGCAGGGATAAGCAGGACACCCAACTGGAACGGATGCTAAATGTAATCAGACAAATTATATTTTCTTACTTGAGCAAATATTTTATTGAGACTGCTTATGTATGGCAAAGGAGCCTACAACTTCAGCTACACAACTTTTTATATTGAAAGAACTCATAGTTTTTGTAGTTTTATTCTACATTTCATTTAAAATGACTTTATAGCACTAACAAGCCTAGCAGAAGACTTTACTCCAGACCTTTAAGGAAATTTTTAGTTTTTATGAAAAATGACACTTCAGTAGTTAAATTTCTCATGACTTTGCTGCTTCTGGCCCTAAGAGCACCAGTCGACAACACCATAACCACATGGAAACATATTTTTGGAAGCAAAACTTTAATTTTCTACAACATATGCTATGGAGAGTGAAGAAAATTTAAGGATTACTTGTTTTCTATTTTTTTTCTCTTAACAAATGGAATCCACTGTGTTGAAGACTCTTGATATTATGTGATTGTCTAACCATTGTTTTTTTGTAAATCAAAATAAAATCTAGTGTGATCATCATTGAAAGGATTTGTTTGGAAAGTTACATTTTATTTGTGAATTTTTTTTTTTAATCAGGGTAACTATAAACTTGACTGGTTTATTCAGCTTTTCATTATGTTTTGTTCTTAGCGATACTTGTGACCCATGGAGAATTACATTGACTAACTTGATAAATTTCATGTATTTTATTTCCTAGTGAATTGTGTAAACTTTATTTTTGTTGAAGATTATATGTTAAATCAATGTTATGTTCTCACACCACTTCTTGAGAAGGAGGTTCAGATTTGAAATTGTATCATTTCCTTCAAAATGAAGGGCAAGTGCTTAGTTAAATAAAAGATTGATGACATCTTTTAAACCATTTCCTCTTCACTATGTCTTATTACAATAGAATCTGTCAAATCCTTTTGACAAATGCTCTGAGGGTTTCCAATAAACCATTCATTAGAATTAACTCTATTTATACATGGGTTTTTTCCATTTGTATACTTTCTGCCAGTTTTGGCCCAAATCCAAGCTCCTCAGCTTAACTGCAATTTTTCTGAAATATTAAGTGTGTTTCATCTTTACATTACTCAGTAAACATTTTGATGAATTCATTTAGTGACTGGAAACCCTCCCTGCATTTACTGTGTGGGAATTAATCACCTGTTGCTTCTAGGCTCCATGTTCATGAAGAACATCTTGTGAACATACATTTTCAATACACATTGATTTTTTTCAGGATCAGTGCAAACGTTGCCAGAAGCCACACTCACATTTTGGAGTCTGTACTGGGGAGGTTTGGTAATAAGATCAGTAACCCATGTTGCGTGTTAGGTGGTTTCCGAATCCCAGACAAAGGGAATGGGCTCCCTGAGTGATTTAATTACAGAAAACAGGCCCATGTGATCAAGTGGCACTGCTGACATGATAAAGGATGCAGGTGCCAGCAGTAGGTACAGGAGCAGATGTGGCCTCTGGGACTGGCGTGTGGGAGGCCACCAGCACTCCTTAGACCAGCACCTTAAGTCACTGCCACAGTCCTGTGAGGCTCAAAAACCTGGGCTCCATCAGCAGGCTCCCGTGAGGATTTTAAATAGGAAGAGTGTTGAATGCTGAAGGTTATCCAGAGCTCAAGCAGCAGTGAGACCATTTTTCCCTAGAGTGGTTGTCCTTAATTTACCATGGTTCTCATTGCACAGGAAAGTAGAGGGAAGGGAGCCTAATATAGAATGTGCATATATTTTGGGGTGATTTTGGTGGAGGCCGCTGTTCCTCTTTCTCCTAAATGGACTGAGTTTGCTTAATGTAGGAAAATGACATGTTTGGAAGTGTTTAAAAGGACCTCCAAAATGAACAGGCCCAAAATGTGTGCAAAGGGCTTTTATTTCCCTTTACTGAGTTTCCTGGAAAAACTGCTTATTAAACACAATTTTATCTGCACAGTAGATGCAAGAAAGGTTAGTGTCTGTGATTTGCAATCACAGCAAGGTACTGAGTATGAAGGGCTAGAGGATGCTGAGCCCTAGACGAGATACTAGAACATAAGTTTAGAGATGAGCAAAAACCTTAGATAATCTCTACCCCTGAGCTTGTTTCTAAGGGGAAATCAAATTTCACTCATACATGTAGAACAAATATAATGAAAGGTGGTCCTGTGAAGTGCTGATGGTTGATCGGTATTCAAATAAAGCAGATATGTGTAGGTTTAATTGGAGAACTCAGAGAAATTGGAGAAATCAGATCAAAGCCCTGAAGGTACAACGATGATAGAGGAAAGGATGTAACTAATATAACTAATATTCATGAAGTATTTAATGGGGAGTCTCCTAAATTCCATTGCCTAAGGTAAACCAGATGCACAGTGTCCGTCCTCATGTGACTTACTTTCTAATTGATAAGACAGATAACTGCTTACTACCAAAATCTTCACAAGAAGGAATTTAGAGATGTGATAGTTGCAGTGAAAGAAATGCGCAGGGTGTAGGGAGAGGCTCTCTCTCCATCACTGAGTCAGTAGGCTTCCCTGAAGATGCATTTATGCTGAACTTCGGAAGAGGTAGAGGAGAAAGCCAGGTGCTTCAGAGTGGATACTGATTACATTAATTCAGGGAGGAAGGCTGGGGAGTGAATGAATGAACGTTGAGTGCTCTCAGAATGCCTTTGCTTAATGCTCCAGTGGTAGCCATTTCTCCTTGGGGTTCCCTTCTGCAAACTGTTGTCTAATTCAGTGTATCTGACACTTAACACAGGAACAGGCAGAGATACTCTCAAAGTGTGAGTGAGTGAATGAAATTGGAGGTTGGGATTTGTTGGTCTAGAAAGCCCTATTAACTCAAGGTGATGTCAGGACTGTGGTTTGAAGAGGTGAAGTCACAGTGGTTTTTAGGATGGATTGAACAGGGAGAGCAAATGTGACTGCCCTCCCCTCTTCCAGAGCTAGAGGCTGTACTGCTCATGCTATTGATGGCTTATATTGCCAGCCAGGTAATGATGTGTGTGAATTCGGGCCTTTGCCCAGTGCAAGTGAAAGGAGAAGCGGCCAGGCTAGGCTTGATAGGGACAGAGGTAAGCGGGAGCAACAGGTTTTATAGCCTGCGCGCCATAGCCTTGGAGCCATGATTGAAACAGAGGTTCTTTTATACAGTCGGCTAACACAAGCCGCTGCTATGATACAGTCTCTCATGCCTTGTCTAGTGTGGCCATAAATGAGTCAAAAGATTAGCTCACTGCTCTTTTGGGAAACTTGTGCAACAATGTAATTAATTCCCAAGGTTTGATTATCAACATTCCGTGCCTTCTTTTTAACCTCATAACTTTGACGATTCTCAGTTGTTGGGCTAAACTGGAGGTAGAGGGTCTGGTCCTAGGCCCACAGAATCAAATAGCAGTTAAGGCTTGACAGTCAAACTACCTGGGATTCTCTACTCTGGCCCTGCTGGTAACATTGGGAGAAAGTAGATAACTGCTTGGAAACTGTATTTCTTCCTATGTGCAATGTGGCTTATTGCATTGGTCAATTCAATTCTGAATATCAGTTATATTTCTAAAATAACATAATATATGATACATGTAATATAACATAGTAATAGTATCAACTTCACATGGTTATTTTTGAGTCCAAAATGAAACAATGCACATAAAGCCCAGATCATTAGCTACTGAGATTAATTAATTAATTATTAATTAATAAAGAAAATCTGGGATATTATAGGTGTTCAAAAGCCTTATTCAAAATAAAGTTACTGTCTGGGAGAGAGAAGTCTTCCCTTTAGTCTTAGAGAATTTCTTAGCTAAATAACTCTAGTTAATACATAAGTTGTTGAGTTCCTGCTGTAGTGTTTGAAATGTTTCTTGAGCTTTGATCTTTAGTAGAAGAACCAATTAACTTGTTTCTACATTTTATATGTTTACTCATTAATTCAACAAGTTATTTCCTGTGAACTTCTAAGGTGCTAGGTGCTGGAGAGCCAAGAGGGAATAAGAAGGGATTACTGCAATAGATAGTAATATTGACAATGATGAGGTCACCTTGCCTACGCTGTCCTATTTTAATCATCACAATAGCCTTTCTGGACAGATACTAATATCTTCATTTAAGAGTTGAGGAAACAGGTTTAGAGAAATGAGGTGATTTGTACATGGACACGTAGCTAATAATCGACTGCTTCTGGCCAGGAGCAGGAATGCTGGCCTTCCAAGCCCTAGGCTATGGTTCCTCCACTGAGAAATCATCTGACCACTTCCACCCTTTGGCTCCTCCCCCCTTCTCCTTACCCTGGGAGAATGCATAGCACCTTATTCTGCTCCAGCTTTTGGCATGCAGCACGATCTGAGTAACACATATTTTCACTCTTGTTGCAGCAACTCTGGAGCAAGTGACTCTGGGATGCAAAAAGAGGCAGGAAAAAGAGGAAAGGCAACTCTCAGCCATGAGGAATTTTACGTCCTTATCCATCCTGTGTAATAGTGTCAGGACTAGGGTAAAATTGGCCAACCCATAATTATGCCCCCCTCCCTGTGGCTGGGCACTGTGACAATCCCTCCTCAAACTGCCCCTCTTCTCTCTGCCCTTTTGTGACTCTTTTTACCTCTCCAGGCTGAGGTCAGGTCACACAGGCCTGCTTCCAGCTGACCTGCTATGTGACCTTGCCAAGTTAGTAACTTTTTTAAGCCAGCTTGACTTATTTAAAAATTAGTGCCTCCAGAGGCGTTCACTGGCTTACACGAGACAAAGTAAATCAAGCACATATGGGACACTTAGGTGTGGCATGGTGGCCATATTGGTTGGCTCTGCCACAAATGGCTCTGTTAAGAATATATGACCCTGGACTTCCCTGGTGGCGCAGTGGTTAAGAATCCGCCTGCCAATGCAGGGGACATGGGTTCGAGCCCTGGTCCAGGAAGATCCCACATGCCGTGGAGCAACTAAGCCTGTGTCCCACAACTACTAAGCCTGCGCTCTGGAGCCCATGCTCCACAACAAGAAAAGCCACCGCAATGAGAAACCTGTGCACTGCAACAAAGAGTAGCCCCCGCTCGCCACAACTAGAGAAAGCCTGCGGGCAGCAATGAAGACCCAATGCAGCCAAAAATAAATAAATAAATTTATATTTAAAAAAAAAGAGAATTTATGACCTTGAGGAAGTCCCTTTACCCTCTAGGACCCTGGATCTACGTTTCTGTGTGTGGAGCACCCAACTCGAGCTGGAGTCTATGACAAAATTCCAAGTGCAACTTTGAGATGGTTATATTAGTTGCTCTACTTATAATTAATTAATACTAATTAATACCGATTCCTTGGCCATAACCCTAAACCTTGCCTCATTCATATAAAAAATTAATATGTAAAATGTAAAAAAGTTAGTGATAGTAATAATATGATGGAATTTCAGGGAGTGCTTTTATTGTGAAAAGTAGGAACTGTACACAAAACTTTTTTTGAGAATTGGCAAAATTTTTTATGATCTTGCATATTAGAAGTCCAAATCTGGGCCATGGATAAGGAAAAAGATGATGATAGAAATAAATTAATCCATGTCTCCTTTATTTTGGAAAAAGTGCTTAGAATTTTTGTTTTTAATTTTGCTTTTCGAACACTGATTCCTCCCCCCATTCCCCCCTCCCACACACACTCGAGTACATTTCTCTTTGCTACCTGGCTCTACTCTTGGCCAATACATCATACCCATGAGAGAATTCCCCTTTATCTTCAGTAGATAGGCGTGATTTATTTTACTTTATTTTAATGAGGTCTATTTCTTTTTGTATTTGAGAAAGAGCAAGGTTGTTCATAAAGCCATAAAACATCACATGGTGACAGTTCTTTGCGCTGACATCTATTTTACTACTTTAAAAAATACTAATAGACTTAATTTTTTTAGAGTAGTTTTAGATTTACAGAAAAATTGAGTGGAAAGCACAGAATTCCCATATAACCCCCCTCCTAACCACACAGCCTCCCCTTCCATCAACATGGGTATCAGAGTGGTACCTTTGTTACAATGGATGAACCAACATTGACTCGTCATTATCAACCATAGTTTACACTAGTTTTCACTCTTTGCGTTGTACATTCATTGGTTTTGAGAAATGCATCCACCATTATAGTATCATACAAAGGAGTTTTACACAAGACATGTTCTTTACTTCTTTCCCTTCCCAAGCTAAGAATTGGACTATTTTCAGCTTCTCTTATCAAACCTTAAGAGACACTTCTCTGCTGGGCCCTTCTGCTTTCTTTGCCCTCCCAATGGACATTCCTGGCTAGAACTGTGTTCATTCATTCTTTAAGTATTTATTGGGGCCTACCGGGCAATGTGCTACTTGCTAGGGCTAGAAATAGGAATGTCGCAGGGTCCCTATGCTGCGCGTGCCTGCCCACATTCCGCTGAGGAAAACAGGCAAACAATGAATGCAATACCTTGTGATTAAAGTGTGATGGTTGGAGGATAGGTAGGCATCAGGAATTACGGTGGCACTGGAGGGGCAGGGGGTCTGGTGGCTAACCCCACATAGTGGGGTAGGGAAGCATCCAGGATAGGCTTCCTGGGTAGACTTAAGCAGGTAAGGGGAGGTATTATCAGAGAAAAATTCTGACATAATCCTGCTCCCATCTCATCAATCCTGTATTTTAGGAGTAAGACACACATCTGTCTTTGTATGTGGCTGGGGTGGGTGATGGGGGGAGGGGGTTTTGAGGACGAATACTATAAATTGCTTAGCAATTCCTTTTTTCTTTTTCATAGTGCTGATATAGATTTCAGCTAACTAGGGAACATTATCGAAAACTCTGAAAGGATATTAAGTCAAAGTGTTCTCTTATCTTTAGCACCGTTATCCAGCTGACTTTGGGCATAGCCAAGCCATTCCAACATGGTGAGGATTGAGGCTGCTTTCTCTGTGTTTTGAGGGAGCTGAGAGGCACTGGGGAAAACATTGCCTATGGTTGGAATTAAGCCTGGGCTGACACCCCAGCACCTCCCTTGCTACACCACCTGGACAGATGACTTCCCCTGGCTTGGGAGGCTGCATTGTATTCATTGGTAAAGTGGGTATAATATGTCACCTACCAAGCAGGGTTATGGAGTAAGTGGTAATATACATAAATCACCCAGAAGTGGTCCTGGCAGGAAGGTGTATGCTCAGGGATTGGTTGCTGTCATTATCTATTTTCTCTTTTTCTGTTTCGCCCAGTGTTCATGACTCAATCCCAAAATCTCACAGATGAATTTCAGATTGGAGCAGGTTAAGCCAAACAAACTTAATCAGAGTTAAGATGGTCAGAAGTGGTGCAACATCTGGTTTCGTAATGGTTAACACCATCTGGCCCCAGGTATTTGGGAGAAAATCATAAATATGTGTGTACACACACACACACACACACACACACACACACATACATATCAACAACCCAAGTGCATTTGACTCTGGTTTCTACCCAACCTGACAACCAAAGAATTGAAGCTCTGGACTTTGGTATCATCACAAAGCTACGATCACTTTCTTACCTCCATAGTTAATGTCTCTCTCTACCTGCCCTTTAAGCCTATGGGTATTTTTATTAATGTAATTTTATCACTTTATATCTTATTTTACTTTATTAGCTGTGCCACACGGCTTGCAGGATCTTAGTTCCCCGACCTGGGATAGAACCGTGGGCGCCTGGCCGTAGAGGCACTGAGTCCTAACCACTGGACCACCAGGGAATTCCCAGCTTAATATTTTAAAAAATATGTGCTTAGGGCTTCCCTGGTGGCGCAGTGGCTGAGAGTCCGCCTGCCGATGCAAGGCACACAGGTTCGTGCCCCGGTCCGGGAAGATCCCACATGCCGCGGAGCGGCTGAGCTGGTGAGCCATGGCCACTGAGCCTGAGCGTCTGGAGTCTGTGCTTCGCAACGGGAGAGGCCACAACAGCGAGAGGCCCGCGTACCGCAAAAAACAATAGACTTTTTTCTGTAAACATTCATTTATGTTTATCTGCATATATTCTCCCAGTTTTTTTTTAATTTAATTTTATTTATTTTTTATACAGCAGGTTCTTATTAGTCATCTATTTTATACACATCCGTGTATACATGTCAATCCCAATCTCCCAATTCATCCCCCCACAACCCCCACCCCCTGCCGCTTTCCCCCTCGGTATCCATATGTTTTTTTCTCTACTTCTGTGTCTCAATTTCTGCCTTGCAAACCGGTTCATCTGTACCATTTTCTAGGTTCCACATATATGCATTAATATACAATATTTGTTTTTCTCTTTCTGACTTACTTCACTCTGTATGACAGATGCATCCACGTCTCAACAAATGACCCAATTTTGTTCCTTTTTATGGCTGAGTAATATTCCGTTGTATATATGTACCATTTCTTCTTTATCCATTCTTCTGTCGATGGGCATTTAGGTGGCTTCCATGCCCTGGCTATTGTAAATAGTGCTGCAGTGAACATTGTGGTGCATGTGTCTTTTTGAATTATGGTTTTCTCTGGGTATATGTCCAGTAGTGGGATTCCTGGGTCATATGGTAACTCTATTTTTAGTTTTTTAAGGAACCTCCGTACTGTTCTCCATAGTAGCTGTATCATTTTACATTCCCACCAACAGTGCAAGAGGGTTTCCCTTTCTCCACACCCTCTCCAACATTTGTTGTTTGTAGATTTTCTGATGATGCCCATCCTAACTGGTGTGAGGTGATACCTCATTGTAGTTTTGATTTGCATTTCTCTAATAATTATTGATGTTGAGCAGCTTTTCATGTGCTTCTTGGCCATCTGTATGTATTCTTTGGAGAAAGATCTATTTAGATCTTCTGCCCATTTTTGGATTGGATTGTTTGATTTTTTAATATTGAGCTGCATGAACTGTTTATATATTTTGGAGATTAATCCTTTGTCCGTTAGTTCATTTGCAAATATTTTCTCCCATTCCGAGGGTTGTCTTTTCATCTTGTTATGGTTTCCTTTGCTGTGCAAAAGCTTTAAAGTTTCATTAGGTTCTATTTGTTTATTTCTTTTTTTTTTTAACATCTTTATTGGAGTATAATTGCTTTACAATGGTATGTTAGTTTCAGCTTCACAACAAAATGAATCAGTTATATATATACATATGTTCCCATATCTCTTCCCGCTTGCATCTCCCTCCCTCCCACCCTCCCTATCCCACCCCTCCAGGCGGTCCCAAAGCACCGAGCTGATCTCCCTGTGCTATGCGGCTGCTTCCCACTAGCTATCTACCTTACGTTTGGTAGTGTATATATGTCCATGCCTCTTTATCGCTTTGTCACCGTTTACCCTTCCCCCTCCCCATAGCCTCAAGTCCATTCTCTAGTAAGTCTGTGTCTTTATTCCTGTTTCACCCCTAGGTTTTTCATGACATTTCTTTTTCTTAGATTCCATATATATGTGTTAGCATACGGTATTTGCCTCTCTCTTTCTGACTTACTTCACTCTGTATGACAGACTCTAGGTCTATCCACCTCATTACAAATAGCTCAACTTCGTCTCTTTTTTCTATTTGTTTATTTCTGTTTTTATTTCCATTACTCTGGGAGGTGGATCAAAAAAAGTCCTTCTGTGATTTATCGCAAAGAGTGTTCTTCCTATGTTTTCCTCTAAGAGTTTTATAGTGTCTGGTCTTACATTTAGGTCTCTAATCCATTTTGAGTTCATTTTTGTGTATGGTGTTAGGGAGTGTTCTAATTTCATTCTTTTACATGTAGCTATCCAGTTTTCCCAGCACCACTTACTGAAGAGACTGTCTTTTCTCCATTGTATATCCTTGCCTCCTTTGTCATAGATTAGTTGACCATAGGTGCGTGGGTTTATCTCTGGGCTTTCTATCTTGTTCCATTAATTGATCTGTACCTCTGTTTTTGTGCCGGTACCGTACTGTCTTGATTACTGTAGCTTTGTAGTATAGTCTGAAGTCAGAGAGTCTGATTCCTGCAGCTCTGTTTTTTTTACCTCAAGACTGCTTTGGCTATTCGGGGTCGTTTGGGTCTCCATGCAAATTTTAAGATTTTTTTTGTTCTAGTTCTGTAAAAACTGCCATTGGTAATTTGATAGGGATTGCATTGAATCTGTAGATTGCTTTGTGTAGTATAGTCATTTTCACAATATTGATTCTTCCAATCCAAGAACATGGTATATCTCTCCATCTGTTGGTATCATCTTTAATTTCTTTCATCAGTGTCTTATAGTTTTCTGAGTACAGGTCTTTTGTCTCCCTAGGTAGGTTTATTCCTAGGTATTTTATTCTTTTTGTTGCAATGGTAAATGAGAGTGTTTCCTTAATTTCTCTTTCAGATTTTTCATCATTCGTGTATAGGAATGCAAGAGATTTCTGTGCATTAATTTTGTATCCTGCAATGTTACCAAATTCATTGATTAGCTCTGGTAGTTTTCTGGTGGCATCTTTAGGATTCTCTATGTATAGTATCATGTCATCTGCAAACAGTGACAGTTTTACTTCTTCTTTTCCAATTTGTATTCCCCTTATTTTTCTTCTCTGATTGCCATGGCTAGGACTTCCAAAACTATGTTGAAGAACAGTGGTGAGAGTGGACATCCTTGTCTTGTTCCTGATCTTAGAGGAAATGCTTTCAGTTTTTCACCATTGAGAATGATGCTTGCTGTGGGTTTGTCATATATGGCTTTTGTTATGTTGAAGTAGGTTCCTACCATGCCCACTTTCTGGAGAGTTTTTATCATAAATGGGTGTTGAATTTTGTCAGAAGCTTTTTCTGCATCTATTGAGATGATCATGTGGTTTTTATTCTTCAGTTTGTTAATATGGTGTACCACATTGACTGATTTGCGTATATTGAAGAATCCTTGCATCCCTGGGATAAATCGCACTTGATCATGGTGTATGATCCTTTTAATGTGTTGTTGGATTCTGTTTGCTAGTATTTTGTTGAGGATTTTTGCATGTATATTCATCAGTGATATTGGTCTGTAATTTTCTTTTTTTGTAGTATCTTTGTCTGGTTTCGGTATCAGGGTGATGGTGGCCACATAGAATGAGTTTGGAAGTGTTCCTCTGCAATTTTTTGGAAGAGTTTGAGAAGGATGGGTGTTAGCTTTTCTCTAAATGTTTGATAGAATTCAACTGTGAAGCCACCTGGTCCTGGACTTTTGATTGTTGGAAGATTTTTAATCACAGTTTCTATTTCATGACTTGTGATTGGTCTGTTCATATTTTCTGTTTCTTCCTGGTTCAGTCTTCAAAGGTAATACCTTTCCAAGAATTTGCCCATTTCTTCCAGGTTGTCCAGTTGATTGGCATAGAGTTGCTTGTAGTAGTCTCTTAGGATGCTTTGTATTTCTGTGGTGTCTGTTGTACTTTCTCCTTTTTCATTTCTAATTTTATTGATTTGAGTCCTCTCCCTCTTTTTCTTGATGAGTCTGGCTAATGGTTTATCAATTTTCTTTATCTTCTCATAGAACCACCTTTTAGTTTTATTGATCTTTGCTATTGTTTTCTTTGCTTCTGTTTCATTTATTTCTGCTCTGATCTTTATGATTTCTTTCCTTCTGCTAACTTTGGGTTTTGTTTGTTCTTCTTTCTCTAGTTCCTTTAGGTGTAAGGTTAGATTGTTTACTTGAGATTTTTCTTGTTTCCTGGAGTGGGCTTGTATAGCTATAAACTTCCCTCTTAGAACTGCTTTTGCTTGCATCCCATAGGTTTTGGATCATAGTGTTTTCATTGTCATTTGTCCCTAGGTATTTTTTGATTTCCTCTTTGATTTCTTCTTTGATCTCTTGGTTTTTTAGTAACGTATTGTTTAACCTCCGTGTGTTTGTGTTTCTTACGTTGTTTTCCCTGTAATTGATTTCTGATCTCCTAGTGTTGTGGTCAGAAAAGGTGCTTGATATGATTTCAATATTCTTAAATTTACTGAGGCTTCATTTGTGACCCAAGATGTGATCTATCCTGGGGAATGTTCCATGATCACTTAAGAAGAAAGTGTAATCTGCTGTTTTTGGATGGAATATCCTATAAATATCACTTAAATCTCTCTGGTCTATTGTGTCATTTAAAGCTTGTGTTTTCTTATTAATTTTCTGTTTGTATGATCTGTCCACTGGTGTACGTGAGGTGTTAAAGTCCCCCACTATTATTGTGTTACTGTCGATTTCCTCTTTTAGAGCTGTTAGCAGTTGCCTTATGTATTGAGGTGCTCCTATGTTGGGTGCATATATATTTATAATTGTTATATCTTCTTAGATTGGTCTCTTTATCATTATGTAGTGTCCTTCCTTGTCTCTTGTAACATTCTTTATTTTCAAGTCTATTTCCTCTGATACAAGTATTGTTACTCCAGCTTTCTTTTGATTTCCATTTGCATTGAGTATCTTTTTCCGTCCCCTCACTTTCAGTCTGTATGTGTCCCCTAGGTCTTAAGTGGGTCTCTTGTAGACAGCATATAGATGGGTCTTGTTTTTGTTTCCATTCTGCAAGCCTGTGTCTTTTGGTTGGAGCATTTAATCCATTCACGTTTAAGGTAATTATCGATATGTATGTTCCTATGACCATTTGTTAAATTGTTTTGGGTTTGTTTTTGTAGGTCCTTTTCTTCTCTTGTGTTTCCCACTTAGAGAAGTTCCTTTAGCATTTGTTGTAGAGCTGTTTGGTGGTGCTGAATTCTCTTAGCTTTTGCTTGTCTGTAAAGCTTTTGATTTCGCCATCGAATCTGAATGAGATGCTTGCCGGGTAGAGTCATCTTGGTTGTAGGTTCTTCCCTTTCATCACTTTAAGTATATCATGCCACTCCCGTCTGGCTTGTAGAGTTTCAGCTGAGAAATCAGCTGTTAACCTTATGGGAGTTCCCTTGTATGTTGTCATTTTTCCGTTGCTGCTTTTAATAATTTTTTTGTCTTTAATTTTTGCCAATTTGATTACTATGTGTCTCGGTATGTTTCTCCTTGGTTTTATCCTGTATGGAACTCTCTACACTTCCTAGACTTGGGTGGCTATTTCCTTTCCCATGTTAGGGAAGTTTTTGACTATAATCTCTTCAAATATTTTCTCTGGTCCTTTCTCTCTCTCTTCTCCTTCTGGGACCCCTACAGTGCGAATGTTCTTGTGTTTAGTGTTATCCCAGAGGTCTCTTAGGCTGTCTTCATTTCTTTTCATCCTTTTTTCTTTATTTTGTTCCACAGCAGTGAATTCCACCATTCTGTCTTCCAGATCACTTATCCGTTCTTCTGCCTCAGTTATTCTGCTATTGATTCCTTCTAGTGTATTTTTCATTTCAGTTATTGTATTGTTCATCTCTGTTTGTTCGTTCTTTAATTCTTCTAGATGTTTGTTAAACATTTCTTGCATCTTCTCGATCTTTGCCTCCATTCTTTTTCCGAGGTCCTGGATCATCTTCACTATCATTATCCTGAATTCTTTTTCTGGAAGGTTGCCTATCTCCACTTCATTTAGTTGTTTTTCTGGGGTTTTATCTTGTTCCTTCATCTGGTACATAGCCCTCTGCCTTTTCATCTTGTCTGTGTTTCTGTGAATGTGGTTTTTATTCCACAGGTTGCAGGATTGTAGTTCTTCTTGTTTCTCAGATAAATGTTTTTTAATGTCATTTTTGCGCAAGGACTCTGTGTATCTTGCAGCGTTTTTATTCCTCATTTGAATTGTCCTACAGCCCAGCTCTCTTATTCATCCTTTCCTACCCATGTTCTCAAGTTCAGTTGTGGATTATTGCCCAGGATTTCCTTCTCTCTCCCATTGTGCATACAAGTCTGGCTCTGCCACAGGTCAGCTTGAATTCGGATCACTGTTCTACCACTTACCAACCATTGTCACTTTATAGAGTGTTAAAATTTCCTTATCTGAAAAAAGGGGCTTGAAGTAGCACTTTCCAGAGTGTTTGTGAAGATTATATGGAATCATTGGTAAGTTTAGTCATAGTACCAAGCACAGAGTAAATTCCCCTGGAAATGCATACTCACATTGCAAAGGACCCATGTTCATTCTACAGCTGTACCTGTTGTTGAAATATTGAAACACTTTCATATCAGTTGACAAACAGCTGCTTCCCTGAAACCCACAGTAGCACTGTTATCTTCCTGACCACCTGGCCACTGCTCTGGGGCCACCATGGATATTCCTACAGTCCAATAACAGGTAGCTGCCTGTGGAGCTGGGGCCTCCAGCACGCTGCTGCAGCTCTATGTGCAGCATTGTGATTGGTTGATGACTTCTGAACAATATTAGTTTCTGTAGAATATTAGCTGACTGCCTATAAATACTATGCCTCCTGTTTACAGATGACAAAGGAAGCCAGGGGAGAGGAGTAACTTTGCCGAGGGTCACACATAATGACTTAAACTGAAACTATTCAATTTCCAAAACCATGTCCAGTCTCCATGGAGTCAAGTCCCAGTCACTAAGTGTGGTTCAGCCCCTGTGACCTTGGACAGGGGACTACATCTTTTAGAGGGGGCCAGAGTGAGAATGATTCTTCTGGCTTCCCTTTCTCTCCAGGCATTGAACAGTGCCAATATAGGGGAATTTTCCTTGTCTTTTTGTTCAGGGCAAATAAGTTGAGCAGTCAATTTTAGGCCAGAGATCAAACTCAACTCGTTAATTATTCACAGAGTTGATCACTCTGCTCTGTTCCTGAAACTGCTAAACCAGCTGCGACAAAGCAGAACTACAACGCTGGTAAAATAAACTTTTTGAAAAGAACTTGTTGAAGCAGAGCATACAGATACTTTTAGAGAGGGAATGTGAGCCAATGAAAGCAAAGACACATAGTGAAAGGAGCCAGAGAGACGCCACTTAATGAGCTGTGTGCTATTGGGCAGATCACGTGCTAGGTAACCTTGGTTTCATCATTTGGTAAATGAGAATAAGTACCTTGAAGAGTTATTTAGAGGCAGATACAGTAGGTGCACAGCCCCAAGCTCTGTGCCTGGCACCAGGAGTGAGAGCCAAAATATCTCCTAACCTAGACTACAGGACCCTAAAGAAACCAGGGTCACTGTGAATCAGCACCCCAAAGACTCCTGGAGGGCCCCAGCAGGCCAGGAGTGAACCTTTACCTTGCGGGATCAGGGGGGCAAGGATGAGACTGTTGACCAACCAGCATGGAAATCTTTTATCTGCTGTGCTCACAAGTCCCAGCTGAAGAGCAGCCCTGCCTGGCAGGAAAAGAAAGTGCTCAGGCACCATCAGGTCCACTCTTCATTACTGGAGAAAGAGGGAAGGACAAGAGACGGCTAATAATTGTGGGGTTGGTTTGCTTCCAATGGTACAGAAGGGGTAAAGAGAAGGTTGAAGCCCTTCTTCCTACTTCCCATCCTTACTCCCAAGAAATAACAATTAGTAGCAGATTCTTGTATCTTTTTCTATAAATGAGGCATTAGCCTTCCTTCCTTCCATACACATGGAATTATAATAATGGTTAATATTTAGCATGTGCTTGCTATGTGCCTCAGAATATTTTAAGCATCTTATATAGACTGTATGTTATTTAACCTTCATGACAACTCTGTGAAATAGGTACTGCTTTTATTTTCATTTTTTAGCTGGGGAAACTGAGGCACGGAGAGGTTAAAGCACTTGCCTAAAGTCACACAGTAGGTAGGGACAGGAAAAAGAACTCAGGAAGTCAACGTATATCTATCTTATTCTGTTTTATGCTTGTATAGCGTCTCAGTATGAATGAATGATAGTTTATTTAACTTATTGTTGGATATCGAAGTTGTCCAAATCTGTTCTAACAATCACAGCTCCACCAAACATCTTTGTGTATTTATCTTTGAAGTTTTAACTCGTATTTGATGTCTACTTTGTGCCAGGCACTCTGGGACACTCTTGACAGGCATTTTGTCATTTAATGCTCACACTCCATGAGGTTAGGAGCCATTCATTTTGCAGGGAAGGCTATTGAGACTCCTAGTCATTAAGTAACTTGCCCAACGTCCCAGAGTTGGTAAATGGCAGAAGGTGAAAATGAACTCAGACTCTCTGATTTTAGGGTCTATAATACCACAGTTGCTATGGAAACTACACGGTTGTATGTGAAAATGCCCATGAGGAATTCACACATATACAGGAATCTCCTTTTAATAACATTACCCTTTTATATTTTTTCTTCTGTATTAATCTCACTGAGGCCAGTTTTCATACCTATCAAAGAGAGTTAATAATACCTATTACTATGGACTGAATTGTGTTCCCATTACCCCAACGTGTTGGTATTTGGAAGTGGAGCCTTTTAGAGATAACTAGGTTTAGATGAGGTCGTGAGGGTGAGTCCCCTTGATGGGATTGGTGTCCTTATATGAAGAGACACCAGAAATCTTGCTTCCCCTCTCTCTCTCTGTCTCTCTCCACCATGTGAGCAGTCATCAAGAAGTTGTCCATCTGCAAACCAGGAAGTGGGTCTTTACCAGAACCTGACATACTGGCACCTTGATCATAGACTTCTAGCTTCCAGAACTGTGAGAAATAAGTTTCTGTTGTTTGGGAATTCCCGGGTGGTCCAGTGGTTAAGACTTGGCGCTTTCACTGCCGTGGCCCTGGGTTCAATCCCTGGTCTGGGATCTAAGATCCCGCAAGCTGTGCAGCACGGCCTAAATAAATAAATAAATAAATTTCTGTTGTTTAAACCACCAGTCTGTGGTATTTCATTCATTATGTTACCCTGAGCACATTAATACACCTCCCCTATAAAATTATTTTGAAGATTAACAGAAACAACAAGGTAAACCATCAAGAATAATTTCTAGCATGAATTATGGAGTTATTGTATGCTAGGTATTGTTCTAAGAGCTTCAAATGTGCATTAGTTTCCTAGTGTTGCCATAACAAAATATCACAAACTGGGTGGCTGAAAACAATGGAAATGTATTCTTTCACAGTTTTGGAGGTTAGACATCTGAAATCAAGGTGTTGACAGGGCCAAAGTCCCTTAAAAGCCTCTGGGGGGAGGATTCTTCCTTGCTTCTTCCTAGCTTCTGGTAGCCCAGGCGTTCCTTGGCTTGTGGTAGGATAACTCCAGTCTCTGCCTCCATTGTCAAATGGCATTCTCCCTGTGTGTTTGTGTTTTCATATGGCCATCTTCTTATAAAGACATCAATCCTATTGGAGGGAGGGCCTACCTTACTCCAGTATGACCTCATCTTAACTAATTACATCTATTGATACAGTGACCTTATTTCCAAATAAAATCCCGTTCTGAGATATTGAAGGTTAGGACTTCAGCATATCTTTTCTGAAGGGAACAATTCATCCCATCACAGTACATCTTACCTCATTCAATCTCCATGGCAACTCGATGAAGCAGATATTATTACATTAGTTTTAGAGATGAGGCCATGGAGGCTCAGAGAGTTCACGTAACTTGTCCAAGGAAGAGTGACTAAGCAAGTATGTGCTCTACTATTTCTTGGCTACTAGAGTTTAGGGGCATAGTAAGCACTCAGAAAAATATGAGTTTATTACTCTTTTTGTTTGTTCATTTGTTTTATTTTGAAATGCCTTACAAATGACCATATTACCCCAGAGTAAGGGTAAGCAAACTTTTTTTCTGAAAAGGGACAGACAGTAAGTGTTTTAGTTTTTGCAGGTGATGTGGTCAGTCTCTGTTGCAACTACTGAACTCTGCTATTGTAGCACGGAGCTAGCCAAAGATAATATGTAAGCAAATGACCATGACTGTGTTCCAGTAAAACATTATTTACAAATAGACAGGGTTTATCTATTCAACAGTTGATGGACATTGGGTTGCCTCCACATTTTGGCAATTATGATGAATAATGTTGCTGTCTGATAGTGTCTTTCAAAGCCCAAAACTTTTAAATTTTGATGAAGTTCAGATTATGTGTCTTTTTCTTTTATTTCTTATGCTTTTGGTGTCCTAAGAATGAATTGCTTAATCTGAGACCATGAAGACTTACTCTTAGGTTTCCTTCTAAGAGTTGTATAGTTTTAGTCTGATATTTTTCTCATCCTTTTGAGTTAACTTTTATACATGATGTTGACTAGTTTCATTCTTTTTCGTGTAGTTATCCAATTGTCCTAGAACAATTTGTTGAAAACACTGTTCTTTTCCCCACTGTATTGTCTTGGCACTCTTGTCAAAAGCCAATTGACCATAAATGTAAGGGTTTATTTCTGGACTCTCAATTCTATTCCATTGATCTGTATGCCTGTCATTAAGCCAGTTCCTCACTGTCTCGATTACTGTTTTTGTGTTATAAGTTTTGAAATCAAGAAGTGTGACTCCTCCAGCTGTGTACTTTCATTTCAAGATTGTTTTCACTTTTCAGGGCCCTTGGCTTCCCATATACATTTTAAGATCACCTTGTTAATTTCTTCAAAAAAGCCAGCTGGGCTTTTGACAGAGATTGCAATGAATCTGCAAATAAAATTCGGGAGTATTACCATTTTAACAATATTAATTTTTCTAATCCATGAACATGAGATATCTTTCCATTTATTTGTGTCTTCATTAATTTACTGCAATGGTGTTTTGTAGATTTTAGTGTACAAGTGTTGTACTTCTTTTGTTAAATTTACTAAGTATTCTATTCTTCTTGATGCTATTATAAATGGAACTGTTTTCTTAATTATAGTTTCAGATAGTTCATTGTAAGTATACAGAAATATATTTGATTTCTGTATACTGATTTTGTATCTTGCTGAATTCATTTATTTGTCTTAATATCTTTTTAGTTAACTCCTTACTTTTTTCTATAAACAAAGTCATGCTATCTGTAAATAGAGATAGTTTTCTTCTTCCTTTTCAGTCTGGATGCCTTTTATCTCTTTTCCTTGTTTAAATGTTCTGGCAAGAACCTCCAGAACAATATTGAATAGAAATGGCAAGAGCAGGTACCTTGTCTTGTTCCTAAACTTAGGGGGAAAAACTTTCAGTCTTTCACTATTATCTAAGATGTTAGCTGTGTTTTTTTCATAGATGCCTCTCATCATTTGAGGAAGTTCTTTCTGTTCTTAGATTGAGTGTTTTTACCATGAAAGAGTGTTGGATTTTGTCAAATTATTTTTTCAGCTATTGAGATGACACTGTGATTTTTAAACTTTATTCTATTGATATAGTGTGTTATATTAATTTCTTTCTGTATGTTGAACCAGCCTTTCATTCCTGAGATGATCTTATTCATGGTATATGATCCTTTTTATATGTTGGTGAATTCAGTTTGTTAGTAATTTTTGAGGATTCTTTTGTCTGTGTTCGTATGGGATATTGATCTGTAGTTTCCTTTTTTCGTGATGTCTTTGATTTGGTATCAGGATAATGCAAGCCTCATAGAATTGTGTCCCATAGGTCTCTGTTTATTTCCTTTGATTACTTTCTATTTATACCAAGTAATCTTAATTGACCTGTCTTTAAGCTTACTAATTCTTTGACCTGCTCAAGTCTGCATTTGGGCATACTTTATATCTTTTAGTTGATGGTCTCTGTTTGAGGACACATTTTTCTCATACTTTAATTCTTTAGAAATGGTTTCTTTGAGTTCTTTGAATATACTTATGATAAGTGATTTAAGTCTTTATCTAGTAAATCTGTCTTTCTTTCTAGTAATGTCTGGGCTTTCTCAGGGACAGTTTCTGTAAACTATTTTTTTCCCTTTGGGCCATATGTTCCTGTTTCTTTGTATTTCTTATATTTTTTGCTATTGTTATTGAAAATTGGACTTTTTATCAAAACAAACAATTTTTTATTGAAGTATAGTTGATTAGCAATGTTCTATTAGTTTCAGGTGTACAGCAAAATGATTCAGTTATACATCTATCCATCTATCTCTCTGTATACGTATGTCTGTTCTTTTTCAGATTCTTTTCCATTATAGGTTATTACAAGATATTGAATATAGTTCCCTGTACCATACAGTAGGTCCTTGTTGTTTATCTGTTTTATATATAGTAGTGTGCATCTGTTAATCCTAAACTCCTAATTTATCCCTCCATCCCCTTTCCCTTTTGGTAACCATACATTTGTTTTCTATGTCTGTGAGTCTATTTCTGTTTTGTAAATAAGTTCATTTGTATCATTTTTTTTAGATTGCATGTGTAAGTGATATCATATGATATTTGTCTTTTTCTGTCTTAGTTCACTTAGTATGATAATTTCCAGGTCCATCCATGTTGCTGCAAATGGCATTATTTCATTCTTTTTATGGCTGACTAATGTTCCATTGTATGTATATACCACATCTTTTTTATCCATTCTTCTGTTGATGGATATTTAAGTTGCTTCCATGTCTTGGCTACCGTAAATAGTGCTGCTATGAACACTGGGGTACATGTATCTTTTTTTCTTTTTTAATACTTATTTATTTGGCTGGGCCATGTCTTAGTTGTGGCATGCAGGATCTAGTTCCCTGACCAGGGATCGAACCTGAGCCCCCTGACTTGGGAACATGGAGTCTTAGCCCCTGGACCACAAGGGAAGTCCCTGTATCTTTTTTTTTTTTTTTTTTTTTTTGCGGTACGCGGGCCTCTCAGTGTTGTGGCCTTCCCGTTGCGGAGCAACAGGCTCCGGACACGCAGGCTCAGCGGCCATGGCTCACGGGCCCAGTCGCTCCGCGGCATGTGGGATCTTCCCGGCCCGGGGCACGAACCCGTGTCCCCTGCATCGGCAGGTGGACTCTCAACCACTGCGCCACCAGGGAAGCCCCCCTGTATCTTTTTGAATTAGTTTTCATCTTTTCTGGGTATATGTCCAGGGGTGGGATTGCTGGATCATATGGTAACTCTGAAAATTGGATATTTTAAATAGCACAATGTGTCAACTCTGGAAGTAAGAGTCTCTCTCACCTTTGTGCTTTGTTGTTGTTGCTGCTGTTTGGTTTTTTTTAGTGACTTTCTTGGACTAATTCTGTAAAACCTGTATTCTTTTGTCATTTGTGGCCACCAAAGTCTCTATTCAGTTTGCTTAGTGCTTAGCTAATGACTGGATAGAGATTTCCTTAAAATTCTTTGAACTAATAATCTCCCAGCGTTTTTTTTTTTTAACTTCTTTATTGGGGTATAATTGCTTTACAATGTTGTGTTAGTTTCTGCTGTATAACAAAGTGAATCAGCTATACGTATACATATATCCCCATATCCCCTCCCTCTTGCGTCTCCCGCCCACCCTCCCTATCCCACCCCTCTAGGTGGTCACAAAACACCGAGCTGATCTCCCTGTGCTATGTGGCTGCTTCCCACTAGCTATCGGTTTTACATTTGGTAGCGTATATACGTCCATGCCACTTTCTCACTTTGTCCCAGCTTACCCTTCCCCCTTCCATGTCCTTAAGTCCACTCTGTATGTCTGCATCTTTATTCCTGTCCTGCCCCTAAGTTCTTTTTTTTTTAGATTTTATATATATAAAATATATATATATATATATTAGCATATGGTATTTGTTTTTCTCTTTCTGACTTACTTCACTTTGTATGACAGACTCTAGGTCCATCCCCCTCACTATAAATAACTCAGTTTCATTTCTTTTTATGGCTGAGTAATATTCCATTGTATATATGTGCCACATCTTCTTTATCCATTCATCTGTCGATGGACACTTAGGTTGCTTCCATGACCTGGCTATTGTAAATAGTGCTGCAATGAACATTGTGGTACATGTCTCTTTTTGAATTATGTTTTTCTCAGGGTATATGCCCAGTAGTGGGATTGCTGGGTCATATGGTAGTTCTATTTTTAGTTATTTTAAGGAACCTGCATACTGTTCTCCATAGTGGCTGTACCAATTCACATTCCCACCAACAGTGCAAGAGGGTTCCCTTTTCTCCACACCCTCTCCAGCATTTATTGTTTGTAGATTGTTTGATGATAGCCATTCTGACTGGTTTGAGGTGATACCATACTTTAGTTTTGATTTGCATTTCTCTAATGATTAGTGATGTTGAGCATCCTTTCATGTGTGTGTTGGCAATCTGTATATCTTCTTTGGAGAAATGTCTATTTAGGTCTTCTGCCCATTTTTGGATTGGGTTGTTTGTTATTTTGATATTGAGCTGCATGAGCTGCTTGTATATTTTTCTCCCAGCATTTTTAAGGCCTCTGTGTATGTGTGTGTGTGTGTGTGTGTGTAATGTATTGTTTTAAGTGCTCTAGCAGCCAGTTTACAACTCCAGCTTATCCTAAACTTCTTGCTTATACAGAGACTCAAGATAACCATAGGTGAGAGAGTAGACCTTATCGAGTCTTCCCTAGATGTATGCAGCTCTGAAAATGCACATGGATTTCTGGATTTCCAGGAATATGCTGGAGCTTTTCAAAGACCCCTATGGGCATCTCATTATCCAGTTGTTCTTTTTAAAATTTCTGGTTAGCCCCAACTGTTAGCGCCAACTGTTAAAGTATCCTCAGGTAGCTGTGATATTAAACAATTGCCACTAATTGTATTTGACAAATAGTCAGTGGGTAGAGGGCTCTTCACAAAAAGCAAGCTCTGATTAGGTCAAACAAAGACAATCCCTGAAAATGGAGCTTTTTAGTGAACTGCCAGACAGGTCAAATAGTGATAGTTTTCTAGAAATGGGGCTTCTGGGGAGCTCCAAACCCATTTTACTTCCTTCGGTAACAATTTAGCTACTGTTTTTCACATCTATTGTAGTTGTGAGCCTGTTGGCTTTCAGTGCTGCTGAAAAGCTAGGGAGAGGGTGATGGGCACAGGTTAAAATGCCATAAGGCTCACTGTCCTTGCTGAGATTCAGCCATTTTTCTTGAATAAATGCTCCTTGGATTGTTGCAAGCCTTTGGTGATTTTTCCGAGTTCTAAAGAAGTTTATTTTGACAGTTATCCAGGGTTCTCATTGCTTTTATGGAGGAGTGTATTTCAGAGGTCGCCCTCAATCTGCCGTTTTAAGATCAGTTGATTGTATGTTTGGTTTTTATAGCTATATGTCAGATTATCACACACTTAGCAGCTAAAACAACCCCCAGGTATTATGTTATAGTTTTTGTAGGTTAGAAGTCCTGGCACAGAGTAACTGGGTCTTACAAGGCAGAAATCAGTGTTTTGGTTGGACTATATGTTCTCTTCCTGAGCCCAGGGTCTTCTTTCACACTCATTCAGGTTGTTGGCAGAATTTAAATTGTTGTTGTAGGACTGAGGTCCCTGTTTTGCTGCTGGCTGATTCATCTCAGCTCCTGGAAGCCACCTTTAGGTCTAAACCATGACCTAGAAGCTTACTTTCTCAAAGCCAGTAGGAAGAATATTTCTCCAGCCTGTTAAGCTTGAGTCTTATATAACCTAATCATGGGAGTGAATATCCTATCATATTCACAGGACATTCTCAAAGAAAGGGGAGTATATAAAGTATATTTACTAGGAGGTGAGATTCTTGGGGGCCATCTTAGAATTCTGCCTTCGTTAGGCTTAATTGTGGGCTTTTAAGCATTTGGCTACAAAAGATATCATTTCCAGCTCTACTTCATTTGTCTAGAACTGTTTCATATAAATTAATCTAATATAATCTTTACAATAACCCTCTGAGATAGGCAAGGACGGTGTTCCTAATCCCATTTTAGAGCTGTGAACCAAAAGGCTCAGAGAGATTATATGATTTGCTCATGGACACACAGCTAGTGGGGGGCAAATTAATTCCTCAGACTCTAGGTAGAGTGCCCTCTGCCCTACCCCATACCTGTTCAGTCCTTTGAGTTTTGTTACATGGCAATGAGGATGTTAGTACCTGAGGCTTCTTTAAGGGACTTTGTCTCTGAAACAGTCTCCCTCTGGGCCCCTGTATCTCCTGCATGTGTATTTGGGAAGAATACCTGAGCATAGAAAATAGTATTAACCAGGAGTTTTGATAAAATGGAGCTTTCAGGGGTGAATTGCAATTTAAATAGCTGAAAAATTCCATTTACTTCCAGCAATGTATTCTGAATGCTCCTTCTGGCCCAGCTCAAGGGGAGCAGACAGTCATCTCCTGCAGAAAGTAAATGGAATTATTTTTTTTCTTCAAAGGGCCTTGAAATCAGCAGTCTCGAGGCTGGCAGTGGGGCCTCAGTGAAGACGTCATCAGAAGGAACAGCAGAAGGTTCTGAAGGTAGCCAGGCATCGAACAAACTCACTCTCACTTGAATTTGATGATTTTGCAAATGGTAGAAAAAATTAACCATTTAAGACCAGCTTTCCAACCTTCCTATACTTAATCTCCTGGTTCAGTATATCCAATCATTTAAAAGATGATGGGGTTTCATTAGTTCCAATTCAACCCTTTTAATTATTCTGTGTCTTTCTACAGCAATGCACATGGCTGTTTGTAGACTGCATTAATCAATCCTCCAAATTTCTCAGGGCAGCAGAGATGGGATATTGGTTCCCTCTCCAGATTCCTTTTACCTGGGCCCTGTACCAATTCCCCAGCTGCTGGGAGAAGGTGGTTCTCACCTTCTAGAAAGGCCAGCCCCCTTGCCTCAAAGTGGCAGTAATTTGGGTGGCTTTCATGCTCCAGAGCTCCCTGTGTGGTCAGGCTGAGGCTGGATCCAGCTGGGACCACATATTTGCTTAGCTGCCTCCCCTGCCCATCCTTCTTCCTGTACTTCCTGTCTCCTGAGAGCCCTCCACATTCACTGAATATAATTCAGTGAATCACATTCACCCAAATCACTGTCTCAGGTGCTGCTTCGATGGCAGTGACCTAAAACAGATAGTAAAGAAGTTCTGCTGTACCATTCCAATATCTAAGTTAAAAAAATATACATATGTATGTATGTATATATATATATATATATATACATCTCCAGGAATTAAAGGCTTTGCTTACAGAAACATCCATTTAAATAATATGGAGGTCATTTACCTCTCAACCTCAGTTATCTGAAATACAGCCACGAATATAGAAAAGGCCTACATGTAACCGATTTAGATATTGTAAAATGAAAGGCAGTCTGTACTTTCATCATTGAAAACAAGTGTAGGTTTTGGTGCCTGACAGATACACAAATGAATGACCCCTATTGCATGTACTGAGCAAGCGAGCCGGGGTAAGCTTGTAACCTCTCCAGCTCTGTTTCCTGTCTGTGATACACTTGTCACTTCACACACTCACAGTGTTTCTGGGAAAACAAAGGGTATGATACATTAAATGGGTTAACAAAACCCAGAGCTTTCTTTTACTATTAAGGTCTTCGTGTAACAGGGAGCATGCTATTTCATTCTGGTTACAGGCCAGTTTTTGTTTCAAAGCTGAGGCTGAGAGCAGATGCTTTTTCATGCACAAAACAAACAAACACTCACCAGCTGCAAGTAAACCAAAACCGAACTTTGATGTTGTTTCTCACCACACTGAGTCCCATTTGCAGAGAAAGGGGATGAATCACTAAACTGAGGAGAACGTGGTGGGTTACAGTTCTCCAGGCATGGAGAGATAGGCATGGACAGCAAAGAGAAGCAGGCATTGTCCTGGGCTCCTGGAGTTTGCTGAGCCCCAGGAGCTGGGTCACCCTCATCCAGACAGAAGAAGGGCAGCAAATGTGGGAGGTGGCTCATGTCAGCATTGGTTAAATCTGGGCAACAGGTGATCTATGGGTGTTTGTCTTATTCTCTGTAATTTTTTGGAAGTTTGAAATATTTAAAAATGAAAAGTAACATAAGAGTAAAGGTAACAAAGGATTAAATGAGAATGATTAAATTCACTTTGTGAATGAACTAAGCATGGTATAATTTATACTACCCTTAACTCAAATTCATATAAACACTCCTTGTGCATGCATGTGGATTTCTATACATATATGTATATGTCCCTCTATATCTTTTTACATAACATATATAATTATGTATGATTTTATATATAAATATATATTTTTTTTTACACACATGATTTTAACTGAATCTTCTACCAGCTTACATGGCATCTGTCCCAGGTTAGTGAATGAGGAAATGCTTCGTACCTGTGTCTCCTCTACAGATGTCTGTTTCTCCCCAGATTTCAGGTTAGCTTCATAGCCTCAGTTCTTTGATGGGTTTAAGAAAAGTTGTTAACTTGCAGCTTGTCCATCTTTTTTCATGTTGTAAAGATTGGAGCAATGTTCATTCCAGCTTTCTCTATCTCTGAGCTGAAACCAGAAGTCTTTGCATTAAAATTGTGAATCTAAAAATGTGCCCTGCTCGCAGTGGTTGAGAGTCTGCCTGCCGATGCAGGGGACACGGGTTCATGCCCCGGTCCGGGAAGATCCCACATGCCGCGGAGCGGCTGGGCCTGTGAGCCATGGCCGCTGAGCCTGCGCGTCCCGAGCCTGTGCTCCGCAACGGGAGAGGCCACAACAGTGAGAGGCCTGCGTACCGCAAAAAAAAAATAATAATAATAAAATAAATAAAATAAATAAAATAAAAATGTGCCCTGCTTTAGAAAGCTTTCCTCCTTTGTTTTAAACAGTTATTGTTATTTAGTTTCCTTTCCGCAGGTTTCTAGTGAAGTTGAACCTCTGTTCTGCTCTTCATCGGTCATTTGTAGCACCCCGCCCCCCTACCAGATCCAGTGTGGTCCGGATCTACTCTTGGGAGTCCTGGGAGGGAACCTGGGGGTGCCAGACTGGGAGGAAGGTGTGGTGGGTGATTCTGGGAGGCAAGAGAATTGATGTAGGTGGTTCCTAGTTCCAATCATCGGCTCTTTCCTTAGGCTTTATTCATCTCTGGGGCTAAAGTCTCTGCAACACTCCCCTCCATTCCTCCAGGGCCTGAGCTGTCCACTCCAGGATCATGTATTTTAACTAGTACTTCATTCTCTACAGAGACTCAAGCCAGAAGAGCTTCAGAATTGGACCCTGACCTTCTGTCAGGGAAAGCAGCATCTAAGGCAGAGTGACGAAGCCAGGATCAGTCAGGGTCCTGGGAGAAGACATCGCCTTCAGGTTAGTCATGCTCAAGGAGAGTTCAATTGAGAGATTATGATGCTGTGAGTGTGTATAAGGAAACCCTGATGGAAGAAGCAATACCAGGGCTATTAAGAGCAAGGTTCCTTTCTCACCCCAAGGTCTGTGGTATATGGAGCAGGGACAGAGGGGGCCTGTATGAGGAAAGCTGCGTGACCTGAGCCAGACCCAAGGCGGAGAGAGGTGGCCAGTTCCAGGCGTGACTGAGAATAAACACCCACCTCACTCTCCTCCCTCCCTCTTTCTTCTGCTGGTGTTTAAAATTGGCCAAAGCCAATTAGAAGCCAAATGGCAAGGGAGCCCATTGATGGCTTCTTTTTTTAATTTCTAATTTTAATTTATCTATTTATTTTTGGTTGCATTGGGTCTTCATTGCTGCACGCGGGCTTTCTCTAGTTGCGGCAAGTGGGGGCTACTGTTCATTGCAGTGCATGGGCTTCTCATTGCGGTGGCTTCTCTTGTTGCAGAGCACAGGCTCTAGGTGTGTGAGCTTCAGTAGTTGTGGCATGCGGGCTCAGTAGTTGTGACTCGCAGGCTTAGTTGTTCCACAGCATGTGGGATCTTCCTGGATCAGGGCTCGGACCCGTGTCCCCTGCATTGGCAGGTGGATTCTTAACCACTGCACCACCAGGGAAGTCCCCCATTGATGGCTTTTCCAGGTCAGTCTCTTGGGGCACAGAGAAGATGCAGAGAGGACCTGGGAGGGTCAAGTGAACACATCCAGCATGAAAGCCATGGAGACCACACCTCAGTAGGTATTCATATGGCTATTTAAGAATTTTTGAATTAAGACCAAAATACTGGATAATGATAATTATTATGCTCTCATAATTCAATCACTTCTTTGTGTTACCCTATACTATTATTACCTCCACAAAATCCAAGGCAGAGAGTGATTAGTAATTTGCCCCAAATTATATAGCTAGAAAGACTGGTGAGAAAAAGTTTATACAACTCCAAAGTCCTTGCTTATGACTACCACACCCTACAAATTTATTCGACCCTTTTCTTGGGCAATCCCTTGGAGCCAGACTCTTCTCCCTCAACATTCTAAGGAGCCTTTCTGACCTCGTCCTTGCCTTTCCTTCTTCTCCAAAAGAGTCACTTGTCACAGCTTCAAGAAATTGGGCTCAGGCACTAACAGGCAGAACCAGACCAGGCAAGGCCACCTGGTATGTAAGCAGGGCACGTGGTGGATAGACAGAGCCAGGGAATCAGGAACAGGGAAACAGCAGAAAGGAACAGAGAGACCAGATGCAAACATTTCGCCTACAGCCTGGAGGTCAGCCCAAGGGGAAGAGAGATAAGGGTGGCAAAGGTCACAGGTGAGGTTGGCACAGCTCCTTAAGAAATGGGTGAAAGATGAAAGTGACTTTGCTTTCATCCAACAAAAGCAGCTAATACTTCTACAGTGCCTTAGTGGTTAAAGCAAATTCCCACATGTTTTACTAGATGATGTTTTATTAGACTGTGGGCTTCCTGAAGGCAATGCCTTTTCATTTTGTTATCCCTACCACGAGGCAAGGTTCTGGACACCTGGTAGCCAATATCAGCAAACACTTGTTAAATAAATAATTGTAAATAGAGTAAAATACGGAATTCTGAGGGGTTTGGGAGCCCATAACATCAGGAACATAATTCTGGTTTTGTTGACTATTGAGTGAGAGTCCTTGGGGTGATCTAGTCTTTGTGAGCTTTAGTGTGCTGGTCCATGAAATGAAAATTTAAAATTCATACATTTGCAGGGTTGTTGGGAAGTTATACACACACACACACTATACACACACATACACTAGACACAAAATGCTGACATACTGTATGTTTTATACATATATATGTATGTATGTATACACACACCCAAACACACTCATACACAGTCAGCACCACTTTTACATCTATCTAGCAAGGTAACCATGACAATATGATGACAGTGACCATGATAAGGAAGGAGTAACTTCCCATAGGGGTGTTCCTGTATATTGTTTTGCTACCTCCATTATTTGAACAAGTTTATTTCCAGCCAGCTCCATCTAAGCAACAAATAGGTCTTAAGCTACCCACTTGAGAAAAGAGCAGATGAGAAATCTGTGTGGGTGGCCAGGTGACCTCTGTTATTAAATCAACACAGTAGGGGAGGCTCACTCTCCCCTACATATATACTGTTCTAAAGGAAGGTCTAAAAGCCACGCCACCATGTCCTCTCAGAGGTAAAAGCTCTCTCTGCAGGGGTTTGCTGAGTCTTCCTAAGCCTGGGTAACACTGGGCCATGAGCCGGGAGCTTAAATAGTTCTCTAGGTTAGTTGTGATTTAAAAAAAATGTTTTCCCTGTCAACCTTTCTCAGTCTGTAAAAGTTAGAATCCTTTTGGCTTCGTCCTTCTCATCATTAGAGGTCCATACCTTTACTCTCATCTCCACACCTCCCACCCTTCACTCCACCAACATCTATCTGTTTAGTGGTAAAATTGGTTAAGATGGCATTTAATAGAAAGAACGACGACTGACTCCCCCTCACTCTCGGTACCAGCTGCCTCGCTGATACAAGCACACCCACCTGTGTTCTGACAAGGAGCCTGCAGACAGGAGCTCTCCTTGTGTTCACTGTGCTCCCAGCCTGTGCTCGTCATCTCCTTTGCAACCTGGAGGGCAGGGGAAGGGAGAGGTTGCTGAAATCAGGGGCCATGGAATATAAGACAGCTTTCCTTCAAGGAGTTAGCCAAGCATTTTTTTTTTAATGTTTTTATAAAATTCATCAGCTGACAAAGGTACTTGGTCCACGTGCATTATGATGATCTAAATTAACATGAATCACAATCACGAGTCCAAGTTGGACTTGAACCAAACTTACCCGAAATGCTCGGCATCAGTGAACATTGCTTTCTGCTGCAAGAAAATGTGCCGCGAGTGCTCTGTTGAGAATTCCCCGTAAAGTACCTTCAGTAACATTCACCCAAGTGATCTTCTTCCCCCTCCTCCTGGATTCCTTGGAAGAGGAGCCACTTCGGATTCATTGAGCCTCTGGTTAGCACTGATATTCTGAGGGGCACCGAGAAGGAGGTACCCTTTCACTTCCATGAGGACAGGAATCTCAGCCTGGAGCCCATCAGTCTCTGCAAAGTTCTGTGGATAATGTTCATGAACCATCTGATATTTAGGCAAAGTTTGTATCTATCTCTTCTGTGGGCTTCTTTTTTTTTTTCGGAAAATTTTCCATATCTTTCAGGAGATTCCCATGGTTGTATGCATCCTCTAAAATTTTAAGAGCCACTAACATAAAATGTTTATTGAAACATTCTGTAAATTTTGCACAGTATATTCTAGGCAAAATTCAGAAGGAAAAATTAAAAAACAAACAAACAAACCTCCCTTTCTTCCTGGCTATTGGGATTCTCACTCCTTTCCCAAAGGTCAATGAAAGAACTGTGTCCAGAGGCACTGTGACACAGCGAAGGAGTCGTGGTAGGGAAGGCTGTGTTGTAGCCAAGACTCTAACACCAGTTGGCTTTCTTAGTCCGTGTAGTCTCCGCAATACTAGCTGTGAAGAGGTTAAAGGAGAATACTTCCCCTCAACCCCTGCCACACAAATACAGCCTGGAAAGGACATGCTGATTACACAGAAAGTTTGGTGGCTTCCATGTACTCCAACAAGCACACCCACCAAGTGTGCAAAACCAGAGAGTTAGTCTTCTTAAAGAATGGTCCATTAGCAAGGTTCTATTTGTGTCCTACTAGTGAATTTTTGCAAGTCCTTTCATGCCCCAACCTGTTTTCTCACCTGTTCAATCCAGGTGAGTCTACTCACCTAACCTGCCTTTAAAGGGTATAATAGTTAAATGATAGAGCTGAATCACCAAGGAAGAAATGAAGTATGAAAGAACATAGAAACGGAGGTATGCTAGTCTTCATGGAAAGAATCTGATTGTTCTGAAAGGGCAACTCTGACGAAAGTAACAGGGTAGATGGCTTCCAGGAAGAAGAAACTAATGGGTAAGGTAGTAAGGGACTTGTTGAAAGCGAGTTTGGAAACCAAATATTTTGTATGAATTTGCTCATACAAACATACATACTGCTATAAGAGTTTGAAGATTATTATGTGTGTCTGATGTGCAAGGGGACCAACCAGTAGTGTGGATTTGGACCAGATGTCAATTCAGTGATCATTGTGAAAAACCCTGTGGACCTTTTGTATTTTGCTGTTAGCTTTCTGGACACCAGCCTGGACACTCAAGACCCTGAGGTCCCCTAAAAACATATCCCTGGGCTCCAAGCCCACTGGGCAACCACTCTTCTACATTAACCATATCAAACTGTGTGACTACTTCATGTGTCATTAACTTGCAGACTGAAATCTTTCTTTCTTCCTTCCTCCCTCCCTCCCTCCCTCCCTTCCTTTCTTTTTATTTTTGGCTGTGTTGGGTCATCGTTGCTGTGCGCGGGCTTTCTCTAGTTGTGGCGAGCGGGAGCTACTCTTCGTCGTGGTGTGTGGGCTTCTCATTGCAGTGGCTTCTCGTTGTGGAGCATGGGCTCTAGGCACACAGGCTTCAGTAGTTGTGGCCTGTGGGCTCAGCAATTGTGGCTTGTGGGCTCTTGAGCACAGGCTCAGTAATTGTGGTGCACGGGCTTAGTTGCTCCGTGGCATGTGGGATCTTCCTGGGCCAGGGCTCGAACCTATGTCCCTTGCATTGGCAGGCAGATTCTTAACCACTGTGCTGCCAGGGAAACCCTGAGACTGAAATCTTTAATAGTAATACTACAAGTAACAAGGATGTACTGTGCTAGGTACTACTTTATGTTCTTATCGTTATTCTTCACAAATACTCTGCCAAGTAAATATAATAGATTTGTTGGAAGTAGGTTAAATCTGGTCGATAACAATCAGGAAATAGCTTTGCTTGTCTCCCTATCGCCTTCAAACTCACTGGTGTATTGGCTTTCTCCTTCCCCTGATGGCATATCAGGGAGACTCTATAGCTTCCTGGTCACTTTCAAGTATTAAAACACACAGTCGAATCTAAAACGTAATTTAACCTACATCCAGTTTAAAGCTTCTCCTCACTGCCCTGCTCAGGCGTGTCCAGACAGTTAGGTAAACCTATAGGGCGCCTGGTCTGTTCCTCGATTCTCCTTGCTCGGCCTCTTACCTGATCCCCCTAATTGCTGATGGATTTTCCAAGGTTAGGGGAGTGGGAAGGATGAGAGATCAGGTGGCAGATGCTGTTTGTGCTGCTGTCTCGGCTGTTGAAGCTGCTCCAAGTGGTAGAATCCAAATGTTGGCTCTTCCAGGTGCACCTTTCATGCGGGTTCCTCAGAGACGCTGACCTGGCAATGTGCTAGACTAATCTTGTGGGCTTCTCTCAGCTCCTGCCTCTTGTGGTTCCCCAGTCCTCTTGAGAAGATGAGTTAAGCAGGTTACCTTCCATCATATTTACCTGGCCCCTGTAAAATGTGCATACACTTGCTCTGCCATCGTGGGCAGTTTTGACGAGCTTCACCCTTAGCCTCTCCAGGGAGGTTCTAGTCTCTGTGTTCCCAATGCCAGGGGAACATCTTTTAAGATTGCCCAACATCTCCACTGTGCTCTACTTCAGGGGCAGCTTGGAAGCTTGGAACCCGTCTTGGCATCTCTGCATCCCAGCAAGCATCCAGCCTGGGAGTGAGATGCCAGTCTGCCCTCTTGCAACAAATCCTCCCTCCGAGACTGATTACCCTACACTTCTTCATTTTGCTGTGGCTGAAGGGAAGCAAACCCACCCCCAATACTACAAGGCTCTTCGGAAGAATCCTCTTCTCTCTAAGGAGACTTCTAGCTTGCCTGTAAGCAAGCTATTGGGAGTGTCAGATTTGGTCTCCAACGAGCAGTTCTCATGTGGGAGTGTCTAGTTCTTCTCTTTAGAATGCATGGCTACTTAGCTTTTTCCCATCTTTGGGGGTCTCAGCCAAAGCTCGAAGTTCTGTTGAACATTTGTTATAATCCTTTTGCCTACAAGGAACTGGATCACGAAGAGATTTGTTGCAAAATGCTGGAGATTATTCAACTTGTAAGAGCAAAAGTTGGATTTAAACCCTGACCTGTCCTTCTCCCAAGCTAATAGTCTTTCCCATCCTCCAAGTGTCCTCTTTAAAGTTGCCTAGGACCAGGAAGAAGGAACTACACTTAATCCCATTTTACAGATTAGTTAATAAAAGCTTAAAAAATTTTAAAAGACTTGCTCATGATTACCCATGGACTGGTCAAAGTCCCAACAGGAAACAGATGGCTAAGCAGAGGAGGCCACTTTAAAAACAATTTAGTAAAAGGGTATTTGAAAAGGCGTGGGTAGTATTGGGAAGCCACAAGGGTTGGTGCAGTACTTCAGCACTAGTTAGCAGCAGGGCTGTCACCCGTAGGACTAAAGGGAGGAGAGGAGGGGATTGTGTTCCGAGGGGCACCTCGAGAGGAGCAGGGACTTCAGGTGGTAGGAGACAGCCAGTCCTAAGTCACGGCTCAGAGGGGAAGCTGGCCTGCCTGCATTTCCTCTCAATCTCCAACCTCCTCTGGAGCCAAACCCAGTAGGAAGCCAGAAGCCACTGGATCTTGTTGAAGCTGCACCTGCAGGTTGGTCTCCCAGAGCAGAGAGCCAGTGACGGTGGAGAGTGGATCTGGCCCACACAGCTAGTCATGGCAGAGCTGGGGTTTGAAACCACATCTGCCTGCACGAAACCCAGTGCTGCCTCTTGTTGCCTCTGCCCTTATTTCCTTATGTGACTGTGACGCTTTATATTGTAAATATTCTCTGGGTGGGGACTTCTTCTTACCATCTTTATAAATGTTGCCATTACAAGCACACAAAGACATTCAGTAAGTTTGTTGACTGAACGAATTAATAAACGTTCTCTGGGTGGGGACTTTTTCTTACCATCTTTATAAATGTTGCCATTCCAAGCACACAAAGACATTCAGTAAGTTTGTTGACTGAACGAGTTAAGGGATGGAGGGACAGGCTACAGCTAAGCTTGAAACACATGGGGACATTATAAGCAAAGCGAGGGGAATGGTATGTATTGCAATAACTACCCGCATACGAGATGATGTCTGCATACTTTTATATACATATACTTTTATGTTAAATATTTTATATATATTTTCTCATTTAAACCTCACATACATCAACACTTGAATTATTACTCCTTGATGATTCGCCCAAGTTTATTTGTGTAATGACAGTAGCTGAAGCAGGATGTGACCTCAGGTCATCTAGCCCTAAAGCCAGTACTCCTTCAAGTACCACTCAATTGAGTATAATATTGTATGATAATAGGATAATCATAGTTCACTCTCAATATCTTTCTCTCTCTCTCTCTTCGTCCCGCCATTGACTCATTGCAGAGATCAAGTCATCTTTCCAAAAAGAGATGTCTCACATTCTGGATGTGTCTGTTTGCTTCCTTGTAGTTTCATTTAAGTTGTTTCTCTATTCCATGCTCTATTTTTTATACATAAAGCTATTGAGGACTGATTTGATTAAGATTCAACTTTTGGTTTGTTTTTTTTTTTTTTTTTTGGCAAGAACACTTCATGAGCAGTGCTGTGTGTTTCAAATTGCAGTACCTCAGGATAGACACCAAGCCTGACTATCCCACCTTTCATGAGGCAAATATTAATTGGTGGATTTAAGTGACTTAGGAAAATTTTAGTTAAGGAAAACTTTAATTATTATAATTAATAATTGGTATTCTAAAGTTAAGCATCAACCATGTGGCAGGCACTGTGCTTGGCATCACACATATGTTATCTTGTTGAATCCATGCAAAGGCTGCATGGAAAAGATAATCTCATCCTCATTTATTAAATGAGAAAACTGAGGCTCAGAGAAGTTAAGTAGGTTCCCTGAAGTTGTACAACTAGGAAGTGACAGAGGCAGGATATGAATTTGGAGCTGATGGACTCCAGAGTCTATGTTCTGAACAGCTATGTGACATTATGTATGGCTTCATTTCTTTTCAGCACATTCTCACAGACTGCTCCTAGAACTTTTGATTCTTGCTCCTTTAATAGACTGTCTGAGTCAGAGTAATTTATACATTTAACTTTAGAGAGAGTGTTGGGAAAAGAGCCAAGGAGGGAGGCAACTTTGATGCCAACCATGCCATAAAAGGAGGGAGGAAAGTATAAGAAGGGAAAGAAGAAGTAGAGCAAGGCACTTAGAAGAGGTGGAAGTAGGCAGCAAAATCCAGAAAGGCAATCTATTAAGATCTTTTAAATTGTACATTATAAAATCACAACCCAAAGTAGCTTAAGGAAAAAGGGTCATTGATTTGCTCAAGTCACCAAACTATAGAAAGGCCTGAGATGGACTGACCTCAGGGGTCACTCAACCCACCAACTAGATAGAATTCTGTAGAATGCTCTCTCCAACTCTCAGCCTTGCTTCTCCATGCATGCTGGTTTCTTGCTCTCAGGCTGGCTGTCTCCACATGGCAGGAAGCATGGCTACAAGCAGCTCATTCTTAAAACTACGAGACCCAAGAGGAAAGAGACATTTCTCTTTTTTAAAAAAATATTTATTTATTTATTTTGGCTGTGCTGGGTCTGAGTTGCGGCACGCAGGCTCTTAGTTGTGGCATGCCTGCAGGATCTAGTTCCCTGACCAGGGATTGTACCTGAGCCCCCTGCATTGGGAGCTTGGAGTCTTATGCACTTCCATGTCCACCAGGGAAGTCCTGAGACCTTTCTCTTCTTAACTCCAGTAGGGAAAACCCCAGGGAAGGACTCTGATTGGCTGAACTTGGACCAATCAGTACACTCAGGGAAGAGGGGCCCTATTATTGGTCCACTTGGGTCACATGTCTCTCCTACAACCAGGAAGGCAGGGTCCATTACTATAAGAAAGAAATGAATCACACAGATGAGGCTACTTGGGGGGATTGCGATCTGGGTAGTCACCTCCATCTCCATTTTCCATATATTCTTATTATGAACAAATGACAACAGGTGATATTCAGAGGCAGGCTCTGGGGTGACTGAAAAAAAGAAATGTAGGGGGAAGGAAACTGATGTTTATTAAACACTCACATGTGCTATATAATATTCCAAGTGCTATATACATAGCTCATTTTGTTTTCACAACAGTACCACAAACTCAGTATTTTATTCTCATTTTTAAAAACAATAAACTGAAGCTCACAGAAATTAAATGATTTGCCTAAGATCAAAGTTGGTAAATATGAAGCTAAGATTTGAATCTAGATTTTTATAGTTCTAATATCTATGCTCTTTCCTTTGGATCCAACATCTTTTAGTGCTGGAGGCACTGAGGAATATTACCCAAGTACTGAAATTCTGTGCATGAAGCAGAGCCCTATTTATGTACGGGTTACGTGGCCAGAGCAGAATCAAAATCCCAGCATGTATTGCAGAATAAAGACTGTTTTTCATCAGAAAAATCCAAATTGAGGGACATTCTACAAAATATCTGACCCATATTCCTCAAAGCTCTCAAGGTCATCAAAAACAAGGAAAGACTGAGATAGTGTTACAAACCAGAGGAAACTAAAGACACATGACAACTAAATACAATGTGTTACCCTAGATTTCGTCTTGGAACAGAAAAGGGGCATTAATGGAGAAACTGGTGAAATACAAAGAAAGTCTGGAGTTTAGTTAAAAACAGTGTACTGGGACTTCCCTGGTGGTGCAGTGGTTAAGAATCCGCCTGCCAATGCAGGAGACATGGGTTGGAGCCCCGGTCCAGGAAGATCCCACATGCCACGGAGCAACTAAGCCCGTGAGCCACAACTATTGAAGCCCGTGCGCCTAGAGCCTGTGATCCGCAACAAGAGAAGACACCGCAGTGAGAAACCCGTGCACTGCAACGAAGAGCAGCCCCTGCTCGCCGCAACTAGAGAAAGCCCACGTGCAGCAATGAAGACCCAACGCAGGCAAAAATAAGTAAGTAAATAAATAAAAACAAACAAACAAAAAACAGTGTACCAATATTTGTTCCTTAGTTTTGATAAATGTACCATGGTAACATAAGATGGTAATGATAGTGGACCCTGGATGAAGGGTATATGGGTATTCTCCATACCATCTTTACAACTGTTCTATCAATTTAGAATTATTCCAAAATTAAAAGTTTATTGAAACAAAATTGTGTTTTGTTTTTCTCCCCTGAGTAAAAACATGAGCAGTTGCAGAGCCTGGGGCAATTCTGCAGGTGGGAGCTCATTACTGACTGTGATGAAGGGGTCTCTGGAGCTCCTGACACAGGATGTTATGGACTGGAGGTTTGTGTCCCCCCCAGATTCCTATGTTGAAGCCTTAATTCCCAGTGTGATGGTATTTGGAGGTGGCACCTTTGTGAGTTAATTGGATTTAGATGAGGGCATGAAGACGAGGCTCCATAATGGGATTCCTGTCCTTGTTAAGAAGAGGAGGAGAGACCAGAGCTCATTCACTCTCTGATATGTGAGGACACATGAGAAGGTGACCATCTGCAAGTCAGGGAGAGAGCTCTCACCAGAACCAAATCTACGAGCACCTTGATCCTGAACTTCCCCTCCTCCAGAACTGTGAGAAATAAATGTTGTTATCTAGGCTGCTATATTGTTATAGTGGACTTGGCTAACTAAGACACAGGGGATGACATACATCGTTATGGGTCGCGAGCTAAAGGAATAACACCCTAAAATGAGATTGCAGTCATCTGAGGGAATTGGTTAATTTTTGCTCAAACCTCAGGTTCCACCCAAGCAAATTTTTCCTCTAGAGTTACCCTGCTAACATGCCTTCAGTTCAGACTGCGGCATCTCACTTACTTCTGTGACACATTCGAATCACCAATCCATGGTGATACCCCCAAACAGTGTTGATAGATGAACAACCCTTGATGAAGTTGTCCCAGCTGCCCCGCTCCCCAGGTGCTTCTTATCTCAGCTCCTGTCCATGGCTTCTCTTGGTTCTTTTGGTTTAGAAACACTGCAGACCAGAGACAGACTTACTAGTATTTAATGGTGACTGGTCTCAAATGCACCACTTAGACGACTTACTGAAAATGAAGAATATCCCCCCCCATTACAGTCTTTACAGATGATAAAACTGCACAACCCACTAAGTATATTATGGCTCCTCACTGCTGCCAGTGATGTCTAATTTTTTACCTGTGTTCCTTAACCAGCTATAAGAGGTGGGTTCAAAAGAGAAGATAATGAGTGACTTGGTTCTAATTGAGAGAGGTGAGATTCTGTGGATGTGGCCAGTTGACCCTCCTCTTTCCAGGGTAGAACAGAGGGTCTCACATAAAGTTTATAAACACACAGATTTCAGATTTGAAAGTAGGGTGAACAACAGTCCTGGTTTGTCCACGACTGAGGAGTTTCCTGGCACGTGAGACTTTCAGGGCTAAGACTGGGACGCTTCTAGGCAAACCAGGATGGTGGAAGGGACCTTGCAGTGATCTTCTCAGACATAAAGGCTCCAACATATATTCTCTCCTCTGGGGATTCTGACTAGATAAATATCCAAAGGGATTTGTGCATGGCAAATGCATTGTCAGGAAGAAATGGGTGTAACTGACGGAGATGGATTCGGGCCGGACAGGGAGAGAGAGGAGGCCTATGTGGCATACTCAGTGTCAGAACACCTGGGTGCAAATATCATCCCTATTGCATAACAGCTAAGACAACTTGGATAAATGATTTTTCTCTTCTTTTGCAGTATCTTCATAAGCAAAATGGTAATGTTATTTAGTACTTCCCTCATATGTCTATCTTGAGATTAAAATTCAATAACTCAGGTACAGTTCTTAATATTCTGCTGAGCACATAGAATGTGCTAAATAAATATTACATTTTACTATTGCTATTGATACTATTAGCAGTGAGCATTCTGATTCCTAGTTCCACTAGTTACCAGTTATGTGGCCCTGGTAATTGCAGCTTCCTCATCTGTAAATGGAGATAATGATATTCCATAGGGTTTGGAATGACTTCCATAGGGTTTAGGTGGATTTAGTGAGATAAAGCAAGTGCATAATCAGCATGTGGATTATGGAGGCTGCTTTCTCGATGCCTGAGTGTCCAGGGCTCGTGCTTTCTTGTCTGATATTTAACTCTGCTATTGGAGTAGAGAGAGAACAGGATTTATAAACAGGGTCTTGATGTTGGCTGTGCTATTACTAGGGTCTTTATTCAGTGGCTTTTCCTTTAAAGAAAAGCTGTGATTTTCTTGGAAGTCTGGGAGTTGGCTCTGAAGACAGTTACCCAAAAGGAGTGTCAGTTATGTTTTGACAAATGGAATCATCATTGGAAGAAGCATGTAATCTCTTTAATTATTCATTCTATAAACCACGTGTTAGCTTTGCCTTCTTCAGTTGTAGTCCTTTCCATTCATTTACAGTCATTCCTGAACAAAGTACACACTGAAGTTATTTTTTAGGGACAGTGGAGTCAGGGATCCATAACACTAGCCAGCACAAACTCCTTCAAGTTCTCCTTTGCCCTTCCCTTCTTCCCTTCTTTCTTTCCTTTACCTTTTCCTGTTCCCGCCTTCTCCCCTTTCTTTCCCTTCTGTCTTGCCAATTCTTCCTTCATTTTTTTTTTGCGGTACGCAGGCCTCTCACTGTTGTGGCCTCTCCCGTTGCGGAGCACAGGCACCTGACACGCAGGCTCAACGGCCATAGCTCACGGGCCCAGCTGCTCCATGGCATGTGGGATCTTCCCGGACCGGGGCACGAACCCGTGTCCCCTGCATCGGCAGGCGGACTCTCAACCACTGTGCCACCAGGAAAGCCCCCTTCCTTCATTTTTGACACTCTGCAACTTTCTGGCCTGGCAGTGGAGACTGCTATGTGTTCTTTTTTTTTTTTTTTTTGCGGTAAGCGGGCCTCTCACTTGTGGCCTCTCCCGTTGTGGAGCACAGGCTCCGGACGCGCAGGCTCAGCGGCCATGGCTCACGGGCTCAGCCGCTCCGCGGCATGTGGGATCTTCCCGGACCGGGGCACGAACCCGTGTCCCCTGCATCGGCAGGCGGACGCTCAACCACTGCGCCACCAGGGAAGCCCTGCTATGTGTTCTTTAAAGTTGATTTTCTCTGTTCTTGGGCACATAGTTAGACTACATTTCCCACATTCCTTTGCAGTTAGGTGTAGCCATGTGACTAAGTTTATCCAATGGGACATGGGTAGAAGTGACATGTACCATTTCCTGATAGTCTGAACTGTAAAATCCTCCCGTGGACAATCCTCTCTCACTTATTCCCCCTCCTGGCTTTATGTTGAAGTCCAGGGACTGTTGATGGTATTGAAGTCTACATCAACCTGGCTCTGTGTGGGGCAGAACTAACCCCACCTCTAACCTACAGCCCTACCCCTTGCCATCAGGATCATCTTATGGGGGTTTACACGAGTGAGAAACTTTATGTACGTGAGAACTGAACTTTATGTGAGTGAGAAATAAACTTCCATTGTGTTAAGTCAGTGATATTTCAAGGTTTATCTGTTATAATCACTGGCTTTATATAAACTAATATAGCCATCTCCCTGAGGATTGCTGTTCCACTGTTTCTGATCTTGTGCTCCTCCAAATCTCTCTCTTCTTAACTATAATTAACAATGTGGATCTCAAGCTGCTGTTTTTATGCTCGCACATTCACAATCAATGCAGTACTCAGCAAAGAAACTTCAGATTACAAAGAACCACCTCTTTAAAAGGAAGAGTCTATTAAATAATATTTATTTTCTGGGACATACCATCTTTCATACAAAACATAATCACAAGACATCTACTCTGTCATCTGTCCTTCTGTAGACACTAGAGATAGAGCAATGAAAGTCAACTTCCACCTTCAGCACCTCTTGGCCTAGTGCTAAAATAGACGACAGAAGTATAGTTTGAAAGTCATGGGAGTTCACGTAAGTCAAAGGAGGGATATCTAATTCAACTTGGACTTGAGTCAGGCAAGTCTCCCTAAGGAAGGACCTGATTTGAATCTCAAAGAATGAGTATGAACCATGCAAAGGGTGGAGGAAGGATATTCTCACACGAGGACTGTGAAGGATATTCTCGCACGAGGGTTGTGAAATGACATGGATTTCCTGGAAACTTCACTTTAGGTCAGGCCAGAATGAAAGGCATATGACTGGGGTATGGGTGTGGTGGGAGATACAGCTGGACGTTGCAGCTGGGACCAGATCCTGACAGTTGGTCAAGTTGAAGGTTAACATGCATCTAGCACTATCTGTTCTTGTCTTCTAATTAAGACAGCATGTCATGATTTCCCAGTCACCACATCAAAGATAATTCCCTTTCCTCATACAGGGCTCTTCCCTGTGTGGTAAGCACAGTCCCTCAGGTAGAGGAGATGCCAGTGAGATGACAGAGCTTCTCACAATTGCTCTGAATTGTCTCTGTCCTTCGTATTTCTAGGGTCAGCCTTGCTCTATGTGAATTTGCTGGGGAGCTTTCATGAAGAAAAAACCATGAGGCTTAGGGGACCTTGATATGGAACACTAAAAATCTCCTTTCTGTGTGGGCCAAGAGCCTTTTTATCTTCATCCACGTTATCGTCATTGTTGTTGCATTTTGTCCTTTTTACTTATAAAGTTCTTTACCGTTCATAATGGCTTTCACATAACTGATTTCATTTTCTCTTTCCTGCTGTCCTCTGTCATTGGATTGGATTCCATGTTCTCATTATATAGGTAAACAGCCCGAGGTCTAGAGAGTTGAGATAATTTGCCTCTCCTCCTCTGTCAGAGGTTGAACCAGGACTAGAATTGCAATTTAACATATATTTTCTAGGCCTTGATCTCCCTGAGACAAAGTATCACATCTTCTAAATATTGCCACTTTACCAGTGCCTTATATAGCTACTTAACCTATACTTGCTGTTTAGCGTAACATAGTGATGAAAAACACGAGCTTTGAAATCAAAGGACACCTAGATTCAGCACCTGGTTTTTGGTATATTGGGCAAGTCATTCAACCATTTAAACAGCAGGTTTCTTATTTATAAGTGAGACTCTTAATGTTTTTCTCATAGGGTTGTTTTAAGGAGCAAATGAGATGATATAAATGAGTCATTTAGCATAGTGCCTGGCACACAGAATTGCTCAATTTATGCTAAGGTCTCCTGGTCTCTCTTTCAAATTATTTTGTTTTTTAATTTGTAAAAATTTTAACTTTATTCAAAAGTATGCAGAATAGCATAGTGAACCATTACATATCAAACTCACAGCTTCGGGAATTCCCTGGTCGTCCAGTGGTTAGGGCTTGGTGCTTTCACTGCTGTGGCCCGGGTTCGGTCCCTGTTTCCTGGTCAGGGAACCAAGATCCTGCAGTCGTGCGGTGTGGCCAGAAAAACCAAACACCAAGAAAACCTCACAGCTTCAACAATGATCAGCTCATGGCCAGCTTTGTTTCATTTATCTCCATCTTCTTTCCTCTCTTATGTTATTTTGAAGGAAATTTCAAGCACCCTATCCTTTCCTCTGTAAGTTGTGCCATATGTATCTTTGAAAGATAAGGACTGAGAAATAGTGATATCCACAATGCAATGATCACCTCCTCCTGCAAAGACACAAACACAAACAAAAACAAAAACCAATGTTTGTAGCAGGCAGAATAATAGTTCCCAAAGATGTTCACACCCTGATCCCCTGAACCTGTGACTATGTTACATGTCAGTGGAGAATTAACACTGCATATGGAATTATGGTTGCTAATGGGCAGAATTTAAAACAGGGGGGTTATCTGGGATTATCGAGGAGAACCCAATGTAATCACAAGGATCCTTAAAGGGGAAGAGGGAAGTAGAGAGGCAGAACCATAGAGATAGCAGCACAAGAAAGACTCAGCCAGATGCTTCTGGTCTTGAAGATGGAGAAGGTGGAGATGGAGAAGAATCCAAGATTTTACAGTCAGAAGACAAGGAGAAGACATGGAGAAGACAAGGAATACAGGTGACCTATAAAAGCTGGAAAAGGCAAGGAGGGAGATTTTCCCCTAAAGTCTTCAGAAAGAAGGCAGCCCTGCTGATTCTTTTATCTTAGCCCAATGAGACCCCTTTCAAATTCCAGAACTATAATTAATTTGTATTGTTTTAAGTCACTAAGTTTGTAGTAATTTGTTATAGCAACAACAGGAGACTAATACAAGAATAATCACTTAATATCATCAAATATTCAGTCAGTTAGCTTAGTATTTGAACTAACAGCTTAGAATTCTAGTCATTATACTTCTCTGTTTGGACTAAAATTCTGAAATACTGCTTTCATAAAGAATAGTTCAGAGGGCTTAGAGTCTGCATTTGACCAGATAATTCAATTGAAGTACATTTCTTCTAAAATGGAAGGTTATTCTTGATGAAGTTTCTTTTATTTATTCATTTGCTCATTCTTTTACTCATGTGCTCTTTCTTTAGAAGGCACCTAGTAGCAAGGGCCTACTATGAGTTATCAATTGTGCTATAGCTCTTGGGAGGGTAGATCTACTAAGACCCACTCTTCCTCCTTAAAGACAGTAGCATCAGGATAGTACAAAGATTAAAAACACACATTCTGGGAACATACTTTCTGGGTTAATTTCAGCTATGCCCACCACCAGCTGCATGATCTAAGGCAAGTTAACATCTCTGAACCTCAGTTTTTTCATATATAAAATGGGGTCAGTAGTGGTACCTACCTGATAGGAGTGTTATGAAGATTAAATGAGTTAATTAATATATGTAGAACCCACAGAACACTGCCTGGAACATCTTAAACATTCCACAAGGTTTTTTGCTTATTATTCTATACCAAGGATTGATGGTCTTGAGTCAGACAGATCTTGCCAAGTTCTGAATCCTCACTTTCTCATCTACAAATGGGATTAATAATAGGGACCTACAATACTTAATGAAATAACAAGTGTTTGGTTCAGTGCATAGAACACAGTAAGTAATCAATAGATATAAGTGGTAATCATTTTTATTGTTCATTTCGTTGCTCACTTAAGAAACTCCCAGATCAATGATGTTATACAATATTTTTTGAACTAAGAAGAGAAAAGCCAAGCAGTGCTCATGCATCTCCTCCTTTATTCCACCAGGTCAGTCAACCACTTTTGCTTCTGTGCTATGGAGGGAGAAAGCAGAAGACCAGGGTTGGGAAGGGGTTCCAAATCATTATAAGAAGCACGGTGTGGTGAAACACCCTAAGGTAACTCACCTTAGTAGTTACCCTTTATATAATCCCCTCCTCTTTACTGTGGGCAAAACCTGTGACTTGCTTCTAACCAATAGAATATGGCAAAGGTGATGGATGTCATTCTCTTGATTAGGTTATATTATGTGGCAAAGAGTGTCCCTCATCTCTAAGGCCTAAGAATAGAAGCATTTTTTTCAGGAAAGTTCCAAGTTAGCTGGGAAGTCATCATTTGCTCTCATTATGTCACAATCCTCTTCTGGCATGACATGACTTTTCAGTGAAAGACTTCAAGTGTTCTTGCAATCTGCAGGATTTGACTGGTGGGAGTGAACAAGAAGAGGGCCTGGAGAGAGATAAGTCAACTCTACCCAATTTCATTCCAAGTTTTGGCAAAGAATTCCTCTTGGGTGAATTTTTCTCTTGAATGGATTAGGATGAGGCTGTAAGTTGTAGCAGAAAGACTTTCAGTCTGGGGGCTGTAGAGAAGATCTAAGTACTAAGTAAAGTGACACCAAATTTTACTCTCATCAATACTAGAAATTAATAGGCAGCCCTTAGAGTGGAGAATTCCTGAAGCACCTGCTTTTCAAGGCTTAATTACACCAAAGAAAAACAGAACCTGCTTGGGATACCAGGGAAAGTGAGGCGCACACACACACACACACACACACACACACACACACAGACAGACAAACACAGATAGACCTACACAATCACAGGAGCTTCAATGAATAATCCAAGATTTTACAGTCAGAAAATCTTTTACTTTTAGCATACATGCACGTTTTATGTCTTATCATTCACAAAAGATGACAGGGAACAGGCATTGTGAGCCTTTCTTTGTTGTAGAGACACTGCTCAGGCTGTACATCTAAGGACACTTGGAGATACTCACTTCGTGTGGCTCTCACAGCTCTGACAGTGGCAAAGGTACAGATAAAAACTCAATTCCTGCACAGCCATCTGTTGTTGATCTCTGTTTGGCTCTCTCTAGTCTCTAGAGATACACAGACTTGTGAGTCCTCTGAGATAGGGGAACCTTAAGGAACACCTAGGTCATCTCCATCATTTGGCAGAGGAAGTAACTGAGCTCCAGAGGAGTGAAGTGATGGATTCAAAGTCACATGACCACTCTGGTGTGTGGACAGGATGAGCAGCCTTAGCCTGGCCCTCTTTCCAGCTTTCTGTGTTTGGCCCTTCCCTATTGCCATTCTGCACATGCTGGAGGAAGAGGTGGGTAGACGTTCAGGGAATAAACTCATGCTACTGTTTGAATATTAAGATTTAATATTGTAATTTCAGCCTAAAACAAAACCAAATTAAAAAGGTACATCTGCTGCCGAAAAATTAAATAACGTACTTCTGGCCCCAATACACATGATTCTGAATAATTTGGCTTTATTCCTGGTAGCAGGGCTGGCATGGGCAGCATGGATAGAAAGGGAGCAGGGCTTTGTGGGGCCTCTATCCTGTTGGACATTTCTTCCCTTTATCCCATTATACTCCTTAAAGCCTTTTGTTTCCATATAGTGGCCCCAAACTTTCCTGCATTCTCAAGGGCACCCTTTCCACCATCAGAACTGAGGTTTTGTGCGCTCACTGGGTGACCACTTGTATTCATTTGCTATGGCTGCCATAATGAAGTGTCCCAGATTGGGTGGCTTGAATAACAGAAATTTATTGTCTCACAGTTCTGGAGCTTGGGACTCCAAAATCAAGGTGTCAGCAGAGTTGGTTCCTTCTGAGGGTTGTGAGGAAAGGCTCTATTCTAGGCCTCTCTCCTTGGCTTGTGGATAGTTGTCTTCATGGTTACATGGTATTCTCCCTGTGTCTTCACACGGTCTTCCCTCTGTACGTGCCTGTGTCCAAATGTTCCCTTTTTATAAGGATGTGAGTCATATTGGATTAGAGCCTAGCAGAATTGTTACCGAACACAAGTTCATGTGCCCGATGAGGACAAACAATACCAAAAGCTCAGAGTTTGGAGCAGAGAAAGGTTAATTGCAGGGCCATGCAAGGAGACAGGTGGCTTGTACCCCAGAAAAGCCCAAATTCCTCAAAGGGTTTCAGCAAAGCCCTTTTAAAGGCAAGGTGAGCGAAGGGCGTGGTTAGTTGTTGCAAACTTCTTGGTGTTAGAATCCTCTGTTCTTGCACCTGACTACGTAGGTCAGTGGGCTCTTCAAGGTCAGAGACAGCATGACTACGCATAGGCAACAGAGCACAAAGGTTAAAGTGAAAAAGGAACAGATCTAATATGGAGGCAGATGGGTTCTTCCCTATTACACAAGGTCTTCATGTCTGCTAAGTCTCCAGTCTTCTCTCTTGCCATTTTCCCCACGTCCTCACACGTCGACACCACACTCCTTGGACTCAGTCACTCTTGGACTCATGTCTCTCACAATTCCAGCACCTTTGCCTACCCTCCCTCAACCAAGAATGCCCCTTCCCCCATTCACTATCTAGCCAACATTCTAGTCACCCTTCTATTCCCTACGGAAGCAGGAACAAAAGCGACCCGCATCTGTGACGCCCTCTCCTGGCTCCCAAGCCACTGTAAAGGCCACTTTCCCTATGTCCCAAAGACCTTAGAAAATTACTACCATTAAATGATGACGGGGGGCTATAATTATTTGTTTGCACTTCTGTTTCCACCCCAAAACTGTGAGCTCTTGGAGGACAGAAATAGATTTTTCACCCTCAGTTCCTTTCTATCATAGCACCTGATAGTTTTCCTTGCATTCTTTAACGATAGCAGAAGCCTAAAGAATGTCAACTCTGAGGAGAAACAGACTGCGGGGAAGAATTGTTACTAACATAAAGGAAAATCTCGCGACACGTAGGTCTTGAGCGGGAACCTTATTCAGCTCTTGAACTGCCATCCGCCCCGCCCCTCCCTCCTGGCCGCTGAGGCGGAGCGATTTCCCGCCTTATCTGAGCTTCAGAGGCCGGAACTCTTGCTGGTTCTTTCTGCTGCCTTCCTAGACGGCGGTGGCGGCGGTTCGCGTGGGCCCTGAGCCTGTGGTTTCCCGCTAATTTTTTTTTTTTTTTTTTTTTTTTTTTTTTGCGGTACGCGGGCCTCTCACTGTTGTGGCCTCTCCAGTTGCGGAGCACAGGCTCGGGAAGCGCAGGCCCAGCGGCCATGGCTCACGGGCCCAGCCGCTCCGCGGCATGTGGGATCCTCCCGGACCGGGGCACGAACCCATGTCCCCTGCATCGGCAGGCGGACTCTCAACCACTGCGCCACCAGGGAAGCCCTCCTGCTAGTTTTTTAAAGGTAAGGGCAGGTGTGCCGAGTCCCTTCCCTATTTACAGAACGACCTGGCTTCATATTGATTACCTCTGTAAAGACCCTATCTCCAAATACCGTTATGTTCTGAAGTACTGCGAGATTAAGGACTTCAATGTATGAATTTGTCAGGGGACACAATTCAAACCGTAACACCAACCAAACTGGTAAACCACACGCTGTGAGCTGGCCAGAGGACAGGACACGGTTCTCACGGCTCTCGGCTCCTTTCTCAGCCCCACCATTGTCTCCGTGCAAGAACTCGGCCGGGTCCCTGCCAGCTTCTACTCCCCAGGTTTCAAATGAGCGGAAATCACCCCGGCTTCCCAGAGCTGTGATGGCAAATAAACAAGGTAGTCCTAGGACAGCATGTGATACATCAAAACATAATTAAACAGAACTGTTTGTGTTCCTCCTTTTGTCCACACCCAGAAACTCTTCACAGAGGAGGACTTATCCCAGTCACTCAAAGAGGAAACTGAGCAAAACATATGCACGTATCTGCCCTTGGGAACTTTTGTTCCAACAGAACCTCGCGGATAAAAACAAAAAGTCGATGTGTAAAATAAAGAAAGGAGAGTGGTAGAAGTGAGGATGGGACCACCCAGGTCCTTCCCTCTTTTCTCCAATGTTTATACATTCACTGAGAACGCTCAGGCATAATTTCTTACATTGTTACTCTGATCATGGAGGGCAACTGCTTGGGTAGTTTTATTTTATACTTAAAAATAACAGCATTATATACATATACACACACGCACACACACACACACACACACACACACACACACACACACACATATATATAAGTTGGGAACATCATACTTTTTTCAGTAAAGATCTGTTGTTGTCATTTTTTTTTGTAAAAAGTAGGCTTATATGATAAGTGCCATTTGAGAAATCCTCACATTCCCCATGTTAACAATGTACCTTGAACATCTTTCTATATTAATACATATTTTTCTCTATGTTATTTCAAATGGCTAAATAGTTTTTTGTTGTAAGAATGAACCATAATTCATTTAACCATTCTTGATGGGCATTTAACTTCTAGCCAGCTTTGAATTATTATGTTATTATTAGAAACCAACGCTTGGGTGAGATCCTTAATCTTTCTACATCTCCCTGCTCTTTCCACTGATACTACTATTAATCTTTGGCTATATAGACCCAAATTCACAATAGCTGGGATGGTAGGAGATGAAAGGGACAAGCTATTCACAGAGCTGTATTCACAATGTTTTTAAAAATCCTGTGCAGGGATTTGTAAGTTTTTCTGGAGAGACTTAGTGTGGCTGTGCCTCAAATGAATGTTACCAAACCGTTGCTGAAAAAATTCTTCTAGTAGGACACTCCAAAACAGTGGGGAGAGAAAACATAATTAGGTGTCAGAATAAGTTGCAAATGAGTGGCAGAGGAATCTGCAGAGGTTTTTGATTGGAAGGAAAAATGGTTGAGGAAACATGTAGTGAGTGAGGATTGAAAGGGCAGCACACCTTTGCCATAATTTAGCATAAAGGGGGCTCTTATGCAGAAAGTGTTGCATTAAATAAAACATAATGACTTAAGTAAGGAGCCACGTTATGATTTTGGGTGCTGTTTTCTTTATAGAGCTTTGTGGAAAAGGACTGGGAAACACACAGCCAGGATTTCGGTCCTGGAGTTTCAGCTGATCTTGTGCAAATCAAGCAAGTCTGTTTTGGTCATTGGCTGAGCTTTCTAAATCTGTAAAATAAGGACGTTAGATTAGAAAATGAATAAGGTCCTTCTTAGATGCCGTTTTTTAAAAAATCCTGGGTCTTCTAAGATTTCATAGGTAGAAAACCAGCATCTTAATGGATAAAGGATCACAGAGGCCAGGAGGTTAAAAGGGCAGCAGTCAGGGCTTCGCCAAACTTCATTAAGCGTCTGCTCCCACCTCAACTATAATCCTGTGACTCCTGCCCTTCCTTCTGGGTCCTGTCAATTTACTATTCAGATCAACAGACTAATTTTGTCTGAAAAGGGAATGGAAAATCTCCGTGTCATCGGATACACATTTGATTTGATGGATAAGGCTTAAATTCCAAAGAGAGTGTCAGGCAGGAAATATCCGGCTCTTTCAAACTAATTACTGCATACCTGATTTATTTCTCTCCTTACTGCTGTTTATTTTGTTTTTATTCAAAATATAAAATTGCTCCCTGAGTTGGGAGATTAATAGCTTTCTTCTCCTTTAGCAACAGATCATTTGTGGATCCAGCTTATAAATAGGAGGTAAGAATCCATGACTCATTGTTTTTTCCTTTTTCATACAGAATGTCCCCTGAGATGAACTGTGGCTTTTTTTTTAAGTTACAGACATTAACGCCTAATTATTTGCAGGCTGTTATGTTGGAGAGTTTTGTTTCTAGGAAAATGTAATAGTTTTCTTTTGTACCATGCTCCTGGAAAAGTTTATATTTTGATAAACTATTGATAGAAATTTAAACATTATTGAGCTATGGCTGGATGGAGCACAGTTTTGCTTGATTCATTCATTCATTTAACAAATGTGCACTTACTGTATGTGGCTCTGTATAAGGCGGGTGGACATTCAGTGTCTCAGATGCAGCAAGGCTCTGATACTGAGGCTGGAAGGAAAGAATACAGAGGGAGGGAATAGCTTCTCAGGTCGATTTGCTGTGTGCTTGCAGTTTATTCATTTGTTTATTATATATCCTCTCACTGGTCTATCAAACATCTTCTGCAGTCACAGATCCTGCTGGGGTTTTACACAAGCATGGTATGCATGCGTTTGGCATGCATGCATTCATTCACTTATTCATTCATTAAGCAACAACAATTACTCCCCTACAAGGTGTCATTCTCCAAGTAGTCTATGAGATGTGGATGGAGAAAGGGAAACAATTCTGAAGGACTTTGAATGACATGCTTAAGGAGCTTTGACTTAATTTAGAATCTTTTTTTTTTCTTTTATCTGTGTTTTCTGGTACTTCCTAGCTGTTTAATTGGGGTAAGTTACTTAACCTCTCTGTGTCTCAGTTTCTTTATTCCTTAAACGGTGTATCCAGCAGTGTCCAGTCAAGAAAATAGAATGACGTACAGATAATTCCAGCAGAGAGGGATTTAATGTAGGGAATTAGTTACAATATTTTGGAAGAGGAGTAAAAGGGAGAAGAGAGTGAATGGGAAGTGAGGAAGTGCCGATCAGCCTTGGGCAGGAGCCCAGCCTGCACATGCTGCTGGTGTGTGGGAGGTGCTATTGCTGTTACTGATCAGGAGGTCCCTGTAGCTTTGTGGTTCAGAAACAGCACTCCCCCTAATGTTGCTACCACTTGGGGAAGGAAAGGGAAAAAAATCAGAACAATGCACGAACAAACTTCTCCCTTCCTCCAGCTTTCCAGTCTCTCCTCAGTGCCTCCCCATTGACATAGAACCCAACCAGGAGGCAGCTGACCAGTGAGCCTGGGAAAAGTAGTTTGCAGGCTTCTTTCTACATGCCCTGAGTATAAAGGAGGTCATAGGAAGGCAGGAATGGAGCTGACAGCTACCAGACAAATAACCAGCACAAATGGGGACAGTAATGGCACCTACCTTGCATGGTTGCCGTGAGTTATTGAGTTAAAGTATGCAAAGCCCTTTAGAACAATGCCTGATGCATAGGAAGCAGCTGCTGTTAGTGATTATTACCGTTATCTAGTAACTCAAGGGAATCAGGGAGGGCATGTAAATGGCACAGTAACAGAATCGGATTTATATTTGAGAAAGTTCAGCTGGGGCCATACAAGAGTCTGAACCTTAATGGGTCACACAAGAGACAGGGACCATGTAGGAGGTGGTTGGAATATCTTTGCAGTAATAGGGATGAAGAAGAGGGTTCATCGTTACATGGTTCTTTAGGCAATTGAATTATTTAGACTTTGTGATTGATAGGGGGATACAGAAGGAGGGCCGTCCAAGATGCTTCCAAACTTTGGTTCTGGGTGGGTGATCTCACTATTCATCATTATGTCATCAGGACAGGGATGGAGTGTCCACTGACCATGGACTTCCTGCAACTAGGATAGTGCATGGTAGTCTGTGTGTGTGAGCTTCCTGCAGGGGAACGCAGGAGAAATTCTGCCTGTGGCCTCATCAACCAAGGACCTTCAGCTGTTAGCCTGCCACTGATTTGATCCTTCCCTGAAAGGCAAAAGCAGTCTCTCTCCTCCTTTAATCCTTTTTCCTTCCTCTGGGCCCTCCTCGTTGTGTTATGCATGTCTGTCCATTTACATGTCTTCTTACTAGCCTTTCTTCACTTTGGAATGACACGAGCAGCTGTCTAATTGCAGTTCCCTAAGTCCCCCAGCCATGTGGACCTGTGTTCAAGTCCCTGAATGTGCTTTGCGTACTCTTGACTCTAAGCATCTTCACAGCAGTCCTCACTTGACCAATCTCTCCATGTCTTTGTTTTGTTGTCTCTTAATCATCTTCCCAAACAGCCCAAATGAATTCTCTTACTGGAATCCTTTCCGTACCTCTCACATGGCCAGGTTCTTTGTGCTCCCCTTATCTGAGTGATTCTCTTTATATTGTAGCTTTCTCTCTGTTTATCTGCCTCTTCTGTCTCTTGTGCTGGAGTCTGCACACCTGTGATGGGAGGGAACCAGGTTGGGTTCTCGGTACCCCCAGATTATGGTCTGTAAAGTAAGTCTCCATTGAGTTAAAGGGCAGCAGAACTGACCAGCTAACTACATGTTTTGTCCTCTGACTCATGAGCTTCATTCTGTGTTCTGGGGAAAGAGGGGGATGAACTTTTACCACCTGGCCATGGTGCCAGTTTACCAACATCTGCCATTTCTGGGCAATGTGTCCTTTATCCAAGGGCTGGGTGAGCCTTGCACTTTTGTTCCCTTGGGTGATTATTCCTGTTTGAAGAGGGTCTTAGGGGTGGAGGGAAGATTTCCACCAGTGCCCAAGGTCCTCTCTCCGCCCTAAGTAACTTAACCCTAGAAAGTGGTAATGTAGCTTTTTCCTTCCCCCCATCACTGCTGAGGACACGCTTCTCTACTCAGAAACAGAAGCTTGTTTCTGACACACCCATTTGTTTTCCAGGATTTGGAGCAGAATTAATTAGGTTGGAAAAGTATGGGGACAATGCTAAGTATTATTAATGATACAATTAATGGTTCCTTCCTACAGGGTTTGGGTGGTTCCTGGCTCCCTAGGCATCTCTTTTTTTTTTTTTTTTTTTTTTTGCGGTATGCGGGCCTCTCACTGCTGTGGCCTCTCCCGTTGCAGAGCACAGGCTCCGGACGCGCAGGCTCAGCGGCCATGGCTTACGGGCCCAGCTGCTCCGCGCCATGTGGGATCTTCCCGGACCGGGGCACGAACCCATGTCCCCTGCATCGGCAGGCGGACTCTCAACCACTGGGCCACCAGGGAAGCCCTTAATGATACAATTAACGGTTCCTTCCTGCAGGGGATGGGTGGTTCCTGGCTCCCTAGGCATCTCTTAAAGATGTATTCTGTTCTTTCAGTTTTCACTCTAACAAGCTCTGCTTGGTGCCCTGGGTCTCTGCTCCCAGTCACTCCCTGGCAGGGTTGTTGCCAGGGACTCGTACCAGAATGGGGCTACGTTCCATGGCAGAGGAAGTGGATGGACCCAGCCATACCTCCTCAGCAAGGGAGGAAAAACCTAAAAGATGCAAAGGGGAAGCAGAAGTAATGTGAATTTAGCACATGTTGTATCCCAGGAACTATGCTTCGTGCTTTATACACTTAATCTCACTTAATTTAATCCTCATAACAGCCCCACAGGTAGACATTGCTAGCCCCATTGTACAGATGTAAAAATAGAAATTCACAAAGGTTTAATGCATTGTCCAAGGACAAACTTCTAACGACTGTCAGAGACAGGATTTATACCTAGGTTGCTTTGACTTTGAAATGACTAGTGCTCAGCCAACATGTAGCGTTGATGTAGATTCTCTATAAGGACTTAGTGGCAGAGATCTACTTTATTGCAGGTCCTGCACACCAGCGTTTTTCCCCGTCCGCACCCCAACCTCTGTGCCCTCTGTCATCCTCTCAGGCCTTAGTACTCGGCTTCCCCATGGATCTCACAGCCCATGCCTATCCCATTGTTTCTTTGTCCCGTTTGTCAAATTTCCACCAGAATCACCTCCTTGTCTAGATTCCTATGGCAAATGAAAGATGATCCCAGTTAAGAATTAAGACCTGTTTTGGAGGTAGTGTGCGTTGAGGTCAAATATCAGCTCTGTTAATTGATAGCGATGCCCCTTGGGAAATGTATGTAACCATTTTGTGCTCAGCGTTTTCATCTCTAAATTGGGCATAATGATATTTAGCTCCATTATTGCTCCACTCTCTCCATCTCTCTAGCTGTGTCAAGCATCAGCCTGCCAGGGAGCCTTATGTGGCCCATTATATCAAGTTAAGGGCTCCCCTTCTGTGCTCTATATACCCTGAATGTTGCTTGCGTGATTATACTCACCACATTATAAGTGCCTATTTCTCTTGACTAGATTGTAAGCTTTTTAAGAATAGGAACCATGTATTGTTCGCTTTTGGGTTTCCCAGTCACCAGTATGCATCCTGGCATATGGTGGATCTTCACTACAGCTGGTTGAATAAATGAACGAATGCGTACGTGAATGAAGTGATCTTTAAGTTGAGTTTTGAAAGATGAGAGGTGCTTGCTGAGGCAGAAAGAAGGAAGGGGTGTCTAAACAGAAGGGGCTGTATGAGCAGAGACTTGGGGACCTTTGGGGCACTGAGAGTAGCTGGAGGCGACTGGGATATAGGGTGTAAGTCAGTGGGGCAGAGTGTCGTGGAGTCACGGGCCCTTCTACTTCTAGGACCAACACTTCAGAAGCCTCTGGTCTCAGGATCCACTGAGGCATGAAGGGAACAAAATATTAGTTCAGCAGGAGGGATGTTTTGTGGTTTTGGTTTGTTCCAGTTGAGTCACTTCAGATAATGCATTGATTTGGTCACACTTTGAAACCATTCCAGTACATGTATTTGTAGAAAAAACAAACAAAAAATACCTTTGATTCAAGTCACAGTTCAAGAAAAAAAAAAAACAAACACATTTCTTTGATGAAAAGAAGCACTTAAAACCCCTTTGGTGTTCTGAAACTGTCATCCGTCACTCAAACTATTGTGTCTGTGTTGCCCTGGGACAGGGTCAGACTATCTTTTCCTCCCCACATTTCTGGGGCTCCTAGAATGTGAGCTGTATCCCCCGATGAAATATCAGGAAGAGGATGTCTGCTCTTGCCTCTACTCCCTTCACTTACTCCCCCCTAAGGGAAAAAGAATAATTTGTCTGAATGACGGGGTAGGAATTTGACATCCATTGGTTCAGAATTTTTCACACAGAGGTAGTGACTAATTAAAGGTCATGAAATCAATAAAGATTGAGATTTATTGGGTTGGCCAAAAAGTTCATTTGGGTTTTTCCATACATCTTATGGAAAAATCTGAGCGAACTTTTTGGCCAACCTAATACTTTACATAAAGATAGAGAACATTATAATATAGTTTCTGAAAACTTTTACTTTGGCGTGCGTGTGTGTGTGTGTGTGTTGGGTCACAGTATAAAACGTATCTCTTGCTGTGAGTTTTGGCCAAAACTTTTTAAACATCTGCCCTTTTTGGTGTCCCTTCACTGTGATGGATCATTATAAGCCATTACTCCTGTGTAGTCCGCCTGTGTTCACTTTTTCAGTCCACTTGGTGTGCTTAATTAGTGTGATGTTTACTCCCTTTGCTTTGTCTTCAATGTAATAAGGACATCTGGATTCAGGGCCTCTTTTAGAGGCAGGTCTAGAAGACCCATGGTTTCCCTGGACCTCTCTTGGAATCAGTAGGTTGGAGCCAGAGGAGTGAGTCCTTACTTGACAGAACAGCTGTAAGGAATTGAGTGGCTAGTATCCTGACAGAAGCACCCAGCCAGCCATGAGGACCGGTGGGGGCTAAAATACAGTTCTCATGTTATATGCCAAGCCATGCACCCAAGGAGCTACTCTCACCAGAAAGAGCACCTTTTTCTATTGCATGTAAAGGTTCCCCTGAGGGCCCTGCTGCTTTGCAGACTCCACCCAAGGTAGGGTGGTGGCCTAGACTTGGCAGAGGCGGGGGGAACTGTACAACACCTCCTTTTTGACAGCCAATCCAAGCTGTAGTTCTCCAATCCATTGTCATCCATGATGAAGTTGATATCTTATTTCTTAGGTGACACTGGTTTCTATTCTCAGTGGGGTGCAAACTCAGAAGATAAAGGCTTGTAATGATAACCTCTGAGAAACCACAACAGCTATGTGCCCACTTAATGAAGGGTTAGTTCCCCATTCCCCTGCCTGCTTCCGGAAGTCTGTTATCAAACCAATGTGTGTCTTACGGTCAGAAACATAAGACATGATATTTCCATGGATTTTTCTAGTTTGGACTGCTTTTCCCTACTGTTGTCAACTGGTGCCTCAACTCAGAACTAGAGCCTCTGAGTTAGTGAGAGACTGCGTTCTTTCCTATTTCTTTTCCCTTCTTTCCTTTAAACCTATCCTTTTGTTCTTCCTCTTCCTCTCCTTTCTTCCTCAATTCCCTCAAGTCCCTCTCTTTCTCTAGTATTTGTTGAGGATCGACTTTGGTTAGTCCATGTCATTATTCCATGAGGGTACACCGTTCCCTGTAACACACACAGAAACAACAAAAATAGAATGCAAAGAAGAGCATTTAAGTCACCCTGGTTATTTGTGTCTAGTCCATGCCTCTTTCTATTTTACATAGGGAGTTTATGATTATGGAAAGGGGACACACAGAATCAGATACACATGCGTTAAAATTTATTTTCCACTACTATACATTGGCTTAACTTTCTGAGCCTCAGTTCTTTAATCTTTCAATTGGGAATAAGTTGGAAAGACTCATTGGACATTGATTTATTTTGTCACTTCCAAAGCACATGGAGGTAAAACGTCACCTTTGTGATGATCTTTAGGGTCCCTGTTAGGCAGGCAGGTGGATATTAGATGGACCTATTCAGAGGAAAAAGTGAATCCAAAACTGTATTTCTACTTAATTCTATTACATGTGGACTGCTGCCAGTTGTTCCATGGTATGCAGAGCTCTAGGGAGGGGTGGACCAAACTGCTCAAGGGGCCAGAGGAGAAGTCTTCCCTGCCTCCTCCTAGCCAGCAATCCTTGGTGTTCCTTGGTTTGCCGACATTCCTCCAGCCTCTGCTCTGTCATCACATGGCATTCTCCCTGTGTGTCTGTCCTCTGTAATTGAGCCCAAATTTCCCTCTTCCTATAAGGACGCAGCTACTGGATTCGGGTCCAGTATGACTTCATTTTAACTTGAGCACAACTGCAAAGACCCTCTTTCTAAATAAGTCACATGCACAGGCACTAGGGGTTAGGATTTCAGTATATCTTTTTAGAGGACAAAATTCAATCCACATCAGTTTCAAGAGGGTAGGTGGAGCTAGGACTAGTGGGATGGCCCTGACAACTGTGTCAGAAGATGAGAAGGGGCATGATGCTTGCAGGTCTGTACATCATGGATGCTGGAACCAGATCCTCCTGAGTCTGACTTGTACCAGAGACTATCTTTTTTCCTGGGCCTGAGCTGAAAGAACTGGTAGTGAAGTAATCATGCCTGAGGTTTGAGCCTGTTGTGGTGTGGAGTCCTCATCACAGAGTATAACCCTGGGGAGTGGAGCAGCTCACCCTCAAATAGGTATTGTTCTTGCTGTAAGAACTATGGCTTCTTCAGGAGCCAGGGACTCTGACCCAGCTCTGCATTTTGGACTTTACCTTCCCCCAGTCCATCTTCTATTTAACAACCAGTGTTCTTTCCTCCCTTTCCCCTTCTTTTCCATCAGACGTTATGCCCAGATAGACATTGAAGTGCCGACTCTTGGTTTTACTCCAACTTCCTCCATTAGAGAATAGTAACAACGACATTAATGGCTAACCCGCTAAGAAATCTTACCATGTGCCAAGCCTTGTTCAAAGTGCTTTCTGTGTATTAACTCATTGAACCCTCATAAGATTCCCTTGAGATAGGTGTTGTTGCCATCCCCACTTTTCATTTAAAGGAACTGAGATGAAAGGAGGTATCCTGGGCTCTGGTGGGCCCATCCTACCTCCAGATAGTGAAAGGAGGTACCACTGTCCCTCAGTCCCCACCATACCCTGCCCAAGGCTGCTGCTTTTCAGTGCAAAGTCCCCTGCAGGCAGGGTGGCCCGTGGTGTGGCAGGCAGGGTGCCCTGTGGATCCCCAAACAGTTTATTATTTACGCGGACTCTGCCCAAGTCAGCAGGGGGCACCTTGGTCTGTAGTACTCAAGATCTTCCTCTTAGGTACCTCTGTGCTAGGTTTAATTCTTTCACTCCCAAACTCCCCCCCAGACCTTCCCCAGGGTGATCTTGCTAAGTCACATGTCCATGTATTTTTTTCTCTCTCATGATAACATCGTGATCCTCAAGAAGGGGTTACCAAGGTAACCAGGAATGGTGCACACACAGTCTTCATGGAGACTTCACCTCTACTTAATCGGATTATGTGTTCTTGGCTTACTCTGTTCTTACAGCTAGAACACAACATTTTCTTCTTATGTAGTTTTCTTCTCCCTATTTTGTATTTTTCTCACAATGTCTTATTGACTTTCAAACTTTTTCCAGAATTTACTAACAACTCAGTTTTTCTGTTACCCAAACATGAAAGCGTCCTAACCTTCAATGAAATAAATAACCCTTTTGAGCCAAGCTTCTCCTCAACGTTAAGCACCTGGGGATTCCTGCATGTGTGAAATGGGGAAGAGTTAGTGCCTTAGAATGGGGCAGACCAGCTATTTGGCCTCCCTCTTATACCACTGTACACACTGAGAAGTGATTTGGGGACATTAATGACAACTCAAATAGCAAAGGGGGACACTTGTTAAAAGATAATCATCACCTCCTATTTTTCTGATGATTAAAAGAGACCATGTTTTAGTCCCTGAGTTCTTCTGCTTTCTATCATGCCACACTTTCTTGAGTATCTGAATAAACTAACTCAAGGCCCCATTCAGTATAACTGAGAGAAGTCCAGCATCCTCCCTGAGATTTCTAAAGATTCTTAGCATTCTCCGGAGTATCAGTGTTCCATTAAAAGGCTGTTCTTGCCTTTAATAACCTCGTTTTTTAAAATAATGGCAGGCAGTTACCACAAAGAACGAAAGATATCCGTTAAAGTGAATATCTGATATCACTTTCTAATTTCCTTAGCCATCGCTAAGGATGGAATATTTTCAGCCTAGTTCTCCTTAGGTCCCAGCCTAGCATTATTTCCTGGGATTCAGTCCCTCTCTAAAGCAATTCTGTCTTATCTCTTCTTTTTCCCACTTCCAAGGACTCAACCCCACAGTCTTCTGGGCTGAGGACTGGGGGATTGGGGTGCGATGAAAACTGTATTTTTCAGAGCACTTTATCTCCCCTTCCACTTTATCTCCCTAACCTCCTCCTTCCAGATCGCAGCTGAGACTTGTCTTTCCTAACCAAAAAGGACATTGGAGGGCTTTCCTACGTTAGTGAGCCAATCATCATATACACCCACTTTAAGCAAGGGGAAAACTTTGAAAAAAAGTGTTTTAAATTCTCTCATCCCCTATTTTAAAAGAGGATCCAAGACAACTCTTTCCCTATTAGCATCATGTGGAAGGAGGAGAGAGGCGATGAAAAGAATTTATTCTTTGCTGTCCAGAGCAAACCCTAGAGGCCATAGGCGCTTAGCTTTGCATTTCTTTTCTGTTTCAGGTAAAGCACACAGCGGATGACTGCAGTGAGTCAATAAATGTTGGCTTTCTCCATGTCCAGCTTAACCTCCTTACTTTCCCTGCAAACAAGGGGAAAAGCAGAGTCAGGGCCCTGGTGCTAAGGTTCTATCCAGTCATGACACTGGTGCACTCCTAAAGATGGAGCCCCATTGTTTTGCCAGAAAATTTCAAGAGAAACTGACACTTTTTTGTAATTGTCCTTGGTATCTGGCATCACACTGAAACTTACTGCAAAAATCTTACAGGCAACAGTAGTGTCAGCATTTCTGTGAAGCTTATGGTGGGGTAATTTATGCTTCTTTCCAGCAACTCTGCCTTCCAAATTCCCAGTGCATCCTCTCCATTTTTTGAGACCATGATTTCACTGGAAGAGTCTGGATCATCTATCACCATCTTCCAGATTCAGCAGGAGCCCAGTGTGCAGCCTAGGAAGGGGAGGACTTGGGAAGACAAGTTGAATTCATTCAGTCTGGGTGGTCGCAGAGAGGGAAGTCTGATTGGCTCTGCGCCTTTTAAAATTTAGTTTTATTTTTATCAAGGGGTCCATGAAAATGGTTTAATGAGTCAAATCATTCTACAAGGTTTATGAAAATAAATCCAAAAAGCAGTGTTCCACTCCTTTCCAATTCCCAAGTTTGCAGCGACAATCACTTAAATCATTTTAGTCTATTTTTTTGGGGTATATTCTTCCATATCTCTAAGCACTACTTTTTGGTTTTGGGGTTTTAGGTTTTCTTTATTTGGTATCCACTCTAGGTTATGAGGATTTAGTTATCTTTCACACCTTTTCTCAAACTCCCACTACAGACATACAATTTCCCCCTTTCCTGCCCTCCCACAGGTTTTATCTAAGTAGTGAAATAAATATCCAGTGTTTACATTATTTAAAATATGTAAATGTTATCTGCAAATAAACCATGTAGTATATGAAGGTTGCATTTCTTATGGGCACAGATTTTTATTTTCGCTGAGGTTATTAATTGCCTTTCGTATTTGTTTCCTTTGCTGTACATCTCACTGATAATCCCCAGTCTCCCTACTTGCCTGAATGTCCTCTGACATTCTCAATTTCATCTTCTTGGAGAAGTTCATCCAGAGCCTTCTCTATTCCAAGACACAGCCATCCATCTGCCTCTCCCTCACCATCATCCTGGACCCTCCTGATTTCTGCTAGATCTCTTGTCTTCTGCGCTCGTTGAATCTCTTTCTTGTTTTATTCCCTTCTTCACATGGAGCTCATCCTCAAGTAAGTTCCCAAGGAAAAGGTGCATGAGAGTTAAATGAACATTTTTGAAATCTGTGTGTCTGAAACCAGCTTCACTATACATTTACTCTTAATTTAGACTTACGCTGTGTATAGAACACTAGGAATCGTTTGATTTTCTCAGAATTTTTGTTATTCCTTCTAGCCTCTCTTGTTAAAAGCTATGTAGTCCAAAGCCATTTTGATTCTTGACACTTTGCAGAGAAACTACTCTCCACCTCTCTCAGGAAATTTGTAGGATGCCTCACCCCCAACCCTTTTTTTCTTGCTTTGAGTTTTGGGAATCTTTTTAAAAATATCCATTTGCTAAGAACTAGTTAGGTGGACATTTTACTCTGAAAACTCATGTCCTTATATTGTGGGAAAATTTCTTCAGTAATTTTATTTGATGTTCTTCTTTCCATTTTCTCTATTCTTTCCTTCTAGAGTTGCTGTCATTTGGATATTGCATCTCCAGGAATGAAATTCGGGTTTCTTCATTTGTCTGTTTTATCTTTCTCATTTTTATCTCCTTTTTGTTTTTTACTCTAGGTATTGGAAAATTGTGTCAACTTTACCTTCAAATGCTTTGGTTGAAGTTATTGACAATAACTTACTGGTGTCATCATTTCTAAGAGCTTTTCATGTTTCTCTGGTATTTTTAAACTGCTATTCATTCATGGGTACAACATCTTTTCTTGGTAAAAATCAGATTTTGTGTAGCCTCTTTGTTTTGGATCCTACTTCCATGCTGCAGTTTTCTCTATGATGTTGAGTGATGCTTGGGTGTCTTCTGTTTGTGTGTGGTTCTCAGAAGCTGATTAGAAGCCTAGGTTGTGCTTCAGGCTCCTCAGTTGTGGGCTTCACCGGAGGAAGTACTGATTTGTTCATTTCACTGGGAAACTGCTGTTTTATTTAGGTCTTTACATCTTGGGGCCTGTCAAACATTGGTTTGCCTGGAAGTAGCCACTGAGACAAAATTGCGGTGTAGATATTTATCCAGGACCAACACTATGAAGGCTAGGAAGCAGGATTGGGCAAAAGGAAGAAACACTGGGATGCAGGCCACCCTGGCCGGGTGCTCTGGAGGGAGTGCTGCCCATCAGAATGTCCCATACTGGGCTGAAATGGCCACCTCTATGCCCCACCTCCATCTATGAGCCATTGGATTTGGGCCATCCCAGGAAGGGCATGACCTTAGGCAGGACACTCTGCAGCTAAACCAGACACCTGAAGGAGTTGGCATGGCTGCCGCCAATGTGAAGTCAGTCATTCCTTGAAAGGGAATCTGGGTGGTGCATCTCTGTGTTTACAGATTCTCCAAGAAGGCTCCTCCAATCTCCTGCCTTTCTGCAGGATAGAAGCTGGTTCTGAGAGTTGAACAGGGAGTTGGGGGAGGGGGTCAAATTAGCCTGTAAACTTTCTCATTGTATCATGTTTTGCAATACGGGAGCCCCATCTTTATCTGTGTCTGGTGTCCTGCAAGCCAGAGACCCTTTGTTTTATCCCTTCCAAAGAATAAACTTCCAGGCTTTTTGCTGCAGTGGGAAAGGGACTGACTCTTGTTTGAGATTTATAGAGCAAGAAATGTGGGGTTTAACTGCTTCTTAAGCCTATTAAAAAAAAAAACAACCCTCCTGTTGTTAGCCCCCAATCTTCCTGTTTGCAGAGGTATACAGTACCACCAATTTCTGATTCTTTGAGGACATGTGTGACATAAAGCAGCTTGCACAACTGGCTTTCCCACTGCAGTCTTCAGATCAGCACTTTGCAGTTACTATGTCCTATCAATCATCCATGTGCTTTGCACCTTCTAAGATTTTGCTGCTATTATGTCCTCTCCTGTTTCCTTTGTCCTTGAGGGTTTATACTTAAAATAATCTCTTTACTCTCTTTTGACTGAGTTTGGGTAGTTGAAGAGATTGATGAATGTATGTTGCCATCTTTAACTTGATTTTGTTTTTAAAGAAACACAGTATGTAAATTTTTTCCTCAAATAATTGCAGAAATATCTCAGCATAAATTGGTAATACCCGCTAAACACAATCTTTACCCATGTGAGTCTTATTTAACTGTCCCATGGGATCAGAGTAGCTCCCTGAAAGTTACATGAGATCAAGTATATAAATTATTTGTCCTGCAGTAAATATATACTATATTTGGTTCCTACCTTTTTTGGAACCCACAAATGAATGTGTTTTATAATTAAAACATGAAGAGCTCAAATAAAACCTTGCAGTTAGATGGTGGTGGGCTTGTTTATCTTCTCAGCCTCCTCTTTCTCTGAATTCAGTGGAGTGGTAAATCAGCCTTCCAGAATGATCCTGAAGCCAAAGATGGTGGAGCCCCTGTTCCCCAGTTCCCCACCTCTGGTTCACTGGGGGAGCCCTGGTTTCCTGGCATTTCCTGTTTCCCCTTGGCTGACAGCTCATTTGTTTTATTCCTATTCTTGACCTGGGTTTCAGCCTCGTAAGAGAAATAGCATGTACATAAATCCACTATTGTCATAAACCCTGGTAGCTTCGCTTCTGTGGTTTAACGATGACTATAAGAAGTGAGGAATAAATTACAGTTGGGTGGCTAAGTGGTGTGCATTACTTGTTTATGACTTTACGTTTAGGTTCGAGAGGGTGACATTCTTTGCACTGAGCTTCACAAACTGTTTTTTGGCCTACTTGAAAACTAGGCCGAGCTGATTTTCCAGTCTCGTTTTTACGCATCATCATCTCCAGAACTTGATTTCACCCTCAGTTCCACTACATTAGAAGCACATACACACACACATAAATACACACATATGTACACAAACATACACACATACATACAAATAAAAACACACACTCACATACACACAAACACATAACTACACCAAGGTCTTTCAGAGACCCTGGTCCCTTGGCAGACTCAGGACCTCTGCTTCTCCCAGAACAGAAATTCCTTTGCCCAAGTCAATGGGAAAACCATCTTCCTTTTTTAACTTGTCGTCTCCTGCAGTGTTAAGACCACTGGCATTAGAAATATAAGGTTTGCATACTAAAAATTGAGATTTCTGGTATTTACTTTCTGAGAAGTCATTAAATTTTTTGTGTCACAGGCCTTTTTGGCCTTTGGACTCACTTCTCACGACACTGTTTTTAAATGCAGACAATTAAATGGATAGGATCACAAAGGAAACTAATTATACAGTTTTCTATCTCAAAACTGTATATAACTTTCCTGATGTAGTAATATATATGCTAATTTATTAACACGTAAAAGATCATTTGGCATCAAGTTTAATAATTTGTTATTTCAGCATAAATATTATTTGAATATATCTAAAACAATGGTAATGAGACATCAAAATATTTGTGGTTTTTGTTACAGATACTGCCAATACTAAGCTAGTTTGTTGCCTACATTCAAAATGTTAAACTTCAGTAGAGGTTAGTGAAAATAAAGATGTAAAATGTGTCCCATCCAGGTGCAGGGACTTCCTGAATTCTAATTATGTGCACCAAGTTAAAACGAAAAGAAAAAAAAAAAAAAGCAAACAAAAAAAATCCCTCCCCTAAACCTATTGAAGTCGAGTCTCAGGGAGAAGGCCTAAGAGTATGCATTTCAGCAAGCTTCCAGAACAATGCACCTTTTTCTAGATAGGTCACTCTTTCAAGTCTCTGTGTACTTGCAGTTCTTGCCCCAGGATTGGACCATCTTTCCTGAAGCCTAGTGAAGACTGTTCAGCTAGCTCACTTCTTGCCAAGCCTTTCCTGAGAATATTCTTTATCCTCTACACCCTATCCTCAGGTAGATTTGGTATCTCTTTTAACTGGTCTCCATAGCACTTCTGGAATGTACTCATCCCTCTGCTCCCTGCTCCAGCCCATCATGGAAGGAGAAGGGTGGGACAGTGTGTTATGAATGTTGAAACATCAGCAGGAAAAACCCAAAGAGCACGTGAAACCCTGGACAATATATTTCACGTTCCTATTAACATAACTCAACTAGTAGAGAATCCACAGAATGATGGGCATTTTGGAGTGGCTTTTTTTGATCACTTATCTTGTCCGTGAGCTCCATTTCAGGAGTTTGAGGATTTCGTCCTAGGGTTTCCAGGCACATTCCTTGGCCACCTTTATCCTCTGTACAGTGTGAACCTTGGACCCTTTCCCACTTATCTTTTTTTTCTCCCAAACCAACACCTTTATCCCTTCAACTGCATCACTCCCCCTATTCCATCCTCAAGCAAAGTCCACTTTTCACTGTTAATTATTCTCTTATCTGTTTGTTTCTGCAGCTGGTGGAGGCATAGCAGGGGCTTTAGGTTTGGGGGGTAGAGGTGAGAGGAGAAGGAGAGTGGGCCTCACAGTGCTCTGTTCTCCAAGTGGATTATATTTTTTTTAAATCAGATTTTTATTCCACAAAGACCAGCTTCTGTAGACACATCCTCTGTACCTTATTATGCTGAAGAGAATCTATCTCCTCCCTCAGTTTTAGTTACATTACCAAGGTCACCAGCTCCAGGAAGGTAGGCAGTGGGGGAGAATGGTTAGGGGAGAAAACCCCATCAACTCACATAGAGTTATTTCTTCAAGTGCTTATCTTTCCTATTAGACTGATATCTTCCACAGCAGAGTCTGCTGTTTAAAAGTAGGTGATTTTTTTCTCTTGGTCAAATTAAACACTTTAAGTTGAAATTCTCTGATTCAATTATAGTAACATTTCTGTTACAGGACTGTATTATATAAAACTATCATATGTGTAGTCAGTGTTCAATAGAGAAGCATTTTATTGTTATTTGTCTTTTTTTTTGTAAGATTTTTTTGATGTGGACCATTTTTTTAAAGTCTTTATTGAATTTGTTACAATATTGCTTCTGTTTTATGTTTTGGTTTTTTGGCCATGTGGCACGTGGGATCTTAGCTCCCCGACCAGGGATTGAACCTGCACCCCCTGCATTGGAAGGTGAAGTCTTAACCACTGGACCGCCAGAGAAGCCCCATTATTTGTCTTTTATTGCCAGTATTCAACAGAGTGCTGGCACATAATAGATGCTTAGTAACTCTTAAGGACTTGAAGGGCAAGGAGATAAAAAAAACCCCTGAGAATCAGGAAATTTAGGTTCAAGTCCTACCTCTGCTACTAATTTGCTTTGGGACCTTGGCCAAGACTCCTGTCCTTTCTAGAGTCAGTGACCTCATCCATCAACTGAAAAGATCAGTTTATGTAACTTCAAAAGTTGGAGTTCCAGTGTTTTAGAACCTACAGGGGATCTTAATAATAATAATAAAAGCAATTTCCATAAGGAAATCTGTATTTTAGTTTTTGAGTGTGATTTTGGTCATCTCTCAGGTTGAGAAATACTGTCCCCAGGTCCTCTTACCTCCTGTCTCAAAGATTATATTTTAGAACTGTATAAGGAATTATGCAAATGGTCTTAGGAAAATAAAATATGGAATCTTTCCCATACACTGAATTTTTATATCATGAGAGCATCTTTTAATCCTATGGGCTCTACCCCCTCATTTAGTCATTAAGTATCTGTTTGAAGCCCACTCTATGTCAGGAGCTGTGGAAGAACCAGGAATCCCAGAGGAAACAGCAAGTGGTCTTTTCCTTGGAGGATCTCAGAAGCTGGGGAAGGGGGAGAGACAAGAAAACCAGTGATCTCAGTACAACTGTACTTGTCAGGATGCAGGGGAAGACAAGATGCAATGGTCCCAGGGGAGGTCGGAACTCAGTCTTGGGTATTTAGAGGTGACCTCCTGAAGGAAGTAATACTAGCTGCCTTCTTTCTTCCTTTTCCAAACACAAATGAAGCCTTTCCTGAAGTATCACAGCTTCTTAACAGCAAACACACTAAGCTGAACCACAACCTGCAGATTGATTAAACACCCAAAACTCCCCTCTGTGAAATGGCAAAACATAATTAAGACTTCGATCCTATTAAAATAAGGAGAAAGAAAGACCACTTCTCCTTCTTTATTTTTCCTAAATGGCAGCTGAATGGAATTCTTAAGCATCCACCAAGTGCTCATTATAGACTCAAGCCAAGCCACGTTTTGGCTTCCAGAGGAGCAGGAGGGAGCTGCTCTGGAGTTGCCAGTTCCATTACTGGGCAGCTTGTGGGTGGGGTGGGGGTCTTTTTCCTAAATGCGTCATTAAAATTTCCGTAGCGTGGACAGAAAAATTTTTAACTCGCCAATGAAAAGTACTTAAATGTCGTTAAAAAGTTTCAGCTCTCTTATAATTCTCCTTAATGGTGCAAAAATCAGCTCTGGATTCCAGTTCTGAGATTGCATTTTTCAAAGAACCCTGCAAGAGAAGTCTCAAATTATCTAATTACCATATTTATTGCCAGATTCTGTTTTCGAATCCCTGATGACTTTGTCAGATATATTTATGTGCTGTTCCTTTTCTTCTCTGGCCATGGATACTGATCTGGGCTTGTTGCAACTTGAATTGGAGGGCCTTTTCATTACGGATAATAGAAGGAAGCCTGGGCTGGAATGACCTGCAAGGCACACCCTGCCAGAGCCAGACCAAGAGGGGAAACCATGGCTGGCTTCCTAGTAATCATTACTGGCACTAGACACACCATATTGTAATTGTTATTAATATAAATTAAGCTACATAAATAATCTAGCTCCTTTCCTGCTTAGAGGACCCAGGCCAGGGAGTCCCCCAGAATTCAGCTCCAATCCAGAGAGAAGCGGTTTCTCTTCATTCTTTCCTTAATTGAAGCTTAGCTACATAAAAAGTTTGTTATCATGAAGAAAGGAAAAAATAAATGGTAATCACACTTAGGTGTCCTGCGGTTCTATCCAAGGGAAAGAATGTTCGTGACTCTGAAGATGTTAAAAGAACTGTAGCTTGATTTATGAATGCCAAATTTCAGTTTTATACTGTTCAGTGGGCAGAGTAGTTCTGTTTTTGTTTCTCAGGAAGTTGGGCACTGTTAAGAAAAGCAAAATCCCACTTCAACTTATTTCTCTGTGTCAACTTGCTTCCCTGAAGAAAATGCTTGATGGGCTAAAATGAACATAACTTGACTTAGCAGTTCCTGGTCTATTTTCTTTTGCTTCTCATTAAGTAAAGATAAAAGAAAGCACATCTACTCACACAGCTAAACAGAATAAAATAGAAAATTAATTCTTGAGAATTCTTTCTCTTTTAATGATCAAATACACTATCTGGAAAGGCTTTGTGTTTACATACTGGTTATGGATAGATAGTTTTAGTATTGCTTTTGAATTAAGATATTCTTAGCAACTTTTTCTCTAAAATAACACAATATTTTCATATATCCCTTCCCCCCCCCCATCCCCCCTTTTAGGTTAAAGACTGTCTTCCTATAATGGCTGGGTGGTTTTCATATATCCTTTTATTTATTTATTTAAATTTATTTATTTATTTATGGCTGTGTTGGATCTTTGTTGCTGCGCGGGCTTTCTCTAGTTGCGGTGAGCAGGGGCTACTCTTCATTGCGGTGCATGGGCTTCTCATTGTGGTGGCTTCTCTTGTTGTGGAGCACGGGCTCTAGGCACAAAGACTTCAGTAGCTGTGGCTCGTGGGCTCAGTAGTTGTGGCTCGTGGGCTCTAGAGTGCAGGCTCAGTAGTTGTGGCACACGGGCTTAGTTGCTCCACGGCATGTGGGATCTTCTCAGACCAGGGCTTGACCTGTGTCCTGTGTCCCCTGCGTTGGCAGGTGGATTCTGAAACACTGCACCACCAGGGAAGCCCTCATATATCATTTTAAATTAAGATATTCTTATCTACGTTCTCCCTAAATTCTTGCAGTATGCTGATGTATTACTTTTTCTCCCCTCTAGGTCAAAGACTATCTTTTGTTTTTTTTTAATATATTTATTTATTTTTGGCTGTGTTGGGTCTTAGTTGCTACATGTGGGCTTTCTACAGTTGTGGCGAGCGGGGGGCTACTCTCCGTTGCGGTGTGTGGGCTTCTCATCGTGGTGCCTTCTCTCATTGCGGAGCACGGGCTCTAGGTGTGAGGGCTTCAGTAGCTGTGGCCCACGGGCTAAGTAGTTGTGGCTCAAGGGCTTAGTTGCTCCATGGCATGTGGATCTTCCCGGACTGGGAATCGAACCCGTGTCCCCTGCATTGGCAGGCGGATTCTTAACCACTGTGCCACCAGGGAAGTCCCAAGACTATCTTCTTTTATATACCTTTTATTATTTTTTTTCAAAAGACCTAGTTGATTTAGTCCCAAATAGATGCTGTACTTAGCACTTAACTATTCTTAGCAAAGAGGCCCTTTGCTTACAACATGCAAATAGAGATTTGCTTCTTGGAATACCATGATAAAATAACATGCCTAATAGCTAAAAGCACAGAAAAAAGCTTCAGACCTTCTTAAATGTGTCCAATTATAACGTTAAACCAACATATAAATGATAGTAAGTCATCAGCCACAGAAGATCTTCATTAGAAAATGAAGGAAGGAAATGTAGTATTTACTGGGCACATACAAAGGTGAGGAGCTGTGTGCAGTGCTTCCCCAAAGTTCTCTTAATTTATTCTTCATAAGAATCCTGCCAGGTTGGCCTTATTATCCCATTGGCTACTTATTCATTATTGATTCATTATTTATTTGCACACACAAACACGTGCAAAGGCACTCACTTATTTGCTGGGTGCTGGTGTTGGCAAGACACTCAGCTGAGCTCTGCTGTGCAAAGTGAGTCAAGCTGGTCTTTGAGGTGCATACAGTTTAGTGGAGCAGGTGGAGGTGAGGGTAGAAGGGAGCAGAAAGATAAATCCTGAAATGTGAGTGCCACTCCAGAGATATGAATGAGATGTCGGTGGAGCTAAGAGCAAACGCTAGAGTCACTGCGAGATCAGGGAACTTTCTGTCCTTTTTCCCCCTAGATAGAAACTACAGAGAACAAGGGCCTTTGGCTAAGAAATTAATTGAATCCTTACTAGGGCAGCAATTGCACTGATTTTCTTCCAGTAATGAAGGAAGCAGGCCTGGCCTTGGGCTCTGTTCTTTTTCCTTGCAAACTCCAAGAGACCTAATTTGGAAAAGGAGGGGTTTGAATAAAAGGACTAAACTCTGCAGAATAATGTGATTTTACAGATGCTATGGGTAGAGATGAACTTTTCAAAATATGAAACACTTCCAAAATTAGTGTCTTCTACTTATGATTGAGATTTCTTTCCCCAAATTTTTCATTGGGAGGTTGTATATTGGGCATGTTTTGCCTAATTAATGTGTCTGCACTTTCACTAGTGGGAGGTTGTGAAGGGGTGGGATTTGGTGGGTCTGAGAATGCTTGGGCCATGCTGGGAAGATTTCTTCCCCTATTCTGTGAACTGTCAAAGGCAGTCAAGGAAGGTGGTTGTGTTTTCCGACATCAAATGCGTGTTTGTTTTTTCATGCCACTTCTCCAATTCTCCAACACTAACTGGGTGTCCAACGATTCAGTTCAAGTTCTGACACTAACTGCCCAAAGTTAGTGCAGACCCCATAAGACTAGCCCTGCTTCAGACACCAAATGCAAACGGGAAGCTGCCCACACTTCTGCCCAGTTGACTACAGATTTGGAGGTTTCCAAGAGTCCCCCCTCTCAGGTCCTAATAATTCACTAAAATGACTCACAGAACTCAGAAAAGCACTTACTTACATTTATGGTTTATTATAAAGGATAGAAATTAGAAACAGCCAAATGGAAAAGCTGCATAAGGCAAGGTATGTGGGAAGTGGGGAATGTGAACAAATTCCATGCCCTCTCCAGGAACATCAATGTGTTCTCCAACCTGGAAGCTCTCTGAATCTCATCATCCGAGAGCTTTCATACACCAATCTCCAGGCTTCCTTAGCCTCCCTGGAGGTCAGGGTTGGGGTGGGTGGGAGCTGAAAATTCTCACTCTCTAGTCACGTTTGCTTGTTCTGATGACCAGCCCCATCTTGAAGCTACTGTCACCTCATTAGCATAGACGCAGGTGTGTTCAAAAAGGTCTCCTTATGAATCATAAAAGACCCTCCTATCACTCAGGAAATTCCAAGGGTTTTAGGAGCTCCATGCTAGAAACTGAGGACAAACATCAAAGATACATGTTTTATTATACTTCAGTTGTACAAGAGTCAGTAGAGGAGAGGGATTTTAAGCTGGATGTCTGACTCCTGAGTCCTGAGTCTCCCACCTACCTTTGGTGTTAACTACACTATCACGGCTTTAAAGGAGATCTAAAACTCAGATGGTATTGTAAGAAGACCGGTGAAGTGACAATCCCAAGGGCACATAGTGGCTTCTTGTGATTCACAGTCAGAATTACAAGAAGAGCTCCAGGATGGGGAACAGATATGCAAATGGGCAGGGCTGCCATGCATAGTGCTTTAGGTCATTCACTGTACAAGGCCACCCAACCAAGGGCAAATGGAGATCACTAGAGATTGAAATTTAATCTGTGCTCCGCTTCCCCAGCAGTGTACCTGGTATGGAACTGTATGGAAAAAAGAAAAGTCTTTCTCTAATTCCCTCAAAGTTGCCACTTGGGTTAGCTGTGTCTTGCGTACATCTAACAATCATTATGAAGACTGTATAATATTATAGAAAAAAATGTTTTAACTAAGTGAAAATTGCAGTATGTGAAATCGTTGAACAACGTGAATATAACTGCATAATGACAACTCTAAAAAAAAATGCTCAAGAAAAATAAGACCTGAGGTGAGGTATTTGTTCTTTCCCTTTTATTTCCTTCTTTCCCAAATTTTCAGTAATATGGCTATATTATATTTATAATGAAAATAAATATTTAAAAAACAAAATAATGCAATGCTATTTTTATATCCTTAGCTTTCTCAAAGACAAAGTATGTGTATGTAATGTAAATGTGTATTGGGCTGGAGGAGACAGAGGCAGGGTTACTGAATAATCCCGAATTGGAGTAGTGAGAGGTACGTGAGCCAGAAGCGATAAGAACTAAGGGAAGATTGCTTTATGTACAAAAATTAGCTATGCATTCTTTTCTGCCACCACTTTCCAATTTTCACTTATTTCAACAAACGAAGATTTTTGGTGCAATAAGTAACTCTGTTAATGTGAAAATGCCTCCTCTGTGAGGGTTAAGCCTTGTAGACTCCATAATGTACATAAACTTAATTAGATCACCATCTAACTAAGAGTCCCACATTCAGCTTCCCTGTTGTCAGAACTTCTTCAGACTGAAGAGCCTGAAAGGGAGTTTTGCATGCTTTCCTATCATCAGCCTTCTTCTGGTAATCACTGTTCCTGTAGAGGACCTGCTTTAGAGGGGTTTGGAGTTTCATAACTGAGCTTCAGAAGAATTGCTTTAATAATAATGACGAAGGTAATAGGGATGATGATGTAGACACTGGTAATAACTAATACTCACTGACTCTTAGTTATGTGCCAGGCACATACTGAAGTGCCTCACATGCATCATCTCATTTAATCCTCAGTATTGTTGCAGAGCAGGTGCCATTTTTCCCCCATTTAATAGATGAGCAAGTTTGTGAGACATATGTAACTTGCCCAGAGTCACCCAGCTCTGAGTTGCTGCAGCCGGGAATTCCACCCAAGACAGCTTGATTCTAAGACCTGAGTTTTTAACCATGGTGTTACAGTTTTTCTCCACCATAAGGGGAGGCAAACTTTTTATGTAAAAAGCCAGATAGTAAATATTTTAGGCTTTGTGAACCAAAGGGCAAAACTGAGGCTATGACGTAGGTAAAGGAGAGAAAATGAATTTCTACAAATTTTTCATTGATGAAACTCAGTATTTTATTTATGGACATTGAAATATGAATTTAATATACTTTTCATATACCAAGAAATATTATTATGCTTTAATATTTATTTATTTATTATTTTCAACTGTTAAGAGTGCAAAAACCATTCTTAGTTTGGAAACCATACAAAAGAAAGTGGAGTGGGAGAGTGAAATAGTTTGAAGACTGCTGTTTAGCTGGGATGTTCTTGGGTAGGCAGTTGTAGATGGGAGTGAATAGGATGCTTAACCAACAATTAAAGGGAAATTGGTGCCCTGGGATTTTGGCTGAGAAAACCGAAAGGATGCTGAATGTCAAGAAGGAAAACTCTAATCATGTTGCCATTCAGCTGAAGTTTCTCTGGCACAACCTTCAGAAGCACTACCTATCCTTGCTTTGAGTAGTGAGGTTTCCATTTTGAATTTAGCACTGTGAAAAATTCTTAAGGGAGAGTGAACAGAATACTTGAAATTGGAACTTGTCTAGAAAATCTAGCATATGTTTGTTTAGCGGTAGGTTAAGTTTAGATGTTATAATTAGTTTGGAACTCTGCCCACTTCTCTCTCTTTCTGACTGTAACCCACTTGCTCAAGTAGAGGGAAGAAGAAAAAAAAAAAGAGAGAGAACAAAGAAGAGATGAGAGAATAGCTGTACTTATGGCACATGTTTCCATTATTCCGTCTTCAGGAACTCTTAAGATTTCATCATATCCCTTGGGGAATTTATGTACTTACATAGTATTCTGGAATTCATCCAACTCTAGTGGAGGCCAGGTGATGGAGAGAAAGGACACTGAGGATATTCAGGACATGGCCTCATTTCCATCGGGCTGAGTGACCTTCAGCAGGTGACTAACTTCCTGGATCTCTGTGTCATCTTCTATAAAACAAGAGATGAGGGCTTCCCTGGTGGCACAGTGGTTAAGAATCCACCTGCCAATGCAGGGGACACGGGTTCCCGCCCTGGTCTTGGAAGATCCCACATGCCATGGAGCAACTAAGCCCGTGCACCACAACTACTGAGCCTGTGCTCTAGAGCCCACGAGCCACAACTACTGAGCCCGAGTGCCACAACTACTAAAGCCCACGCGCCTAGAGCCCATGCTCTGCAACAAGAGAAGCCACCCAATGAGAAGCCTGCGCACTGCAATGAAGAGTAGCCCTGCTCACTGCAACTAGAGAAAAGCCCGCGTGCAGCAACAAAGACCCAATGCAGCCAAAAATTTTAAATAATTAATTAATTAATTTAAAAAAAACAAGAGATAAGCTCAAAATGTGGTAATCCTTATGAGCCGAGACTTTTGATTATCTCCAAATCAGGACTAGCAATTGCTTCTCTAGGAAAAATATTATGAGCAGTGAGTGCAAATAATGTAAGTGATCACATTTTGTCTTCCAACACTAAGGACACTCTTAAAATAAACTTGCTTTGAAAGAGATAAGCTCTTGGAGTCCCTTGGGGGCCGTGCATTAAATTTTAGGAGAGAATATGGGGCTCTTACAGTTAATGCTCAATACCCAGTACATTAAACTAAATCAGAACACTGTAGTCAAGATCCAAATGGTACCAGCTGAACCTACGGTAAGAGGTAAGATGGCATAATAACAACCTGCAGATACTAAGGAATTTATATACATCACCAGGTAGCAGGCAAACCCTTGTAATTTCAGATTCTAAGAATAAGTTGAAGTTATAAAGAAGGACGTAGTCAAAAGACCTGGGATTGAGTCTTGGCTTTGCCCTTACTAGCTGTGTGAATTTGGGGAAGTTATCTAGTATACTGAGCCTCAGTTTCCCATTTTCAAAATGGAGATAATATTTATTGGTCAGTGTTATGGCTCAGACTTATCAATTCATTCATCTGTTCAATGAGCATTGCTTAAGTTCCTTCTATGTGTAGATACTAAAGATAAAAACATATGTAGTACATGGTCGTGTTCCTCAAAAAGCTCATAGATGAGAACAAGGTGGTAAGACAGTAAGTATACATGAAGCAGCCTGCCAATGGTCCAAGCTGGGTTCTGTGAGAACAAAGAATAGGGATACCCTACCCTGCCTAAATAGAGTGAGGGACCTGGAAGAAATGTAAGGTCAGAACTGAATATTGATGGATGAGTGGGGATTAGCCAAGGCAAAAGGAGAAATTGTGTTCCAGGCAGAAGCAGCAGCATGAACAAAGGACTAGAGGGAAGAAGAAAGTGGAACGTTTTGCAAACTCCTGGAAAGTGTAGTGAGAAGAGTTTTGGCAAACGAGGTGATTTCTGACACATGATTTAAAAGTTGTGTCATTTTTATTTAGTCCAGTTCTCAGCCAGGTGATTACAGCAACCACCAGTGACACTCATGTTGGTTGCATGTATCCTTGACATGATGTGATGAGAATGGCACTTCAGCTCTGTGGTCTTCCTCCCCCAAACCCAAAATACCAGTGTAACTGTGAAAAAAGTTATAAGACAAACCCAAACTGAAGGGCAGTGTCTCTAACCAGTAGTCTTCGAAACGGTCAAGGTCATCAAAAACAAAGCAAGTCTGAGGAAACTGTTGCTGGCCAGAGAAGGCTAAGGAGACCAGTTGACCAAATGTAATATGGTTTTCTGCATGGGATCCTGGAGCAGAAAAAGGACATTAGGTAAAATTTAGTTTAGGTAAAATATAGTTTAATAATCATTACCAATCTTGGTTCCTTAGTTGTGACAAATGTACCATGGTTATAGAAGATGTTAGCAACTGGGGAAACTAGGTGAGGGGTATATGGGAACTTCCAATATTATCTCTGCAACAAAAAGTAAACCTAAAATTATTCTAAAAATAAAAAGTTTGTTTTAAAAAATATACAATATTCTCTTTGACTATCAGTTAAGAAATGTAAAAGCAAAGAACTCTCCAAGGCATATTATTGATACTATCTTTGAGCACATTTCACAACCTTATTGTTATCTGGGAGGAACCTCCAAGTCTCCTTTCAATATAAGCTGTGCTGAGAAAAACGGATATTTGTGAGATCAGCTCTCATTAAGCCTTATTTGAAGGTCAAAGAGAAACGGAGCAAATTAGAAAGAGGTCCTTGGATTTAAGATTCTTGCAAACTCTTTTTATCTGACACAACTTGATGTGATCATGTTGCAATCTTTCTTCTGACATCTTGGAATCTAGGAAAAGGGTAATAGAGTCCAGCGCTTTGCAATTATCCTTATAGACCCCATCCTATAATTGGGGGGAAAGATTCTGTCACACAGTTGAGGAAGACAAATGATCTACAGTGGTCAAGCTTGGGGGTTCCCTGGTGGCCTAGTGGTTAGGATTCTGGGCTTCCACTGCTGTGGCCTGGGTTCAATCCCTGGTCCAGGGAACTGAGATCCTGCAAGCTGCGCTGCGGGGCCAAAACCAAAAAGGACAAAAAACACCCCCCCCACCCCGCAAAAGAACCCAATTTTTACCGTGGGCAAGCTAAAGGCAGTCTGGTGGGATGGAGGACACTTACAGGAGAGAGAACAGGCATGGGTTGTAGGCATGGCTTGGCAGACCACTGCTCTGCCTCCTCATCTACCTTATAAAATTAGGACTTTGGAGTAGGTTTTTTTTTTAAAATTTTTAAAAAATATTTATTTTTGATGTGACACATATATACAATGGAATATTACTCAGCCATAAAAAGGAGCGAAATTGAGTCATTTTTTGAGACGTGGATGGATCTAGTGACTGTCAAACAGAATGAAGTAAGTCAGAAAGAGAAAAACAAATATCGTATATTAATGCATGTATGTGGAACCTAGAAAAATGGTACAGATGAACCGGCAGGGCAGAAGTTGAGACACAGATGTAGAGAACAAACGTATGGACACCAAGGGGGGAAACAATGGTGGGGTGGGGATGGTGGTGTGCTAAATTGGGCGATTGGGATTGACATGTATACACTGATGTGTATAAAATTGATGACTAATAAAAACCTTCAGTGTAAACAAACAAGCAAACAAACAAAACAACTAATACTAAACTTTCTTTGGGTTATTTGTATGGATATATGTTAATATAAATGTTTCAGACATTACATGAAATTTCTAAAAATCTTATATGTTCTGGTATAATGTTATAAGTCATAATTCTAGTTATTACTTTAAAATGTATATCTCAGAAATAACTAAGTTTCCTTGTCAATTGCATTATTATGAACTTTCATCAAATCTTTAACCGTGGTCATTTTAAAGTCTTTTGTCATTTACAGACAGTTCTGGGTGTACTCTTATGCTTTTGCAAAAATGTTCCTATAAAAGGGTTTCATCTTCAAGGAATTCATGGAAAAGACTCTGACAAGTACAGGTTTCTGGTAACTGACTATACTGCTGAACTGAATGAATAAGCATTTTCAGAACTCTAATGGAAAACTCATGAACTCATAAAAGTGGTAACAAAAGATCAAGATGAAAAATAATTAATTACATGGGACTGAGTGAACTGATGATTATACTTTTATAAACTAATGATTATAATTTTTGTGACTTTCTGTTTGAATAAAAAAAAATCCCACAAGGACTCAGAGGCAAAAAATAATACGAATCAATTTTCACTGCAGAGTAAAGGAGCTGTTACAGTGGAGGATTACTGGACTGAATGTCAATATTATGACATAGTGTGAGTGTGTTTCACTCACTCACAGTGAGTGTGGTAATTGCAATCATTGTTGTTTTTGTTGTGGTCATCCATTTACAATGCTTGGTGTCAGTTTATTTATCTCTTGTAAAAATAAAATACAGTGTGTGTGTGTGGATAAAAAAAAAAAAAAAGACTCCCTTAGTGAACACAATTTATAACTAAAGCCAGGCACAGATAAGCATCAATTCTACTAATTCCTGTGTAAATAGATGTATGCATTAAGGTATCTTTTTTTATAGAAATTAAGACATAAAGGGCTTTATTATAAGAGAAATATACAATATTTTTATTCCAAAAAATATTTATTTTTGGCTGCATTGGGTTTTTGTTGCTGCACGCAGCCTTTCTCTAGTTGGCGAGCGGGGCCTATTCTTTGTTGCGGTGCTCAGGCTTCTCATTGCGGTGGCTTCTCTTGTTGCGGAGCACGGGCTCTAGGTGTGTGGGCTTCAGTAGTTGTGGCTCACAGGCTCTAGAGCACTGGCTCAGTAGTTGTGGCACACAAGCTTAGATGCTCCACGGCATGTGGGATCTTCCCAGACCACGGCTCGAACCCGTGTCCCCTGCGTAGGCAGGCGGATTTAACCAGTGTGCCACCAGGGAAGTCCCTGGAGTAGTTTCTTTTCTCTAGCCCTAATATTCTAAGATTCATTTTCTAGACAGTTGAAAACATGTTCAGGAGCATGGCATCTTTTTTCACAAGACTGAATATTTGTAGAGCCAAGAGGAATTTCTAAACCCTGATTTAACACAACTACCTATATTTTGAAAGGCAATATATTTTTCAAACTAATGAGTTTGGGTGGTTCAACTTAATGTGGCATATTTTTCACAGAATTAACCAATCTACCCATCTTTTCTTTTGGTTTTGCTTGTATTAGCTGAGGTAGTTCTAGGGAAAGTTTGTTTCTTTTTTTCCTTTCCAGAGTTTTCCTTTCAATGTATACATTTCTTGGAGTGCTCCTTTTGCCGGAATGCTGAGCACAGACAGGCAGGTCTCCCCTGCTTCTCCCTTCCCCTCAGGATATAGCTACAGGCCTGATGGAAAGATTACTAGACCAGACCTGAATGTCTCAAGAGACCTGGAATTTAGCCCTGACTCTCCCAGTGAGGCCCTAGGCAATGACTTTTTTTCTCTGAGTATCAATTTCCTTATCTATATAGTCAAGAATGAATTATATCCTCTCCAGGGCTCCTCCTGGATACAGATACTTGTCTTATTCCAGAGGATCCTAAGAAGGAAGGGGGAAAGCTTTACTCTTTTATTCATTCTGTCAGTCATTTCCTTAATCATATATTGATTTCATTCTTCACACACTCAAATATGTAGAGGGATCCATTTTTAGTTAGTTCCTAGATACCATCAAGAAGCTCATGTTTAAGTAGAAAAAACAAAGAAGAACATTATAATTCAGTGTAATAAAAGTATACAGAAGGTGCTAAGTTGCCCAGAGGAGGAATAAACGAGCTCCACCAGACGCTCTTCCACTTCAGAGTCTTTGAATTTGCTGTTCCCTTGTTCTGAAATACTCTTCCCCCAGACATACTCATGGCTTGCTCTGTAGCCTAACCCAGTTTTCTGCTCAGAATTCCTCCTTAGGTGAAGATTTCCTCGACTACCCCATCCCTCTCTTATTGTGCTTCATTTTTTTCAACTTGCTTCATTATATCACATATTTAGTTGTTTATTTACCTTCTGTTCATCCATTAGATGTAAACTCCCAGGAGGGCAGGAGCTTCTTTCCGGTTGACCATAATATCTCCAGCACTAGGTCTGTGTCTTGTGAATATTTGTTAAATGCTAAATGAATGAATGAATGCTGAGTGATGCACAAAAGCTTCCTGGAGAAGGTAGGTGGTGGTGATTCAGGTGAACAAGTGAAAGCATGAACAGGCATTACCAAAGCAAATGCACAGTGAGAACAGGAATTCTAGATAGAAGAAACATATGAGCAGAAGCCTGTAGGGATGAGGAAACTGGGATTGCTACCCAAATGGCAAATAGTTTGGTGCTGCTGAAGTTTAGGATGAGATGGTGACGCGAGCGGCTAGCCATGAGGCTGGAGATGTCAGCAGATGGATCACCTATGGCTGTGTATGCCAAGCAAGGAAGGGGGGGAACTGGGTAACGAGGGTGAGGAGCCATTGAAAAAACCCAGTCAGAAGGGGGTAGAATCCCTGTATCTTCTCAAACCATATTATGGCTTTTCCTTCAAATCCTGACCAACTCCAGCCCCCTTCTATTGACATTCCTTTGAACTGGGGTTTTTCAAGCATTTTTAACTATGAACCTCAGTAAGAAATAAATTAAACATGATGTCCCAGTTCAAAGATAAATTGTTAGATGATAGGTGAATAGATATATAGATAGATAGACAGATATTTAGTACAACTACAAGCAATCTATTCTATTCTACTCTAATTAATTTTTAAAGTATTAGCTGCTCTCACTAAACTGATTTCTCTACCCACTGTTTTCAAATGCACCTGTAACTGGATCATGATATAAACATACGTACACATGATATAAACAAATATATATATATAAACATCTTTATTGGAGTATAATTGCTTTACAATGGTGTGTTTCTGCTTTATAACAAAGTGAATCAGCTATACATATACATATATCCCCATATCCCCTCCCTCTTGTGTCTCCCTCCCACCCTCCCTATCCCACCCCTCTAGGTGGTCAGAAAGCACCGAGCTGATCTCCCTGTGCTATGCGGCTGCTTCCCACTAGCTATCTATTCTACATTTGGTAGTGTATATACATCCATGTCACTCTCTCACTTCGTCCCAGCTTACCCTTCCCCCTCCCCGTGTCTTCAAGTCCATTCTCTACATCTGCATCTTTATTGCTGTCCTGCCCCTAGGTTCTTCAGAACCACTTTATTTTTTTAGATTCCATATATATGTGTTAGCATACGGTATTTGTTTTTCTCTTTCTGACTTACTTAACTCTGCATGACAGACTCTAGGTCCATCCACCTCACTACAAGTAACTCAATTTCATTTCTTTTTATGGCTGAGTAATATTCCATTGTATATATGTGCCACATCTTCTTTATTCATTCATCTGTCAATTGACATTTAGGTTGCTTCCATGTCCTGGTTATGGTAAGTAGAGCTGCAATGAACATTGTGTTACACGACTCTTTTTTTTTTGTTTGTTTGTTTTTGCGGTACACGGGCCTCTCACTGTTGTGGCCTCTCCTGTTGCGGAGCACAGGCTCAACGGCCATGGCTCACGGGCCCAGCCGCCCCGCGGCATGCGGGATCCTCCCGGACCAGGACACGAACCCGTGTCCCCTGCATCGGCAGGCGGACTCTCAACCACTGCGCCACCAGGGAAGCCCCTACACGACTCTTTTTGAATTATGGTTTTCTCAGGGTATATGCCCAGTAGTGGGATTGCTGGGTCACATGGTACTTCTATTTGTAGTTTTTTAAGAAACCTCCATACTGTTCTCCATAGTGGCTGTATCAATTCACATTCCCACCAGCAGTGCAAGAGTGTTCCCTTTTCTCTACACCCTCTCCACCATTTATTGTTTGTAGATTTTTTGATGATGGCCATTCTGACCTGTGTGATGTGATACCTCATTGCAGTTTTGATTTGCATTTCTCTAATGATTAGTGATGTTGAGCATCTTTTCATATGTTTGTTGGCAATCTGTATATCTTCTTTGGAGAAATGTCTGTTTAGGTCTTCTGCCTATTTTTGGATTGGATTGTTTGTTTTTTTTGATACTGAGCTGCATGAGCTGCTTGTAAATTTTGGAGATTAATCCTCTGTCAGTTGCTTCATTTGCAAATATTTTCTCCCATTCTGAAGGTTGTATTTTCATCCTCTTTATCATTTCTTTGCTGTGCAAAAGCTTTTAAGTTTCATTAGGTCCCAATTGTTTATTCTTGTTTTTATTTCCATTACGGTAGGAGGTGGGTCAAAAAGAATCTTGCTGTAATTTATGTTATAGAGTGTTCTGCCTATGTTTTCCTCTAAGAGTTTTATAATGTCTGGCCTTACATTTAGGTCTTTACTCCATTTTGAGTTTATTTTTGTGTATGGTGTTAGGGAGTGTTCTAATTTCATTCTTTTACATGTAGCTGTCCAGTTTTCCCAGCACCACTTAATTGAAAATGCTGTCTTTTCTCCATTGTATATTCTTGCCTCCTTCATCAAAGATAAGGTGACCGTATGTGCATGGGTTATCTCTGGGCTTTCTATCCTGTTCCATTGATTTACATTTCTGTTTTTATGCCAGTACCATACTGTCTTGATTACTGTAGCTTTGCAACACAGTCTGAAGTCCAGGAGCCTGATTCCTCCAGCTCCGTTTTTCTTTCTCAAGATTGCTTTGGCTGTTCAGGATCTTTTGTGTTTCCATACAAATTTTGAAATTTTTTGTTCTAGTTCTGTGAAAAATGCCAGTGGTAATTTGATAGGGATTGCATTGAATCTATAGATTGCTTTGTGTAGTATAGTCATTTTCACAATGTTGATTCTTCCAATCCAAGAACATGGTATATCTCTCCATCTGTTTGTATCATCTTTAATTTCTTTCATCAGTGTCTTACAGTTTTCTGCATACAGGTCTTTCGTCTCCTTTGGTAGGTTTATTCCTCGGTATTTTATTTTTTTTGTTGCAGTGGTAAATGGGAGTGTTTCCTTAATTTCTCTTTCAGATGTTTCATCATTAGTGTATAGGAATGCAAGAGATTTCTGGGCAATAATTTTGTATCCTGCTACTTTACCAAATTCATTGATTAGCTCTAGTAGTTTTCTGGTAGCATCTTTAGGATTCTCTATCTGTAATATGATGTCATCTGCAAACAGTGACAGCTTTACTTCTTCTTTTCCAATTTGTATTCCTTTTATTTCTTTTTCTTCTCTGATTGCTGTGGCTAAAACTTCCAAAATTATGTTGAATAATAGTGGTGAGCGTGGACAACTTTGTCTTGTTCCTGATCTTAGTGGAAATGGTTTCAGTTTTTCACCATTGCGAATGATGTTGGCTGTGGGTTTGTCATATATGGCCTGTATTATGTTGAGGTAAGTTCCCTCTATGCCTACTTTCTGGAGGGTTTTTATTGTAAATGGGCGTTGAATATTTTCAGAAGGTTTTCTGCATCTATTGAGATGATCATATGGTTTTTCTCCTTCAATTTGTTAATATGGTGTATCATGTTGATTGATTTGCATATATTGAAGAACCCTTGCATTCCTGGTATAAACCCCAATTGATCATGGTGTATGATCATGGTGTATGATCCTTTTAATGTGCTTTTATATTCTGTTTGCTAGTATTTTGTGGAGGATTTTTGCATCTGTGTTCATCAGTGATATTGGCCTGTAGTTTTCTTTTTTTGTGACATCTTTTTCTGGTTTTGGTATCAGTGTAATGGTGGCCTCGTAGAATGAGTTTGGGAGTATTCCTCCCTCTGCTATATATTGGAAGAGTTTGAGAAGGATAGGTGTTAGCTCTTCTCTAAATGCTTGATAGAAGGATAGGTGTTAGCTCTTCTCTAAATGTTTGATAGAAGGATAGGTGTTAGCTCTTCTCTAAATGTTTGATAGAGGGATAGGTGTTAGCTCTTCTCTAAATGTTTGATAGAATTTGCCATCTGGTCCTGGGCTTTTGTTTGTTGGAAGAGTTTTAATCACAGTCTCAATTTCCATGCATTTGATTGCTCTGTTTATACTTTCTATTTCTTCCTCGTTCAGTTTCAGAAGGTTGTGCTCTTCTAAGAATTTGTCCATTTCTTCCAGGTTCTCCATTTTAGTGGCATAGAGTTGCTTGTAGTAATCTCTCATGATGCTTTGTATATCTGCAGTGTCAGTTGTTACTTCTCCTTTTTCATTTCTAATTCTATTGATTTGAGTCTTTCCCCTTTTTTCTTTGATGAGTCTGGCTAATGGTTTATCAATTTTATCTTCTGAAAGCACAAGATTTTATTTTTACTGATCTTTGCTATTGTTTCCTTCATTTCTTTTTCATTTATTTTTGATCTGATCTTTATGATTTCTTTCCTTCTGCTAACTTTGGGGGTTTTTTTTGTCCTTCTTTCTCTAATTGCTTTAGGTGTAAAGGTTGGTTGTCTATTTGAGATGTTTCTTGTTTCTTGAGGTAGGGTTGTATTGCTATAAACTTCCTTCTTAGAACTGCTTTTGCTGCATCCCATAGGTTTTAGGTCATCGTGTTTTCATTGTCATTTGTTTCTAGGTATTTTTTGATTTTCTCTTTGATTTCTTCAGTGATCTCATGGTTATTTAGTGGTGTATTGTTTAGCCTCCATGTGTTTGTATTTTTTACAGAGTTTTTCCTGTATTTGATGTCTAGTCTCATAGCACTGTGGTCCGAAAAGGTACTTGATACGCTTTCAATTTTCTTAAATTTACCCAAGCTTGATTTATGACCTAAGATATGATCTATCCTGGAGAATGTTCCATGAGCACTTGAGAAGAAAGTGTATTCTGTTGTTTTTGGATGGAATGTCCTATAAATATCAATTAAGCCCATCTTGTTTAATGTATCATTTAAAGCTTGTGTTTCCTTATTTATTTCCATTTTAGATGATCTGTCCATTGGTGAAAGTGGGGTGTTAAAGTCCCCTACTATGCTTGTGTTACTGTTGATTTTCCCTTTTATGGCTGTTAGCATTTGCCTATGTATTGATGTGCTCCTATGTTGGGTGCATAAATATATACAATTGTTATATCTCTTCTTGGATTGATCCCTTGATCATTATGTGGTGTCCTTCTTTGTCTCTTGTAATAGTCTTTATTTTAAAGTCTATTTTTTCTGATATGGGAATTGCTACTCCAGCTTCCTTTTGATTTCCATTTGCATGGAGTATCTTTTTCCATCCCCTCACTTTCAGTCTGTATGTGTCCCTAGGTCAGAAGTGGGTCTCTTGTAGACAGCATATATATGGGTCTTGTTTTTGTATCAATTCAGCCAGTCTGTGTCTTTTGATTTGAGCATTTAATCCGTTTACATTTAAGGTATTTATCAATATGTATGTTCCTATTCCCATTTTCTTAATTGTTTTGAGTTTGTTATTGTAGGTCTTTTCCTTCTCTTGTGTTTCCTGCCTAGAGAAGTTCCTTTAGCATTTGTTGTAAAGCTGGTTTGGTGGTGCTGAATTCTCTTAGCTTTTGCTTGTCTGTAAAGTTTTTGATTTCCCCATCAAATGTGAATGAGATCCTTGCTGGGTAGGGTAATCTTGGTTGTAGGTTTTTCCGTTTCATCACTTTAAATATGTCCTGCCACTCCCTTCTGGCTTGCAGAGTTTCTGCTGAAAGATCAGGTGTTAACCTTAAGGGGGTTCTCTTGTATGTTATTTGTTGTTTTTCCCTTGCTGCTTTTAATAATTTTTCTTTGTATTTAATTCTTGCCAATTTGATTAATATGTGTCTTGGTGTGTTTCTCCTTGCATTTATCCTGTATGGGACTCTCTGCACTTCCTGGAATTGATTGACTATTTCCTTTCCCATATTAGGGAAGTTTTCAACTATAATCTCTTCATATATTTTCTCAGTCCCTTTCTTTTTCTCTTCTTCTTCTGGAACCCCTGTAATTCGAATGTTGGTGCGTTTAATATTGTCCCAGAGGTCTCTGAGACTGTCCTCAATTCTTTTCATTCTTTTTCCTTTATTCTGCTCTGCTGTACTTATTTCCACTATTTTATCTTCCAGGTCACTTATCCGTTCTTCTGCCTCAGTTATTCTGCTATCTATTCCTTCTAGACAATTTTTAATTTCATTTATTGTGTTGTTCTTCATTGTTTCTTTGCTCTTTGTTTCTTCTAGGTCCTTGTTAAACGTTCCTTGTATTTTGTCTAATCGATTTCCAAGATTTTGGATCATCTTTACTATCATTACCGTGAATTCCTTTTCAGGTAGACTGCCTATTTCCTCTTCATTTGTTTGGTCTGGTGGGTTTTTACCTTGCTCCTTCATCTGCTGTGTGTTTCTCTGTCTTCTCATTTTGCTTCACTTACTGTGTTTGGGGTCTCCTTTTCGCAGGGTGCAAGTTCGTAGTTCCCGTTATTTTTGGTGTCTGCCTCCAGTGGCTAAGGTTGGTTCAGTGGGATGTGTATGCTTCCTGGTGGATGGAACCGGTGCCTGTGTTCTGGTGGATGAGGCTGGATCTTGTCTTTCTGGTGGGCAGGACTGTGTCCGGTGGTGTGTTTTGGGGTGTCTGTGGCCTTATTATGATTTTAGGCAGCCTCTGTGCTAATGGGTGGGGTGTGTTCCTGTCTTGCTAGTTGTTTTCCATAGGGTGTCCAGCACTGTAGCTTGCTGGTCATTGAGTGGAACTGGGTCTTGGTGTTGAGATGGAGATCTCTGGGAGAGCTTTCGCCATTTGATATTACATGGAGCTGGGAGGTCTCTGGTGGACCAGTGTCCTGAACTCGGCTCTCCCACCTCAGAGGCACAGGCCTGAAACCCAGCCGGAGCACCAGGTCCCTGTCAACTACACAGCTCAGAAGAAAAGGGAGAAAAAAAGAAAGAAAGAAAAATAAAATAACATTATTAAAATTAAAAAATTATTAAAAATAAAAAATTTAAAAAGTAATTTAAAAAAAGAAAGAAAGAAAGGAGCAACCAAACCAAACAACAAATCCACCGATGACAACAAGTGCTAAAAACTATACTAACAAAAAAAAAAGAACCCCCCAAAAATGGAAACACAGAACCCTAGGACAAATGGTAAAAGCAAAGCTGTACAGAGAAAATCACACAAAGAAGCATACACATACACACGCACAAAATGAGAAAGAAAAGAAAGAAATATATATCTATGCATAAGATGAAAAAAAAACGAAAACAGCCACCAAATTAATAAAGAAATCTACCAATGATAATAAACTCTAAATACTAAACTAAGATAAACATAAAACCAGAAACAAATTAGGTGCAGAAAGCAAACCCCAAGTCTACAGTTGCTCCCAAAGTCCACCACCTCAATTTTAGGATGATTTGTTGTCTGTTCAGGTATTCCAGAGATGCAGGGTACATCAAGTTGATTGTGGAGATTTAATCTGCTGCTCCTGAGGCTGCTGGGAGAGATTTCCCTTTCTCTTCTTTGTTTGCTCACCTCCTGGGTTTCAGCTTTTGATTTGGCCTTGCCTCTGCGTGTAGCTCACCTGAGGGCATCTGTTCCCTGCCCAGATAGGATGGGGTTAAAGGAGCAGCTGATTTGGTGGCTCTGGCTCACTCAGGCTGGGGGGAGGGAGGGGTACGGAATGCAGGGTGAGCCTGTGGTGGTAGAGGCCGGTTCTCCCAGGGAAGTTGTCCCTGGATCACAGGACCCTGGCAATGGCGGGCTGTATGGGCTCCTGGGAGGGCATGTGTGGATAGTGACCTGTGCTTGCACACAGACTTCTTGGTGGCTGCAGCAGCAGCCTTAGCATTTCATGCCCGTCTCTGGGGTCTGGGCTGATAGCCGCGGTTCGCGCCCATCTCTGGAGCTTATTAAGGTGGTGCTCTGAATCCCCACTCCTCACGCACCCCAAAACAATGGTCTCTTGCCTCTTAGGCAGGTCCAGACTTTTTCCCGGTCTCCCTCCTGGCTAGCTGTGGCGCACTAGCCCCCTTCAGGCTGTGTTCACGCCACCAACCCCAGTCCTCTCCCTGCGATCCGACCTCCAAGCCCAAGCCTCAGCTCCCAGCCCCGCCCGCCCCGGCGGCTGAGCAGACAAGCCTCTCGGGCTGGTGAGTGCCGGTCGGCACCGATCCTCTGTGCGGGAATCTCTCCGCTTTGCCCTCTGCACTCCTATTGCTATGCTCTCCTCCGTGGCTGTGAAGCTTTCCCCCTCCCCCTGCCCCGCCCCCTGCAATCTCCGCCAGTGAAGGGCTTTCTAGTGTGTGGAAACATTTCCTCCTTCACGGCTCCCTCCCAGAGGTGCAGGTCCCATCCCTATTCTTTTGTCTATGTTTTTTCTTTTTTCTTTTGCCCTACCCAGGTACGTGGTGTGTTTCTTGCCTTTTGGGAGGTGTGAGGTCTTCTGCCAGCGTTCAGTAGGTGTTCTGTAGCAGTTGTTCCACATGTAGATGTGTTTCTGATGTATTTGTGGGGAGGAAGGTGATCTCCACGGCTTACTCCTCCGCCATCTTGAAGGTCCTCCCATATATATATATATATATATATATATATTTTTTTTTTTTTTAAACTGAGGATTACATTCAAGAAAATCTGAGCCATACTGCTTTACGATCCAAGGCCCAGGCCCAGACATTTCTGCATCAGAGAGCACACCCCAGGCAAATGGCCTTTGACCCTACGATCACTCAGATTCCATGCTGGGAGAATTCTGTGATGAAAAGCTGGGAGGCCAGTTAATTGCCCTTGCCTTCAGCAGCCAAAGCTCAAGGAGTGGGCTGCCTTGTGATAGCGTGCTCCTGAGCATGCCAATAGCAGTTGCCTTTCAAAGCATAGATGTATTAAATGTGTTCTTAAAATGACCTGATTCCTGGCAGGAAGCCCCAGGGAATGTGCAAGAATTTCTTGTGAAGATCATCATTGTTGATATCGGTCGTCCTGGAGAAAAGGCATTTAGTAGACTTGCATTTGTCTGGCGTGGTTGGAGTCTGCCTGGTTTATGGGTTGTTGCAGGAAGATGGATTTTTGAAATAAATCTTTGCCTACAGCAACCAGAGGACTTCCAGGTCACCTTTAGTAAGGGAGTAGGCAGCGTACTGATGGGAAAGAGCATAGCATTGTGAATTTGAAGACCTGGGATTGAGTCTAAGACTGTCTTCCTTGGTGGCCATGGGCAAGTCATCTAACTTTTTCAGACTCAATTTCCTTACACATAAAACAGGAGTAACGATACCTTTCCTTGACTTCACAGAGGCATCTCAGGGATAAAAACAATAACATATGTCAAAGTGCTTTGCAATATCCCAAACTTTTATACAAATGGTAACGGTTTGTATTGAACATGAATGATGATAATTAAGAAATGCCTTCCAAACAATAATAAAAGTACCATTTTACAAATGAGGAAACAGAGATTAAAAACTTGACAAATGAAACAGCAGTAAGTGATGATGCCAAAATTCAAACCCAGGCCATTCCGGTTTTAAAGTCCTTGCTGGGAACCACTGTGTTGGAAAATATGCATTTCAGAGAACATATGGACTCCAAGGCTGCATGCTTCTTGATGGAGAGGTATTGCTGCCTGTCTCTTACTTCTGGCAGTGGCTGGTAGAGAGAACACACTGTGTTAGTTGAAAATAAATATCCTTACTTGTCCTCCTCTTCCTCTTTCTTTTTGGGATTCTTAAATTATTGTTGTAATTTTTTGGATGCAAAAATTGCTCTGTTAGCCCACATAGCTCACTGTCTTATTTGGAGTAGCAAATAAACAAGCAAAGGCTGGGCTAACTTCAGGAATAAAATTTGTTCAGGTTGAAAAATATATAATTAACCAAATGCCTGTTTTGTTCATTTTCAGATATGCGCACCAACAGGGAGCACAAGCCATGAGGAAGTCACACAGCAAAGGCTCACACTACAATTGAGTTTTAGCACTGCTAAAATGAACTTGAAGACTGAAATTGTTGTCCAGCTTAGTTGAGCTCAGTTTGGGACAAGCTCATTTGGAATTTCCCGCCTTTTCTGTAGAAGATCCAGCAAGGTAGAGATTATAGCTTCATAAGTCAGACTTTTACCTGTATTTATTATGCACATACTATAGGGAAAGTCACTAGAGCCGTCCCTCGGTATATATAAGGGGTATTGGTTCCAGGACCCCCCACGCCCCCTCAGGCACCGAAATCTGAGGATACCACAAGTCCCTTGTATAAAATGATGTAGTATTTGCATATACCTAATCATATCCTCCCATGTACTTGAAATCATCTCTATATTACTTCTAATACCTAATACAATGTAAATGCTATATAAATAGTTGCTAGTATGCAGCAAATTCAAGTTTTGCTTTTGGAACTTTCTGGATTTTTTTTTTTCTAATATTTTCTATCTGCAGTTGGTTGAACCTGCCCATGGGGAACCCATGAATACGGAAGGTCCACTTTATAGGAGTCTTCTAGGGCTGCCATAATGAAGTACCACAGACAAAGTGGCTTAAACAACAGAAATTTATTTTCTCTTGATTCTAAATCAAAGTTCATGTGTCTGCAGGGTTGATTTTTTTCTGAATGCTTTTCTCCTTGGCTTGCACGTAACTCTTTTCTATTTTTTCACATAGTCTTCCCTTTGTGTGTCTGTGTCCTAATCTCCTCTCCTTATAAGGACACCAGACAGATTGGATTAGGGCCTACCCTAGTGACCTCATTTAACCTTGATTATCTGTTTAAAGACCCTAACTCCAAATATAATCACATTCTGAGTTACTGGGGTCTAGGACTTCAACATATGAATTTGGAGGCAGGTTGAGGGGACAGGGACACATAGTTCAGCCCATTATAATCACAAAGTGGGACAAAATAAAAATAGCAGTTAGATCTCCAAATGACACTTCCAAGCTTTAGTAAAAATCTTGGGACCTAGAAATGAAAGGGAGACAAACAAAATTCTTTAAAATTGTGTATTTTTCATTTTCAGCTAAGGAATTTATTTTAATTCCTTTCATGCTTCTGTTGTTAAACAAAGTCCCTTTCACATTTGGGAATTGCAGGTTATTTCCCAAGGAAAGGGGTTATTTGGTGACATTAGTGACGTGTAGATTCTCGCTTCATTCTGTGAGAACCACTCAATGCACAGATACATGCACTTCTCACATGAGCCATGGAGGAGGAAGAGAAATATTTCACCATCAGAGGGAAAGCTACCAGCAGTCAGATTGATTTTGTGTTCTTCTAGAGCCTTTTGGGTGCAGAGTTGAAGGCAGGACCTTGTGGTGGCCTCAGATAAAGCTTGTGCTTGTGGGTAGGACCTCTACCCAAACTAACATGATACCCACCACTCTGTCTAGATACATTGTCTGAGAACGCTCTTCAGACTTGTCATCTGACTCAGCCTGCATTCTTGTCTCCCCAATAGTTACACCATTTCCTTTCTTCATTTGTCTTTCTTTATTGAGGTATAATTTACATACAGTAAAATTCACCCCTTATTTTAGGTGTATAGTTTGAAGGGTTTTGAAAAATGCGTGCATTATGTACTTGCACCACACTTGAGATACAGATGATTTCTTCCCACCCCTGAAATACCTCTTTACTCCTTTGCATTCTTTCTTAAATGTTTAAATAGAATTCAAAAGTGAAACCATCTGGGCCAACTGGTAAGGATGCAACTTGGAATTCAACGTCTTTAATAGATAATAGGCTATTCAAGTTATCTACTTCTCTTTAGTTAGCTCTGCAAGTTTGTGTCTTTTAAGGCATTGGTTTATTTATCATCACATTTATTGGAATAAAGTTGTTTAAAATGTTCCCTTACTATCCTTTTCATGTCTTTTGGAGCTGTAATGATGCTCCCTCTTTCACTTCTGCTATTGGTTGTTTGTGTCCTCTCTTTTTTATTTGATCAGTCTGATTAGAGGTTTATCAATTTTATTGATAAAAACTGCATTGAGCACATAAGATAACACAAGAGCAAGCAGATGAGACAATTTTAAGTGTTTGCTTTATAATCCCAGGATGCTCTTCAAACAAATGATTGCTGAAGTGTGAAAGAACACTAGTAAGAAATTTGGTTTCAAAAATGAACCACCAGGGCTTCCCTGATGGTGCAGTGGTTGAGAGTCCACCTGCCGATGCAGGGGACGCGGGTTCATGACCCGGTCCGGGAAGATCCCACATGCCGCAGAGGGGCTGGTCCCGTGAGCCACGGCCGCTGAGCCTGCGCGTCCGGAGCCTGTGCTCTGCAACTGGAGAGGCCACGGCAGTGAGAGGCCCGCGTACCAAAAAAAAAAAAAAAAAAAAAAAGAACCACCAGTCATGGCAATGATGATGATTATAATTATCTTAATAAATAAGATTTTGTGTTTAATATAGTCAGTCTTTGTGATTAGTGGTTTCTGTGGATTATATCACAACTATTTTAATTCGATATTATAAAGATGAGACAATAAGTACCCTAAACTTATGTTAAACACACAAACTATCTACATGTTTCATACACTTCCCATTCATGGTTACTCTTTCTGCAGGAGGATACAGGCAGGCAGCATTTATTGATGGGGTGTAGAACAGTGGTATTGCTATACGATTAGGTAATATCTTACTCAAGCATCAAGGTAGAAAAATAGCAAATGAGCTGAAAACCAATTAATGGTCCACAATCCCTTTTCTTAAACTGTGTGGTCAGATGTGTCCTGAAACTCAGAATTTTCATATTTTATAAAGGTAGTAAGGTACATGTGTTCTCACTTAATTAACACCTTTGGTGGGAATCTAGGGCAGCATCTCATAATCAAACACACTGGAAAAACAATGACTATAAATAACCTCACAGAATTTGCTGCCAAATGAGTTACTCCAAAATGCTGTCTTTCAAAGACTTTTTTGGATTTTGTGTCTGAAGATAAGAAAGGACTATAAACATACATGGTCAAATAGCCCATGAAAACTATTCTAAATCTCCCATAAAAAATGGTATATTGGTTTTGTGTATAGTGTCCCAACTTTCCACTGGAAAGATGGCTTTCCTGGAGGAACAGCCAATTGTTCCTCCAGGGTAGAACAGATTGCTATTGCTTTAGTCGAGCACCAGATGAAGTAATTGGTTTGCATTAGGGGCCCATTTTGAATGAAAATTATGCTTTCTCTCTTTACTTTTTGTCCAAGCTCATATAGTTGAATTTGGAGAGATTAAATCAATGTATGTTTGATACAACTGAACTACAGAGTACTTGCTTGAACAGTTTTACATATGCCAACAGGAATAGACAAGAATAAAAATAAACACCAGTGCCGAACTACAGCCTTCCGAAACAGCAACACATTTATAAGAAGTTAAAATATATGCATAGAGATGGCAGAAGATGATGTATTCTGAGGTCTGCACAGAAGCAAGTTAATGTGGCAACACAAGCTAATGAATTGGTGGTATCCAATGTGTTAATACTTCTCTGTGTGAAGTTTTGTACTGCAATTTAAAAAATAATCCAAATATATTTTAAAAATGAAATCTGTATCAAATTCCATAATAGTTTGTCTCCATGATTTATTCTAGATGTAGACAAAAACATAGCAACAATAATAAAAATAACATATTGATCATAATTAACATTTCTTGAATACTTACTATATGCCAAATACTGTTTTATGTGCTTAAGACATTAACTCATTTAACATTCATTTATTCTTTCAATAAATAATTACTGAGCATTTGCTTTGTATTAGCCATTGCTTTAGGTCAGTGATACTCAAGTAGGAGAGATTTTGCCTTCCAGGGGATATTTGGCAATATTTAGAGACATTGTGCTTATTATAACTGAGGAAGTGCTATTGGCATCTGATGGGTAAAGGCCAAGGATGCTGCTAAACATCCTACAATGTGGGACAGCGCTTACAACAAAGAATTATCCGGCCCCAAATGTTTGTTAGTAGTGCTGAAGTTGAGAAACCCTGTTCTGGTTGACAGAGGTACAAGATGGACAAAATGGCTGCCTTCTTCATTTTATGTGTTGCAGTGAAGAGAAAGAAACCATTTAAAAAGTAAATATCAATTATCTTAGAAGGTAGTGAAGGTTTTCTATTACGAAGGAAAAAAAAACTGGGGGAAAAGGATAGGGTGTGTGTGTGTGTGTGTGTGTGTGTGTGAGATTGGCTGCAGGGTGGGGAGTTGGACATTTAAGTAGTGTTTAGGGAAGACCTTGCCTAAGAGGTGACTTGGGAGGAAAGTCTTGCAGGTGAGGGAGCATGTATGTGGATACCTGGGGAAGAGTTACTTTCAGGCAGAGGGAACTGCAAGAGGAAAGAACCCAGGCAGGAAAAAAAAAAAAAGCATAGCGAGGAACAGCAAGGAGACCACTGTGACCTGAGGAGAGCATAGGAGGGGATGCAAGGTTAGAGAGATGAGGGAGGGACATTGTTTAGAGTTTGTAGACTAGATGAGTATAAGGATCTAAGTTTACTCTGAGTAAGAAGGGAAGCCATGGCAAGGTTTTTTTTTTTTAAACTAGATAAATAATATTTTAATACAGTCTTTTTAAATCAAAATTATTCAAACTGTTATGATGAACAAAATATCAAAGTTTTATTTTTTTTAGTTTTTATTTTTTTCAAAATTTTAAAGATAGTATTGACAATGCTGTACTGAATGATACTGGAACCCAAGGCAAAAGGAAAAATGGAAGCCCCTATGTACAGTTGACCCTTGAACAACACAGGGGTTAGGTGCACTGACCTTCCAGATAGTAGAAAATCTGCGTGTAACTTTACAGTGGACCCTCCCTATTGGTGGTTTCAACCAACCATGGATGGTGTAGTACTGTAGCATTTACTATTGAAAAAAACTTTGGCAGCATTTTGAGCTAAGGAGTGTCATGAGCTGATTTATGTTTCTAAAGGATCCTGCTGACCACTGCATTGAGAACTGACCAAGGACAGAAACAAAGAGACCATTAAGTAGTCATGGCAACGGTCCATGAGCTTGTAGTGGCTTAAACAAGGGTTCCAGCAGTTACAGGTGAGAGGTGGTTGGATTCTGGACGTGTTTTTCAAGGTTGAGGTAACAGAATTTTGTGAATGCATATGAAATATAGGAGAAGAATCAAGAAAGTTGATGTTTTTGTTTGCTTCTTTGTGAGCTGAGCCCCTAGAAGAATGGGATTGTCATTTACTGAAATGGAGAAGGCTAGGGTAGGAGTGGTTTGAGGAGGAGATCCGAATCATCATGTTTAATTTGGATGAGAAGTTTTTAATTTGAGGAGTCTATTCAAGCTTTCAACTGGAGATGTCCAAAAACTTGTAACCACTCTGTGAAATAGATACTACCATTAGTCCCATTTTGGAATTGAGGAATCAGGAATAAAAAGGTTCAGTAACTTGTCTAAGATCACCCAGCTATTAAGTGATATCATCAGCCTAGATTCTGATGATACAACCTGACATCTTGCTGAAAAAAATCTCATCAGCCCCTTTCTCCTGGGATGGCACCTCTTGGTCTCCATTTCGATGGATGAACTTGACCAGCTGTTAGAGAGAGAAATTCTGTGCCCTGAAGTGAGGTCTTGAGATAGAGCCTTTTATGCAGTTGGTACCTGAAAATTAAGCTGCTTTCTTTGCCAACTTTTTCTTTGAATCATGTGCTAAAACCAACCACAATGTAAAACCTAAAGAAAAGATGGGGATTCTGCAGTTGCAGGCGGCTTAGAAAATGATCCTTTATTGGGCATCTACATTAGAAAGACCACTGACTCTGGGGGTTCCACAGATAAACCTGCATTAAAATACAGCCTCTGTCACTCACTAGATGTGATTTCCTGGGACTAAAATGTAACTTTTCTAAGTCTGTCTTGAGCAAGTAGATAGCGCATGTGGGAGCAGTATCTCTGTGGTACGTCCACGTTCCCCAGTGGCTTTTTCACCCCAAGGGTTAGGCTTATACCTGATCAGCCCGGTGAAGAGGTCCATTCTTCACTGCTTTAGTGGCCGTAGAGTCTGTGTGGTTTTGCTACGTTTTTGTTTATTGTCTGTTCCCCACTCTAGAAAGTATGCTTACTGAGGGGGCAGGGGTTTGTCTGCTCTGTTTACTGTTCAGGACAGTGCCTGGCACATAGTAGGTGCTCACTGAATATCTTTTGAATAAAGAAACGAATAATCCTCACTGTAATCATCCCTGGGAGCTTGGCTCTATTTTTAACCCCATTTTACAGATGTGGAAACCAAGGCTTAGAGAAATGGAGCAGGGTACCCAGAGCTACCCAGCAGCAGGAGGCAGGACCTAGTCACATGATATGAAATAGATGTAGAGTTTAGAAAAGCCACCACTGAGTGTATCAGCAGTAGCAGAGTCTAATAATTAAGTCTTTCTGAGTTCAATGCCCAGCTCTGTTTGACCTCTCTGCATCGTAATTCCATCCATAAGTGGGAGATGACAATAATACACCTACATTATAGAGTTTCTGTGAGGATTGAATGAGTTAATACAAATACAGTGCCATGTAACAAATGCTATTATGACTATTAGATAATATTAATATATTTTGTTCTTTAACTTATAACACATATACACCTTGCTCCCATCTTCCACCTCAACCTTCACATTTTCCAACTGTGTCCAAACTTGAGCAAGGTATTTGCTTATATATATATTTAGCTAATTTGTGCATGTGTCTTAAATTACCCATTATGTAAATGGCTTTGGTTTAGGAAGCAGAATATGCTGGGATATGGTTAATGGGAAACTGTTTTGTGCAACTTAGAAAACAGAAGAATCATAACAGAATCCTCTGGGGAGATAGTCTGATAAAGGTGTAACCAATACATTTTCAGGTTTTTATTTTTAAATAATAACCAGTCACTAATGCAGTAATGGCTAAGAGCAGAACATTGATTTCCCTACGGCAAGGTGGATTGTGTTTTCCTGCTACATTGCCAGCTATCATCTTTGATATTAAGCTGCCTCCCTTCAATCTAATATCTGTCAATCTGGCTTTCAAGAAAGACACTTCAAAACAGTGTGGAGGCTTTGTCATTTTTGTGGATGGGTGATAGAAGGTATTTTTGCATGTGTGCTTTTTTTGGTAGGAGCCATTTACTTTTTAGCAGAGCTAGAATCTAACCTGATATGAAGCCCTGTGCAGTTGAATTCCTTAGCAGACTGGCAAGGCTCTTAAATTCTTTTAAAGAGAAGGCTCTTGGAGTTGGCTGTTTTTCAGGTGCCCTCTGATGCTTTAGGCAGAACTGCTGTTTGATCTATGCAAATCTTCCTCTAGCCTGGAAGTACTGGCCCCTCTCTGCTGAGGGGGAATAGCATTGTTCAGTGTAACTAGATCACAGTAGAACAGATCCTTGAGGAAACTTAAAAAAATCAAAACCAAAGTCTTATTACTGAGCTTTTCCCAACATCTTCTTTTCCAAAAAAACTAACGAAAAACAAACAAAAAACAACCTTAACTTGATGTGTAACAGATATCAGAGGAGATTATTAGTTAAGCCTAAGTGAAAAATTCTTCTGTGCATTTATTCATTCATTCATTTACTCACTTATTCATTTAACATTATTTATCATGGACTCACTATATGTTGGGTATTTTGCTAGGTGACAGAGGGGTGAGGTGGCTATACAATTTATTAACAAAATAAAAAAAAAACACTTTCTATCCTTATTTTCTTTATGAAATCTGATATTTCAAAGCAGATGCCCCCCAAAAAGCCTCTTGTTTCTATTTAACAACCCATATTAAGCATCTTAATATGCAAAGAATTGTGTGCAAGAATTGTGCTAAGCACTGTGAATATATGAATGTGACCCTCAGGTCCTAATAAGGAGAAACATAGTGTATGTATTCAAAGCTATTCTCCAGTAGTTTTATGATCTGTGGTAGGCAGAATTCTAAAGTGCCTCTTCCCCAGATGTTCAGTCCTAATTCCCAAGAATGTGAATATGATGAGATATCACACTCATGATTATGTTACATTTTATGGTAGAAGGTTTTTGTGGTGTAGTTAAGGTTACTAATCAGTTGACTTTGGGTAAATCAAAAGAATGATTGTTCTGGTGGACCTAATCTAATCACTTTAAAAGCAGAATTGTCTTTAGCTGATAGTAGAAGGAGGAATAGATTTGGTATAAGGGAGGTTGTTGAGATGGAGGGGGCTACAGGGCAAGGACCTAAAAGTAGCCTCGAGATGCTAAGAGTGGTACCTTGCCGACAGCCAGCCAGAAAACAGGGACCTCAGTCCTACAACTCAAGGAATTTAATTGTCAGCAACATGAATGAGCTTTGAAGCAAATTCTTCCCTAGTCACCAGTTGACACTTGTTCTCAGCCTTGTGAAACCCTAAACAAAGAATCCAGCTGAGCCTGGCTAGACTGCTGCCCTCTAGAACTGTGCGATTATAAATGGTGTTGTTTTCAGCAACTAAGTTTGTGATCGTTTTTACACAGCAATTAATATATATATTATATATATAATATATATATATATATTATATATATAATATATATATATAAAATCCTTGGTTATTTTCATAGATACTTTGTAGTTAAGATATCTTAACACTTGAGTGGATGCTAAGTGATCTATATAGTTTTTTATGACTGATAATAAAATTACCTTCTTATATTTGCACAAACCCATTTACATAGTACTTTTACATATGATTTTCTCATTTGATTTTCACAGCTTGTGAGGAATCATTGTCTCCATGTTAAAGATGAAGAAACTGAGAATGGGACATAATATGACTTGCCAACTAATCATCCTAAGTGGTAAGAGTGGTATTTGAACTCAGGCCCTGGCAATCCCATTTTACTTGGGCATAATCATTAAAAAGTTGATAGGTTACCCCATATAGGCTCTTTTTTATCTTGCTTTCTCTTCATTCCTTCTAATGTCATCATCATTGTTGTCATCAGTAGTGAGGGCATTCTCCTCTTCCTGCTTGTTTACTAAATGTTCATTAACTAAATAATGGCACTTAAAACAATTTTTTTAAGTCAAAACATTTATTGAGTATCTGTTATGTACCATGGTACTTGCTGTCCAACAAGGCAAACAAAATGACAAGTGTCCTCTTGTTTATATACATGATATTGAGTCTGAGAAATAGTCACCAAGGGGATGCACTTCTGATGCATGTGAAATATATAAAAAAGTAGAAATAGACTTCTTCTTCTACAGCTGGCTCACGAAATAAAACAATCCAGCAATCTTTTCTCTGCTCCTCTGGAAAAATTTTTTCCCAGTTTTATTGAGATATAATTGACATATAACATTATAGATATATTGTATTGTGTGTATATATTTGTACATATATAACAATTGTTACAGTTACATAGTTAATTTTTTTCCTGTGATGAGAAATTGCAACACAGTTGCAATTTTTCCCCCCTGTGAGGAGAACTTTTAAGATCTATTCCCTTAACAACTTTCAAATATACAATGCAGTGTAGTTGACTATAGTCACCATGCTGTACATTAGATCCCTAGACTTTATTTCTCTTATAACTGGAGGATTGTACCTTTCGATCACCTTCACCCATTTACCCCATTCTCCCATTCCCTCCCTCCTCCAGCCTCTGACAACTACCAATCTGTTCTCTGTTTCTATGAACTTGGGGTATTTTAGATTACAGATATAAGTAAGATCATACAGCATTTGTCTTTCTCTGACTTATTTCACTTAGCATAACTAAAGTCCATCCATGTTGTCATGAAAGTCAGGATTTTCTTCCTTTTATGGCTAATATTCCACTGTGTGTGTATGTGTATGTGTGATATTGAGTATATATATCACGTTTTCTTTATCTGTTCATCCATTAATGGACACTTAGGTTGTCTTCATGTGTCAGCTATTGTAAATAATGCTGCAATGAACATGGGGGAGGGTGCAGATATCTCTTTAAGGCAGTGATTTCATTTCCTGTGGATATGTAAAAATTTTCAGTTTCTGTATGACCTTGTTCTTTTTTCTGCCAGAATATTTCTTTGGGGGAAGTATTCCTATTTCCAGATTTTTCTTTCAGAAAAATGGTCAGGGTAATTTCACTTGTGCTGGAGAGACTGGAATCTGGGAGAGCATAAGGTGAATTTCCAGGTTGTAATCCTACCAGTTTCCTAAACCGGTAACCTGCCTCCCCCTGCCCCTGCCCCCCAGCCCCCCTCCCACCCCACCAACCCCCCGAGAATGGTGGGGCAGTGAGCAGGTCTTGGGAAGGCCAAAAAACCTGCACTCACTCTCCCACACGAGACTGCCTTTTGTCCCTTTGAATCAATACAGCTTCCTGGGGAGCCTATCTGATTGAGACCAGAGAGCCAAGCCACTCTCAACATAGGGCAGAACACCCACCACCCTAAGCTCTAGTCCCTCGTTGTGTTTTTCTTTCTGTTTTTAATTTTTTTTCCTTGATGGGCACTTTTTGGGTAGGAAGAAATAAAGTCCAGTAGTAAATTAAATTTGAAATCTGGCTTGAACAGTTATTCAGCTATACTTATTGTCATCTAATCAGACAGTTTGGGGTTAAAGTGGCCAGGCCTAACCAATCTTATAGAGTCTGCTGCAAACTGCCCCTGTACCAACTGTTGCCGTGGGAATGGGATCATGTGGGGGTGGACATGCCCCCACCGAAGAACATTCTGTGCATAGACCACACTCAAAGGATCTCCGCTGGCAATTAACCGGAAGGCTCAACAAGGGCATTCTGTGACCAGGGTCAGCTCTGGAAGGCCTGTTTAGGAGGAGCTTGTGGGCTGCAATCTGTTGGGACTCATCTTGAAGCCGATTCTGTGTGGCCTGCCCACTGATTGCACTTAGATTACAGGAATATCTGGGGTAGGTGAAGATAACCATACCCTGTGTCCCCTGTTCAGCCATCACTTTGTAGATCAATGCCGAGAAGCCCCTGTCTCATTGCTGGTGAGTCTGAAGAGACTCTTCCGGTGTGCAGCTCCCACAGCTGCTCTTTTGAGCAGATGGAAGAGACCTGGGGGCAGTAAACTGCATCCTTTCTGGTTGATGAGTAAAACAAGGCCCAGTCCAGCAGGGACTCCCAGTTACAGAAGGGATTGATGACAAACAAGGAGAGGGAACCCAAGAACTCTCAGTGTTAGCTATGCATGTGATGAGGGAAAAAGAAAAGCCCAAATCCCCTCTACCCCGCCAAAAAGAATCCATTATGTCTATTTCTCTTCTATCAAAAACAGATTAAAAAAATCAAAGTCCCATCTGTTCTGTGTCAACATTAGAAATCGTACATTGTGTTTCATCACAGGCAGGTTTGCCATGGTGGTGGGGGTTATATTTTTGGAAAGTGCTTGAAAACCCAGAGTAACTGAAAACAGAACTCGGCCCTTCAGGCCCTTTCCTGCTGCCTGTGTTTGTTCATTGAGCAGTTGATGTTTTTAATTGATGTATTTGACAAAGAGGACCCTGGGAAAAGACAAGCAGGTAAAGGCAGCTGCATAGGCCTCTGGAAGCAACACAGGTAACAGCCCCATGGCTCTCAGCACAGCAAGGCAGTTTTCCCACATGAATCTGTACTCTGAGTTCACAGCAGCAGCCTTGCTAGTCCTGCGATATCAAGGGTTCACATTCAAGGGCTGCTGGTTAAATCTGGTCATGAGTTAGGCTAGGGTAGACATGCACTCCTGGAGCCTCCCTTCTGTTCTTCCTTATCTCTTCCCTGGGATCCCCTCTGCTGGTCAGCTGATGAGCGCGGATAGGCTTGCTCCTAATTGCTTGGCTGCCAGACCAGACAAGAAAAAAGCAGACAAGGCCATCTGTTATGAGTCTTCTCTTGCTTTCCCTCCCTGCCCTGACCAGTTTGCCCAGTGTCAACTCCATGCCACTCTGAGGATGGAACACACTGGTATGTTCTGATGAAAAAGAAACGGCTGCCATCCCACTCACAGCCTTCCACACTTGTTGCTTTCTATGTGCACGTTGCTGCTATCAGGGCATGATAAGGGAAATCCTGAAAAATAATGCCAGCCTCTTCTTGAACTAGAAATAGTGACAAAAGTCCCAGAGGAATCTCTATTCAAAAGAGAGTCACAAAGTCACTCCATCAGTTGCATAGATTTAGAAGGAACAGGCATTCATGAGGACAAAACCTTGGTCAAGGTGCCCAACTCTGAGACCCCTGGCAGGGAATACTGATCCCTGAGAAAAAGAGGACCAGTCTGCATTAATAGTCCAAGGACAAAAAGAAGCCAGGAAAATTTGAAGCTAAAAAGATGGACCAGGGTAGTCCAGCTGAAAGCCCAGTGATAGAGAAAATTAAAAAAAACATCCCCCAAAGAGGTAGCCCAGGTAGGTGGCCCAGGCTCATGGAAGCACTCTTAAGTGGAGGGGGGTGGGGGAGAGATGGTTTTGGCAAATCATGGCTGAAACTGAACCGAGGCTCACTGGATAAGCTTTGGGGCCAAGCGACTAGGCTTGTCTTCCAACATGGGGATTCTCTGGTCAGTGACTTAGATCAACAAGGGCATCTTAGTAGCCATGGATGTGCATCAAGTGTCGAGTTATGCAGGACCAGTCTGATAACAACACAACGAGGCAGCAAGAAGGAATGATAAGCGACAGGTTAGACTCAATTTCTCTCTCCTCTTGCTATTCAGAAGCAGAAGCAACCTCTCCCCTCTCCTAGATGCAGTGAATATGGTGACATATTTCTACAGCCATTATTGGAAAGGTTTCAAGTCTTAGCCTTTCTTGTTAGTAAGTTAGGTGGGTATTCTGGTGATTATTTGGAAAAAATGAAAGAACTATTACCATATTTGGAAGTCACGTTGTTGAAGGAGGCATATTTTATAATTTCACCTCACATACTCTGAGCTTGATTGTGAAATTTATAGCTGACTTTGTTATTTTAGGAATAAAACTCCATCTTTAGCTTTTTCTAATTGCAATCTCATCTCTCTTATCCTCAAAACACTGGGGAACATGTATTCTGAGATAGTTCTGACCCCAAAGGGAGAAGGTGTGGAAAGTCTGACCACATCCTTCAAAGACATTTTTTTTGAGGATTTGTTCAAAAACACCAGTTGTCATCTAAAGAATGTACAGACCTACTATTGCTGCATTCCTGGAATTCGCAGCAGATCCGCCACCAGAGAGCAAGCATAGTTCTCAAGGCAGAGCCAATACCCAGTGTATTGAGACAAACCTCTATGGGGATTAAAGGGATCCCAACTAAGTTTGTGTTACTGCAAGTGATTGAGCTTGAGGTTATATTAAATCAGGCTACCACTGCTGACGTCACTGGAATGGAATGCTCCTTTGTGCCTCTTCACCGCAGTGGGCAGGGGATGAGGAGGGAATTGGTAAGTGAATAGTCCTCACTTCAGTTTCTGACTGATGGGCTCTTGGTATGTTCACGTTGGAACAAAGGCTATGGGCTTGAAGTGGTTTGGAAAATGTTTTCTCTGGATTGTAATTATTGGTTCTTCAGGAGAAGAATAATGTCATTATTATTTTTTCCAATCTCTACCACTTAGTAGTAATATTTATCGGAAGAAGGAAAGAATGAATGTATATTAACGATGCATTCAGAATGCCTGGATTTTTTTTTTTTTTTTTTTTTGCGGTACGCGGGCCTCTCACTGTTGTGGCCTCTCCCGTTGCGGAGCACAGGCTCCGGACGCGCAGGCTCAGCGGCCATGGCTCACGGGCCCAGTCGCTCCGCGGCATGTGGGATCTTCCCGGACCGGGGCACAAACCCGTGTCCCCTGCATTGGCAGGTGGACTCTCAACCGCTGCGCCACCAGGGAAGCCCAGAATGCCTGGATTTTAATCCAAGGTCCACCATGTTGACTTTAATCACCCCTGTGTCATTGCTCCACTCAGGAATCTTATACTTTTTAATCTTCCTGAATTGTGATGATCTAATTTACATGTCAATTTCCCCAACGTAGTCTATGAGCTCCTTAAGGAGAAGGGTGTGTCTGTGTCTTATTCAGCTCAGAAGCTCCTTATTTAGCAAAAGGCTGTGTTTGTTATAGCTTATTAATGAGAACATGAGCTCTGGAGCCAGCTTTCTTGGTCTCACATCTTGACTCCTTCATTTCCTAGCTCTGTGACCTCAGGCAAGTTGCTTAACCTCTCTTGTGGCTTAGAATAAGGATAACAGTATCACCGACTTCACAAAATTGTGTGAGAATTAAGTGACAAATACATTTAAAGTGCTTGGAGCCTTGATACATGCTCAGCAGATATTAACTACTACTTTCCTTACTACCATTGGGTTTTTTAATTGAAGTGTAGTCGATTTACAATATTACATTAGTTTCAGGTATACAGTATAGGGATTCAATATTTTTATAGATTATACTCCATTTAAAAATTATTATAGAGCTTCCCTGGTAGCGCAGTGGTTGAGAGTCTGCCTGCCAATGCAGGGGACACAGGTTCGTGCCCCGGTCCGGGAAGATCCCACATGGTGCGGAGCGGCTGGGCCCGTGAGCCATGGCCGCTGAGCCTGCGCGTCCGGAGCCTGTGCTCCGCAACGGGAGAGGCCACAACAGTGAGAGGCCCGCGTACCGCAAAAAATAAATAATAATAAAATAAAATAAAATAAGGACTATACTTCCTTATGCTTATTAGTCCTTATTATCATTGTTGATAATATATATTTGTCAATAAAAACAACTTCCGTGTCACTGAACCTGTTTTCTTATCTATAATATAGGGGCTATGATATAATAATAACAGTAATATCCTGAAGAGATGTTGTGAGGATCAAATGAGACAATAGCTAAGTGTCAAAATGTCTTTTTGGAGAACTGTAAAGTATTTTGAAACTTTCTGGTACCATTATTTATAGTATTAACTGCAGCACAGAGTAGAGAAATGATTTGCACAAAATTCCACAGTGTGAGTGAGGCAGACAGAGCTGGGCTAGAATATTCTTGGAGCTTCCTGTGTGCCTAAAGTACTGCTTAGCTGTGATGCACGGAGCTGAAGCCTCTGGGATTACTGAGGCTTTTTCAGTATTTACGTTAAGATACAGCTACAGGTCTTTCAGCAAAGAGCTATGTTTTAATCAAAGCTGCCCTGGCTTTACTGTGCTCATCCTCACTGCCCTTGCCCAAAGGTCTGACAGTTTTCAGAGCTGCCCTTGTTTTCTGAGATGCTGGATATCAACAGTCAACTCTTTAAGTGCAGACTGGATGCCTACGGATAGACTGTAGTAGGTGCTATTGAGTATCCAGAAGAGGTAGAGAAAGGCCTAAACTAGGAGTCGGAACACATGAGATAGAGGTATAATATTTACCACTTAGAAATCATGGTGCCCCAGACAAGCCCCATTGATTGTTTGGGATTCAGTTTTCATGTCTACAAGTTAAAAGCAATCAGATCATTTCTGAGATCCCTGCAGAGTAAATGCCCTTGGAGTCATGAGTCCTGTGTTCTGCTGGGACTTCTGCCATTCTCCTGCACTATGACCTTGGGCAAGTCACAATCTCTCTTCCGTCTATAGTGTCCTCATTTGCACAGGACTTTTTCCTGAAAGAGACAATCTTTGTGCTCCTGGTATGTCAGTCACTGCACCAGTCAATGAAAGTGTGCATATATACAAACACAGGTGTACACACACTCTAGTACACACCGATGCCTATTGTGTGGCTTAGTTCTTTGCACACATTATTCAATGTAACCTTTATAACAACTTTATGAGAAAGATATTTCTGTCCTCATTTTACAGATGGGGCAACTGAGTCTAAGAGAGAGTAACTAACTTGCCCAATGTCATCCCTAGTATAGTTAGAGTTTGAACCCAATGAATCTGACTCCAGCTAACCATGATGTTACATAGTCACCTATAAAAGATAAGAAAAGTATCATATCCTTCCTAGACTTACCTCACTTCTTTTTAATTAAGGTTATTCAAGTAGTGGACATGTAGGGAATGTTGACTCATAGGGTGCCTAGATTTTAGCCTGAGATGTAACGTAAGATGTAACCTAAGAGTTAGCTGGATTCATGGCGAGTTGGAAGACTATTCCTGTTCATTGGGCATCCTGCCATCCTGCAGTAGCCTGAAGGGTTCTGCCCTTTTCTTTGTTAAGATTTTAAACAATGGCATGAATGAAGGCATGAACTGGACAAATTCGCTGTGACATGAATTTGGAAGGGCTGGCAAATCGACCAAATGACAGAATAAAAATGAGAAAAGATGTGACTATATATGCATTATCACATTTTAAACACAATTCTCAGTAGGACTCTTATTATGTCCATTTTATGCATGAGGAGACCCAAGCTCAGGGTGGTGACCATCCAAAGATGACACAGCCTGTGAATTGACCTTTTTTCCAAAATAAACTTTTATAATTAAAAAAAAAAACTTGCAAAGCTAGCAAACAGCATTCTTGGTATAACACCTGTTTTACCCTGTGGTCAACGTCTTATATTATGATGATACACTTGTCAAACTAAGAAACCAACATCAGTACATTATTATTAATGACTCCAGCCTTTAACTTGATTTTACCATTTTTTTCCATTAATGTCCATTAATGTCTAGGGCTGTTATAACGAAGTACTACAAACTGGGTAGCTTAGAACAACAGAAATTTATTCTCTCACTGTTCTGGAAGCTAGAAGTCCAAAATCAAGGTGCCCAAAGGGCCGTGCTCTCTCCAAAGGTTCTAGGGAAGAATCCATCTTTGCCTCTTCTAGCTTCTGGTGGTTGCTGGTAATCTGTGGAGTTCTTTAGTGCTCTGGTGTAAATGTTTTTGTCTCCTTTAAATTCATATGTTGAGATCCTAATGCCCAATGGAGATAGGGTCTTTAGAAGGTGATTAGTTCATGAGGACTCTGCCCTTATGAGTGAAATTAACACCCTTATAAAAGAGGCCTGAGAGAGCGTCCTCTCCCTTCTGCTACGTGAGGATGCAACAAGAATTCTGTGACCCAGAGGAGGGCCCTCACCCGACCATCCTAACACCTTGATCTTGGACTTCCAGCCTCCAGAACTGTGAGAAATAAATTCCTGTTGTTTATAAACCACCAGTCTGTGGAATTTTGCTACAGCAACCTGAACAGGCTATGACAGGCTTAGATGAGGCTGAGATGCATCATTCCAATCTCTGCCTTCATCTTCACATGGGCTTCTCTCCTTGTGTCTGTGTCTCTGTGTACAAATTTCCCTCTTTCTATAAGAACACCAGTCATACCGGTTTTATGGCCCAAATGAATCAATTATGACCTCACCTTGACTTGATTATATTTGCAAAGAACCTATTCCCCCAAAAGGTCACATTCATAGCTACTGGGTGAACATAATTTTTTTTTTTTTTGGTGGCAATGGGTGCCGGGGGTGGAGGTGGGGACAGACACTATACATAGTAAGTTCTTTCTATTCCAGCATCCAGTCAGGGTACCACATTGCATTTAGTTGTTATGTCCCCTCATTCTCCTCTGGCCTATTATAGTTTCTTAATTTTTTCTTGTTTTTCATGACCTTGACAGTCTTAAGAAGTCAGGTATCCTGTAGATTGGGTTTTCCTGATGTTTTTCTCATGATTACTATGGGCTTATAGAATTTTGGAAAAAATACTGTGGAAATCACATGCCCTTGTGAACTTAAAGTCCAGAGCTCAGGTTTCAGTTATAAAACATATAACTATAAAGATGAAATATTTCTTAGAATCAGCTGTTGGCTTATTCTTTTCCCTTTCTTTTGGGGGGCTTGCATTACACTGGACATATAACTGGGGGTTCAATAAATACCCAATAAATTGAAAGATGCAGGATCTGCTGTCACCCTCAACCCCAACTCAATTACCTTTCCCCAGATGTGGAACTGCTACCTTCCCTCTCTCATATACGTGACAAACCTATCCACATTGCTAATGTTAATTTACTTTTTTCGAGATCCACCAATATATCAGGTGCTACTGCAAACACAGAGGTGGACATGACCCTTGCCTGGGAGGCTCGATAATCCAAATGGCAGGAAAGCAGAGGTCACCTGCAGGAGCTGAGTTGTGTGTAAAGATTCCTCAGCCTCTCAGGGCCCAGAAGAATTGACAGGAGGGAAAACTAGAACTTGCTCTTCTCTCGCAAAAGGTGGATTATGTGGATTCAAATTCTGTCTTGAATATCAATGATAACCAAATAAAGAAAGCTCTCTTATTAAACATACCTCAGCCTTCACTTCAATTTAGTAGTGAAGGGAGAGTATATATAAATTAGTGGATGAAAATTTTGGAATTCTAACTTCGCCATGTACTTGTTTGCTTGTTTGTTTATTTATATATTTACTCATATATTAATTTATTCACCCTGGGAGTGGGCAGACTGATGCACAATGGGGTGGCTAGAAAGAGTACATCATTTGAAATTAGCAGAGCTTTTTGTAAGTCCCAGGTCTCTTACATTACAAGCTGTACCTAAAGCTAAGACTCAGTTTCCCCAGCTATAATATCAGGATGACACATCTCACTGCAGCACTGTTTTTGACTACTCAGCATTTACTCCCCCATGTTTGGAGACAGCCCCTTGATCTCCCTTCAGGGCACTACCCACCCCTATTTGATGCAGTCTTGTTCCAAGTGTCCCGGATTCCCCGAACCGAAGAGTGGACACATGCCTCGATTGGACTTCCTGTCCTGGGAGTCTGAATTTCAGGGCGACTGCTGTAAGGGCAGAAGTGACTGGGGTGAATTCATTCCGGAAGAAGCATTCGGAAGAGGCTCACCACTGGTTCTTGCTACCCAGACCCCTGAGAGTGACTTCCATTTATTTTATTTTATTTTTTTCACAAGCCAGGTTCTTCCTCTTTCCCTTGCATTCTGTGAGTCTCCTTCTTTTTTTCCGTGATATACATATTTTATCTGCTTATAGGAGACAAAGTTGGTCTCTTTTGCCTGTGACCAAGAACGCTGATGGATATTCCTTTAGCTTTCTCACAGCCCTGCCCCATTCCAGGAGCTGGAGATAATCCCTTCCTCCGCTCAACTCCCACGTTAGTTTGTTTATCCACTCCTGAGAGCTTACGTAGCTCCTTCTCTTACATTCCCAATATTTTTGTACTACTCTTGTCTAGCCATGAAAGAGGCAATCTAGCATACTGGTTGTTATGGGATGGACTGTGTCACCCCCAAATTCATGTATTGTAGTTCTAACTCCCATTACCTCAGAATGTGACGGTATTTGGATCTAAGGTCTTTAAAGAGGTGATTAAGGTAAAATGAGGTCATTCGGGTGGGCCTTAATCCAGTATGACTGATGTCCTTAGAAGAAAAGGAGATTAGGACACAGACACACATAGAGGGAAGAGCATGTGAAGACACAGGGAGAAGATGGTAATCTCTAAAACAAGGAGAGGTCTTGATCTTGGACTTCTAGCTTCCAGAACTATGAGGAAATAAATTTCTATTGCTTAAGCCACCCAGGCAGTGTTACTTTGTTATAGCAGCTCTGGAAAACAGATACAGTGGTCAAAGGTAGCGACTGGGTTGGGCCTACTTGCATTCATATCTATGCATAACCATGGACAGACTACTTAACCATGCAGTGCTAACATTTTTGGCTGTGATGTGGACGGCAGAGGAGGGCATGGAGGAAGACTGCAGAAGGTGTGCCTTTTCACTTGGTTAAGTCTCAAGAGGAAATAAGAGAAAGGGATTAGGTATGTAGTTTCCCCTTCCAAATTGCTAGTCTCTTCAAGTCACCTTTCCTCCCCACCATATGCTTTGCTAGGGGAGTTTCCTCCATGCAGAAGGAATGTCAGGAATGGGAAAGAGATTCCCCTCCTAACAAGTAATTGTGCAAAATAAAAGAAAAATAGTTAAGAACAAGAAAAGAATTCCGTATGCTTTGGGTGAGTCACCTAACCTTCCTAAGCATGTGTCCTAATCTCTAAAATGGGGATAATGATCCCTGCATCTTATAGCACTGTTGTGAGCAGCTCATGGCAGAAAATGCATCTTGTCTATAAAAAGTTCTCCACCAGTCTATGAATCCCTTGAAGGCAGGCACTCTTGTTATATTATTCATCTTCTTGTTCCCACCTTACAATTCAGGGCTGGATACGTGGTGGGCATTCTGCTTATATTTGTGGATGACTAAGCAGTGGCAGTTGTTATCAAGGGAGAGAGGAGACAGATGGACAACTGCTCAGAGTTGGGGCTGCTGCCTCTGGGTTTGATGTGCTAGCCCCAGGCCAGTGCAGGCAATGGCAGAGTGGGACTGAAGGGTCAGGATGGAGCTTACACCAAAAACAATGGTAGAGAAAAATGCATATAGTTTTCTAAATCTAGATTTTTCTGCTTGAATGCTCATCTCTGGAGTGGGTGAGAATTCCTAAATTAGTTACAATGAATTAGCTATAAATGATGGAGTGTGTCCGTGGGGGGGTTGGAGTTGGGGGAACACTATTGAAGTCACCTCCCTACTTGGTCTCCCCCCACCAACCCCCCAACACACACACACACACACACACACACACACACACACACACACAGAGCAGCCCATCCACCACATCACAGCAGACACAAAGACATAACTATGTATAATTCCTCTGCTGAAATTTACTCATTGCCTCCTTGTTTCCTATGGGGTCAAATTCAAAGTGCTCATCCCCATATTCAAAACCATTGCATCAGGCTCCCTGCCCACTTGTTTATCCCATTTCCTCCCTCCTGCCTGCGTGCCAGAATCAGAGCACTATTTGCTCATCCTCCACATATTTGCACATGATTCGCCTTCTGCCTGGATTTGTCTCTTTCCACATGTCTGCCTGGAAGACTCTCCTTGTCACACTCAGCTCCAGCATAGCCTCCTTACGTGCATACCATGTTGGTCCCCTCCATCAAAGCCCTTTGCACCAGAGTTTAATCACTTGTTTCTGTACTGAGCTCCCACACTGAGCCTGAGGCTCCTCCAGGGCAGGGTCTGCCATCTTCATCTTTGCACCTGTAGGTTTCAGCAAATCTGATGACAGAGTGAATTGCATATACTCATATCTCATTTAGCCTCCTGATATGAAGAAAATAAGGCGACGGAGCTTGCCTGAAAGCCTCCCAGTGATTAAGTGGAATCTGGGGACTGGGATTCTGCAGCTGACCCAGTCGTATATCAAACATTTAATGAGCATCTACTGTGTTCAGGATTAGTCATTGTAAGGTTTGCTGGTTTTAGCACAAAATACAATATTTTAAAGCATCCTCTTTTTAACTAGCGAGACTGGGGGAGGAGGGGTGATATCTTTTATTCAGAAAAGTCAGAAACCTAAGGAAAGGCAGTAAAGAGGAAGGAGAAAGAGGCCAGACTGACACGCACCCCTGATAAGAAGAAGGTTTCTTTGCATTCATTCCCATAAATGAGAAAGAAGTGGGCTTAAGTGTCCCAGAAGAAGGGCTCTGAGTAATGAAAAAGGAAGCACTTTGACTCTGGAGGTCTGGAATCTGTCAATGAGGTGGGCTGCTGTTCTGTCTCTGATGTTGATTGCTCACTTTTCCAAGCTCCAGGGCTCAAATTATGTAAGTCAATGGGAAATTTTGCTCTAAATATTCTTCCCAACCTAAAAATACATTTTAAATCATAGCAGCCAATGCACAGTAGCACAGGTATCCCAAATTTACTCCCCTCCTCCCATCCTGCAGCCTTTGCACAGGCTTCTGCCCTTCTCTGGAAGCCACTCCCCCCCCCAACCCCCCTAGCTAATTGCTTATAGCCCTTCAGGCTCGGTTCATGGGTCTCTTCCTCCAGGAAGGCTTCCTGAATCTTAGGCTTAGTGCTCCCGTCCTGTATTTACTTACATCATTATACATACCACTCACTCTCAAAGGTGGATTGCCCTTGAAGTTAATGATGCCTAAGGTTTGGGACCCCTCCACACATGGGCCTCTTTGGGTACTAGGCATCATTTGTGACATAGAGTGTTCCAGGTGTCGAAGAGAAGGCAGTGAGCAGTCAAGGAGAATTTATATGTATGTTTATTTATTGTAAGTTGTGCAAAGAGATCTCAGAAGACAGGGACCTGCATCTGAAAATATTTAGATATTTGTTGATTTTTCTCATTCTGAATAAATACTCATTTACTTCTGAACCTTCTTTCGTGAATTGGTTTTAATATTATTGTTTTCAAGAGGACCCACTAAATCATATAAGCTTCAGGCCCAACAAAACTTATATCTCTACCCCCCTGCCCCTCATTCTGCATTGCAACCACCTCCATTTCTTTGTCTCTGCCACTCAAAGATGTCCCTTGTCCTTCACAGATGTCGTATTTACCTTTGTATTTTCAGGGCACAGTGACTAACACACACTGTCACATTCCTGATGATTGAACAGCGCTGTGGAAATGGAAGTAGGTGTAACAGGCCTGGAAGGAGCAAAGCAGTGCCTGGTCATTCCATTGTCAGAGAGCTGTCTCTCTCAGATCCTTCTCTTGACTGTTGTGTATAAATTTAGGCAGCCAATTAGGAAGAGCTCTGAGGTGCCCTGAGAAAAGATTACCGACAGCAAAAGGCTAAATCCTGAGTCATCAAGAAAAGTTTACCTTACGTTTTGTCTTCTCAGTTTAAAATCAAAGGGGAAGTGTGTTGTTTGGTTTTGAAATATATCCTTAAAATTAGCATTTCCGAACACTTGGCAAGTTCTCATTCATTTGTGGAGATTGCCCCCCAATTCAAACAATACTGATCAGGACTCAAATCATGCTGTGTGCTCTGGTTTCTTCTTTCGAAGCATTTCTTAAGCCCTTTGAGGAAAATATACAGGACTGTCACCTCCTCTGTGAAGCCTTCTCTGATGCCTAACAGACCCGGTAGAACTGATTACTTCTGCCTCTGGAAGGGAGTAATGTGTGTGTGTGTGTGTGTGTGTGTGTGTGACTTTTACAGGCTATGTGTCAAGTGCCATTCTAAACCCTTACATATATAAGCTCATTTAAACCTCACAACGACCCTTTGCTACATTAGTGTGTCCCCACATTTACATGAGAGGCAGTGGGACTTGGACACTGCTTCCTGGTTTGAGTGTGCCTCTATTTCACCGCTTCTCTGTCCAAAGTGACATTGTCTGAGGACCAGCTGGTGAGCTCTCTAGGTTCAGTGCTCCCTCTTAGTTTTGTATCCCTGTGGGTTTTACCCAGTGGGTTGAGGAGAGAAGGGCTCAGCAGGTGACCAGGGCCCTGGAGCCAGTTCCTTCAGGGATTCATCATTGTTCCTGAGCAGAGGATTCAAGGCTCACTGACCCAGTCCTTTAACGCATAAACGGGACCACGCTAGATCCTGAGTCTCCCTTTTTATATGTGTGAAATCTGGAAGATACCATGTGTCCTTTACAATCCAGGAGTAAATATAGAAGCCCTTTGAAGAGGATAAAGTATGCGACAGATTCAAGGCATTTTAATAATTAGCAAAGCTTTAAACACACATAAAAAAGCTGCATTACAACATCAAAAACTAAACTATGCTGCACAAACCAATTAATATTGCTGGACCAGTTCATTCATGTAATGCAATTATCTTCTCCCTCTAATCTATCCATTACACTGTCATTGGAATAATCCCCATTTTAAGGCAAAAACCTGTAAATGAACTCCACTTTGCCTATTTGAGGCAGTTCTAACAGTAACAAAAATTGCATCTAATCTTTCATGAGAACCTCCTTTGTACCTGTCACAGTGCTGATTGCCTCAGCTGAAAGCACAGTGATACCTCTTGGCATAATCTCAGCCAAATTACTTAGCCTCTGAGAACTTCGGTTTACTTATCTATAAAATGGGGATAGCAATCATAGCTACAGGTGTGCTGCATGCAGTTGTGTCGATTGTAGAGTGCACAAAGGCACCAGATCTAAGGGAACACCATTTACATCATCAAAGTGAGAGACCAACATGCTTACTGCCCACGTTTCCCAGCAGATGCTAATAGAATTTCTTATTCTAACAAAAATAGTATATTATGACAATCTTCCGACAGATGGAAGTAAAGTATCTTTTACTGCTTCATTCATAGGCTCCAAATAGGCAAAGAGCGACCTCATGTACCTCTAAGGTTCATTATGTGGTTAGATTGAATAGATGTATAGAAAGCACACAGAACCCATAAGAAGAACCCATAAGTGGTAGTAATTATAATTTCTATCACAACCTTAAAAGGAAACTTTTTAATCCTTGTTTTACAAATAAAATGAGAGTTGGAGAGATTATATAATATCTTAAATTTCAACTAGGTGGTGAGTAGCTGAGTTTGGTATCCTAATTGGAGCCTGTCTGCTTAAGCCTGAGCTGTTAACTGCCTTGAGCTGATTCGATGTGTGTCAGGGCGAATCCTGCCCCAGCCATCTGCCTGAGCTGCGACCACTCCCCTGGCGTCCTCATCATGAAACATCATGGGAAAGACAGTGCAGCCAAGTCCATCCTTCATTGCTCCCTGGGGCTTCAGTCTAATTTGTCTTCCCTCCACAGTGTGCTAGCCTCTGTGGGTTCTTCTCCCCGTAGATAGGTTAAGGCAGTTTTCTGGGACCTGTTCCTGACTTACCTTTCCCCACACTACCCACCTGGATCCCACTTGACCTTCCAAGGGCAGGAGGTGGAAAGGGGGTTGGGAGGACTGGGAGTGGATTGCAAGCCTTCCTTCAGTCCTGGCCCTTCCTACTACCTTGTGACAGGAGAGAGAAGAGCATGGAGAGAGGAAACTCCCAGGATATCCTCTCTGAGTAGAAGGGAGCAATTGTCCCAGTCTGATTTCTGCTTTGAACCCTTACTCCTTGCAGTGACTCTCTGCTCAATCCCTCTTTCTTCCTCCCCACCCCCACTATTACAACCTCACTGTGTCCTTGACCTTCACTTCTTTTTTGACCCATAGCAAAATACTTCCATGCTTGGGGAGGAGCCAAGGCAGGGAAAGTAATGAGAGCCTTGGGTTCTCTAGAGGTCAGGAGGGTGTGGCAGCTAATGCTGGCATCAGAAGCCAGGTCCATGGGCCATGCAGATGAATGTAGTGCAAACATATGCACTTAAGTACTTGGACTGGCAAAGGGCAATGGGCGAAGTAGTGGAGAGATGTTTTGACGCTTTCTTTAATTTTTTCTATCTTATATTAAAAATTCAAGAGAATTTTCTATTCCCTTGCTGACTGTATCTGTTTCTCTTAATATAGGCATAATTTTTCAGATTTACAGAACAGTCAATAGATCAGAAAGATAAGACAGTCCTGAGACTTCGTGTGTAGCCTGTGTTATGGTTAATTTTATGTGTCAACTCGGGTAGGCTATGGTGCTCAGCTGTTTGGTCAAACACTAGTCTAGATGTTATTATGAAGGTATTTTTTAGGTAGGATTAATATTTACAGTCAGTAAACTTTAAGTAAAGCAGATTACTCTACATAATGCCGGTGGGCTTTATCCAGTCAGTTGAAGGCCTTAAGATCAAAGACTGAAGTTTCTTGAGGAAGATTGAATTCTGCCTCCAGACTACAACATAGAAATTCTGAGTTTCCAGACTTTGGACTCAAGACTGCAACATCAGCTTTTACCTTCTTACCTGAATCTCCAGTCTGCCGTCCTACCCCGTGAATTTCAGATTTGCTAGTCCTCACAGTCATGTGAGCCAGTTATTTTAAAACACGTCTCTAACTCTCTCTTTCTCATATATATAGAGAGATAGATAGATATAGATATATATATAGATATATGTTTCTGTGTGTGTATGTGTAACATATAATGGTCTGTGTAGGCCAAACAAATATATTTATATATCTATACCTATCTCCTATTGGTTCTGTTTCTCTTGGGAACCCAGGCTAATAACACATCCTGGTACAGAGATTACTCAAGAGTATGTTCTTACTTCACCATAGATTATACCAGTGACAACAGAAAAGCCCCATGTATTAGTCACATAGACTGGCTCTGCAGTGGCAACAAATAAACCCTAAATCTCAATGGCTTAACACTATACAGACTTATTTGTCCCTCCTGCCACAGCCCATCACAGGGGACACAAACTCAAATGACTACTGGGTCCAGACAGGTGAAGTAAGTGCCTGATGGAGCCTGTGGGGACTGTAGTGACCTAGAGAGCAAATGCCTAAATTAGGAAACTTTTGTTACCTTGTAAGAAAAGGACCTCATGGGTCCAAATTTCCCAATCTTCCAATAGACAGAATACATTGGGATTTTAAAATATGAAATGTCTAACTTTGATATCTTGATAACACATTCCAGTTAAAAAAAAAAAAAAAAAGGTCTGGGTAGTACCAACAAAATCTTTCTGCTGGTTGCAGTTGGCCCGAGGTCCTCTAGCTGGTAACTTCTGTTTGTTATTGACTACCCAGCGATATTCATTCTTGTTTATTTTGAGCTCAGGCTCAGCTTTGATCAAAATCATAGTCCAATAAGAGGCAATGAGGTCCTGTTTATGAAGCACGGGGAACTTCATCTGTCAGGACTATGTGGAAACCCAAGAAACTCGGATGATAAGAACAGAAAACCAGCCTGCATAGTTACTCATAAGTCCACATATGAGTAAGTACACAGACCAAGAGTGAACAGAACGGGAAATAAGCGGAAACTTCAAAAGATCACTTTATCACTTGCATAGACTGGAGCCCTCCTTTGTTTAAAAGTTCTTGCCAGAGACATTTGAATTGGAGTCAGTCATCAGTAGAATATTTTCTATTTGTTTGAATGACATTATCTTAATTATCCTCAGAAAAGGGATATTGAGTTCCAGAAAGACATGTTGTAGGCCTGAAGTCCTAGGCAGGGGAAGGAGGGAGAGTGCTGTTGTGTATTGCAAGGCAACAAGAATGAATTAAGCACCATCTGCATGTTTTGTGTGGAACCAGAATCATATTTTTTCCTCAGAAATCACCCTGAAAAATGGACTGTAGTACTTAGGTCTAGCCAGGTGACAAAAAACACTTGGAGTATTTTCAACAGAGGAAAGTCATGGTATAGAAAGAGTTACACAAGGGCTGAAAGAGCCTGATAAACCAAATGAGAAGGATGGAACCCAGCAATTAGCCGCCCAGAAAGAGCAAGAAGCCACTACCACCCTTGGGTGGGAGGAACTAAGGGCTATGGTCCCCTACAAGAGGTCAGGGCCATGGGGGATGCATCAAGCCAGAGCTAGAGCTGTGGCAGAGACACAGGTGCTGCCAGAGACGCAGCCATGGCAGTGAGGAGAAAGAAGATTCTGTTTTCTCCCTTCTTTCCACCCCCTAACCCACTCCAGTGCTTTCTATTGACTGTGGCCTGAAAGCAGCTGGAATTGAGAAATGCATCCTGAAGAGGTTTGGGAGGGGCAGGCAGGAAGGACACCCAGAGGTGCCCAGGGCCAGGATTAGCATGGTCACAGCTAACACCCAGATTGCAGCCCCACCATTTCTACCCCACAGCACATGTCCTGGGCAGATCACCGGGGGCATCCACTCACCATAGCAACCCAAGGACCCAGGCAGAGGGGAGCTCCATTGTGTCACTTCCTTCCATACTCACATCCACTATGGGGAAAGAGTGACTGTGGTGAATCGGGCACTGTTTCTTAACTCTTCTACCTGGAAGTGACTGCCTTACTTTTCTCACCTTTTATCAGACATAGCAAGTCCTAGGGCTATGCCTAACACCAAAGGAGACAGGGAAATACACCCCTGCAGTATTCTCAGAAGGTCAGGAGCCAGAAATAGTTGGAAAATAGAGCTAATGAGTACCACAGGGGCCAACACAGAATGTAAAAATATAGGCTCTACCAAGATATATTTACACTGACGGATTGTGAGGTTTCTGGAGGGCCTGAGGAGGGGCCAGAATTTGTAAAAGCCAGAGCTTTGGGTCCAGGCAAAACTGGATTCAAACCCCTGCTTCTCTTCTTCTTAGATGTGTGATCTTGGGTAAATTAATTATCATTTCTGAACATCAATTTCCTTATCAGTAAATTGCATATGTTATAGTCTTACGATCTCCTAGGGTTAAGGGATTCATTCACTCATTCAGTGAGATGATTGGGCTTAGCACAGCAGCTGGGAGAGAAGCTTCAGTGAGATTAGCTATTATTACTTTGTTGACAATTTTTTCCCAGTCAGTCACACAGAGCTCTAGGAGCTGGATTAAGCCCTGGGACAGCTCTAAAACACACAGTATTCTCAGAAGGAATCACCAATCCAGCCTCAGAAACTCACCCAGGCTTTGTCACCCTCTCATTCTGAAGCAGATACCACCCTTACACAATTAAAGTGGATAAGCCCATCCAGGTCAAATCCACTGTATTTATTTAGTGCAAATCATGGGCAAGTCACTTTCCATAACATGCCCTATTTCCCTTCAACATTAAAATCTGAAGTTAGGTATTAGTTCTTTTTTCAAAAGGAAAAAAATGAGGCTCACAGAGACTAAGCAACTCGCCAAAACTCACACAGCTAGTGAGTGAGTCATAAAGGCAGAATTTAAGTTTATGTGTGCTTATCCCCCATTCATTCATTTATTTATCTACTGCCCGTTTTCCATTCGGCATTACACTGCAATACTACAAATATATCCAAGCCTTTATCGGTTAATATAAGATAGCGTAGAGTAATATAAACCTGCATTTGTCCTCCAATATTTTAGGGAGAGTGATCCTTTTAGAACATAAGTCAGATCATGTCACTGCTCTGCTCAAAACCCTGCGTTGTGTCCCCATTTCACAGAATTAAATTCAAAGTTTATCATAGTGTTCAAGTCCCTACAGACATCTCACTACCTTATTAATCAAATACGTCCTCTGTTTCTTTTCCTTATTGTGTTTTTCTTCTTCATGCTAATCAAGCTATTTACGCATTTGTTTATTGTTTGTCTCCCTCCACTAGTATGTAAGCTTTAGGAGTGTAGAGACCTCATCTGTTTGCCCATTGCCCTATTGTTCATGCTTAGAATAGTGTGCCTGTCTGTATTTGTCTACTAGGTCTGTCATAACAAAATACCACAGACTGGGTAGCTTAAGCAACATAAATGTATTTTCTCACAACTCTGCAGGCCAGAAGTCCAAATCAGGGTTGATACCTGGGGAGGCTGCTCTTCCTGGTTTGTAAATGGGTGCCTTCTTGCTGTGTCCTCATATGGCCTTGCCTCTGTGTGCAAGGAGAAAGAGAGCGAGCGAGCGAGAGAGAATGAGAACTCTGGTATCTCTTCCTCTTCTTATAAGGACAACAGCCCTCTTGGCTTATAGTCCTACCCTTCTGACCTCTCTTAACGTTTATTATCTCCTTATAGGCCTTATTTCCAAATACAGTCACGTTGAGGGTTAGAGCTTCAGTATATGAATTTTGGGGAAACAATTCAGTCTGTAACACTGGTGCATAGTGAGTTCTCAATTTTTGTGGAACTGAATTGCATTTCTTTTATCCTATTCCATGCTGTACATTCTGCACTGGTTTCAAACACTTTGCTGTCTTGCAGAAACCTCTCTAAATTGACTTAGGGGTTTATTCTACTCTACAGTGGGATGGAATTATTGAAATGCTGAGGGGACTTTATTCCGGGTGTCCTTTCATTAACCATCCTAGGCTTCCTTGGCCTTAGAGGAGCAAGGCACATCTTTTCAAAGTGTATCCTGAGACAAGTTAATGTTCATCTTCCTACCAGAAGTATGCAGTGTCACCAGAAATGTTAAGTATGAGGGAGATGAACATATCATGCAATTCATCCACATAATACTTAGTAGAAGGGGTATTTTGTGGCCTTTGTATTGAGCGAAAAAGAACGTGCATTTGGGGGAGGGTGTATATCCATGGGTAGAAGCTGTAGAATACATAAGTTGAAAGTGCATAGTGTGAAATCACTCTTTTGTAGTTGTGAGATAGTGGAAAATGGATATTGCTCTCTATCCCCAGTTGCTGCCACAGAACTCCTGAAACCCTTGGAATTTCCTAAGTGATAAGAGCACTAGGAGAATCTTTTGTTCTAATATTTGGTCTTTGACCCCAGCTCCTGACACAAGGTTCCTGAAAACCTTGTAATTTCCTGGATATAACAGAGTGTCTTTTGTTCTGACAAGGAGACTCTGGGTGGGCTCCTGGATGAGGGCTGGTCACCAGAAAGACCAAACCATGATTAGAGGCTTGGAATTTCACCCCTGCCCCCCACCCCCCCAGTCTCTTGAGAAGGGAGAAGGGCTGAAAATGGAGTTAATGATTGATCATGCCTATGTGATGAAGCCTCCATAAAAATCCCAATAGCATGGGGTTTGGACAGCTTCCAGGTTGGTGAACACATGGGGATTCGGGCAGAGTAGTGTGCTCAGAGGGCATGGAACCTCCAGGACCTTCCCCACATACCTTGCTCTATGCAGCTCTTCCATCTGGATGCTTATGTGTATCCTTTTATAATAAACCAGCAAACAGAAGTATACTCTTTTCTTGAGTTCTGTGAGCTGCTCTAGCAAATTAATCAGACCTAAGGAGGGGGTCATGAGAACCTCACATTTATAGTTGATCAGTCAGAAGCACAAATGACAACCTGAAGAGAACAATCTTGTGGGACTGAGCTCTTAACCTTGAGGGATCTGATGCTATCTCCATGTAGATGTTGTCAGAATTGAATTGAGTTAAATTGTAGAACACCCTGCCTGTGTCAGAGAATTGTTAATGTTGGGGAAAAGCCCCCCTCCCCCCTCCCCCCCCCCCCGCACTGGAATTTGGTTTAGAATCCTTTTAGAAAGTTAAAAAGTCCAATATTGGTAATTTCACATGGTTCAATCTAATATGTATAGTTGGGCATATGTGTAAATGTGTGGATTTCTGTTCACCTGTGTCTGTGTGTGTGGGGGGGTGGTATAAGTTGAGTGGATGCGATGTATACTTGTGTGTGTGTCAGGGGAAGAGGGCATGCACATGGATGGCTGGATATAGGAATCAAGGAAGGCTTCCTGGAGGAGTTGACTTTGAAGCTTATAGTGAAAGGACAAATAAGGGCTAGTCAGGTGCACTGACAAAAAAGGGTGGAACAAATGCTCCCACCAAAGAGAACTGTGTGCAAAGGTCAGGGATAGACATATGAACATCATCATGTCTAGATCATAAGGGTTAGGGAGCTGGGAGAGTGAGAGGAGTGGCCTCAGAGGAGAAGAAGGCACAGAAGGTCCTGTGAGCCATGGCAAGGAGAGAAAACCAAGGACCATTCACATATTAAGCAAGAAGTCTACCAAGGTGGCACAAAATAAAGACTACAAAATGGGAACAGGAAGAGGTTGTGAAATTGTATTACATTGCAAAAAAAGGGTTTTCCCTGGGCTAATAATGGTCGCCTTCATCTTTCCTTGGTACTAGAACCCTTGATCTAAAGCAGGAGAGGGTCTAAGTGGAGAGAGAAGCAGGGGCCAGTAGACTGCTGTTGAATCTGATGATCCAAAGAGGGTTCTTTTAAGCTGTTGAGGCACAGAATCCCCATTGGAGGGGTCTACAGAATTCCCACATAGAGGCCTGGGGGTTCTGTGCTCATGGCACCTCCTCCCCACGGACCCACTGTGTGAGGTCAAAGCCCAGAGGGAGTAGAATGAGAGCTTCCTCTTCTGTTTCTGATCATTGCTCTTGATGTGTTCCTTGTTAATAGCAGAAAAAGCCATTTGAACAGAGTCCCAGCAGTTGGTGCACATCAAAATGATCAGGAGGCAGAATGAGAGCAGGGAAGGGAGAGGAAGGTGGGCAGGGATTGCGGGGTGTGGAGATGAAGAAGGAGAAGAAACAGCAAGGATAAGCGAGATAAGCCAAGGGTCAGAGATAGAGGGAGAGCAGAAAGGAGAGGAGGACTCCGGGAGAGAAATTAAACACTCACTGTATGATAAGAGAATAGTTTGAGACCTGGGAGGAGCATCTATCTGAAGGTAATAACGTTGCTTGAGTTTGTGTGCACATATCTGTCAGGACGTTCTCTGAGAAACTGAGAACTAGACCCCAGTTTGAAGGGCGTTGAAAGTTCCTCCATCACCTTACTAATTTTCCTTTCTGACTCCGGAGTTAGAGCCCTAGGACATCCCCATCTGAAAGCAGCCTGATTTCACAGCCCCTGGGCCTGCAGTGTGGCTGCTCTGACATTTTTTTCATGGGTTCTCCATCTGCACCAACCATTGCAAATCCAATTCATATTTGGCATAAAGTAAATCAGTTTCAAGAAATATCTTGTCATCATCCAAATCAAAACGCCACATTGAGAATGCTCAGTGCCAGCTACAAATTGTCAGAGGGGTTCAAGAAAGAGGAAAAGACTTTTGCTCTAGACAGGAAGGGAAAAACACCTTTGAATGCAATATAGTGGCTCTGTGTTATCCAAATCATTCAAATGAAACTGGAAAAAGATTTTTGAGAGCTTGGCTAATCTGTTCTGCTGTTAACATTGTCTCACCACCACCCCACCTTCCTCTGTTCTGGAAGCTTCTAACAGCAAGGACCACTTCAGAGTGTGAGCAAGTCCATTTCTTCTGAGTATCTGAAAAACCGAACCCCATTTGCCTGCAATTATGCGGGCTGCTCCAGCAGCTCTACTAGGTTCTGAGGCGACAAGATGCTCTCTACAGCCCTGGAGATTTCAGTTATCACTTCTTTTGCTTTTAACCTCACAGCTCTCCGCTTTACCACTCACCACAGCCCTAGAAATGGGAACTAGATGTGGTCAGCACACGATCTCTTAACCCATACTTATGCTTCCTACTGAACTGCCTTAAATGCCCTTAATTTCATTTATGAAATTCTTTAAAGCATTATGTACATGGTTATCTGGAAGAGAGTCTGCATTAGCAAATTACCAAATAAAAATTTGTCTCGTTTCCTATGGTGTAGAGGAGCACAACAGGAAGAGGGACTGGAATGTTTTGAAAAGAAATGAGATGATAGGAAAAAAGCAAGAGAGACTAAGGACAGCTCTTTGGATGGTTACCTCTATTCCTTTATACAGCCACTATCCTTGCCTTAGAAATCCTCCCCCCTTGATTACTTAGGGAACTCATTCAAGCTCTGGAACGTTCAAGGCTATATTCCCAGAAAGCCCAGACTGTGCTTGGCACTTGGTGGGTACTCAGCAAATGTCTGCTGAAAGAATGAATGCAGGAAGCAAACATTCCTCATTTGTGTTACTTTTGCTAACTTCCCATCTTACCCCATAAGGTTAGGTTGAATGCTTCCTTTTGACTCTCAGCGGTCCTCTACTGTATCTCTCACCCTCCATCGTTGTAATGAAAGAATCTCTTATTATGTGAGTTCCTTAAATGTAGAAATTTTGTCTTGTTTACCTTTTCATTCCAAGTACGCAGCACAGTGTTGGCATCTGGTAGATACTCAATACATGTTGGGTAAATTGTGAATAAATGAAGGACATTTGAGCAAATTGATGATCACATGAAGATACGGAATCTGAGTGATAAGAGATTAGATGAGTCAAAGAAACTGCAAGGCCCCCCAGATTGAAGTGACAAAACCCTACGAACAACTTCAGGACTATCAATCAAGGTTTCAGATATGGACTATATGCATATTTAGTATAACCAAAGAGCTGGAAATGGGATGCAGAGTGATCACCAAGCAAGCCTTGGCAGTACCAGTGAGTGCTTCTAGGGGCTCCTAACCTTTTCAGACACCAGAACACTGGAGCCACCAGGCTCTAAGCATAGAGAGATGGAGGTTTCATGATGGCAATTAAAGCAGATAGCCTTCTTAGGTGATGTGATTGAGGGACACCAAAGTCCTCCTCTGTCCGAAAATCCTTCCCCGCTCGACACTTGCAGGAGGAAAATGTCCACAGAGCCCCTCTCATGTGGGAGCAAGAGATTCACATTTTGGTCCTTTTGGCACCTCTCATCATGACCATTGACCTTATTGATTAGGTATCCAGAAGCCAGTAGGGTTCTGAGGGAATGGGGTAGACATTTTCGGTGAAGGGTAGGACCAAATCCTTAGAACTCAGAGTTCATTCCATTAACTCAGTAACTGACTCATTTAAGAATCTCACTGAGTGTCATCTGAGTGCCAGACACTGTGCTAAGTGCTTGGAATACAGCTGTAATCAAAACAAACATGGTCCTGTTCTCTTGGATTATAGGCAAAAAACTTGGGGTGGAAATTTGCAAATTCTAGCAGGCATAACTCACCTGGAGAGTTTGTTAAAGTAATGATACCAAACCTCATGCCCCCACTCCAAAACTTTTTTCTGATCAAGTAAATCTGGGCTGGTCCCAGGCATCTGCATTTCTAACCAGCTTTCTAGCTGATCCTGATTAAGTGGTCCAGGACCACATGCTTAAAAATACTGACACAGAGGGGAGGGTTAGCTGTAAAATGGAAGTGGGGGAAAGAGGAAAGCAAAGGAAAATGCAGCGCAAAGACGAATCTAGAAATGAGGTTTTGACTGAGTTTTTCTGCAGTGATTTATTCCAACCCCCTCATTATATAGATGTGAGGTCTGAAAATAGGGTGTGATCTTCCCAGTCACAAAGAACATGGAGATGGGTGAGGAGCAGACCTCTAGCCTTCCAGCTCTTTCCACTTTATTTCTTCTCCCCCCCTTCACCTGCTTCTTAAGTGTGCCCACTTAAGGGAAGCTGTTAAGGGGTGGGCCATGATGTGAGGACACACCACACAAACTTCTATGGAGCTTAAGAAGGACATAGGACTAGGCATACATGGTTTCACCAAAGGCTACTTTGAGAATAATAATAAGAAATATACGGTCTTTCAAAATTTTGCCGTCAGCAAAATATTCTCAGACCTCATTACCTCACTTGATTCTCACAACTCCCATCCATGAAGTATTGCCTTAATGATAAGGAGATTGCTCAAGGTCACATGGTGGGTAAGTGGTAAAGCTGGGTCTCAAACCCTGGTCTTCTCACTCCAAGTCCTGTGCTTGCCTTCGAGATATAGAAGATAGAAAGTCAGGATCTTAAAGAAGAGGGGTCATTGGCAGCCTCCTTACCAGTCATTAGCACACCAGGCCACCAGCAAGTCATCACCAGGCCAAACTGTGGGATGTAGCGTCACAGGCGTCCACTGTACATAAGGGGCATAAGAGAGAAGTGAAAACACTTCCGAAAGATTCTTCTCAGGGTGTGGAATTTTGCCTGGATCAGGCTCTCCATTTGACTTGCATTCGAACACTGAATAATAAAATTTGAAAATGTCGGAGACCATCCTCCTAGCATGTTGAGTGCCTGTTGAGGCTAGATTGTTTAAAAAAAAAAAAAAAAGAATCTTTGAGGTTAGTAAAATCTCTCATGTTTTCCAAAAACATATTTTCTCCACCTCTTCTTCTTTTCTTCTCTCCTCCTCCCAATCTCTCTCCCTCTCTCTCCCTCCCTCTCTTCCTCCTCTCCCAGAGGATAAAACTTCATGGAAGTGACCAGGAAAACCACTGGACCCATTCCTATCAAAAACACAAAATCAAATTCTGATTTCTCCACTGGGTCTAAAAAGATGTCAGAGAGATCTTGCATCTGCCTTGTTAAATCCTGTCATAATATATCTATGTTGCTTTCCCGAACCACCTACCTACTAACAGTATCAATACAGGAAATAAATTTACTGTGGCTTTATTCTTGGGTTTCTCTCCTTAATAGATTTCTTTACTTTGGATACATAATCCTTCTGCTTAATCATCAACATGTACATTTCTTTTGGGGCCATGATCAGCTTTCCTAAAATGTCATTTCTAAGATACACATTACTTTTTTGGAATATCAGAGTGAAATTTGCTCATCTCAGATCTGGCCTCTCTCCTAGAGCGGTTTTCTCAAAGGCTATCAGTAGGGTTTGATATCCATCTATGTGGTCTCCCAGCCCTGTGGCCTCTAATCTGTGGACCTGAAGATTAATCTCATTTTAGCTCACTCAGCATTCTGCAAACATCTTCTCTGCCTCTTTGGATTTCAATTTCCAATTAAATAATTTTTTCAAATCATATCCATTTCAAAAACAAGTTTCTTAATGGCAGAGATAGAATAAAATGATTGTCAATCCCCAGATGCTCCAAAGGCAATTCTGGAACCAGCAAGTTCCAAAGCCCATTTTTCTTTTTTTTCTCTAGATCTAATTTTTCACCTCAAGAGTAAGGTGGTTCACTTGTACGATCTAAGATATTTCTCCAGACATCTTTCCTCCCCTCAGTCTGTTCTGGTGGTGTCTTAATCTCTTTCAAGTGCAGTTTTCTTTTAATGGTTTTCCATGACTTTTCATACAAAATTTTTGGAATTTTTCGGTGATAACTACAGAAGACTCTCCATGCTTTAGTCTAGGGATCAGCAAACTATGGCCACAGGCCAAATCCAGCCTACTACCAGTTTTCAGATGCCCTGTCAAGTAAGAATGGTTTTTCCATTTTTAAATGATTGAAAAAAAATTAAAAAGAATATTTTGTAGCACCTGAAAATTTTAGAAATTCAAATTTCAGTTTTCAGAAATAGCTTTATTGGAACACAGCCATTCTTATTCATCGAAGTATTGTCAATGTCTGATTTCATGTTGTAACCCCCAAATTGAGTGGATGCAGTAGATACTGTGTGGCTCTCAAAGCCTAAAATATTGACCATCTGGCCCTTTACAGAAAGGGTTTGTCAATTCCTGTTCTAGTGAGTTCCAGATAGCTTATCAATTTGTCATTTTATTCTTAGTTAATTTTTTGGTCAATAAAAATATATTTAATGCTATTATCTTTTTTAGTGCTGCCCAGTGATGATCATTTTAATCAAGAATGCAAGGGGAGGGAGGTAAGAATGTATTTTTTCAAACCTCATGATAGATTGAAATATTTCAAGCCTTTAGTCTAGCTACTCTTTATCTCTGCAGGAAGGATGGGAGGATGGCAAGACCTTTCTGTAAGAGGAGATCTCCTTTCCACCTCTCTTACCATCTCTTGCTCTCTGTTTCTACGGCTCTAACTTACTTTAAACCATTGCCATCTCTTACTGAGACCATACAGTAGCTTCCCAATTAGTTTCACGCATCAGCTTTGGTCTCTGCATTTCATTTGCTTGCTGATACCAGAATAATCTATCTAAAACACAAATCTTACTGTGACAGCCTCTTGCTTGGAAACATTCAAGGTGTGCTAGTTGGCCTGAGAATCTGGGCCCAGCTTTTTAGTGGGACACACGGGTTCCACGCTTTGTCCCTGTGTCCCTCTGCAATCTCACTTCCTCCCTCCCATGCTCCCTCCCTCTTTTCTTCCTCTTTATTTATTTAGCATTGGACTGTTTGCAGCCCTATCACAGCCATTTCCACTACAGGAAGAGAAAAAGTTTTCTCCTTGCCTTATCTTACATGATAAACTCTCAGAATTATACTTTTGTTTTTTATTGGAGTATAGTTGCTTTACAACGTTGTGATAGTTTCTTCTGTACAACGAAGTGAATCAGCTGAATGTATACCTATATCCCCTCCCTCTTGGACCTCCCTCCAGCTCCCCCAACCATCCCACCCATCTAGGTCATCACAGAGCACCGAGCTGCGCTCCCTGTGCTATACAGCAGGTTCCCACTAGCTATCTATTTTACACATGGCTGTGTATATGTGTCAATCCTAATCTCCCAATTCATCCCACCCTCTCCTTCCCCCGCTGTGTCCACATGTCCCTTCTCTATGTCTGCGTCTCTATTCCTGCCCTGCAAATAGGTTCATCTGTACCATTTTTCTAAATTCCACATATATGTGTTAACATACAATATTTGTTTTTCTCGATCTGACTTACTTCGCTCTGTATGACAGACCCTAGATCCATCCACATCTCTACAAATGACCCAATTTCATTTCTTTTTATGGCTGAGGAATATTCCATTGTATATATGTACCACATCTCCTCTATCCATTCGTCTGTCGATGGACATTTAGGTTGTTTCCATGTCCTGGCTATTGTAAATAGTGCTGCAATGAACATTGGGGTACATATGTCTTTTTGAACTATGGTTTTCTCAGGATATGTGCCCAGTAGTGGGATTGCTGGGTCATATGGTAGTTCTATTTTTAGTTTTTTAATGAATGTCCATACTATTCTCCATAGTGGCTGTATCAATTTACATTCCCACCAACAGTGCAAGAGGGTTCCCTTTTCTCCACACCTTCTCCAGCATTTATTGTTTATAGATTTTTTTGACAATGGCCATTCTGACTGGTGTGAGGTGATACCTCATTGTAGTTTTGATTTGCATTTCTCTAATAATTAGTGATGTTGAGCATCTTTTCATGTGCCTCTTGGCCATGTGTATGTCTTCTTTGGGGAAATGTCTTTAGGTCTTCTGCCCATTTTTGGATTGGGTTGTTTGTTTTTTTGATATTGAGCTGCATTAGCTGTTTCTGTATTTTGGAGATTAATCCTTTGTCAGTTGCTTCATTTGCAAATATCTTCTCCCATTCTGGGGGTTGTCTGTTTGTCTTGTTTATGGTTTCCTTTGCTGTGCAAAAGCTTTGAAGTTTAATTAGGTCCCATTTGTTTATTTTTGTTTTTATTTTCATTACTCTAGGAGGTGGGTCAAAAAAGATCTTGCTGTGATTTACATCAAAGAGTGTTTTTCCTATGTTTCCCTCTAAGAGTTTTATAGTGTCTGGTCTTACAATTCAGAATAATTATAGTAATAAAAATAATAATAGTTAGCATTTACTGCACCTTCTTGACCTAACAGTCCACCCTGAAAAATACCTGGCATATATTAGATTGTCAATATCTCGAAATGAAACAAAACAATCTTAAGAGACAGATATTCTTCCCATTTTATAGATGAGAAATGTGAGGTTCAGAGAAGTTATATAGCTTGCTCAAATCCACAGTATGCAAATTCAGGTTTCTCTGACTTTGAAACCCAAGATCTTGCCATAAAGCCCTACCTTCTTCACCAAAGAACACATCCTCCTGTGTGTTGATGTGCTGGCAAATGTTTAACAATGGCTGTCTCTTCTGGGGTGTGGACATGGTGTGGACTGGGTGTGGGAGACTCTTATTTGCAGTTTTTTTCCAATTTCAGTGGAGTAAATACAGCAGTGGTGAATTTCAAACTACCAATGTGATACCACTGAATGAGAAGTTGGGAAGAGATGTGTGGTAGTGCACCATTCTATAGAATCTCTATCATATCAATGCAATACATGCAAACGAACTCAAGAGCACAGATAGTAATAAAAGATGGTAAAATAACTAGGAAACGATGAGTTTGGAATATTTATTAACCTTTGTTTTTCTAATATAGTGTGTGAAATTTTAAGTTTATGTAATTTAAAATGGCTGTCTTTAACAGTTGGTTCACAAAATTCCTGAACATATAACATTTGGCTCTCCTGAGCTGGTACAAGTCATTTCCGGTTTCTCTGGGAGGTAGGATTGCAGACGTGTAAAAAGGCTTCTGCTATTACAGATACAAAATGAAATGTGAACATTCTGTGACAAGTTTGGGGACTGGGAACAAAAGAATAAGACTGAGTTAAATTTTCAATAGCGTCTTCCCATACAAAGTAAGTTTAGGGTCAGTTTAACAGTGGGATCAAAAAAAAAAACAGTGGGATCATACGGCATCTTAAGAAGGCTTTAAAAAAAAGTCTAATCTTTTTTTTTGTTTTTTTTTGGAGATATAATTGACATATAGCACTGTATAAGTTTAAGATGTATCACATAATGATTTGACTTACACGTATTATAAAATGATTGCCACAGTAAGTTTGGTTAAATATTGGTATTAAAAAGAGAGAGAGAATTTAGTTGTTCTTGTAATGAGAACTCTTAGCATCTGCTCTCTGAACAACTTTCAGATATACCACATGGCGGTGTTGACTTTAGTCATCATGTTGTATTTTATATCCCTAGTACTTATTTATCCTATAATGGGAAGTTTGTACATTTTGACCACGTTTATCCAATTCCCCTTCCCCCTCTATATCTTAACACAATGTTAAATGTGTCACTAGACTTCCCATTGCCTTCATTCCATCTCTTGGGAACTCAGGAAAAGTGATTCTGATCTAGACCTTGGAGGAAAAAGAGACTGTCCTTTCTAGCAGGAAAGGAGCTGGTCAGACATTGGAGGGGTTTAATTAGTGAAAATTATTGAATAACTGTGCATTACATAAACAGATGGTGCCAATGCATTTCCTGTCTTAACATTTTCAAAACTAAGAGAGAATTCAATTCTTTTAGCCTAGACCCTCTTTTTTTCCATTGGATATCCATGTAGAGTTCTAAGAAGTGGAAGTTTCCATCTCTTAGACCACATTACCAAAGCTTCTTATCTTTAAACTCTTTTCAAATCTACCATATTATAAGAGTGCCTATTGAAACCAGGTACTAACAATGAAATGAAAAGTCATTTACAGAAGTATATTGTAATAATTTTGCTTTAGTTGTAGTCTTCACATATATATTATTCATTTATTTTTTCCCCATTTAGATATGGAACCACTCAAGTTTGGTTCTCCGTTTGGGAGAATTGGCAAAACTCTGTGATACTAATGCTATCAGCACAGCACTAATAATTGACTTGCTCACATGGTGAGGTTGTTTTTTGTTTGTTTGTTTTTGTTTTTTTTAAATTCGGAGATACAGGACAGCAGAAGACACTACTCTGTGCAGTATAATATATGTGACCTTCATCCAGTGAAACAAAACTTATTACACACTTATTTGCCCTGTATCAAGTCAAATTACAAATGAAAAAAGTTTAAACTTAGTAGTCTTCAAAAATGCAAATAAATATGAGCTACCTTTTTTTTTCATAATTAAATTAATAAATGTCAGAGCTTCTCTGTGCAAGAGAAGTATTGTACCAACGGAGGAAGAGCAAATAGTAAGGCCATTTGTGAAACCAGCTTATCAATTTGCATCAAGAATCTAAAGCCACACAGATGTGTTTCCCAGGGTTATTTATATTAGCAAACAATGAAAACAACCAACATATACAACAATAGGAGTATGTGTAATTAGATTGTTTTATATGTTTATACATTTTTACATATTTTATATAAAATGGAATGTCATGCAGCTTTTAAAATGATATTTTAACAGAACTTTTAAAATACAGATAAATATTGATACTTTCCATTTAAGGGAAATGAGCATTCAAAATTGTATGTGCTGCATAATCTGAATTATGTTAAGTCAAGTCTGAAAGGAAATAAGCCCAAATATGAATAGGACTTATCTCTGGATGACGGAATTATAAATGACTTTTCTTTCTTCTTTTTTCCTTTTCTATTTTTCCACAAGAATTCTATTATGGACATGTATTACTTTTATAATACAAACATACGTAGTGCAGCCCCTGTCCCTGGCCCTCTAGAATCCCTAAGACAATCAGTATACTAGAAATAGAACAAATATCCCACCAATCCATACATTAACAAAAGAAATAGTAAAATAAATCATGTCACTGTTCAAGTGAGCCCAGGTGCAGAGCTGGCTCAGAGACCTGGATTGGATGAGAGTGGCGGGAACGGGGGGAGTGCAGACTGGAATGAATAGTTTTGGGCTGAGGGATGTCTGCTGAAGGAGGAGGTGGTCGGATGATAGGACCCCAGCCAAAGGGCGAGAGAGGGCAAGTCACGTCCTGCAGGAAAATTAGTACATTCAAGGAACTGAAACTTATCCTGTTTAGTTCAAAGAAAGGCGGAAGAGAGGATTGCCCTGGGGTCGGGGTGGGAGGAAGTCAGGCATAATGGGAAACGGAGCTTGAGGAGTGGAGGGTCCTTCAGATGGTGCCACTTCTATGCTGTTTGTGACTCTCTGGGGTGTGATGGTCTGTCATCTCTGTTTTTCTCCACGCACCCCTCTTCTCCCCTTTACAGATAACTACATTTCTCTGCACATTTATGGTTTCTGCTCCTTCATAACTTCAGCTTGCTTTTGCCTGTAGTTTGCTCTGGTCCTATGTGGTTTTTCAGCTCAGATTCTCTAGATCAGACTCACTTTCTGTGTTTGAGATCCGTGGGAAAGAAACCTGACAGGTCCAGCTTAGTTCCGGTGTCAAATCTTAGTCTGATCACCTGTGGCTTGGGGTGAGGGTAAGAACGGGCAAATGTGAGCGCCGAGGACCAACTCCTCTCAACAAAGAAAGTGGGTGGGGGCCACTAGGAACTCACCAAAACATTTCTGGACTGAGGCAAGAGGACGCTAGGGGAGACTGATTCATAACGATGAGCGTTAGGGAAATCCTGCAACTCTCATGTCGGCTACTGACTACTGATGGCAAAGCAAGGCTGACAAACCACACCTAAGGTGACAATGTTCTCTCTGTAAATTGCAACATCTACTTCCTTTTACACTTCAAAATGCATGCAGATGACATTCACAAGCCGACCACCTACCCATGGCTTATAGTTTACCAGCAATTCCTAGTCTTTCCAAGTAAAAACGTAACCTCTCTCTCATCACACACAGTCCTCTTACTCAAGTGTGACATTATTTTAGTGAAATAACATTGAATCAGTACCAATTCATTTTTCCCAAATATTAATTTTGAAGTTTCAAACCTGTAGAAAAGTTGCAAGAAAATTACAATGAACACCCATTTTATTTTATTTAGATTCACAAATTGCTGACATTTTGCTACATCTGATTTATCTTGCTCCTCTCTTTTCTCTGAACCATGTAAGAGGAAGACGCACATATAAATGACTCTTAAACCCTAAACCTTTCAGCATAAATGTCCTGAGGAAAAGGACTTTCTTCTACACAATCACAATACACATTTGCCTGCCTGGAGTCTTCAAGTTAGATTAGCCACCTTCATTCTTTGTGGTCAAGATTCCAATTTGCTTCAAAGATTTGTGCTTAAAATGCATTTCCACACACACTCCAAATGAGGAAAATCTTTAAAGTCTCTGAAAAGTGAAGTTATTTTTCCTTCTATTTCCCCATGGTCTGTAGGGAGACTTCGGTGAGTGATTTAAGTCTGTATACTAAGGCAGGTGAACTGCCTTATAGGGGGCAAATGTCATTCCGAGGTGCATATGTCATTTTGGTTAAAATTGGATTTCTCTACAGGATATTGTGTTTTCCTTGGGAAGATCAATGCGTTAACCTCACTTCATTGAGAGGCCAGAGAATGCCAAATTATGTGACGGGATTAAATGGATTATTTGCGTGCTTTGGGCTAATTGCTAGGTTTGGTGTAGGGAGATTTTCCTCCCTTCTCCATGCATTATGACTGCAAGAGGGGCAGCTATTTCCTTTTGACTCAGGTACATCACGAGAACCTCAGACCCAGGTTCCCAATGCTTCAGATAGAAGAACCACAGGAGTACTACCAAATTCAACAACTTTATCTTACGGATGAGGGTTGTATAACAAATTCAGCTGATTTCATGGATGAGAGTCAAAGCGGTGAAGGCTTGTTCTGGATCCAAAGCTTCGCATGAAGGGCAGAGCTGGATCTAGGAACTGGACTCCTGATTCCTAGGAAGGCACTTTTTAACAGAATTCTGCCTTTCCAACAGACCTAGCATTGCATATTTTCTTATTTGCTGCAAGGGTGAGCAGTTGTAAATCCATGTGTAGCCCCTGTTTTCCATGGCACACCAGCTGGAAATATCAAAGGGTCCCAATAGACAGGCAGTAGTTTCTGACATTATCCTAAACAATAATATATATGGGACCTTGCTTCTTCCTAATCCTCCCTTTCTGGTCTAGGAGTCTCTTGGATTGTCTTTGGTGAACTCACAGAGGGCCTTGACTCTCCTCCGGAATATGTAAGCATTTCTGACTCTTCTGTCATCTTACCTTATGTCTCTGATTTTTTGTGCCTGGGAGTAGCTGCATCTTAAGACCATATCCTTAGTTGAGTCCACCCTCTAGTTTTTCCTCCAGCCTTACATTGTATGGCCACGACCTTGTGTGGAGGAGAAGGAAATACTCTCCTCTCACTGTTGGTCAATTCTGACTTGGAGCAGAATTGTCTTGGTCTCAGCATCTGACAGCCTCGACTTTTAAGAAAATTTTTATTTAATGGGCTCCCTCCACTGAGCACAATCCTGCTTCTGGGACTTTGTCACACATCCTTGCAGGGACTGAGCCAGAAGATAATCCTCTGTGAAATAAGAATTATTCCACCCACGTTTTCAGAACAGGACACTAATGCTTAGAGGTGGTAAGGGTCCTGCAACTATTAAATGGAAGAATCAGAGTTTGGCATTTAGTCTGATCACCTGTGGCTTGGGGTGAGGGTAAGAAGGGGCAAATGTGAGCGCCGAGGACCAACTGTCTTCATTGCCCATGGCCTACCCATTAACCCACACTGGTTTTCTTACTCACCCTGGCATTCAAGTTGGAGAGAAGAGGATGTTTGATGACATGAGGGTCTTCAGTATCTATGAAATCACAGCCCAGGCTCTTCAAGGAAGGGAAAGGCAAGGAAGCACATACTCATTTGCACAACCTGCTCCATAGCCTTCCGGACCTTTGAACTAAGTCTTTCTGAAAGCTGCTGTTAGCCACTCAGTCATGGAAAGTTTGCAAGCCTGGACCTCTAGAGAATTTCCCACTTCTTTCTAGAAATAAGAAGCCTGGGGAAAGTTCTCCTTCTCCCCTCAACATCCTACGAAAAGAATAACTAGAGTCTTCTTTGATATGAAGAGAGACGAATACAGCCCATAACCACCAACCCATTAATCTCTCTAAGAAGAAATGATGACAGACATGATGATGATGGTGATGACAGTGGTGACGAGGCGGAGGAGGAACATGTCCAATGGACCAGGCAATATGCCAGGCATTGCCATTATAGATTTCTAAAACGTTTGATGACCTTAAGAAAGAAATACGATTGCTCTCATTTCAAATGTGAGAAAACAGTCTCTGAGGGGTTCACACTACAAAGCAAGTAAGAGTCAGTACTGGGATTATTTTAGGAGAGGGGTCATTCCCTTCTCCCTACCACACTTTCTCCCATAACTATTTGCCACACTAATGCTCGATTCCTTTGGACTCGACTGTGTCATGACAATGGAAGCTCATGTCATCTTTCACATGTGGGGATATTTCTAATAGCCATTCTGGCAGTTGCAGAGTTGCAGGGTGCTGTCAGAGGATTCAGTTATTTATGACCCAACCCAACGGGAGTCAAGGATTCGGGATCACGCCTCTCAGTCTAGGAGGAGACACATCTCATTTGCGCCCCTTGCTCCAGGGAATGTGAGAATTGCGACTGCAGTGATTCAATCACAGTTGTTCAATAACCTTACACAGGAGGAAAATGTCAGTCAAACGTGTCTCTTCACATTACATGCCTATCCTCGTTCCCTCAGCCCAGTTCATCCATCTTCCGTTCTCCAGGGGCATTAAGGGGACAGGCATCTGGGGGTGGTGGGCTGTTGGGCTGACTGATGTGGGGCTTGCGTGCAAAAAGGCTTTTGCGTGCAATTATTGAAGTCCGCCTGTTTCACTGATGAAGGATCTGAATGAAAGCTGCCTTTAAAGGGTTCTGAAAAGGGAGGGATAACAAGAGATCAAAGCCGGTCCAAAAAAGAGAAAACACTTTATTTATAGCTTCCACACTAATTCAAAACAATCTGATGAGCAGAGTTTTGCCCATGCACGCACTTTCCACAAAAACAAATGCCTCTCGGGTTGCTTTTATTCTAATATAATATCAGTGCCCAAGGCGAGAAACATTCTGTACTTCACTCAGCAGAGCCTGTCCAAATTTACAATTAAATGGGACTGACACAGCTGATCATACTGGAGCTTGTTTCCTTTTCAGCTGGGGCCTTTCTTTTGGAAGCTTGGTTATTATGCTGGCTGTGTTCCAAACGGATGGAGCTCACTGTACCATTTCCCTTGCAGGCACTGGGACACTGTGTGCAGTTAGAGCAGTGGGTCTCCAGCCAGGGAGATTTTGTCCCCTGGGGGACACTTGGCAATGTTGGAGACATTTTTGATTGTCACCGCTGGGGGGTGGGGGTGGGGGGTTGTTACTGGTATGTAGTGGGTAGAGGTCAGAGATGCTGTTAAACATCCTACAATGCATAGGATAGCTCTCCCTCCCCTGGCCCCAAATGTCAATAATGCTGAGGTTGAGAAACCTTGAGTTAGAGGACAGCTGGTTGGTAGGGCCCTCCAGGGTCGGGGAGATTGGAGAGGCTCTCATCATGAAGTTGTAGGACATGAAATCATCAGTGGAGTTTGCTGATCAAAATTCTCTCTGAGAAGGAAGTGCAGTAAGCCCAAGAGGGAAACCAGAATGTCACACAGAAAACAAAGGGCTATAAGTAGATATTTGATTTAAGATGATGGAGCCACATTGGCAGCACCATGGAGATGCATGAAGGAGAGGAGGTTGAGTAGGTTTGGAGCAATGTCTGCCAGTAAGTCTTGTTGTCTGTCTCTCAAAGTTATTGTTCCCTGCAACGTGGAGTGAAGACGTGGTGTCTTTTGGAGGACTAGTAATGAGGCAGATGCTTTTGGAATATTTTTATTATTATTTTTTCCTAATATATCAGAATATTTTGAATAGTGGTCTCAAAGAGGTGACCTACCAGTGAATTAACCATGCTGCAGGTTAATCTTTCATTCTGTCAACGTGATAGATAGATAGATAGAAAGAAAGAAAGAAAGAAAGAAAGAAAGAAAGAAAGAAAGAAAGAAAGAAAAAGAAAGAAAGAAGCAAAGAAAAGAAAAGAAAAGGAAGGAAGGAGGAAAGGAAGAAAGAAAGGGAGGGAGGGAGGGAAAGGAAGGAGTGGAGGGAGTAGAGGGGAGGGAGTGGAAGGAAGAAAGGAAGGAAGGGAGGAAGGAAAAGGAAGAAGGAAAGAAAAGAAGGAAAGAAAGGGAAAGAAAGAAAGGGAAGGAGGGAAAGGAGGGAGGGGAGGGGAGGGAGGGAGGGAAGGAAGAGAAAGGAAGAAGGAAAAACAGAAGGAAAGAAAGAAAGAAAGAAAAAGAAAGAAAAAGAGAGAAAGAAAGAAAGAAAGAAAGGGAAAAAGAAAGAGAGAAAGGAGGGAAGTAGGGAAGGAGTGAGGGGGAGAAGAAGAGGAGAGAGGGGAGAAGAGAGGGAGGTTGTGAAAGTTGACAGGTCACACAATTTTGGTTCCACAAACCCCAGCCCTCTCTGTCTCTATTATTATACCTGGCCTCAGTCACGCATTTATGTGACTAGCCAGACTCTGTAAGCATTTCAGTTTTTTACTCCTCTGGTCTCAGATTTCATCATTACCTCCCAGATGTTTAGCATTAGAAAAATTCCTAAAATCATACTATGCCTTGGTCTGTCCACAAAGCTGGCCGAGATTTCATTTACTACACAAAGAGAAACCTTAGCATTTAGATCGCTTTTCATGAGAGGTGTGGGAAGCCAGCCAATTGCTTTATGGTCACTTTAAATAAAGGATCATACAATGAATATTAGATGAATAACCACAAGCATCATCTAGCCCAGTGGTAGCTTCCTCTTAGAATTATCTGGGAGCTTTTGAAAAACACCCTTCCTCCAACCCTACCTCCAGAAGTTCTGATTTAATTGGGCAGGAGTGGGCCTGGGAATCTGTATTTTTAAAGCTCCCAGATGGTCATAGCTGCAGCCAAGGCTGAAAACCTTGATCTAGTCTGTCTTCCTCATTCTCAGAATAGGAAAGTGAAGGTCAGAGAGGCATAAAGTTTGCCCAAAACATATTTGCTATCTGTATGTGTTTCTACGTCTTTTGCATTCTCCTCTCCAACCAGGGCTAAATATGCATCAGAAAAGATAAGAGGGAAACCCAAGAAGTGTGCTAGGAGCGTTTCTAGCTCTTGTTGGCAGAAAGAGCTGTTGGTTGGCAGTTTCTGGAGGGAACCAGGCTCTCCTGATTTTCGCAGCTGAGTAGAGGACTGTGGGTCCTCCAGTTCCCAGAAACATCCCACGGCCATGGTGGGTGGCTTGCAATGCTGTCTTAGCTTGAGAAACACCTTCTTTTGCTTGCTTTGTTTGAGTCCAGTATTTTCTCTGCTTTGAATTTCAGGCATATCAGCATTATCTAAGGCACGGATGGGGATTTGCTTGGAAGGATGTAGAGATATCTGTTCTTATTGAAAAAATAAAATTCAGTCGGTCATTATAGTGATGTTTATAGGAAAGGAAACACCAGCCAAATTCCTGTTGAGCAAAACAGTAGCCTGGAGATGTGTGATGGGGAACATGGTGACCCGCGTTTATAAGAGGGACCAGTGCCTGGTGGTTGCTTGACTCAGTTGCGGGGGACAGTAGAGGAGTCAGACTTCCTCAATCCCAGCTTTGCCAACTATACATTCTGCAAACAGGCAAGTGCTCAAGCCCACACACAGAGCTAAGGCCCTGAAAAGACGCAACCCAACAGTATCCCACCTCTTCCAAATATTTCAGAGGTGTCAGGCACTTTATGTGTCTCTTTTCATTTATTCCCATAGTGTCCCACGTGTGAAGTTGATATTCAAGTCCACATTTTGTGAGAGCATAAACTGAGGATCAGAAAGATGAGGAGCCCTCTCCAAAAACCGCATGGCGAGGAGCTAGCAGAGGTAGGGCTCACAGCCAGTATTCTTTTAACTAGAGATGAACATGTTTACCTGTACGCTTCATGGGCTTTTATTGAGCACTTGCTTGTGCTTGGAAAGTGGGTTTTGGTTCTTTGGAAAGAGCTGGCCTTGGTAGGATTAATCAAGAAATTGATTTATTCTAGTTCCATATTGTCCTCAAATGCACTCTCAGGATGTTCATTCCCATCTTTGACCACACTTCAGGCAGATCACATGGCTTTTCTCACCTGTTTCTAGTTACTTTCAATTATTATGAGACTCACTTTCAGATATGATAAATAAAAACATTTAATCTCTGATTCAGTTTAGTACTTTTCCCCTCCTCATCCCTTCCAAACCCCTTGGTCCTGCCCCTCTCCACCCCAGCTCAGGTCAGACTCACATTTTTATAATCTGCAAAGTGAGAGGGGTATTCGCTTTGTATCCTACTTGCTCATTTTCTCCTCCTGTTCATTTGCTCTTTCTCCCCTCCTCCCCCACACCCCATGCTGCTTCTGCTTTCCCCAGGATCAGCTCAAGGAGAAAACTGAGAAATTAAAATCTAAAAATCGTTTTACATGACTGATGCTCTCAGACCTGACACCTGTGCCGTCTTTCTGGCAGACACCCAAGTGCTGGTGTTGCTCCTCTTGGGGGACAAGGTAGGTTCTTTGGAGGCACCCCTATGTTTGATGAATCACCAGGAAGACATACAGGACTCAGCTGGTATTGGCACCCACAGCTATACTTTACCATGGCAGAAGGATACAGAGCAAGATCAGCAGAGGGAAAGACACATGGGGCAAAGTTGGGGAAACCAGGCACAAGCTTCCAAAAGTCCTTCCCAGTGGAGTCTGTGAAATCCTTCCCAGTGGAGTGTATGAAATTTTGCCAACTAGGGAAGTGTATTGGAGACCATGCACCCAGAGTTTTTATAGAAGGCTGGTCGGTAGGCAGTCTCTGCCTGGCACGTACCAAATTCTAGACTCCCAGAAGGAAAGCAGGTGTTGAGTATAAACAGTATACTGTATATATTTTGTACAGACAATTTAGGCAGAGGGAGCCAGAACTGTTATCAGTTCTTGGAACACTGGGAACACTCCGAGTTCCTAGACACAGTCACGGCCAGTCAAGGGCTGACCTTGTAAGCAGGTCTTTCATAGGAGAGCAGTCAGATCTGCTATGTTAATCTTTTCTGCACACACCCCCCTCCCTTCAAGGCGCTCTCATGCTGCACTGTTCACCAGTCCTCTCTCACTATAATGGTGAACCCCAACTCTCAGCACAATTCTAGCCTCTTCCTCCTGGGAAACCGCAGCCCAGGCAGGCTGCCTCTCAGTTCATGGAGACAGTGTCGTCTTTGTGAACTCTGGAGTTCCAGGCCTCTCCTGCTGCAGCTTCTAGCTCTGGTGGCAGCTCTAGCCAGCCCTATGCCAGAGTAAGAACCAGACAACTTACTCTGTCCCACCAAACTCTAAGACATACCTGTTACATCCTTTCAAGAATTTTCTCACTACTCTGCACCCCTGTTGATCTTGGAGACCACTGGAGTTCGCTTTCTAGGCTTGGCAGGGAAGACTTTTCCCTATGTTCTCAACAATGTTCTGCAAAGAAAGCTCTCCTGAAAAAATCTCTAGGCTGCTCTTATGTGAAGAATGGAGGTGGGTGATGGGCTAAAGGATTCAGGAAGGGATTTGGCCACTTCTTAGCCTCTTCGCTGAATGTGTACGGCTCGTCTTTTCAGAATTCGCCAGTATTTGCTCTTTATTGTTTAGAGCTTTGGGTTTCTGCCAAAATTCTGAGAAACAGGAAGAGTCCCAACTGGCATTGTGTCACTTGATTCCTATTTTCATATCTTTCATTCCATTCCACGGCCACTGCTCTGGTTCAGGCTTGATCACCTCCCAGCTTACCTGGACATTTGTAGCCTTTCTGTTTCTTTCACTTACATTCTCTCTTCCATGCAGTCTTCAGAGTTATCTTTCTAATATGCTTTGATCTCACCATTCACCCGCTTTTTTTTTTTTTAACATCTTTATTGGAGTATAATTGCTTTACAATGTATGTTAGTTTCAGCTTCACAACAAAATGAATCAGTTATATATATACATATATTCCCATATCTCCTCCCGCTTGCGTCTCCCTCCCTCCCACCCTCCCTATCCCACCCCTCCAGGCGGTCACAAAGCACCGAGCTGATCTCCCTGTGCTATGCGGCTGCCTCCCACCAGCTATCTACCTTACGTTTGGTAGTGTATATATGTCCATGCCTCTTTATCGCTTTGTCACCGTTTACCCTTCCCCCTCCGCATAGCCTCAAGTCCATTCTCTAGTAAGTCTGTGTCTTTATTCCTGTTTCACCCCTAGGTTTTTCATGACATTTTTTTTTCTTAAATTCCATATATATGTGTTAGCATACAGTATTTGTCTCTCTCTTTCTGACTTACTTCACTCTGTATGACAGACTCTAGGTCTATCCACCTCATTACAAATAGCTCACCTGCTTAATCTCTGCTGGCTGTCCTGAGGCCACGGGAATGTCCACACTCCTTAACATGGCTCAGAAAAGCCCTTCAGAGCCTGGCCTCACCTGCCTTTCCAGTTCCATTTCCGGTCATTTCTGGTTTGCCTCCAAAATTCTTGTTTCATTTGTGTTGACCTCTTTCTTTTTCTAGACCGTTGCTCATGCTGTTTCTTCTGTTTGTCTGCACGGGGAACTTCTACCCACTCCTCAATGGCCCCAGATAGAATGATCCACTTCCCTTGCTGTGCCTCATAGCACTTTGTGCACCCCAGCACCACCTATTACTGGCTAGGTGACCTTGGGCAAAATCACTTAACTTCTTTGTGCCTCAGCTTTCTCATCTGTAAAATGGGGAAGATAATATTACCTACCTCATGGGGGAGTTAGGAGGACTACACTAAATAAGTAAATATTATAAAACATTGAAAACTGTGCCTGGCAAAGCTCATACTCTGCGATATTTGTTATAAAAATAAATGCCTCAAATTTACATGTTTTAAGATCTATGTCCCCCTTCAATGAACTTTGTGAGGGAAAGGGGTCTTCCTTATCTATTGATATTTTTGCCTGCCCAGTGATAAAGATATACAGAAGGTGCTCAGTAAATATCTGGGAAGAAATATTATGGATTAAATGATATGGTGTCTGAGATTTTCCTTAAAGTAGCACAGGAGGAAGAGGAGTGAGTGCAGGTAGAGATAGAAAAAGATTGGATAATTGTTGAAAGTGGTTATGAATACATGGGAATTCGTTAGGTTATTCTATTTTTATACATGTTAGAAATTTTTCATAATACAAAGTTAATTAGCAAAAAGGAACATTTAAAAATCTGTTGAAAGAATTAGTGAATTAAAGCTAATATTCTCCATTTCTTTGATCCCTCTCTTTCTGTACTTCCATTTTAGAAGTTAGCTTCAAGCTCTGATTTTGCAGGGAAAGAGGAAAGTGGGAGGATGGGGTAGCCAGGAATCTTTGCTTTCCTCTGTATGGAATGTTCATTTTTCCCCTCCATCTTGGAGCCAGAAATTGCACTGCCAAGTCTGTTTGGAAATGTTCTTTCTCTATACAACAGGTTGCTCTCTTACTTGAAATGAGATAGCTATCACTCTTGAGTCATTTATGAAAGTTTTGTTAGGAATTTGTGGGTTTTTCTTTTCTTCACATTTGGTCAGAGTCACCCAGTCACCTTGCAGTGTCCCAGTCTGACAACTGATTACATCATTTCAAAAGCCTTACATTTCCTGATTTGCATTTTCTGCTGTCTGCAAAGGATGCGGCTGGCCTCTGGAAGGGGCAGTTCTATAGACTACAATCTGTCCCCAATGTTGGCAGCAGGCTGACAGCCAAGTCTGGCTGCAGGAGACCCCAGGTACCTACTGCTGTCCATCAAGGATGGGAAAGGGCCACCTCAAGTGTTGAAATGGGGCTGGGTGTTGTCAAATTCCTTTGTAACCATGTCAGTAGGAGGCTTTTTTCTACTCTCCTGGAGAATAGCAATGAACTACTGTGCACTTAGAAGAGTGTTTAACAGAGATGGAAGCAAATTCATTGAGCACCTGCTAAGTATCCAGAACTGTTCTAAATGCTCTGCATACCTTTCTTTATTTCATCCTCACAGCAACTTTCAGACATATTTAATTCCTAAATTGCAGATTAGGACTGAAGCTCAGAGAGGTTAAGTAACTTTGCTTTCTTCTAAGTAACGAATCTGGGATTAGAACCCAGTTCTGGTTTCCATGCTTGAGTCCTTTCCATGGTGATTCCACTGCTTTCCACCAATTTCTAATATCCAAAGGGAGCACAGGGGCTCTCTCCAGCACAGTGGGGGAGGGGAGGAAGGGAGAGCAGATGGGGCTCTGTATCCCCCAACTTGGTTCAACAATATTGGCTTCATTTTCATTACTTCTTCTCACGTACCAATAATTGCTAATATTTAGTGGGTAGCTGTAAGTGTCAGGCATTGTGATTAGGAGTTTCCATCACTGTGCTATTTAGCGCTCACAACAGCCCTGAGAAATGGATTGCATCATAATCCTTCATGTGTCCACGAAGAGACTGAGGCACAGAGAGCCTAGAAACTTGCCAAAGATATAACAGTGCAGTCTGACTTGAGAGCCTGGTACACCAGATCCCATCAGGTTTGACTTGAAGCAGTTAAGTTGGCACTATTTCATGCTTCCTCACTCAGCAGTCCCACCCTTTCCTCCTTCCCTTCCTCCCTTCTCCTTCCTCCATCCCTTGCTTCCTTCCCTCCATTCATTCTGAACCAAGTAGACTCTGGGCATAAGAAAATGAAACTGAAAAGACAGAGTTTTTACCTAAGGAGGATCTTAGGGTCTGGAAGAAAAAAACCATATATGTGAGGCAAAATGTGAAAGAAGAGCCACATTACCCAGGCCCAGAAAAGAAAGAGAGGATGCTTTACAATCTGGCAGACAGGTCGAGAGGTGTTAAAAGACTTCCTGAGATCATCCCTCAGGGGCAGATCTGAAACTCACCCCCTGAACTTCTAATTACCAGTCGCTTCCCTTTCCCATCCCTTGGCTGTGTCCCCAGGGGTATGGCTGAGTTCAGCTCCGAGTTCCAAGGGTGACCCCGACAGAAGGAACTTGCTGGTGCTGTGGAGCACTTTTCTTCACCCATTCACTTCCTCAGGCTCTATTTTGGATTTTTGCTTGGTTTGTGAAGAAGCGGCTTCATTTCCCCCTATCTTTTTAATGACATGGTGCTCAGAATGCTGGGTCAGTATTTCTGTCTCCCATTGTTCTGCATAAATGTCACTACCTGTCACCAGGTGTTATTTTGTTTAGGGCAGTTTTGCAGCTAATGGAGGCTTCTGTCCTTGTTTAAATGACTTGTTTTGTTTTGCTTTTAATCAGAGTGTTGGGGTATTTCCTCTCTCTCTGTCTCTCATCTTCTCTTTCTTAGATGCCTATGTTTGAACCCAGGTGTCTTTGCTAACAAAAGAAAAGTTATTATAGATAAAGAAGGTAGCAAGCATGATTAGACTTTCTCATTCTGGAACTCTCTTGGGAAGCAAACCCGTGGCATTGCACCGTGACCAGACTTACAGCTTACTGTGTACCAGGAGCAGCTGCCACCCAGTTCCCTGGGGGCGGGTGGAGTTTCCTGGAGAAGAAAGTCCTAAGGGATTCATCCTGATGGCACACCTGAGGTGGGATTGGAAAGCCACCCCTCCGCACCACAACCCAGCTTCTGCTTTGCAATCTTGAAGTTTGCTTTGCTGTGTAAGTCACATGTGGTGAATGCAGCCCAAGCCCTCCCAATTCTGTCATCTGAAGGTATCAGGTATCAGGGTTTCCTGAGCCAATTCTGACTTACACTGGTCACCAGTGGGGTAGGAGTCCCCTCTCTACAGTCAGAGGGCATATAGAAGACTTCTGCTGACCAGAGCCGATGTCAGAGGGGAACTTACTAGACCAGAGTCACCCCTCACACCCTGAGGAACTGTCTGGGCTCCTGTGTTCTAAGTCCCCGCTAGGACGCACCCCTCCGTAGACTCTCTGCTTCCCGAGTCTTGCCCCTGACCCCGTCCCACCAACACCCCCTCCAGTGCAGCCCTTCTGGATGCCCCTCCCTTGCAGCCCTGCACTCCAGAGGGATAGCCATTGTCCTCTCCAGGACATCTGTCGTCAAAAAAAATGTGATTTTTGTCTTCCCAAATCTAACTCTGCCTAAAGGAGGCATGGCTAAATCAGAATGAACTCATGCATGTCCTCTCATTTTGCTAATAGAAAACTGGACCTATTAGGAAAATAGGTTTCATTGCAGCCATCCCTAAACCACTTACCAGCCCTTCTGGTGCTCAGCCTTGGCTCCCAGTTCTTGGGTGGAGCAAAACCTTCACTGAAATGGGAAGTAAATACAAGGCAAGTAGGGTTGAGGCATCTTTAAGGCTGTGATATAATTGTTGTTGGTTCTGTGTGGACTCCTACTGAGGCCTGCTTCACTGAAAAGAGCTTTGTCCTGTTTATGTCCTGCAGTCTCCTTTTTACAGTCAAACAATAGGCATCCTAACAGAGCTGAGTTACCAAAGGCAGTCACTGACTGTTTACTCGCCTTCCAGGAGACAGAACAAGGGAAAAGGGCTCCTATGTTCCAGCATCAAAGACTGAGGCTTTGCTTACTGAGATTATGAGCTGCTCTCAGGCAGGAAATGAGTCATTCATTTGTCTGGATCTCTCCTTTACATCTAGAATAGTACCAACACTTAGTAAATGCTCAATAAATATCTTTTGAAGGGACTAATGCATAAACATCTGGTGCTTCCAATACCACTAGTGCTAATAAAAACTGTTGCAGAACATCCTGTGAACTAAAAGAACCTAGCAGTGTTATTAAGTAGTTATTTTTCTTCCCATTTTATTTAGGAGATACCTGAAATGGTTAAGTAACCTGTTCAAGAGCACAAAGCTTGTAAAAGGCAGAGTCAGGATTTGAACTCAGGTCTGTCCCTTTCCATGAGATGGTGAGTTTGGTGCATGTCACTGTCAAGTGCTATGGCACTGACATCATGCAAATAGCTGTAGAAACACAAAGGGAGTCCCTTCTTATTCTTCCTGGTAGCATTAGAATGGGCTTCACAAAGAAAACGCTAAGTGATTTGTGATTTGAATATTGAGATTTGTTCTGCAATGTAGAGAAGGGCAGGGGAGCATTCAAGCTGGACAACACGGCATATGCAAAGGCAGAGCATGGCCAGGAAGGAGAAAGACTGTGTGGCTGCAGTGGCGCGGGGGGAAGAGGTTCCAAGTGGAACAGGTAAGAGGCTGGGGGAAGATGCACTTAGCGAGGTTAGCTGCAGCCAGAGTGTAGGTGAGGCGGGATTCGATCTGACCAGGACACCTCCTGGAGAATTCCATAATAAGTTATCTGCATTCCATGATAAGTTCCAGTTAACTCTGGAACACAAATTTGTCTTCCCAGAGTTTGGCAATGGAAAAAATCTTCCTGGAAGAATTTTTACTGGAAGGGAGACCTCCCCCCTTTGCCACTAGCACCGTAGATGTGTAACTCCCAGCAGTGCACATTCTAGAAGAAAGTATGAGTTCAGTTCTCTTAAGGAACTTAAAACAATGCAACCAGTTGGACCCTTAAGTCTTTGGGTTTCCTGCTTATAAAAGTTCTGCCTTTTGATGCCCCCATTGTTAGTTGCAGCTGAACGGTTTGTGTAATTTAATGGCCCTTTTCTCGTCTCTGCAGATTGAGGGAGCACCACGAAGGAACCCTTTGGGATGTGAAGTCATAAACTTGACATTTCTAGCAACAGATTTGTATTTATGGCATGCTGGTCGATAGTGAGGCAATGGCTTGGCTACAGGGACTGTCCCATGTGCCTACTTCCTTGTCATCTAAGTAGATCTGTATCACTGTTTGGGATCATCAAACTCTGCTGCACATCTTCCAACCAATGGTCAGAGACCTTTGCTATGAAATAGAGCTTAACTTTGCTGATAAAATGTGGCCATAATATATTAAGGTAACCTAGAAATCCTCTAAGCCTAGCCCTCATTTTACAGAGGAAGAAAACAAGGTTCAGAGAGGTGAGGTTGCATGCGCAAGGTCACACAGGGGCTCTGCCCTGTCCAGTGCAGTAGCCACGCACCACACCTGGCTAGGAAGCGCTTGGAATGGGGCCAGTCTGACTGGAGTGTGCTATTGCCATGAAAGGCACAGGGGATTTCATTGACCTCGTGTGACTATAAAATAACTGATTGATATTTGTATATTGATTATATGTTGGAATGATAATGTTTTGGATACATTAGGTTAAATAAGGTGTATTATTAAAAATAATGTCACTTTTCCTTCTTTACTTTTTTCATGTGGCTATTAGAAAATGTAAAATGACATATGTGACCCGAATTATATTTTTATTGGACAGAGTGCTTCTAAGGCTTGATTGGAACACAGGTCTTTTGACTTTGATGTTAATCTGGAATGGGGTGGGGGGTATTGGCTGGATCGGAGTAAGCCAAAGGCAAGGAGACAGGTTAGGCGCCTACTGCACCAGGCACACAGGGGTGAGGGCTGTGGGTGCTCACTGTTAGTCACTGAAACAAGTTCCTACCATTCTGCCAGTTTCCCCTCATACCTCCCCTCCCTCCCCTGCTCCTTTTCTAATTATCCAGAGCCCTGAAGCTTGCTTTCTCTTTCTGTGTCACTCCAGGCGTGGGAGATGCAAAACAGCCAGTCTCAACATTGATCTGTTTCTACCACCTTCCCGTCTGCTTCGATTTGTGGCTGCTCCCTTACGCCCTCCCTGTGGTTCTGCAACTTCTTTAAACAACTTTTCCCTCCTCTTCCCTACAACACTTTTACTCAGAGAGCATTTCTTTTTTCTTTTTTTTTTTAATATTTATTTATTTGGTTGTGCTGGGTCTTAGTTGTGGCAGGCGGGCTCCTTAGTTGTGGCATATGAACTCTTAGTTGTGGCATGCGTATGGGATCTAGTTCCTGGACCAGGCATTGAACCTGGAACCTGGGAGCGTGGAGTCTTAACCACTGCGACACCAGCAAAGTCCCTAGAAATCATTTCTAAACAGCACTTTACTTTGAAAAAAGGTAGAATGAGCACTTAGTAAAGGAATGAGAACCTTTACTTCATTCCCTTCCTCACAATATCTTAACCCCAGCTATGGAAATCTGGGTTCCAAAAATGCAGAGGAGTTTGTGGAAGGAATGATCAGGCTGGTTATGGAAAACAGCTCTACTAGCTTTGAGTATTTGTGTTGAATATTAAGCAATCTGTTCCTCTGCTGGCACCAGATCCTCTCTATGGAAGAGTTCTAGGCTCAACTTCTACAAACAGGAAATAGGAACTCTTCATTCATTTATTCATTCATTCGATAAGGGTTTAGAAAGCATCTACAGTTTTCCAGGCACTGTGTTGGGCTCTGGAGCTACAATGGTACTTGCGGCAAACATGGTCTTTTACCAGATAGAGGTAAAAGATGCAAATCAATGGGTCAGGGGTGGCTGGTGGCTGTCAGGTCCCGCAGACCCTGGTGGCCTCAACACAGGCTGGCAGCTCACCTCCCTGACCAGGGTGAAGTTGCTGGTAGAAATACGACCCAGCGGAAACCTGGAGTCCTATGCCAGTTTGAACACTGAATAACTATTTTTGAGTTCATTGAGAATTTTGAGGACTGTTGTTTAGACTCAGCTCCCTCTATCCCATTTTTTCTAATATTCTGGTCACCCCTGGCCTCCTGGACTAAGGTTATCTCCTCTGGATTCATTGATGCAAGAAGCACACACTTCCCATTCCCCTATTTCATCAGTGTCCCTACGTGCTCTTCTGCACTCTGTCACTCTACAAGGGGGCAGGTCCTCCTCCTGCACCTCTGCACGGTATCTCAGGATTAGGTTCAGCCTAATCCTGGGGGGTGTTGAGGCTTCTTGTCTCCATGACGGTGTTTATAAATCATTGCTTTTGTTTTTCCTTTAAACTTCCTTTTCAAATGGAAAGATATATATATATATATATATATATATATATATATATATATATATATATATATATATATATATATATATATAAAGGTACAGAAATACATGTATGGTTTAAACAATTATATAGTGAACACCTAGGAAAACACTGCACAGGTCAAGAACGAGATCACTGCCAGAACCCAAGAAGTCCCTCTGCACCCCTGACTAGTCACAGGTCCCTGCCTCCCCCACAGGGAGAACCCAGTATTATGGCATTTTGTATAATCCCTACTTTTTTAAGAAAAATAATTGTCCATTTTTATATGTATCCCAAAAGAAAATAGATTAATTTTGCCTTTCTTGAACTTTATATAAATGAAATCATATTGTATGTATTCTTTTGTGTCTGATTCAATACCCTGTTTGTGTGGGTCATTCATGTTGTTACCTGTTTCCGTAGTTTATTCATTTTTATTACTATATACAATGACCATTATTCTTATTCTCTCTTGGAACCCTGCCCTCCTGCTTTGAGCTCAATGACCTCAGGCTGCTTCCGTCTCATAGTCCTCACACGCACCACAGGCACTGTCCTCATCCTGGATAATACTTTACAAACTCTTTTATTATGAAAAATTTCAAACATATACAAATTTGGGAGAACAGATTATATCCAGCACTCTTACACCTTTTACCCAGCACCCAACTCTACGAATTACCAATTCATGGTAAAACTATTGTAACTATATCTCCATGCAGTCCCCTGCTCATTCATTTTGAGACAACTCCCAATGATCATATTATTTCTTTCATAAATACTTTAATGTTTTTCTCAAAAAGTTAAGAATTCTTTTTAAAAACATAATGCCATAGTATTATCATACATGGAATAAAATCAACAGTACTTTCTGAATATTAAAAAAGTCAAGCTGATATTCACATTTTACTCTTATCTTAATTTTTTTTCATACTCTGAATTAGGATTAAAGTAAGATGCATAAATTGCAATGCAATGGTTTGTATTTCTCTTAAATAGCTTAAGTCTATAGATTCCCCATTCTTCTTCCTTGTTCCTTCTCTTTCTCTTTCATGATCTTGATCTCTCTTGACCCTCACTATTTAGTTCTTAAAGAAACCAAATCATTAGTCTCTAGAGTTCCTCTCAGTTTGGATTTTTCTGTCGTTTAACATGTTCTTCTGTCCCTCATGTTTCCTTTACATTGGTGGTTGGTTTTAGAGCTTTGTTCCAGATATAGTTTGATTTTTGGCAAGAATTCCCCATAGGTGGTGTTTTGTACCTCCCTCCATCAGCAAGCTGTCTGAGATGTCAACTGCCAGTGGTCATCGTTGCCTAGATGATCCATCATCCATCCTTGCCTCTAACATCATGGGTTGCAATATGGCAGCATCCCAATTCTACCATTCCTTCACTTGTCAGCTAAAATGCTTCTATAAAGAAACTTTCCCTTGTCTGCTATTTGGTTTCCCTGAGACAAGTTCTTATAGGAAAGGAAGAATAAATGTTTGATTCTTTTCCTTCATTATTTTTTCATTTTTAAAATAAATGAGATATTTCTGCAACGTTCTCCAAAGGAGAATGAGGTAATTTTCTGCTCCTTTTAATAACTTTATAAATTCAAAGATAAACCCATGACTGAAATGTTTCAACCTGTTGTGATTATTCTTGATGCCCAAATTATCCCATCTTTGTTCAGTAGGAGTCTCTTAACTTGACTCCTGAGCCCATAAGACCTTTCAGTACAACCTTATTGGACATTACAGCTTCTATCTTGGCATCACATCGTCTTATCACTTCATCCATAAATATTTTAGAGATCCTCAAGTTTTTTTAAAAGTGGAAGACCACAGTCTGGGTGCTAAAGGTGTTCCTTGTTACTAATAGGGTTGGCTATTATTTCTAAGCCCTTTCAGTAGACAGAGGCAGGAGGCAAAGATAAATTGTCATGAGTTTAAATAGATACTTATAAATCAAATGACTACATAGTTTTTACTTAATATCTTTGATTGTACAGCTCTATTTCTTTTCTCTTATGTCAAGTATTGTATTTATCAATGACACCAGTATAACTACTCATTTTCTTTCTCACATAGTTCACACACAACAGACTCAGAATAACAATATAAACACTACCATCAACAATATGATTATTAAAATCAATTTCAGATATTTTTACAGTTCATTTTATCATTAGGGTACATAAGCTGAAGATGTTTAATAAATTACTGTGTTGTAAAATCATTTGAAATATTTTCTCTCTTGTGGTTATGGCACTAACTCAATATACTATTGGGATCAATTGTTTTATTTTACTTTTGATAAATAGATATTACTTTTATTTATTTTTAAAATTATACAAAATGTTAATGTGTTCCAAAGTCATATCATGAACTAGAGTGTATCCAGAGAAATTTACTCTCCTTGTTTCCCTCTCCTGTTTCTTCCTTTCCCATGGGGAACCATTTATTTTATTTATTTTTTTATTTAATCAATTCGTTTTTTTAATCTCAATTTAGTCATAATATAACAACTGAAAACCATTTTCAGAGTAAGTAGAAAGAATTACAGGTCATCATGTTCTCATAAAAAGCTCTTTTATGCTGATGGATCTTTTTCCCTACCCACAAAAATTTCCTGGAAGTCACATTTTTGAATCACATTATAAATTCCTGCCTTTAATATGCATTTATTGAGAACCTGTTCTTTGCAAGTATATTTCATCTAAATGCTTCAGAAAATAATTTCTAAAGTTAATAACCATGTTTGTAATGGTATGTATTAATGTATGTGTAATGTATTCATTTTCCACATCAGTATTTTCTTTTTTTTTTTTTTTGCAGTGGATGGATCCACATTTATTTTTTGATATTCATGAACTACAACATGTTATCTATGTTCAGATTTTCTTTTTACATTTTAAAAAATCAACTATATTTAGGTATAATTTATATGCAATAGTATGCATACATTTTAAGAATACAGTTTGATGAGTTTTGACAAATATCAACCTATCAAGATATAGAAATTTCCATTATCCTAGAAAATTCCCTCAGACTTCTTTGAAGTCAATCCCTCATTAATGCCTCAGAGAGGTAACTACTGATCCAACTTTCTCTTTTTTTTTTTCCACACACACACACTGTATTTTGTTTTTACAAGAGATAAATAAACTGACACCAAGCATCGTAAATGGATGACCACAACAAAAGCAACGATTGCAATTACCAAACACGAAATATACTCACACTATGTCATAATATTAACATTCAGTCCAGTAATCCTCCACTGTAATAGCTCCTTTACTTTGCAGTGAAAGTTGATTTGTATATTTTTTGCCTCTGAGTTCTTGTGGGTGTTTTTTTTTATTCAAACAGAAAGTCACAAAAATTATAATCGTCCTCATCAGTTCACTCAGTTCCATGTAATTAATTATTTTTCATCTTGATGTTTTGTTACCACTTTTATGAATTCATCAGTTTTCCATTAGAGTTCGGAAAATGCTTATTCATTCAGTTTAGCAGTATAGTCAGTTACCAGAAACCTGTACTTGTCAGAGTCTTTTCCATGAATTTCTTGAAGATGAAACCCTTTTATAGGAACATTTTTTTTTTTTTTTTTTTTTTGCGGTACGCGGGGCCCTCCTGTTGTGGCCCCTCCCGTTGCGGAGCACAGGCTCCGGACAGCCGCTCTGCGCGGCACGTGGGATCTTCCCGGACCGGGGCACGAACCCGTGTCCCCTGCATCGGCAGGCGGACTCTCAACCACTGCGCCACCAGGGAAGCCCTATAGGAACATTTTTGCAAAAGCATAAGAGTACACCCAGAACTGTCTGTAAATTACAAAAGACTTAAAAATGACCATGGTTAAAGATTTGATGAAAGTTCATAATAATGCAATTGACAAGGAAACTTAGTTATTTCTGAGATATACATTTTAAAGTAATAACTAGAATTATGATTTATAACATTATACCAGAAAATATAAGATTTTTAGAAATTTCATGTAATGTCTGAAACATTTATGTTAACATGTATCCATACAAATAACCCAAAGAAAGTTTAGTATTAGTTTTTTTGTTTGTTTGCTTGTTTGTTTACACTGGAGGTTTTTATTAGTCATCAATTTTATACACATCAGTGTATACAGGTCAATCCCAATAACCCAATTCAGCACACTATGATCCTCACCCCACCACTGTTTTCCCCCCTTGGTGTCCATACATTTGTTCTCTACATCTGTGTCTCAACTTCTGCCCTGCAAACTGGTTCATCTGTACCATTTTTCTAGGTTCCACATACATGTGTTAATATATGATATTTGTTTTTCTCTTTCTGACTTACTTCACTCTGTACGACAGTCCCTAGATCTATCCACGTCTCAACAAATGACTCAATTTCGTTCCTTTTTATGGCTGAGTAATACTCCATTGTATATATGTACCACATGTTCTTTATCCATTCGTCTGTCGATAGGCATTTAGGTTGCTCCATGACCTGGCTATTGTAAATAGTGCTGTAATGAACATTGGGGTGCAATGTTGGGGTGTCTTTTTGAATTATGATTTTCTCTGGGTATACACCCAGTAGTGGGATTGCTGGGTCATATGGTAATTCTATTTTTAGTTTTTTAAGGAACCTCCATACTGTTCTCCAAAGTGGCTGTATCAATTTACGTTCCCACCAACAGTGCGAGAGGGTTCTCTTTTCTCCACACCCTCTCCAGCATTTGTTGTTTGTAGATTTTCTGATGATGCCCATTCTAACTGGTTTGAGGTGATACCTCATTGTAGTTTTGATTTGCATTTCTCTAATAATTAGTGACATTGAGCAGCTTTTCATGTGCTTCTTGGCCATCTATATGTCTGATTTGGAGAAATGTCTATTTAGGTCTTCTGCCCATTTGTGGATTGGGTTGTTTTTTTTTTTTTTTATGTTGAGCTGCATGAGCTGTTTATATAGTTTGGAGATTAATTCTTTGCCCGTTGACTCGTTTGCAAATATTTTCTCCCATTGTGAGTGTTGTCTTTTCGTCTTGTTTATGGTTTCCTTTGCTGTGCAAAAGCTTTGAAGTTTCATTAGGTCCCATTTGTTTATTTTTGTTTTTATTTCCATTACTCAAGGAGGTGGATCAAAAAGACCTTGCTGTGATTTATGTCAAAGAGTGTTCTTCCTATGTTTTCCTCTGAGTTTTATAGTGTCCAGTCCTACATGTAGGTCTCTAATCCATTTTGAGTTTATTTTTGTGTATGGTGTTAGGGAGTGTTCTAATTTCATTCTTTTACATGTAGCTGTCCGGTTTTCCCAGCATCACTTATTGAAAAGGCTGTCTTTTCTCTATTGTATATCCTTGCCTCCTTTGTCATAGATTAGTGGACCATAGGTGCGTGGGTTTATCTCTGGGCTTTCTATCTTGTTCCATTGATCTGTTTCTGTTTTTGTGCCAGTACCATATTGTCTTGATTACTGTAGGTTTGTAGTATAGTCTGAAGTCAGGGAGTCTGATTCCTCCAGCTCTGATTTTTTCCCTCAAGACTGCTTTGACTATTCGGGGTCTTTTGTGTCTCCATACAAATTTTAAGATTTTTTTGTTCTAGTTCTGTAAAAAATGCCATTGGTAATTTGATAGGGATTGCATTGAATCTGTAGATTGCTTTGGGTAGTATAGTCATTTTCACAATATTGTTTCTTCCAATCCAAGATCATGGTATATCTCTCCATCTGTTGATATCATCTTTAATTTCTTTCATCAGTGTCTTATAGTTTTCTGCATACAGGTCTTTTGTCTCCCTAGGTAAGTTTATTCCTAGGTATTTTATTCTTTTTGTTGCAGTGGTAAATGAGAGTGTTTCCTTAATTTCTCTTTCAGATTTTTCATCATTAGTGTATAGGATTGCAAGAGATTTCTGTGCATTAATTTTGTATCCTGCAACTTTACCAAATTCATTGATTAGCTCTAGTAGTTTTCTGGTGGCATCTTTAGGATTCTCTATGTATAGTATCATGTCATCTGTAAACAGTGACAGTTTTACTTCTTCCTTTCCAAATTGTATTCCTTTTATTTCTTTTTCTTCTTTGATGGCTGTGGCTAGGACTTCCAAAACTATGTTGAATAATAGTGGCGACAGTGGACATCCTTGTCTTGTTCCTGATCTTAGAGAAAATGCTTTCAGTTTTTCCCCATTGAGAATGATGTTTGCTGTGGGTTTGTCATATATGTCCTTTATTATGTTGAGGTGGGTTCTGTCTATGCCCACTTTCTGGAGAGTTTTTATCATAAATGGGTGTTGAATTTTGTCAAAAGCTTTTTCTGCCTCTATTGAGATGATCATATCGTTTTTATTCTTCAATTTGTTAATATGGTGTATCACATTTATTGATTTGTGTATATTGAATCCTTGCATCCCTGGGATAAATCCCACTTGATCATGGTGTATGATCCTTTTAATGTGTAGTTGGATTCTGTTTGTTAGTATTTTGTTGAGGATTTTTGCATCTATATTCATCAGTGATATTGGTCTGTAATTTTCTTTTTTTGTAGTATCTTTGTCTGGTTTTGGTATCAGGGTGATGGTGGCCTCATAGAATGACTTTGGGAGTGTTCCTTCCTCCCCAATTCTTTGGAAGAATTTGAAAAGGATGGGTGTTAGCTCTTCTCTAAATGTTTGAGAGAATTCACCTGTGAAGCCATCTGGTCCTGGACTTTTGTTTGTTGGAAGATTTTTAATCACAGTTTCAATTTCATTACTTGTGATTGGTCTGTTCATATTTTCTGTTTCTTCCTGGTTCAGTCTTGGAAGGTTATACCTTTCTAAGAATTTGTCCATTTCTTCCAGGTTGTCCATTTTATTGGCATAGAGTTGCTTTTAGTAGTCTCTTAGGATGCTTTGTATTTCTGCGGTGTCTGTTGTAACTTCTTCTTTTTCATTTCTAACTTTATTGATTTGAGTCCTCTCTCTCTTTTTCTTAATGAATCAGGCTAATGGTTTACCAATATTGTTTATCTTCTCAAAGAACCAGCTTTTAGTTTTATTGATCTTTGCTACTGTTTTCTTTGTTTCTATTTCATTTATTCTGCTCTGATCTTTATGATTTCTTTCCTTCTACTAACTTTGGGTTTTGTTTGTTCTTCTTTCTCTAGTTACTTTAGGTGTTAGGTTAGATTGTTTATTTGAGATTTTTCTTGTTTCTTGAGGTAGTCTTGTATAGCTATAAACTTCCCTCTTAGAACTGCTTTTGCTGCATCCCATAGGTTTTCAATCATCGTGTTTTCCTTGTCATTTGTCTCTAGGTATTTTTTGATTTCCTCTTTGATTTCTTCAGTGATCTCTTGGTTATTTAGTAACATATTGTTTAACCTCCATGTGTTTGTGTTTTTTATGTTTTTTTCCCTGTAATTCATTTCTAATCTCATAGTGTTGTGGTCAGAAAAGATGATTCATATGATTTCAGTTTTCTTTTTTTTTTTTTTTTTTTTGCAGTATGTGGGCCTCTCACTGTTGTGGCCTCTCCCATTGCGGAGCATAGGCTCCAGACGTGCAGGCTCAGTGGCCATGGCTCATGGGCCCTGCCACTCCTCGGCATGTGGGATCTTCCTGTACCGGGGCACAAACCCGTGTCCCCTGCATCAGCAGGCAGACTCTCAACTACTGCGCCACCAGGGAAGCCCTGATTTCAATTTTCTTAAATTTACTGAGGCTTGATTTGTGACCCAAGGTATGATCTATCCTGGAGAATGTTCTGTGCGCACTTGAGAAGAAAGTGTAATCTGCTGTTTTTGGATGGAATGTCCTATAAATATGAATTAAATCTATCTGGGCTGTTGTGTCATTTAAAGCTTCTGTTTCCTTATTTATTTTCATTTTGGGTGATCTGTCCTTTGGTGTAAGTGAGGTGTTACAGTCCCCCACTGTTATTGTGTTACTGTTGATTTCCTCTTTTATAGCTAATAGTAGTTGCCTTATATATTGAGGTACTCCTATGTTGGGTGCATATATATTTATAATTGTTATATCTTCTTCTTGGACTGATCCCTTGATCACTGTGTAGTGTCCTTCCTTATCTCTTGTAACATTCTTTATTTTCAAGTCTATTTTCTCTGATATGAGTATAGCTACTCCAGCTTTCTTTGGATTTCCATTTGCATGGAATATCTTTTTCCATCCCCTCACTTTCAGTCTGTATGTGTCCCTAGGTCTGAAGCGGGTCTCTTGTAGACAGCATGTAGATGGGTCTTGTTTTTGTATCCATTCAGCAAGCCTGTGTCTTTTGGTTGGAGCATTTAATCCATTCGCGTTTAAGGTAGTTATTGATATGTATGTTCCTATGACCATTTTTTAATTGTTTTGGGTTTGTTTTTGTAGGTCTTCTTCTTCTCTTGTGTTTCTCAGTTAGAGAACTTCCTTTAGCATTTGTTGTAGAGCTGGTTTGGTGGTGCTGAAATCTCTTAGCTTTTGCTTGTCTGTAAAGCTTTTGATTTCTCCATCGAATCTGAATGAGGTCCTTGTGGGGTAGAATCATCTTGGTTGTAGGTTTTTCCCTTTCATCACTTTAAGTATATCATGCCACTCCCATCTGGCTTGTAGAGTTTCAGCTGAGAAATCATCTGTTAACCTTATGGGTGTTCCCTTGTATGTTATTTGTCATTTTTCCCTTGCTGCTTTCAATAATTTTTCTTTGTCTTAAATTTGTCAATTTGATTACTATGTGTCTCAGCATGTTTATCCTTGGGTTTATCCTGTATGGGACTCTCTGCACTTCCTGGACTTGGGTGGCTATTTCCTTTCCCATGTTAAGGAAGTTTTCGACTATAACCTCTTCAAATATTTTCTCGGTCCTTTCTCTCTCTCTTCTCCTTCTGGGACCCCTATAATGCGAATGTTGTTGTGTTTAATGTTGCCCCAGAGGTCTCTTAGTCTGTGTTCATTTCTTTTCATTCCTTTTTCTTTATTCTGTTCCACAGCAGTGAATTCCACCATTCTGTCTTCTAGGTCACTTATCCGTTTTTCTGCCTCAGTTATTCTGCTCTTGATTCCTTCTAGTGTAGTTTTCATTTCAGTTATTGTATTGTTCATCTCTGTTTGTTTGTTCTTTAATTCTTCTAGGTCTTTGTTAAACATTTCTTGCATCTTCTTGATCTTTGCCTCCATTCTTTTTCTGAGGTCCTGGATTATCTTCGCTATCATTATTCTGAATTCTTTTTCTGGAAGGTTGCCTATCTCCACTTCATTTAGTTGTTTTTCTGGGGTTTTATCTTGTTCCTTCTTGTGGTACATAGCCCTCTGCCTTTTCATCTTGTCTCTCTTTCTGTGAATGTGATTTTTGTTCCTCAGGCTGCAGGATTGTAATTCTTCTTGCTTCTGTTGTCTGCCCTCTGGTGGATGAGGCTATCTAAGAGGCTTATGCGTCTTAAATTGTAGGTTTAAGTGTTTTGAAAAGTTTGAGAGGTTTCCAGCCATTATTTCTTTGAGAACCTTTTCAGTCCCACACTCTCTCTTCTCTCCTCTGTGATACTGATGACAGAAATGCTAGGTCTTTTATTGTAGGTTTCTGAGGCTCTGGTCTCATAGGTTTCTGAGGCTCTGGTCCTTCTTTGTTTTTAATCTGTTTTCTCATAGGTTTCTCATAGGTTTCTGAGGCTCTGATCCTTCTTTGTTTTTAATCTGTTTTCTCTTTGTTCAGACTTGGTGGTTTCTGTGTCATGTAATCACTGATTCTTTCCTATTCTCCCCTCCCACCATTTTGCTGTTAAATTTACCCAATCTGATTTTTGAAGTTCAGCTACTATATTTTTCATTTCTGAAGTTTCCATTTGGTTCTTCCTTATATCTCTCATTTCTATGCTGAGACTCTATTTCTTTGTTGAAACTCCTTTTTTTTTTTTTTTTGGCCACACCACACGGTATCTTAGTTCTCCCACCAGGGATTGAAAACAGGCCACGACAGTGAAAGCACCGAGTCCTAACCAGTGGACTGCCAGGGAAGTCCTGAAAGTCTATTTCTTCATTTGTTTCAAACTTGTTTGTAGTTATCATTGAAGCATATGTATCAAGGTTTATTTAAAATCCTTATCAGATTATTCCAGTTTTTCTGTTGTCTCAGTGTTGGCATCTGTAAATTATCTTTTTCTCTCAGTCTGAGATCTTTCTAGTTCTTGAGATGATGTGTGCTTTGCAGTTGAAACCCGGAAATTTTCATATTATGTTATGAGACTCTGGACCTCATTTAAAGATTTTATTTCAGCCAGCTTCCTCTGATACCACTCTAGCAAGGAGGGGGGTCAGGGGGCGCTGTCTTGTTACTCTCAGGTGGAGGTACAAGTCCAGGCTCTCCACTCAGCCTCCTTTGACACCCAAAAGGGAAGGTAATGGTTCATTTTATGTGTTAATATGAGGTGGGCCATGGGGTGCCCAGATTAAAAAGCATTTCTGAGTGTTTCTGAGAGGGCGGTTCCAGATAAGATTAGCATTTGAATTGTCGGACTCAGCAGATTGCCCTCCCCAGTGTGGCTGGACATTGTCTGATCTGTTGAGGAACATTCTTCCACTCCGTTTTTCCTTACTGCTACACATAGAGAATATCCAAATTTGAGAAGATTTTTTTCATAAAAATGGTTAAATCCTCTGGCTCGTCTACACAAACCTTTTTTCACTCAGTATGGATCTTAATAATACTGTTTATGTGTATAGTCACAATTATTCCTAATTACTACTGGTATGTTGTTTCTATCAAAAAAAAAACCACCCCAAACTGCAAAAAAAGAAAGAAAGAAAAGAAAAGAAATAACTTGGAAAGAAACTAGCCAAGCAATCTCAGGGTTGTGTTCCAAAGACTTAGGAAAAAAAACACAGAGAGTGACAGCTGCCATCTACTCCCTCCTCCATTTTGAGCTTTAAACTCATTGTCTTACCTTTAAGGCTGAATAAAGCCCTCTTCTTCCTATTCTAGGTCTTCCTGGAACAGGGGCTGGGGTTGAAGATGTTATTTTAATTACTGGAATATGGAGAAAATATTGTTGTTGTTTTAACATCAGAAATCCCTTCCTTCTCCCACCAAAAAATTGGTTTTGTTGTTTGACTTCTTTAATTAGAAATTTAGGGTATTCAGAGAGCCCCTGAAAAATACACTCACTAACAACAGAAGTTTACTAAGCTGCATCCTAAGGAGGGTAGGTTTGGTTAATCTCAGGAGATATGCACAGGGCCACTGGGGTGCCTAGACTGGCATCAAAATTGAAATCCAACCTAGCTGCTTTCCTGCTAAGTAAGGAGTTATGTCCTCCAGGGGCACTGCCTCTGTCTAATTTGCACAAAGGCAGCTTTGGACCAGTATCCACCCTAATTATAGAAGCTTAGTGTTAGGGCAGAAGTGCTGGGAACAATGGCATCAGTTTTAGACCCTGTGAAGGAGAAAGGGAAGGAAAGAAGGGCACTAAGGCAGATAATTACCAGAGAGGGCCATTGTGGGCGAAGAATCAAGATGTCAATTTTTGGTTTTAATTATTACTAATTTTTTCATATAATGGTATATGATGTAAATACCACCTATTAATTGTTCTGAAGTTGGATGGGAGAGGAGAGTACATGGATGCAATAAAGTACTGAGTCTTGCTAAAAACTATACAGTCGGCCCTCCATATCCATGGGTTCCACATCAGCGGATTCAACTGGCTGGGGATCAAAAATATTTAAAAAAAATGTTCCAGGAAACAAAACTTGAATTTGCTGCAAGGGCAACTATTTGCATAGCATTTACATTGTATTAAGTAGTATAAGTAATCTACACATGATTTAAAGTATATGGGAGGATGTGCATGGGTTATATGCAAGTACTACACCATTTTATATGAGGGACTTGACCATCCTAGGATTTTGGTATCCGTGGGGGAGGAAATGGGGAGCTGGTTTTGGAACCAATTCCCCGAGTATACCTAGGGACAACTGTACTTGAGCCAGAATGAGAGGCTGCCCACTTAGGTAAAGAGGGTGACAATAACATCTAGAGACACAATTATCAGATGTTGAATTTTTTTCAGACCTGTTCCATTCAACAAAATGAATGTTTGTTCAAAAATTCAACTAAAGGCAGCCTTTACATCTTGATCTAATTTCTTCCAGTAACATATTTTAAATCTCTTGATAGCAAAGGATGCTGATATCTAATAAAGATTTATCAACCTCTTCATGCACATGCAAAACACTTACTTGTGCCAATACAAGTGAATTATTTATTTGCACTGACAAAGTAGGTCTCCTAGAGGTCACATTTTATATTAACACTGAATTTTAATAAAGATAGTCACTTGAGTCTCTAGTTAAATTCCCACTGTTCTTTATTCCTTGAAGTTCCACATTAACTGATATTTGGCAAAATATAAAATTACAATTGGGTTTGAAAGAGAAATTTGTTTTTCTTGATTTGTTCCTGTAAGCATGTTAGACTTAAGTCACCTGTGTTATGCAAATTGGTACCAAGCAAAAATGAGGATTTATTCATTATGAGAATCTCTTCTCTTTGAATTCTATCTTTATTTAAAATAAGGACAACTTGGAAATGGAAATATCCCACAAATTTACATATTATGTCAGGGGCCGACTTCTGTCTATGGAAGCAAAAACCTATTTATTGATAGTTCTCCTGTTAGGCTGGTTAAGGGAGGGGAGCTAAATCTTGAGCAAACTTAATCTTCAGACTCAGTGCAGGAACAAATGTTATTCTAGGTTTCTTCATCCTTTTCTTTAAATCATGACATTGCTGTAATCAACTCCAGGGTTGAAATACAAGATTAAAACCCTACTCGTAATTATACATTATCTTTTCTTTTTTTTTTTTTTTTTTTTTTCTCTTCCCGCTTGCGTCTCCCTCCCTCCCACCCTCCCTATCCCACCCCTCCAGGCGGTCACAAAGCACCGAGCTGATCTCCCTGTGCTATGCGGCTGCTTCCCACTAGCTATCTACCTTATGTTTGGTAGTGTATATATGTCCATGCCTCTTTATCGCTTTGTCACCGTTTACACTTCCCCCTCCCCATAGCCTCAAGTCCATTCTCTAGTAAGTCTGTGTCTTTATTCCTGTTTCACCCCTAGGTTTTTCATGACATTTTTTTTTAAAATTCCATATATATGTGTTAGCATACGGTATTTGTCTCTCTCTTTCTGACTTACTTCACTCTGTATGACAGACTCTAGGTCTATCCACCTCATTACAAATAGCTCAATTTCGTCTCTTTTTATGGCTGAGTAATATTCCATTGTATATATGTGCCACATCTTCTTTATCCATTCATCCGATGATGGACACTTAGGTTGTTTCCATCTCTGGGCTATTGTAAGTAGAGCTGCAATGAACATTTTGGTACATGACTCTTTTTGAATTATGGTTTTCTCAGGGTATATGCCCAGTAGTGGGATTGCTGGGTCATATGGTAGTTCTATTTGTAGCTTTTTAAGGAACCTCCATACTGTTCTCCACAGTGGCTGTATCAATTTACATTCCCACCAACAGTGTAAGAGGATTCCCTTTTCTCCACACCCTCTCCAGCATTTATTGTTTCTAGATTTTTTGATGATGGCCATTCTGACTGGTGTGAGATGATATCTCATTGTAGTTTTGATTTGCATTTCTCTCATGATTAGTGATGTTGAGCATTCTTTCATGTGTTTGTTGGCACTCTGTATATCTTCTTTGGAGAAATGTCTATTTAGGTCTTCTGCCCATTTTTGGATTGGGTTGTTTGTTTTTTTGTTATTAAGCTGCATGAGCTGCTTATAAATTTTGGAGATCAATCCTTTGTCAGTTGCTTCATTTGCAAATATTTTCTCCCATTCTGAGGGTTGTCTTTTGGTCTTCTTTATGGTTTCCTTTGCTGCGCAAAAGCTTTTAAGTTTCATTAGGTCCCATTTGTTTACTCTTGTTTTTATTTCCATTACTCTAGGAGGTGGGTCAGAAAGAATCTTGCTGTGATTTATGTCATAGAGTGTTCTGCCTATGTTTTCCTCTAAGAGTTTGATAGTTTCTGGCCTTACATTTAGGTCTTTAATCCATTTTGAGCTTATTTTTGTGTATGGTGTTAGGGAGTGATCTAACTTCATACTTTTACATGTAGCTGTCCAGTTTTCCCAGCACCACTTATTGAATAGGCTGTCCTTTCTCCACAGTACATTTCTGCCTCCTTTGTCAAAGATAAGGTGACCATATGTGCGTGGGTTTATCTCTGGGCTTTCTATCCTGTTCCATTGATCTATCTTTCTGTTTTTGTGCCAGTACCATACCGTTTTGATAACTGTAGCTTTGTAGTATAGTCTGAAGTCTGGGAGCCTGATTCCTCCAGTTCCTTCTTTCGTTCTCAAGATTGCTTTGGCTATTCGGGGTCTTTTGTGTTTCCATACAAATTGCAAAATTTTTTGTTCTAGTTCTGTGAAAAATGCCAGTGGTAGTTTGATAGGGATTGCATTGAATCTATAGATTGCTTTCGGTAGTAGAGTCATTTTCACAATGTTGATTCTTCCAATCCAAGAACATGGTATATCTCTCCATCTATTTGTATCATCTTTAATTTCTTTCATCAGTGTCTTATAATTTTCTGCATACAGATCTTTTGTCTCCTTAGGTAGGTTTATTCCTAGATATTTTATTCTTTTTGTTGCAATGGTAAATGGGAGTGTTTTCTTGATTTCACTTTCAGATTTTTCATCATTAGTATATAGGAATGCCAGAGATTTCTGTGCATTAATTTTGTATCCTGCCACTTTACCAAATTCATTGATTAGCTCTAGTAGTTTTCTGGTAGCATCTTTAGGGTTCTCTATGTATAGGATCATGTCATCTGCAAACAGTGACAGCTTTACTTCTTCTTTTCCGATTTGGATTCCTTTTATTTCCTTTTCTTCTCTGATTGCTGTGGCTAAAACTTCCAAAACTATGTTGAATAAGAGTGGTGAGAGTGGGCAACCTTGTCTTGTTCCTGATCTTAGTGGAAATGCTTTCAGTTTTTCACCATTGAGGATGATGTTTGCTGTGGGCTTGTCATATATGGCCTTTATTATGTTGAGGAAAGTTCCCTCTATGCCTACTTTCTGCAGGGTTTTTATCATAAATGGGTGTTGAATTTTGTCAAAAGCTTTCTCTGCATCTATTGAGATGATCATATGGTTTTTCTCCTTCAGTTTGTTAATATGGTTTATCATATTGATAGATTTGCGTATATTGAAGAATCCTTGCATTCCTGGAATAAACCCCACTTGATCATGGTGTATGATCCTTTTAATGTGCTGTTGGATTCTATTTGCTAGTATTTTGTTGAGGATTTTTGCATCTATGTTCATCAGTGATATTGGCCTGTAGTTTTCTTTCTTTGTGACATCCTTGTCTGGTTTTGGTATCAAGGTGATGGTGGCCTCGTAGAAGGAGTTTGGGAGTGTTCCTCCCTCTGCTATATTTTGGAAGAGTTTGAGAAAGATAGGTGTTAGCTCTTCTCTAAATGTTTGATAGAATTCGCCTGTGAAGCCATCTGGTCCTGGGCTTTTCTTTGTTGGAAGATTTTTAATCACAGTTTCAATTTCAGTGCTTGTGATTGGTCTGTTCATATTTTCTATTTCTTCCTGATTCAGTCTTGGCAGGTTGTGCATTTCTAAGAATTTGTCCATTTCTTCCAGATTGTCCATTTTATTGGCATAGAGTTGCTTGTAGTAATCTCTCATGATCTCTTTTATTTCTGCAGTGTCAGTTGTTACCTCTCCTTTTTCATTTCTAATTCTATTGATTTGAGTCTTCTCCCTTTTTTTCTTAATTAGTCTGGCTAGTGGTTTATCTATTTTGTTTATCTTCTCAAAGAACCAGCTTTTAGTTTTATTGATCTTTGCTATTGTTTCCTTCATTTCTTTTTCATTTATTTCTGATCTGATTTTTATGATTTCTTTCCTTCTGCTAGCTTTGGGGTTTTTTTGTTCTTCTTTCTCTAATTGCTTGAGGTGCAAGGTTAGGTTGTTTATTCGAGATGTTTCCTGCTTCTTAAGGTGGGCTTGTATTGCTATAAACTTCCCCCTTAGAACTGCTTTTGCTGCATCCCACAGGTTTTGGGTCGTTGTGTCTCCATTGTCATTTGTTTCTAGTTATTTTTTGATTTCCTCTTTTATTTCTTCAGTGATCACTTCATTATTAAGTAGTGTATTGTTTAGCCTCCATGTGTTTGTATTTTTTACAGATCTTTTCCTGTAATTGATATCTAGTCTCATGGCGTTGTGGTCAGAAAAGATACTTGATACAATTTCAATTTTCTTAAATTTACCAAGGCTTGATTTGTGACCCAAGATATGATCTATCCTGGAGAATGTTCCATGAGCACTTGAGAAAAATGTGTATTCTGTTGTTTTTGGATGGAATGTCCTATAAATATCAATTAACTCCATCTCGTTTAATGTATCATTTAAAGCTTGTGTTTCCTTATTTATTTTCATTTTGGATGATCTGTCCATTGGTGAAAGTGGGGTGTTAAAGTCCCCTACTATGAATGTGTTACTGTCGATTTCCCCTTTTATGGTTGTCAGTATTTGCCTTATGTATCAGTATTTGCCTTATGTATTTATTTTTTTAAAAATATTTTGTAGCTGGTGTGTATGGAAGAAGTATTGCTATGCATTCAAAAAGATGTGGATTCAAATCTCAGCTCCGCTGCTTGCTGGCCAATACAGGCGCTGCACTTTGAAGGTTATTTGTGCTTCAGCTTTATCCCAATATTTGCTTGAAAACAAGGCTAAAAGAATTGTTTTGTAAACCTCTAGAACCACCTTATGCTGCCCCCTTGTGTCTGAGAAAAGAGTGGTTGTGCTCACCTCAGTTTGCATGTTAAAATAATCTGGAGACATGAAAAAGGTAAAAGGCTCAGTTAGTTGATTTCTTCTTTTTTAAGTCTCACTCCCCAGGTGAGTCTAATTATGCAACCAGGTTAGAGAAGCATAGAAATAGGTCATAAACTCCATAAGGGCAGAGGGTTTTGATGGTGCAGTTGGTGATTGTGTTGTTTTGTCTAGAAAAGTATCTGACTGATAGTAGTGCTCAATTGATGTTTATTGAGTAGATAAATTAATAAATGAATGTGTACTTGACTTAGTTTAAAAAGTGATATAATCAGCCCTCAAGTCAGATCCTGCTGCAATGATTGTAGTTATCATCAGTTGAGCCTTGCCAGTGTCCCTGGAGCAGATCTTAAAACCTTGGCTTAAAATCTTCTAATGGAGTACCTTTGAGTTTAGAATAAAATTTGAACTTTTTACCATAGCATCTAAAGCATTGTACAGTCTGGCCCCTTCCTACCTTTCCACCCTCCTGTCACCCACCCTCTTCAGTCACCCAGGCTCTATTTACTCCTTGAACGAATCAGGCTAGTTCTAATCTCAGGACCTTTGCTCCTACTGTTCCTTCTACCTGGATTATTCTTCTCCAGATCTTCCTGTGCCTGATTCTTTCTCATCATGGGAATATCATCCCAAACGCATCACCTCCTCAGATACATTTTCCATGGCTACCCTATCTAGTGGTCCCTCACCTACCATCACTCTTTATCCTATTACCTTGTTTCAGTTGCCTCACAGTAGTTCTTACTATCAGGGGCCACCACCTTTTTATTTATTTGTTAATTTGATATTTTATCCTTCCTCAGTCCCCACAAAAACTTAAAATATCACTAGACCAGAAATCTAATCTTTTATTTTCTTTCATGCAGTATGTTGAGCACTCAGAACAGTGTCCAAGACCAATAAAAGCTTATTAAATATTTGATGAATACATAAAATAATGAAAGAAAGCCTTATCCGTTATTTACTTGTTACCTTTGGGAAAGTTACATCTCTCCTGTAATAATATGTATAACTTGCCTTCTACAATGCCTGGCAAGTGCTCAAATAACGACGGCTTCCCTTGTCTGTGCTGTTTCTATCAAACCTTAAGGAAAGCTCTTCAAAGAATCCTGTATAAAGTCATCTAAAAAGCAGTGGAACCTAAGTTTTCTTTTCTTTCGTGTAAATATCTAGGAATGGAGTTTTAGGTAGTTATATATGTTTATTTCCAAGAAATTGCAAACCATTTTTAAAGTGATGGTGTCATTTCACACTTTCATCATCAATATACAGGGTTCTGATTGCTCCACATTCTCTCTAGCGTTTGGCATTGTCAGTCTTTTTAATTTTAGCATTCACATGTGTATAAAATGGTACATCATTATTATTTGATTTTCGTTTCCCTCATGACTAATAATGTTGAGCATTTTCATGTATTTATTGGCCATTCACATATCTTCTATTGTGAAGTGTCTTTTCAAGTCTTCTGTCAACTTTTCACTAGCGTGTTGTCTTCTTGTTGTCGATTTTTAGAATTCTTTATTTATTCTGGACACAATTCCTGTGTCAAATGTATTGCCAGTACACGTCAATGCCTATAATACACTGACAGTAACTTCTCATTTTTTAATAGTGTGTTTTGATGAGCTTTTATTTTTATGAAGTCTAATTTATCTACTTTTACTTTATGTCAAAGGCTTTTTATGCTGCAGAAATCTTTGCCTATCCTAAGGTCCTAAAGATGTTCTATATTTCTTTTTCTCTCAGGAGCCTTATGGTTTTAGCATCTACATTTAGTTTCATAATCTATTGCAGATTAATTTTTTGCACATGGTTTGATGTAGGAGCCCCACTTTTTTTCCATGTATTTATCCAGTTTCTTATCCAGATTTTTATTAAAATGTCTACTACAGCCTTATTCATAACAGGAAAAAAGGAAATAACTCACAAATCCATCAATAGAGGATGGAAGAACATACTGTGATTATTCTAACAATGCCATACTAATCAGCAATACAAAAACTAACTACAGATACATGCAGCGGCATGAATGAAGCTCAAAAATGTTATGCTGAGTGAAAGAAGCCAGACATAAAGGACTGCATACCATTGATTCTACTTATATAAAATTCAAGAACAGACAATGTTAATTTGTGGAATGAATATCAGCATAGGGGTTGACTATGGAGGGAGGGGGATTAACTATAGGGGAACTCCCTTTGGGGATGGAAGTGCCCTATGTCTTGATCAGGGTTGTGGTAACACAGGTATAACATTTATCAAAACTCATTGAATTATGCAGTTAAAATCTGTGTGTCTCACTGTGTGTAAATTTTATGTTAAAAATATGGAATAGCTGATAATGACAGAGAAATTGTAAGCATAGCCTGGGCCATTACATGTCTCTAAATATTTCAAAACCCAAGTTCCTCTCACAGCCATCTATGTTTATAAAGATAAAATTAAGATTTTTCCTCAGAATCTTCTTTTAGTAATTCAGGAAATCTACTTAGAAAGTTTTAAAATGTAAAACCTTTAATATTTGAGAAGTTTTGATCTTCAAAGAGGCACACCTTACTTAGAACAATCTATGAATAAGAAACCTCTAATAACTAACAATGTATGATGTGCATACATAAATATATCAATTCACAGAACAAATACATATATGTATATGTATTTACTTTAGAGTCATTGAGCAAAGCCACAAAAGACTATCTAATTATACTATAAAAGATTGATGTGTTTCTTGGGCTTCATATTGTTTTTTCAAATTGAATTGAAATACTCAGCTCTGAAACCTCAGATAGAATTGCACATTAACAACGGAATACTTGCAATCATAAATGTATAATCCCGATTCTTTGGGATTTTCCAGAAGAATCCCTTTGAGCCTCTCAGGCTCTGACAGAGAAGTGTACAATCAGCCTGCAGCATTTCTACCCCAGACCAGTCGGCAGAATCCTAAGCAGCTTTATTTCATGCTCACTGACTCTTTTTGTGCCTTTCTATTGAAGCTCAGAACTACTTACATATTTATTAACCATGAAGAACCATGTTTTCGCATATCTATCAGCATCATCACTGGCGCTACCAGGAGGAGAAATCCTGTTGCTCCTTGGTGTTGGAAGGATGGGTAGCTTCCAGGGAACGTGTCAAACAGAGCCTTCTACTGCGTCATGAACAAAGGTCAGAGTACTAGCACATTCCCATGTTTTAAGGGGAATGAATTATCAGACTACAGACAGAATTTGGGAATCTTACTTTGTTCATGGAAAACATTTACTTACCTCCTGTCCTATTTCTGTGTGAGAAATTTCCACTGGTGTAGCTCGCTTGGGCTCTCTCATCCCATCACGGACCCCTCAGGAAGAGAGTCTCTTCTGATTGGTGATCAGGGAGAATAAGAGGAGCATGGCTCAACTTTTTCTCATTATCTCTTAGCCATGCCACAAGCACAGTTGAGCTGGGTCTGTCCTTATGGGGTGGTCTCTGGTTTTGGGTGGTTTATCAATTCAGGAAAATATTAGCAAGCCACTTTGTCCAAAGACTTTTAAGCCTTCATTTTTATCTGACTTTTGTTCTTATCTTTCAATTGGATCTATACTCAGTTGGGAAGGAGAAGGTTGCAGCTTTCAAAACTAAGCACTATGGCTTCCCTGGTGGCGCAGTGGTTAAGAATCCTCCTCCCATGGGCTTCCCTGGTGGTGCAGTGGTTGAGAGTCCGCTTGCGGGTGCAGGGGACATGGGTTCGTGCCCCGGTCCGGGAAGATCCCACATGCCGCAGAGCAACTAAGCCCGTGCGCAACAAATACTGAGCCTGTGCTCTAGAGCCCGTGCTCCGCAACAAGGGAAGCCACCACAATGAGAAGCCCGCGTGCCACAACAAAGAGTAACCCCCGCTCGCCACAACTAGAGAAAGCCCGTGTGCAGCAATGAAGACCCAATGCAGCCAAAAATAAATAAATAAAAATAAATACATTAAAAAAACCAAAAAAAACTAAACACTACTGTCTAGGGTTGGGAACCACTACTTTCAATCTTCTCTCTCTGGTTTTTTAAAAATGTAAAAATTCATAAATTTTAGCACATGGATATGGCTGACTGTTTAATGTCTAGAAAAAGGGAAGAATTTCATACTCTTAATAGCCTGAGTTTTTAGTGTTGCCATTGTACCTGTGTTCTGAAAACCTTTTGATTTGTAATTTAGGTATTCAACTAGCTTCTCATTGAAATCTTGTATAAGCTCCACTATAATTTATTTTTTATTACGAAGCTTGTTAGTCATTAATAACACCTATGGAATAAAAGTAGTTGCACATCCCATCAGTACTTTCAATTGTTTTCCTCATTAATTTTCTAATGTTTATGTCCATATGTTCCCCTTATTTTTGGTCATCTTCTGTGGCCCAGAGATTGTGGCTGATTCATATATGGTCTGTGAAGTACTTATCAAATACTAGAGGGAATATATTCAAATGTCACTCTCTCATTGATGGCAGAATATACGAAGTATCAAAAAAGAGGCATAAACAAGTTTCCCTAGAAACACTGAGTAAGGAAATATCACACTTAACGACCATAGATAGGACTGCCCCTCCACCCCCAGCATAGACTGAATATCAACTTTAGATAGTCAAAAATATTTTTTTGGGCTTCCATGGTGGCGCAGTGGTTGAGAGTCCGCCTGCCGATGCAGGAGACGTGGGTTTGTGACCCGGTCCGGGAAGATCCCACATGCCGCGGAGCGGCTGGGCCCATGAGCTGGCCGCTGAGCCTGCGCATCCGGAGCCTGTGCTCCGCAACGGGAGAGGCCACAGCAGTGAGAGGCCCGTGTACCGAAAAAAAAAAAAAATTAACTTTGATCTTACACATGTGTCTGCAATAGCAGAAAAAAGTTGTCTGGAAATAGATTAATAAGTGAGCAAGCCTGCAAGTTCTAATGAAGTTTTCACGTGCTCGAAGGCATTTCCTATCAGGCTTGCCATGGGACCATCTACTGGATTAAGATATTGAAAGGCCATTACCTTTACCAAGAAAAGCAGTCCATCTGACAACACAGTGCAGATTACCTTGGATTATCTTTCCCTCTCCTGGCAGAAAGTAGGGTCTGAGGGAGTAAATAATGGACAGTTAGGCCCATGGAGAAGGCCTAGAACACTCTTCACTGAAAGTGTTCCAGTAGGGGCTAGGTGATGACCTGCCAAAGATTCTGGAGGAGACCCCTGCCCTTGGTAGAAAGCTGGTAAGAATACCACCCTCTGCAGGCCCTTCCTGCTCTGAAATCTTATGGTTCTTTGATAAGGAGGTATATGTAAGGACCCACAACGGTGGGGAGAGAATTGGGTGTTTGGACTCTTCTGCCCTCTCCAGTAGAATTACTGGTGCTTATTTTACTCCTTTCCAGAATCAGTCTTGGTTCAAAGGACAACCTAGCATAAATAGGAATCAACTATATAGAACACCTATATAGTTCTAAATTGCAAAATCCCCACTCCTTTTCCAGGATTAGAGATTAGAATTCTGATTCACTTCTCCTGAAGGTCTCAATGCTAGTTTCCTTGGTTAGAGACTTTACATTATATATAATCACTTTAATACATTTTTTATTGTATTATGACATACTTCAGAAAAAAGAATGTTTAAAGAAAAATATGATAAACACACAAGTATGTATCCCACACAACTTAAGAAATAAAGCACAGCAGTATAGATGAAACTTTCCATTTCTTCTCCCCTGAATATATTTCACTCCCCCACCTACCCATTTGTAATCACAATGAAATCCACTCAAAAGCCCCTTTTCTTTTCTTCTTTGACATGCAGCCATACTATATTTGCCAACTTCCCTTGCAGCAAGGTCAGAGCATGTGACCAAATTCTCACCAATAGAACGTGAATGAAGTGAAGTATATCCCTTCTGTATATGGCCCATGGAAACCTCCTGAGTAATCCTCCAAGCTCTCCCCTTAGCTGGCAGCATGGAGAAGGTCCAGAAGTTTACAGAGAGGAGGAATTACAAAGAACAATACTGGTTCCCTGAGTGACGGTATAGAGCAATTTTTTTTTTGCTACCGACATCATTTAACTATAACACAAGTGAGGAGTGAACATGTGAGTTAGCCTACTCTGATTAATAGAGTAATTATCATTCCCATGAAGTGCTTTAGACTTTTACCACATAAGGAGGTGTCCTCAATCAGTACATAATTTCCATGTTTTCCAGCTTAATATAAATGCTATAAAATTGCATGTGTTCTTCAGCATCTTGGTGTTTTCACTCACCATTGCTTGAGAGATCCATCCATGTTAGTATGGCCTGTTCTCAGTTTATTCTCACTGCTGTTAGAGTTCTACATGTATGCACATTATATAACTTGTGTACCTGTGTCCCTATTGCTGACTAATAGTTTCAAATTTCTTGCTATTACAAACAATGCTGCTATGGACATCCTTATATCTATTTCTTTGTTTATGTATATAAAACGTATATATACCTAGTATTATAGAGGTTGTTTCTAAAGAAGCTACTTCAAGGGGTTAAACAAAATCATGCATAATTCTAAACTTCATGGTCTTGGTCACTGCCTAGGAGTTTCCTTTCTCACAAGTATATATATATATACACACACTCTGTTGATTGATTTGGTTGCCCTGTTTTTGTGAGAGAAGTTGTTATGAAATTATTAGAAATAATGCATGAAGATATATAGCTGGCGACCAGTTTGGAAAATCAATGCATCCAATAAGCCTTCATTAAGGATCAGTTATGTGCTAGGTGCTAGGAACCCAGAGCTTTATAGGAGCTCACTGAGCTAAGTATGGGATGGAGTATTTAAGGTGCTCATACTCTGGGGTGGAGGTGATGGGAGATAGTAAAATAGACGAATATAATATACTTAATGGGTACAACAAATAGCCTAAAAAGAGTAATCAAAACTGATTGCTGAGACTTTTCAGGCTATAAAAGACCACTGATAATACCTAACTGATCACATCAATTGCAAAAGATATTCTTCTTTTTTTTGCTGTACGCAGGCCTCTCACTGTTGTGACCTCTCCCGTTGCGGAGCACAGGCTCCGGACGTGCAGGCTCAGCGGCCATGGCTCACGGGCCCAGCCGCTCCACCACATGTGGGATCTTCCCGGACCGGGGCAAGAACCCGTGTCCCTGCGTTGGCAGGCAGACTCTCAACCACTGCGCCACCAGGGAAGCCCGCAAAAGATATTCTTTAGGAATTCCCTTTATTACATTACATTCCAGAGGCTCATTTGCATGTGAAAATTGACATCAAATATGGAGTCTGAAATGAGGGCAGGCCTGCATGTTCAAGCACTAAGCAAAATTCAATCCAGAGTGATCCATATTTCTTTAGGTAAGTTAGTTTTACCCTGCATGTATGCTCCTTACTAAGGCTAGGAAACTCTGATGTCTGCCCTGGGCCGATGCCAGAGTCATCCTTCTGTCCCTCTGAAAAAGCCAATACTGGTCTAGTCACTTGCTCTAAATGTATGTTTCCAACAATTACCCCTTCCAAGAACTGTTCACTTTCTCCTCTGATGCTTCTTCACCCACCATTGGGTGTTTGGAAGGAACTAAATGACATAATTGTATTTTTCACAAACAAATGCCTTTTCAGAGAGCCATAAAATAGTAATTGCAGCATCACTGGAGCTATTCCTTGAGACGGTTGTTTTGTATTTTCAATTTCTAAAGAAACAGATCAAGGTTTGAGCTTTGAATTAGTAAAGAAAGCAGGCAAATTGCACTAGAGTCCATCATAGAACTACTTTCCTTAAAGGACAATAACTGTGGAAAACGTTCTCTTCTAGAGCTGTCAAAATTCAGGGCTACTAGCAAGATATTTGCTACTGACATGCTAAAAGGTGTGTGGGGAGAGACAGCCTTAATGTTCCTTTTGGATATTATAGCTGCGGCTATGCACACCCCAATAATGAGAGCTATGCTACAAACCTGGCTGCAGGCACAGCTGTGAAACTTTGCTGGAAAAGCAGGCATGAAATCAGAATCCCTAGTTCTCCAAAAAGAGCTCTTTTGTTCCTCCATCCACTGGAGCAGGCTAATAAAACTAGCTCCCTTGGTGGCCAGAGAGTTAAAACTCCTTCCCCTTACAACTTAGCTGGTGATCAGAAACACCAGAACCTTTGGGAGCATAAAGGGCAAATAGTCAATCAAAATCACATTGACTCTTTGCAATATTGTGAAGAAGGGTTAGCTGTCTTTAAAGTCAGAGAGACCTCATCTTCAACATAGACTCATATATTCTGTCCTAGAGAACCCACCGCAGTCTTGGCCATGCTCTGAATACAAGTGTGGGGATTTTAGACTCTACTAAGTAGGAGGGGAGGCAATTCAGGAAATGAGGCATGGAGTATTTCAGAACTGAAAGAGACCTTAGATGCCATCTCTTTATTATTCCTCTCACTTGAGAAGGAAGAAAACTGAGGTCTAGAGAAAACAAGTGACAAAGATGGCCCACCTCTTCCCAGGTGCAGTGTAAGGTTAGCTGGGAGCTTCTCCTAGCCTTTGCATGGGTACTGTGTATTGGGTATGTCTGGTGTATTGGTCATGGGGTTCTTGAACATCAGGATTTCCATGAGTGTGTTTTCCTTGGCTTTATTAATCATTAGAATACAGCCAATGTACATAAATTAACCTTTACTGGGCTGGTATGTGCTTAGGGAAGGACAGGGGGCAATGCTGGGAGGTAGGTGGGGGAGAGAAGGGAGCTAAGTTTATGGATTCCTACATTTGGGGAAAACACCATGCAGAGAGGCTTGTGTACATCATCTCATTTCATCTTTGCAACATCCCTGTCAGGGGCATATTTTATCTCCATCTGAAAAATGAGGAAACTGAAATTTTAAAAACTGAGCTAGCAAAAGGCAGAACTGGGATTTACAACCAGGTTTCTCAGGTTCTTTATCAGTTAGAGATCTTTTGGTTGCAAATGACAGAAAACCCAAACCAAACTGTCATAAACCAAGAGATTTGTTATCGTATGGAAGCGTTAAGGCCAGAAAGACCCCTGGCTTCAAGCTTGGCTGGATTGGTCATCTAGTCTCAGCCTCCCTCATCTCTCAGTTTTGCACTCCTTCTTGTTAGGTTTGTTCCCAAACTCAAGTTTGACAATAAGCTTGCTGCCAGCAGTTCCAGGCCAGTATCCTCCCAAGTTCAAGTCCAGGAGAAAAGGAGAGATTTCTAAACAAGTCTAGCAAACACCATATTGCATTTCATTGGCTCTGAATGAGTCACGTGCCCATGAGAACCAATTACAGTGGCCCAAGTGATTACAGGGCTCTGATTGGCCAGTCCTGAGCTACATGACTAATGCTAGAGCCACAGGTGATGTTATACACCTGAGGCACGCGGTCTGAGGATGGAGGGGCTAGTTCTCCACTCTGTTAGTAGAAGATGGGTGAATGGCTAAGAGGCAAAAACTGCAGCTGTCACTCAGGTTCTTAAGTCTGATGCCATTAATAAGATCCAAAAAAGAGCATGTAGAAGCAAACCGCTTGGGAAATATACTTGAGGCTTAAGAATGTAGTAAAACCTCCCTAATATTGCAGGATTGGGCACAACTGAGGAAGGGAAGCGGCAGTGTAATTTAACCCACTCAGTGTGGCATGGTGATATAATTGAATCAGAATGTGTAAGCTTAGCGACAAAAAAAAATCTGCTCTCACAAGTTTTATCAATTACCAGAGAGCTAGGATATTATACAAATGTTGACCAAGTGGTAATATATGTACCTAACGTAAAGTCATTTCAGTTTCATTTCAGTATCATGTTAATATAAATTCACTAGGTGGCCCATTGGATTTGAGTCATCAGATGGAATTCCACAAACACTTCCTGAGTACCTCAGTGTTCACTGTACTGAGCAGCAGGTAGGGAGAGAAGCTTCAGATGGAGGAGAACCCAAAACAAGAGAATGCATCAGCAAAGTCCGATGCTGGGAAAATTGGGCTGGAGGTGGTAGCAAGCAAGGAGGAAGGAGACGTGGCTGTGGATCACGTGGGGCATATGGCAGACACTTGCGACACTCCATTCATAGCCCCCCTACCTCAGCAGTTCATCACGGACCCTCCATGCTTCCGGCAGCTAGCGCCTGCATTTCCTTACCTTAGAGATTCCTTTTTCTGTAGGAGACTCTTTTGCCATGCGTGGCAGACCAGAAGAGCCAGAGAAGTAACTCCTGTGCCACCCCAGCCCTAGCAGCCCTGTCAGTGACTGGTGGGGATGGATGTCTAAACACCCCCAGTTCCCTTGTCCCTCTGGTAGGGTAACTCAGAGATGTTTCACACTGGCTCCTAGGGTTTCTCCAGTGGGATCAAGCTCCAGTCGCCTTCAGAGGTAGCAGGTTGATAATATATTGACTGTCTTCCTTTCCTTGTCTTACTTCTCCAACTTCCCTACTGGTCTTCATATCCTCAATAAGCTACTTGCACTCAATTCTTTGCTTCAGAATCTGCTTCTGGTGTAACAAAAAATTGGAGATGGAAATGGCTGCTCCTGAAGATGTGGATGTGTGAGTTATGGGTGAGGCAATGCCAAAGGACGGAGAAAGTAGTCTTAATATTTCACCAGCTCAGAAATTCTGTGTGTATCTTCAGAGATTATATTGTGGTTTTCCAGAATTCCAAATGGGACTTTGTTGAGGGAAAGTATTGAAAGAGGGTAGCCTGGCCTCAAGCCCTTGAGAAGAAGTCAGAGAATCTCAGCAGTGGAAACCAAACTGACATCAGCTTCAATGCTGGACACTTTGCCTTGCCTTTTCTACCATAGCAGCCTTTCATGACTTTCTCTCTTCTTCACATACAGTGCCATTTCTTCATTCCTATTTAAGAATTTTAAATTTTATTTTATTTATTTTTTATACAGCAGGTTCTTATTAGTTATCCATTTTATACATATTAGTGTATACATGTCAATCCCAATCTCCCATTCATCACACCACCACCCCCGCCCCACCACTTTCCCCCCTTGGTGTCCATACATTTGTTCTCTACATCTGTATCTCTATTTCTGTGCTGCAAACTGGTTCATCTGTACCATTTTTTTAGGTTCCACGTATATGTGTTGATATATGATATTGTTTTTCTCTTTCTGACTTACTTCACTCTGCATGACAGTCTCTAGATCCATCCACGTCTCTACAAATGACCCAATTTCGTTCCTTTTTATGGCTGAGGAATATTCCATTGTATATATGTACCACATCTTCTTTAGCCATTTGACTGTTGATGGGCATTTAGGTTGCTCCCATGACCTGGCTATTGTAAATAGTACTGCAATGAACAGTGCAGTGCATGTGTCTTTTTGAATTATGGTTTTGTCTGGGTATATACCCAGTAGTGGGATTGCTGGGTCATATGGTAATTCTATTTTTAGTTTTTTGAGGAAGCTCCATACTGTTTCCCATAGTGGCTGTATCAATTTACATTCCCACCAACAGTGCAAGAGGGTTCCCTTTTCTCTACACCCTCTCCAGCATTTGTTGTTTGTAGATTTTCTGATGATGCCCATTCTAACTGGTGTGAGGTGATACCTCACTGTAGTTTTGATTTGCATTTCTCTAATAATTAGTGATGTTGAGCAGCTTTTCATGTGCTCCTTGGCCATATGTATGTATTCTTTGGAGAAATGTCTATTTAGGTCTTCTGCCCATTTTTGGATTGGGTTGTTTGTTTCTTTAATATTGAGCTGCATGAGCTGTTTATATAGTTTGGAGATTAATCCTTTGTCCGTTGATTCGTTTGCAAATATTTTCTTCCATTGTGAGCGTTGTCTTTTCGTCTTGTTTATGGTTTCCTTTGCTGTGCAAAAGCTTTGAAGTTTCATTAGGTCTCATTTGTTTATTTTTGTTTTTATTTCCATTACTCAAGGAGGTGGATCAAAAAAAATCTTACTGTGATCTTTCATAGAAAGAGTGTTCTTTCTATGTTTTCCTCTAAGAGTTTTATAGTGTCCAGTCTTACATTTAGGTCTCTAATCCATTTTGAGTTTATTTTTGTGTATGGTGTTAGGGAGTGTTCTAATTTCATTCTTTTACATGTAGCTGTCCAGTTTTCCCAGCACCACTTATTGAAGAGACTGTCCTTTCTCCATTGTATACCTTTGCCTCCTTTGTCATAGATTAGTGGACCATAAGTGCGTGGGTTTATCTCTGGGCTTTCTATCCTGTTCCATTGATCTGTATTTCTGTTTTTGTGCCTGTACCACATTGTCTTGATTACTGTAGTTTTGTAGTATAGTCTGAAGTCAAGGAGTCTGATTCCTCCAGCTCCGTTTTTTTCCCTCAGGACTGCTTTGGCTGTTCAGGGTCATTATATCTCCATACAAATTTTAATATTTTTTGTTCAAGTTCTGAAAAAAATGCCAATGGCAATTTGATAGGGATTGCACTGAATCTGTAGATTGCTTTGGGTAGTATAGTCATTTTCACAATATTGATTTTCCCAATCCAAGAACATGGTGTATCTCTCCATCTGTTTATGTCATCTTTGATTTCTTTCATAAGTGTCATACTTTTCTGCATATAGGTCTTTTACATCCTTAGGTAGGTTTATTCCTAGATATTTTATTCTTTTTGTTGCAGTGGTGAAAGGGATTGTTTCCTTAATTTCTCTTTCCAGTCTTTCATTGTTAGCATATAGAAATGAAAGAGATTTCTGTGTGTTAATTTTATATCCTGCAAATTTACCAAATTCATTGATTAGCTCTAGTAGATTTCTGGTGGCATCTTTAGGACTCTCTATGTATAATATCATGCCACCTGCAAACAGTGACAGTTTTACTTCTTTTCCAATTTGTATTCCTTTTATTTCTTTTTCTTCTCTAATTGCCATGGCTAGGACTTCCAAAACTATGTTGAATAATAGTGGCGAAAACGATGTAGGCTGTGGGTTTGTCGTATATGGCTTTTATTATGTTGAAGTAAGTTCCCTCTATACCCACTTTCTGGAGAATTTTTATCATAAATGGGTGTTGAATTTTGTCAAAAGCTTTTTCTGCATCTATTGAGATGATTATATCATTTTTATCCTTCAATTTGTTAATATGGTGTATCAAATTGATTGATTTGCGTATACTGAAGAAGACTTGCATCCCTGGGGTAAATACCATTTGATCATGGTGTATGATCCTTTTAATGTGTTGTTGGATTCTGTTTGCTAGTATTTTGTTGAGGATTTTTGCATCTATATTCATCAGTGAGATTGGTCTGTAATTTTCTTTTTTTGTAGTATCTTTGTCTGGTTTTGGTATCAGGGTGATGGTGGCCTCATAGAATGAGTTTGGTAGTGTTCCTTCCTCTGCAGTATTTTGGGAGAGTTTGAGAAGGATGGATGTTAGCTCTTCTCTAAATGTTTGATAGAATTCACCTGTGAAGCCATCTGGTCCTGGACTTTTGTTTGTTGGAAGATTTTTAATCACAGTTTCAATTTCATTACTTGTGATTGGTCTGTTCATATTTTCTATTTCCTCCTGGTTCAGTCTTGGAAGGTTATACCTCTCTAAGAATTTGTCCGTTTCTTCCACGTTGTCCATTTTATTGGCATAGAGTTGCTTTTAGTAGTCTCTTATGATGCTTTCTATTTCTATGGTGTCTGTTGTAAATTTTCCTTTTTCATTTCTAATTTTATTGAATTGAGTCCTCTCCCTCCTTTTCTTGATGCGTCTGGCTAATGGTTTATCAATTTTGTTTATATTCTCAAAGAACCAGCTTTTACTTTTATTGATCTTTCCTAATGTTTTCTTTGTTTCTATTTCATTTCTTTCTGCTCTGATCTTTATGATTCCTTTCCTTCTACTAACTCTGGGTTTTGTTTGTTCTTCTTTCTGTAATTTCTTTAGGTGTAAGGTTAGATGGTTTATTTGAGATTTTTCTTGTTTCTTGAGGTAGGCTTGTATTGCTATACACTTCCCTCTTAGAATTGCTTTTGCTGCATCCCATAGGTGTTGGATCATCATGTTTTCATTGTCATTTGTCTCTAGGTACTTTTTAGTTCCTTTTTGATTTCTTCAGTGATCTCTTGGTTATTTAGTAAGGTATTGTTCAGCCTCCACGTGTTTGTGCTTTTTACGTTTTTTTCCATGTAATTGATTTCTCATCTCATAACAGCATGGTCAGAAAAGATGCTTGATATGATTTCAATTCTCTAAAATTTACTGAGGCTTGATTTATGGTCCAAGATGTGATCTATCCTGGAGAATGTTCCGTGCACACTTGAGAAGAAAGTGTAATCTGCTGTTTTTGGATGGAATATCCTATAAATATCAGTTTAATCTATCTGGTCTATTGTGTCTATTAAAGCCTGCATTTCCTATATCTTTTCATTTTGGATGATCTGTCCATTGGTGTAAGTGAGTTGTTAAAGTCCCCCACTAGTATTATGTTACTGTCAATTTCCTCTTTTATAGATGTTAGCAGTTGCCTTATGTATTGAGGTGCTGCTATGTTGGGTGCATATATATTTATAATTGTTATATCTTCTCCCTGGATTGATCCCGTGATCATTATGTAGTGTCCTTCTTTGTCTCTTGTAACCTTCTTTATTTTAAAGTCTATTTTATCTGATATGAGTATTGCTACTCCAGCTTTCTCTGGATTTCCATTTGCGTGGAATATCTTTTTCCATCCCCTCACTTTCAGTCTGTATGTGTCCCTAGGTCTGAAATGGGTATTTTGTAGACAGCATATATATGGGTTTTGTTTCTGTATTCATGCAACGAGCCTGTGTCTTTTGCTTGTAGCATTTAATCCATTCACGTTTAAGGTAATTATCAATATGTATGTTCCTATTACCATTTTCTTAATTGTTATGGGTTTGTTTTTGTAGGTCCTTTTCTTCTCTTGTGTTTCCCATTTAGAGAAGTTCCTTTAGCATTTGTTGTAGAGCTGGGTTGATGGTGCTGAAATCTCTTAGCTTTTGCTTGTCTGTAAAGCTTTTGATTTCTTTGTCAAATCTGAATGAGATCCTTGCCGGGTAGAGTAATATTGGTTGTAGGTTCTTCCCTTTCATTACTTTAAATATATCGTGCCTCTCCCTTCTGGCTTGTAGAGTTTCTGCTGAGAAATCAGCTGTTAACCTTATGGGAGTTCCCTTGTATGTTATTTGTTGTTTTTCCCTTTTTGCTTTCAATAATTTTTCTTTGTCTTTAATTTTTGTCCACTTGATTACTATGTGTCTCGGCCTGTTTCTCCTTGGATTTATCCTGCCTGGGGCTCTTTGTGCTTCCTAGACTTGGGTGGCTATTTCCTTTTCCATGTTAGGGAAGTTTTCGACTATAATCTCTTCAAATATTTTCTCGGGTCCTTTCTCTCTCTTCTCCTTCTGGACCCCTATAATGTGAATGTTGTTGTGTTTAATGTTGTCCCAGAGGTCTCTTGGCTGTCTTCATTTCTTTTCATTCTTTTTTCTTTATTCTGTTCTGCAGCTGTGAATTCTACCATTCTGTCTTTCAGGTCACTTATCCGTTCTTCTGCCTCAGTTATTCTGCTATTGATTCCTTCTAGTGTATTTTTTATTTGAGTTATTTTATTGTTCATTTCTGTTTGTTTGTTCTTTAATTCTTCTAGGTCTTTGTTAAACATTTCTTGTATCTTCTCGATCTTTGCCTCCATTCTTTTTCCAAGGTCCTCGATTGTCTTCACTATCATTATTCTGAATTCTTTTTCTGGAAGGTTGCCTGTCTCCACTTCATTTAGTTGTTTTTCTGGGATTTTATCTTGTTTCTTCTTCTGGTACATAGTTCACTGCCTTTTCATTTTGTCTGTCTTTCTGTGGATGTTGTTTTCCTTCCACAGGCTGCAGAGTTGTAGTTCTTCTTGCTTCTGCTGTCTGCCCTCTCCATTTCTTCTTTCCTTTATGTGCTGTTGCTTGTGGGTTTTTTCTTCCTGCCTGGAGAGTAGTTATTCCCTTGTTGGCCTTGTAATATCCGCCTTTAAAACTCAATTCTTCACTCCTTCTAGAGCAGTTCATGCTTTACTGTCTAAGAGCACCTCCATATTGTATTGATTTAGTGTGCTGCACCCCTACTGTCTCCAAATAGTCCCATTACCAGCTTGTCAGGAGAACAAGAGGTCTGTTCATCTCAGAATCCTCACCCTCAGCATGGACGTTTAGTACATCTCAGTATATATTCAAATGAAAGAAAGTGCGGTGGGGAGATAGAGTTAAGTGTTCCAGCAGCCTGCAAACTTAGGGGGACAAGGAGTTGCACACCTACCCTTGAAACAGATTTAGCAGCGTGGCAGAATAGAAACATTTTTTTGATTTTACTCCTGGAGGCATATGTATGGCGAACATGGAGAACTTTTAGGGAGGGAGTCAGAAGAAGAAGAGGCATAGGAGCAGGAGGGCAGAACATCTCTTTAGGAAAGAGCAAGTTGTTCAGCCTGGCTGCAGTGTGGGTGAAGGCCAGAGGAAAGGGAGATGAGGCTAGGCATGATGGAACTTGAGGCATGGACCATGGACCAACAGCAGGCATCAACCAAGAGTTTGTAAGGAATGCAGAATCCAGACCCACCGAAACAGAATCTGCATTGTAACAAGATTCCCAGGTAATTCAAATCACATTGCAGTTTGAGAAGTGCTAGGGAGTCATTGCAGATTTTGGAACCAGGATGTGCTCAGACAGAGTAAACAAGGTCTCTCCATCATCTGGGCAATGCAGCACACCTGAAATTGCTGAGAACCTTAAGCTTCTTTCCACTTCTCTTCCTAATAAAGCCAGAGATGAACTTCACTGCACGCTATCAGTGATTTGCTTTGCCACCTCCTTCCCTTTATAGATGGCTTTTATGTGGTAAGCTATCTGACAGGATGGAATGGTGCTGTGCAACAGTGTCTTCTGAGTGTAGGAAGAGGTTTGTCTCTTCTCATTTTTCCATCCTGCTCTCCGTCTTGATTCTCCCCTCCCCCAAGTCTTCTTTCTTTCCTCATTAACTGCATGGAGAAGACTCCTTCATGCATTCCAGGGATCTAGAGAAGCTAAGGATCAGATGAAATGAATAAAAGTCTATTAAAAGGAAAGAAATATCCAAATTGACCTATTTTACACTTAAAATATTTATATTCTTGTTTCAAAGACTAAGCTAACATAGTAACAGTTCTAACATTGGATTTTTATACTAACGGTGATTTTTCAAAACTGTTTTAAAATTTACTTTAGTATTTTCCAAACTCTAAACTTATACTTGGCTTCCCCTTATTCCTGGAAAATTACCACCTTTCCATAGCTGTTTTACGCATGGGCAGGTGAATTCCTCAGGAAATTTACCAGAGGCGAAATATTGGGTGATATTATGACAATATCTTGATATATTTTTCCATTGTTTTATTAATCTGAGGGCTCATGTAACATCTCCATGTGACCAAATAACAATTATAATTTTGTTGTCATGGTGGCTACCTGCATAATGTTAAGCACGGCTGCAAAGATCTTTTTCTTAGCAGCATTAAAAAAACTATCACTTTATTCTGTCTTTGGCAAAATAACTTTGGGCTATATCTGTAGGAGGCCAGCTACAAGTCAATTACCCAGCTACCAGGAAATAGATATACCCACTTGGATCTGAGTAATCGAATTCTCCAATTTGCATCCAGATGTTTCTGTGTGGAAGCTGCCTATGACCAGGAAATATGTGCAGTGCAAATCAATAACTCAACAGGATAGCATTATTTTAAATGCATGGTTCCCCATGTACTATTTCTTTTTCATATGATATTACTTATATGTGGAATCTAAAAAATTGATACAAATGAACTTATTTACAAAACAGAAATCGACTCACAGTCATAGAAAACAAACTCATGGTTACCAAAGGGGATGGGGGATGGAGTTAAATTAGGAGTTTGAGATTCACATATACACACTACTGTATATAAAATAGGTAAACAAAAAGGGCCTACTGTATAACACAGGGAACTATACTCAATATCTTGTAATAACCTATAATGGAAAAGAATCTGAAAAAGAATATATATATATATATATAAAATATATATGTATAACTGAGTCACTTTGCTGTACGCTTAAAACAAACACAACACTGTAAATTAACTATACTTCAATTTAAAAAAGATAATTTTAGTAAAGAAATACAGAATACATGAGCTAGGATTAGATCATTATCTAAAACTACTGTCTGGAGTATTGATTGAATTTTATTTTTAACATAATTTTCTTGGATTGGCCTTAAATATTTTATTAAAGCCTGGAAAACTTGAAAAAGGTATAAAATAATACCATTTCATTTCTACCATTAAAATGAAGAGAAATCCAGATATTTAAAAGAAATAGATTTGACACTTTTAGAAGCAAGGTGAATCTGATACGGGGGTCTTAGGGTGTGATAATGAACCTCCCTTCTCCAAAGGCTCACATCTGTGTTCCTAGTAAAATATCAGTATCTAAAAGTTGAGGGGAATGGGCTGTTCTAATAGAAACACAGAACATTCTCCTATACAGGGGCTCACCAGACCACCAGTGAAGAGACAGGTATGGACTCCAGGTTTCAAGAATGGATCTGTGGATGTATTGCTTCCTTATTCATCTAATAGTGGGAGGTAAATGAAAAATCCTACAGTTACTCCTCTTTCTGGTCCTGCAACGATTGGAATACCAGCCTATCTAAATAGTATAACAGCAGGGGAAAATAAATCACAGCCTGAAAGCTTTTTCTTTTTCTTTTTTCTTTTTTACATCTTCATCGGAGCACAATCGCTCCACAATGGTGTGTCAGCCCCTGCTCCACAACAAAATGAATCAGCCACACATACACATATGCTCCCACATCTCCCCCCTCCCGCGCCTCCCTCCCTCCCACCCTCCCCATCCCACCCCTCCAGGCGGTCACAAAGCACCGAGCTGATCCCCCTATGCCACGCGGCCACCTCCCACCAGCCATTCACCCTACGCCCGGTAGTGCATACATGTCCATGCCACCCCCCCCCGCCCTGGCACAGCCCACCCCTCCCCCTCCCCACACCCCCAAGTCCGCCCTCCAGCAGGTCTGTGTCTTTATTCCTGTCTTACCCCTAGGTTCTTCATGACATTTTTTTTCTTAAATTCCATATATATGTGTTAGCATACGGTATTTGTCTTTCTATTTCTGACTTACTTCACTCTGTATGACAGACTCTAGGTCCATCCACCTCATTACAAACAGCTCAATTTCGTTTTTTTATGGCTGAGTAATATTCCATTGTATATATGTGCCACATCTTCTTTATCTATTCATCCGATGATGGACACTTAGGTTGTTTCCATCTACGGGCTATTGTAAATAGAGCTGCAATGAATATTTTGATACATGACTCTTTTTGAATTATGGTTTTCTCAGGGTATATGCCCAGTAGTGGGATTGCTGGGTCACATGGTACTTCTATTTGTAGTTTTTTAAGAAACCTCCATACTGTTCTCCATAGTGGCTGTACCAATTCACATTCCCACCAGCAGTGCAAGAGTGTTCTCTTTTCTCAACACCCTCTCCAGCATTTATTGTTTCTAGATTTTTTGATGATGGCCATTCTGACTGGTGTGAAATTATATCTCATTGTAGTTTTGATTTGCATTTCTCTAATGATTAATGATGTTGAGCATCCTTTCATGTGTTTGTTGGCAGTCTGTATATCTTCTTTGGAGAAATGTCTATGTAGGTCTTCTGCCCATTTTTGGATTGGGGTGTTTGTTTTTTTGTTATTGAGCTGCATGAGCTGCTTATAAATTTTGGAGATTAATCCTTTGTCAGTTGCTTCATTTGAAAATATTTTCTCCCATTCTGAGGGTTGTCTTTTGGGTTTTTTTATGGTTTCCTTTGCTGTGTAAAAGCTTTGAAGTTTCATTAGGTCCCATTTGTTTACTTTTGTTTTTATTTCCATTTCTCTAGGAGGTGGGTCAAAAAGGATCTTGCTGTGATTTATGTCATAGAGTGTTTTTCCTATGTTTTCCTCTAAGAGTTTGACAGTTTCTGGCCTTACATTTAGGTCTTTAATCCATCTTGAGCTTATTTGTGTGTATGGTGTTAGGGAGTGATCTAAACTCATACTTTTACATGTAGCTGTCCAGTTTTCCCTGCACCGCTTATTGAAGAGGCTGTCCTGTCTCCACTGTACATTCCTGCCTCCTTTATCAAAGATAAGGTGACCATATGTGCATGGGTTTATCTCTGGGCTTTCTATCCTGTTCCATTGATCTATATTTCTGTTTTTGTGCCAGTACCATACTGTCTTGATTACTGTAGCTTTGTAGGATAGTCTGAAGTCAGGGAGCCTGATTCCTCCAACTCCGTTTTTCATTCTCAAGATTGCTTTGGCTATTCGGTGTCTTTTGTGTTTCCATACAAATTGTGAAATTTTTTGTTCTAGTTCTGTGAAGAATGCCAGTGGTAGTTTAATAGGGATTGCATTGAATCTATAGATTGCTTTGGGTAGTAGAGTCATTTTCACAATGTTGATTCTTCCAATCCAAGAACATGGTATATCTCTCCACCTATTTGTATCATCTTTAATTTCTTTCATCAGTGTCTTATAATTTTCTGAATACAGATCTTTTGTCTCCTTAGGTAGGTTTATTTCTAGGTATTTTTTTCTTTTTGTTGCAATGGTAAATGGGAGTGTTTTCTTGATTTCACTTTCAGATTTTTCATCAATAGTGTGTAGGAATGCCAGAGATTTCTGTGCATTAATTTTGTATTCTGCTACTTTACCACATTCATTGATTAGCTCTAGTAGTTTTCTGGTAGCATCTTTAGGATTCTCTGTGTATAGAATCACATCATCTGCAAACAGTGACGGCATTACTTCTTCTTTTCCGATTTGGATTCCTTTTATTTCCTTTTCTTCTCTGATTACTGTAGCTAAAACTTCCAAAACTATGTTGAATAAGAGTGGTGAGAGTAGGCAACCTTGTCTTGTTCCTGATCTTAGTGGAAATGCTTTCAGTTTTTCACCATTGAGGACGATGTTGGCTGTGGGTTTGTCATATATGGCCTTTATTATGTTGTGGTAAGTTCCCTCTGTGCCTACTTTCTGCAGGGTTTTTATCATAAATAGGTGTTGAATTTTGTCGAAAGCTTTCTCTGCATCTATTGCGATGATCATATGGTTTTTCTCCTTCAATTTGTTAATATGGTGTATCACGTTGATTGATTTGCATATATTGAAGAATCCTTGCATTCCTGGGATAAACCCCACTTGATCATGCTGTATGATCCTTTTAATGTGCTGTTGGATTCTGTTTGCTAGTATTTTGTTGAGGATTTTGCATCTACGTTCATCAGTGATATTGGCCTGTAGCTTTCTTTCTTTGTGATATCGTTGTCTGGTTTTGGTATCAAGGTGATGGTGGCCTCGTAGAATGAGTTTGGGAGTGTTCCTCCCTCTGCTATATTTTGCAAGAGTTTGAGAAGGATAGGTGTTAGCTCTTCTCTAAATGTTTGATAGAATTCTCCTGTGAAGCCATCTGGTCCTGGACTTTTGTTTGTTGGAAGATTTTTAATCACAGCTTCAATTTCAGTGCTTGTGATTGGTCTGTTCATATTTTCTATTTCTTCCTGATTCAGTCTTGGCAGGTTGTACCTTTCTAAGAATTTGTCCATTTCTTCCAGGTTGTCCATTTTATTGGCGTAGAGTTGCTTATAGTAATCTCTCATGATCTTTTGTGTTTCTGCAGTGTCAGTTGTTACTTCCCCTTTTTCATTTCTAATTCTATTGATTTGAGTCTTCTCCCTTTTTTTCTTGATGAGTCCGGTAATGGTTTATCAATTTTGTTTAACTTCTCAAAGAACCATCTTTTGGTTTTATTGATCTTTGATATTGTTTCCTTCATTTCTTTTTCATTTATTTCTGATCTGATTTTTATGATTTCTTTCCTTCTGCTAACTTTGGGGTTTTTTTTGTTCTTCTTTCTCTAATTGCTTTAGGTGCAATGTTAGGTTGTTTATTCGAGATGTTTCCTGTTTCTTAAGGTAGGATTGTATTGCTCTAAACTTCCCTCTTAGAACTGCTTTTGCTGAATCCCATAGGTTTTTGGTCGTCGTGTCTCCATTGTCATTTGTTTCTAGGTATTTTTTTAGTTCCTTTTTGATTTCTTCAGTGATCACTTCATTATTAAGTAGTGTATTGTTTAGCCTCCATGTGTTTGTATTTTTTAAAGATCTTTTCCTGTAATTAATATCTAGTCTCATAGTGTTGTGATCGGAAAAGATACTTGATACAGTTTCAATTTTCTTAAATTTACCAAGGCTTGATTTGTGACCCAAGATGTGATCTATCCTGGAGAATGTTCCATGAGCACTTGAGAAAAATGTGTATTCTGTTGTTTTGGGATGGAATGTCCTATAAATATCAATTAATTCCATCTTGTTTAATGTATCATTTAAAGCTTGTGTTCCTCATCGTGGACCCGAGATCATTTCTCCCAGCCTATGGATGATGATGTCACCTTAGTGGACAAGGCAAGACATTGGCAAAACCAGCATTTCTTCTCTACTTCATTTTTCCTACTTCCCTCAGGGCATTTTTGCTCTCTGTCTCCCTGGCTTGATTTTTACTGATTATAGTGCAGTTTGCTTCCAATAAGCAACCTTTTTTCACAGTTGAGAAATATGAGATTATTGTAAATGGGGAAGGTAGTTTTAAAATGGATTGACAGTGACAACATGGAGAGAAAGTTAGGTATTAGCCTAAGGAAGCCCTGTAAAGGAAAAACGATTTTGCTGGATTTCCCTATCCCCTTCCTAAACTCTAAAGGCAGGAGTTTGATGTTAAAGCTATGGTTATCCTTGGGGGAAAATGGTAAATGGAAGTGTCTTTGTTCAGCCTGCTATAACAAAATGCCACAGACTGGCTGGCTTATAAGCAACAGAAATTTATTTCTTACAGTTCTGGAGGCTGAGAAGATCCAAGTTCACATTGCCAGCATGGCTGGGATCTGGGGAAGGCCCTCCTCCAGATTCGAAGATGGTGCTTTCTCTCTGTGTCCTCACACAGTGAGGGGGCTAGGCGGTTCTGGTGTGGGAGGTCTGTTTTTATAAGGCATTCGTCTTATTTATGAGGGCTCCATCTTCATGACTTAAGCATCACTCAGAGGCAGCACCTGCTAATAATCATCTTTGAGGGTTAAGATTTTAACATGTGAATTTGGGACACAAACATTTGAACCATAGTGGAAGGGACAGAAAGTACAACTATAGGCTGAACTTGTTAAATGGCCCAGTTGTCAGATGAGATAAAAGCAAGGAGGGTTTCTTTCTTATAAAGAACTGTATTTATGATAATGTGTGAGAAAGAGAACATTTGTTAGCTATTGATAGGAAGTTAGCTAATGGCACATAAATGGCACTTAGAAAATAGAAATGAAGATGATTACTATTGTTATCATCTGTGTCTAATCAGGATCTATGATGATGAAGTCATTACTTGTAGAGAACAGGATGTGGCCCTTCATGAAGATCAAGGTTTTCGCATGAAACATAAGCAGATTTACATCTCTCACTTTAAAAAAACACATGGTCAAGAGGCTAGACTAGAGCTTGAAACTCAAATTGTGGTTTATATTCCTGCAACACCAGCATCACCTGGGAGCTTTACAAATGCAGGATCTCCAGCCTATCCCAGACTTACTGAACCAGAATCTTTGTTTTAACAAGATTCTCAGGGGATTTTTATGGACATTAAAATGTGAAAAGGACTGGTTTTAAAGGAATCATCTCTCTCTCTCTGGGAAGGTTTCTTGGGGGAATATCTACATGGGGGTGGGGGGAAATAACTAGAGTCTCCTGGAAAAATTATGCTACCAGATCACATATAGGGATTACTTTTTTCTGGATTCCAGGAGAGGGGACTTCTCTCACACCTGGCTTATTCCTCTACTAACCTGATTGTCACCAGACATGTCATTCTTAACATCAATCTTTCCCCTCAACTCATTCTTAGATTCTTCTTAATGCTGTCTGTCTTCCTCTTTTTTCTCTCTCTCTCCTCACTCTCTTTCCCAGTGGTGTTCTGAAGCTGGTCTGTAAGTCTCCATTAACTAGCAAAAGCACACGTGTGGTAGACGGAGGACGCCAACTGGACACTTCTTTTTCCAACTCTGTGTTCAGGATGTCATCCTGGTAACCTGAAATCAGGCATGACGAGAATATTTACACTGTGGAAATTTCAAACCATACAAATCAAGGCTTCCCTTTGTCTCAGCCAGTTTACCAGCATAGGACTGCCTCTTCTTCCCTTTCTCAGAACCTTTTCTTCTTCTCCTTCTTTCTGTATTATTAACCCTCTGTCCTTCTTCTCTCTTATTTTTGCTTTCTTTTTTCTGCTCTCTTTCTTTTTCTCTTCTGGGAAACCGCCGTCAACAACAACAACATGACAATAACAACAACAAAATAAAGAACAACCAACTTTCTCTTAACCCAAACAGCATTTAAAGCCACAGAACCTTTTAAAAAAAGCAAGTGAAAGTTATAACACCCCAGTTAAGGAAAAGAAAAGCCATGAATTTTTAAATGAAATTAGAAGTAGTGAAGTATCAGTTTTCTCCAACCAAACATAGGTCAAAGTGTCCAGATATATTCTGTTATTTATCTAATCTATCTTTCTACTCTATAAAGCCAATTTCTTCCTCAAACACCTATATTCAAAATAATCGAAAAGTGATATTTTAGTAAATTATTTTCTTTAGATTCTAATCCCTGCTGACCCTTGAACAACATGAGTTTGATCTGTGTGGGTCCACTTGTACACAGATTTTTATTCAATAGTAAATACTACAGTACCACACAATCCACAGTTGCTTGAATCTGTGGCTGCAGAACCACAAAGAACCATGCATACAGATGAATCTCAGATATGGAGGAACTGTGGATGTGGAGGGCGGACTATACATGGATTTCAGCTGCATGGAGGGTTGGTGCCCCTACGCCGCCGAGTTGTTCAAGAGCCAACTATGTTAGCAAAGGTATGCTGGGTGTCAAGACACTATGCTGGGGTCTCTTAAATCTGTGATATTTTTTCTATTACTTTATTGCATATAGATATATTCTCAAATATTTCATAGGATCAAGAGGTTTTAGTAGGCTAGATTGGGGAACTAAACACTTTGCATTATATTGTTACTGTGGGAAACTATGCCTGAGATTCTAATCAACCAATTTACCAATTAATTTTGAGACCAAAGGATATTTATGAGTTTGGAATTTTGTGTTTATTTTTTTTCCTTGATCATAATGTTGGTATGTTCTTTGGTGTTGACTACCAATCTGCATGCTGATGTTCATAAGTAAATATTTTTGCATTAATCAATGTTCAGCTTCTCATATAGGGAGGATCTATCACAATGCACTAATTAATGGAAATGAGTATACAGAGGATTAAGAATATGATTATGATGAGATTTTAAGTGTTCATTCATTCAATCATTTAATTATTCATTTACTCCTTAAACATGTGATGAGTATTGACTAGGCACCAGGTTCTAACTAAGTGATGTGGATGTAAAAATGAATAAGACATGCCCTCCAGGAGCTTATGTTTATGTTTAAGAAAGGAGACAGACACACATGCAATAATTGTAATACAGTGTGATGAGTGCTATGCTAGTGGTATTGACAAGGTGCTGGGGGAGCACAGAGGAAAACTTAGTTTGACTTAGGGCAATTAGGGAGATGTTTACAGAAGTGATTTTTAAAATGAATTGTAATAAATGAGTAAAAAATGAACGTATGAAAAAGTGGAAACAGTTTTATAGCATACAACACAAACAGAATAAACGACAACAATGAGAGACTAAGTGCGGATGTGCTCAGTGAATATATATTAATTCAGAGGGATTGGAGGTATGTGTGGTGGATGGAGGATGCTATGGTTTGAATGTTTGTGTTCCCCCCAAATTTGTATGTTGAAATTCTAATGTCCAATCTGGTGGTATTAGGAGGTGGGACTTTTAGGAGGTGATTAGGTTATAAGGTGGAGGTCTCATGAATAGGATTAGTGCTCTGATAAAAGAGTCTGAACAGAGCTTCCCTTTTGCTTTCCACCATGTGAGGACACAACAAGAAGACCCCATTTATGAACCTGAAAGCGGGCCTTCACCAGAATTTGAACATGCTGGTCTTGAACTTCAGGCCTTCAGAACTGTGACTAATAAACTTCTGCTGTTTATAAATCACTCAGTCTGTGGTATTTTACTGTAGCAGCCTGAATGGAGTAAGGCAGAGGATATTTGGGAATGAGGAGATATTGATGTTGAGGCTGGTTTGACAGTTTGTTGCCTACTTTAAAATACCTTGAAAGTTGATAAAGGGTATTTTTTCAAAAACAAATGTAATCATGACTCTCATACAAATGGACATACGTCAAAGATTTTATTGAACTCCTCATGTGGTAAGGATAAGGTGATTATAATCGGTTCAAAAGAAGAATTCAAAAAACCTCACATATGAGCTGTAAATAATGCTGAAATTAGTTTACAAATATATGCAAAGCTGGCTTATGTCAGGAACTGGAGGTGTGAGGGATGAGGTTGAAGGAACAGCAAATGAGGGAAGGGTAGGAGAATCAATTGTATTTACTTTAGACAGGATTCTCTTTCCTGTCTGTGGAAAAGAATCATTTACTTGCTATCAGTTATCTACCAATTAGAGAGTTGTAAAATGGCTCGAAGACAATGAAAGGCTCAGAGAGTCCATAGAATTAAATAATCTAGAAAAATGTGATTAGACTATGCTTAGCTTTCTGCCAAAGACACCCAGATATGTTTATTTCAAAGCATTTTACAATTCTTTTTCCTATAGCATGAACTTAATTCTGAGTACTATGTATGTATTAGAGTAGTAATATAAATTGAAGAATATTTTGTAAGAATCTGCACTTTTCACTCATTTAAACTCCTTGAGAGAGGAAATCAGTCTTGTATCCTAAGAGCCTGGTGTAGTGTTGAGTGTGTAGTAGGCTCTCACTAAATGTTGATTGAGTGAGTCAGAGTTGATTTGGAAATGGGAGCAGATCCACTCGGAAGTGGATCCATGTTGCAAGTAGTCATTATGCTGATCCTGTGATATTGCAAGTGGACATGTGAAAATTCATGCACTAATTATTTAATAATATTAATAACTATAAACACCCACACGAGTAATGATATAAACTATTAGTAATCAAAAATTCATTCTAACATGCAATAAAACATGAATAAGTACACTGCAATCTGATATATGCACAGGAATGGCCAGAAAAAGTAGCAGCAACTTAGTTTGGCTAGTATAAAATTCTGATTCATGTACATCAAACTGTCAAAAGTGTTTGACCTTTACTTTCCCTCTGGTGTTAGCTTTTGTTCTTGCCCGTTGTTGGTCTCTAGAGTAGAACTGATTGACAGGTGTGTCAAATCCCATCGTGGCAGCTCTTTTTAATGAGGACTGATGATCGTGTAAGACCAGGCATTAACCTTAAACATGGCTTATTAACCTGGATGCCTTGAGGCTATGTGCTGAGGTGCCAAAGATTCCTTTGGATTCAGTCAGTCGGGCCCCTAGGCATTAGCATTTTCAGCGTGGACCTGGATCTACTGAGAAAAAATAAAGTTTCTCTTCCTTGAAAATAAAATTGTGGTTACTGGGTTTGAAAAGGAAGGAGCTATAATAAATAATGCTCTTTTCCAGTTAACAATATTTGAGCAAAAGTATTTGAGGAGGTGGCCAACATCTTTTTTTAAATAAAAGCTTAAAAAATGTTGCACAAATAAAGTCAGAATTAGAAATTTTGATGTGGTTTGGAATTGAGATTAAAGAGTTGGTATTTATTATCTAAGCAACTTTACTCCTGCTTTTATGTAAGCCCAGTTTGTCTCTGCCAAGTAGTTTGCTATCATAATGAGTTATTAGACTTCTGGTATTTGGATGGTGTTATCAAGTGTCCTACTTAGAAGCCACAAGGCATCTTAAAATGCCTCAATAGTTTTTAGATGGCTCTGAAATATAATTTTCAGATACTATGGATTCTTCTAGTGAGGACTACCTCATTTATTATAATATATAATAAGAATATGTGTTACATAATTGCAATAAATATGTATTTATATAATATTTATATAACATAATATATATTTCATAATATATGCTGTTATATATTATATAATATATATAATATGTAGTTTATTTAATTACAAATATTATATATAATTGCAAATTTGTATGTAATATATATTAAATAAATATTATAATATTATGAGCAAGCCAATAGTAAAATAGGGATAGAGACTCAAAAAAAGCCAGTCCTTTGCTTCTTTTAATTTGCCATCATGAGAACAAAGAAAGAAGGTAATAGGAATTCTGCATTTACATAAAGAAATGACTTTCAAATAGCTTTTGGAGAGATAGAGTAAGCACAGCAGAGGATGCCAGATGCACAATGCTTGCCCAAAGTGGTCCCAGGGGTCAGTTTTCTGGTGAAATTGTAGGAATGTGCATTTAAATTGGACATACTGTCTAATATGATAGACAGATACAGTCAAGGCTGAGAGATTATTCAAATGAAGAACATAACGCTATGACCTCTGACAAACCTGTAGTGGAAATTCCAAAGGGAAAAATAACAAAATGAAGCAAACCCAACTCCACACTTATTTAGAATCCTCTTCTCATTGGTGATGGTGGCAGCTGGCCTGACACAACCAGGGTGGGCCAGAGTAAATTTTTTTCTCCAAATGAATATTGGACAATTCTACATATCACTAAAGACCATTGTTCCTCAGCTGTTAAAGACAGTCCTATGTTCTAGGCATGAAGTCATAAATACAATTTTTAATTTTTGAGATGGTTCTATTACATGCTTGACCACAGAGAATTCCACTGACAAAGATGGCAGCTTAAGTGTTGTTTGAGCATGCTGAAGGTGGAAAATCAGCATGGCTTCCTCCTTTCAAATCAACTCTGGAGTAAATATAGAAGCAATATAGAAGCATGGATTAGAAGAAAAAAAAAAAAAGGAATAATTGCCTTACATAAATTCCTGGGAGACTGAAGGCTTTCTGGGTACAACAGCAGGGGTGGAAGTGACCTCACTGGAAGGTGGAGTAAGGGTTAGAAGAAATTCTTTTTCTTTTTTCTTTTAAAGAATACAACATTTATTTGTTTCTCTCCCACTCTTTATTTATTTATTTATTGGCTGTGCTGCTCAGCATGCAGTATCTTAGTTCCCCGACCAGGGATTGAACCCATGCCGCCTGCATTGGGAGCTCCAAGCTTAACCACTGGACTGCCAGGGAAGTCCCTAGAAGAAATTTTTTATCTTCTTTCTCCCCAAGTTGTCTCAGAGGCAATAGTTGATTCCTCCTTCTCCACATATTGGGAGCAGCATTCCAGGCCACAGAAATCAGTGGGGGTGATGTTAGGGCAGAGCATGGCCCTGATGGGGTGATGAACACAGATGGGAATTGACTAGTCACCTTCAGTAATGTCTTGTTCACCTCCTCCCTCTTCAAACTCTTAGGATTGGTGGATTGGAATGTTGGAGATTGCCTCATTCAGTGCTGCTTATTTCTAAAACTTTATGTGTGCATTCAGAAGAGATAAGTTTTAGAGTGGCAGCAAATGGGAGGGTAAGCTCTGCAAGATCTGGGACTCACTGGGGGCCCTCCTTCCACTTCTTAAATTCAGATAGGGGGATGTAGACCAGAACCTAGCTTTTGGGTCTCCCCCAATACGCTTTACAAGATAAAGTAGCTACCTAATGCCTCCTGGGGAACATGAGCTCACAGGCCAAAATAATCAGATGCTTGATCAAATAACCTCTATAAAGTGCGTGCGTGCACGTGTGCGTGCGCACACACACACACACAAGAAATTATACAACGAAAGAGTTATTGAAACAGAAGCCTCAATACTTTTATTGAAGTAAAATAAATATAAAAAGGTTAAGGGATGCTATAAAAGCATTACTTCAGGTTATAAAAAAGAACAATATGGAAATATTAGGTATGAAAATAGTAAATTTGATATAGAAAACACAATACGTGGAATAAATAGCTGAAGAATGAAATAATGAGCTGGAAATCAGATTGAAGAACTTCCTCAGAAGGCATCAGAAAAGAGGGGCATTATACCCCAATGAAATATATCTGATTTTTCTTATTACATGCCAATTTGGAAAATCCGATACTGACTCATGGTTTTAAAAAAATAAAAAAAATTTAAATTAAAAAACGCTATAAACCACCACAAACCCCCACAACCAACCAGCATTATATTTTTTCTGCCAGTTTTATTAAGATATAATTGACATAGAGTACTATATAAGATTAAGATGTACAACATAATGATTTGATTTGCATACATCGTGAAATGATTACCACAGTAAGGTTAGTGAACATCCTGTCACCTCATATAGAAACAGAATTAAAGAAATAGAAAAAGATATTTTTTTCCTTGTGAAGAGAATTCTTAGGATTCACTCTCAACAATTTTCATATATAACGTAGAGCAGTGTTAATTTTACTTATCATATTGTACATTACATATCTACTACATGTTTAATCTTATAACTGGAAGTTTGTACATTTTGACTGCCATCATTCAATTCCCCCTCCCCCCAGCCCCCACCTCTGCTAACCACAAATCTGATCTCTTTTTCTATGAGTTCCTTTGTTTGTTTTTGAAGTATAATTGACCTATACAACACTATGTTTGTTCCCATTACACAGCATATTGATTCAATAGTTCTATACACTTCAAAGTGATCACCAGGATAAGTGTAGATACCATCTGTCACCATAAAAAGATATTACATAATTATTGACTATATTCCCCACACTGTACATTTTATACCCGTGATTCATTTATTTTGCAACTGGAAGTTTGTACCTCTTAGTCTCCCTCACCTATTTCTCTCCTCCGCCCAAGCCCCTCCTCTTTGGCAACCACCTTTTGGTTATCTGAATCTATTACTCTGTTTCTGTTTTGTTGTGTTTGTTCGTTTGTTTTCTATTTTAGATTCCACATATAGGTGAAACCATACAGTATTTGTCTTTCTCTGTCTGACTTATTTCACTTAGTATAATCCTTCTAGGTCCATCCATGTTGTCACAAATGGCAAGATTCCATTATTTTATGGCTGAGTAATATTACATTTTACATATATATGTGTATATTTTACATATATATATATATATATATATATATATATATATATATCTCACATCTTCTTTATCCACTCACCTATTGATGGGTACTTAGGTTGCTTCCATGTCTTGGTTACTGTAAACAATGCTGCAGTGAACACAGGGGTGCATGTATCTTTTCGAATTAGTGTTTTGTTTATTTCAGATAAATACCCAGGTGTGGAATTGCTGAATTGTATGGTAGTTTTCTTTTTAATTTTTTGAGGAATCCCAATTCCATTTTTCAGAGTGGCTGCACCAATTTACACTTCCAACAGTATATGAGGGTCCCCTTTTCTACACATCTTTACTGACCCTTGTTATTTTTTGTCTTTTTGACAATAGCCATTCTAACAGGTGTGAGGTGATAGGACACTGTGGTTTTGATCTGCATTTCCCTAATGATTAGTGATGTTAAGCATCTTTTAATGTACCTGTTGGCCTTTGTATATCTTCTTTGGAAAAATATCTATTCAGATGCTCTGCCCATTGTTAATTTTTTTTTTTTGATGTTAAGTTGTATGAGTTCTTTTTATATTTTGGATATACCCTTTGTCAAATATATCATGTGCAAATAACTTCTCCAATTCAGTAGGTGAACTTTTCATCAATTTATAGGCAGTTTCGTGCACTGTGCAAAAGCCTTTTAGTTTGATATAGTTCCATTTTTTTATTTTTGCTTGTTTGCCTTGCCTGATGGAACATATCCATACTAAGATTGGTGTCAAGGAGTGTACTGCCTATTTTTTCTTCTAGAAGTTTTATGATTTCATGTCTTACATTTAAGTCTTTAATCCACTTAAAATTTTTTTGTGTGTGTGGTGTGAGGGAGTAGCCCAGTTTGATTCTTTTGCATGTAGCTGTCCAGTTTTCCTAACACCATTTATTGAAGAGGTTGTCTTTCCCCATTGTATATTCTGGCCTTTTATGTCATAAATTAATTGCCCATATAAACATGGGTTCATTTGTGGGCTCTCTATTCTGTTCCATTGATGTATGTGCTTGTTTTTGTATCAGTACAATACTGTTTTGATTACTGTAGCTTTGCGGTAGTTTGAAATCAGGGAGCATGATACCTCCAGCTTTGTTCATCTTTCTCAAGATTGTTTTGGCTCTTTGGGGTCTTTTGTGTTTCATTACAAATTTTAGAATTATTTGCTTTAGTTCTGTGAAAAATGCCATAAGTATTTTGATTGGGATGGCTTAGAATCTGTAGATTGAATCTGTAGTATGGTCATTTTAACAATATCAATTCTTCCCATCCATAAGCATGATATGTCTTTCCATCTGTTTGTGTCATATTCGATTTCTTTTATCAATGTCTTATAATTTTTTGGGGTAAAAGTCTTTTACCTCCTAGGTTAGATTTATTCCTAGTTATTTTCTTCTTTTTAATGCGATTGCAAACAGAATTGTTTTCTTCATTTCTCTTTCTGATAGTTTGTTGTTAGTGTATAGAAATGCAACAGATTTCTGAATATTAATTTTGTATCCTACAACTTTACAGAATTAATTGATTAGCTCTAATAATGTTTTGGTGGTGTCTTGAGGATTTTCTATGTATAGTACCATGTCATGTGCAGTTTGTCATCTGCAGTTTTACAAGTGACAGTTTTACTTCTTTCTTTCCTTTTATTTCTTTTCTTGTCTGATTGCTGTGGTTAGAACTTCCAATACTATGTTGAATAAAAGTGGCAAGAGTGGGCATCCTTGTATTGCTCCTGATCTTAGATTAAATACTTTCAGCTTTTCACTATTAAATATGATGTTAGCTGTGGGTTTGTCATATATGACACTGTTAGTGTCTTACTGTCAATTTCTCCCTTTTTGTCTGTTCATATTTGTACTTTATATATATACATATATATTTATAATTGTTATTCTTAGATTGATTCCTTGATCATTATGTAATGATCTTCTTTGTTTTTTGTTACAGTGTTTGTTTTAAAGTGTATTTTGTCTGGTATAAGTATTACTACCCCAGCTTTCTTCTCATTTCCATTTGCATTTCATTTCATTTCCATTTTCATTACCTTTTTTCCATCTCCTCACTTTCATTCTGTGTATGTCTTTAGATCTGAAGTGAGTCTTTTGTAGGCAGCATGTATATGGGTCTTGTTTCTCTATCAATTCAGCCACTCTACATCTTTTCATTGAAGCATTTAGTCCATTTAAAAAGGCTACTATAATAATCCAGGTAAAAGAGGCTGGTGGCTAAGGCCATAATTAGCATAGAGGTGGTGAAAAGAGGGTTCAATTCAACATACACTTTGAAGGTAGAACCAACAAAATTAGCTGAAAGATTGCAACACAGTGAAAGAAGAAGAGGAGTCAAGGATGGCTACCAAGTTTTTACCCTGAAAAATTGTAAGAATGACTCAAATGACATAACTAATATGTCCAAAACTTTTCTTGTCATCTCCTTCAAACCAGTCCTTAGCTTTCTTAATTTTAGTTAATATCACAGCATTTTCTGTAACTCTGGGAGTTGAGACATCTTTAAGTCTTCCTTAACTTTTTTCTCCTGACTTGCCTCCCTCTTAGCCTTTCTTCATGTTATTCTCCACTCTGTGAATGTCATTTCTTATGCCATCTTTATGTATTGAAGCCTGATCCATTCTTCAAGGTTTTTCTGATGCTTCTGCCTTCCCTGATCTTGTCAATTGATTTTCGCTTCTCTCCTTTTTTCTTGTCATAGAATAGGAGAAAAATAATTTTGAACATTTATTTTCCCCAATAGGAATTTGGCAGTAGATGGATAGCTGAATGGATAATTCATCAAACTTTTCTCTGTTCAAGAACTTGAAAGTTCTGGGGAAGAATATGGGACTCTGATCAAGCCCAGATTTCCAGTCAAGTATATTATAGCCAACACCTATATCCAACTGGTAGGTGTGTTTGAGGGTGGTGGTTGAGAGAGGGTTGAGTGTAAGACTATGAAAGATGGCAACTTGCTTTCTGGGCTCTATCGATTGTGTTACTATATGGCTGAGACATCATGAAATTTCGTACCAGACCTATCTATGTTCAGATGTAGCTCTGCTACTTGTGTTTGTGACCTAGAAAGCATTATGTCATTTATCTATCCTCCATTTTCTTACCTATAAACTATTAACATCCTTTTCTAGACTTTATTGAGAATTAAATAAGACAATGCACTTAAAGGTGTGTTTTATAGTGCTAGAATTATAGTAGGTGCTCAGTACATATGAATTCCACTCCCCCTGTGTGAGTCATAAGTCAGTCCTTCCCAGTAGTAAATTAAGCTCTCAGGAAGATGGATGGACTCACCCATGCCTCTGTGGGGGTACTTCAGTGCTTGACAACAATAATGCATTTTTCTGATGACCTGAAAGTGTTAGTATTGCTTCCTGCAATACTACTCAGAAATGATGCGAACCCTGGAGAGAATCTGCTTCTTTGAGTTGCAATCACCTTCTTGTTGCCATCAGTGAAATCACTATACCATACTTTCTGATTGAAATTACATCCTTGTGGAAATTACATGGCTTAAGGATTTCCCCTTAAGAGAACTGAATTTTTCATGCAGTGACGCTGCCATTGCTGCTACAGAATTTAGCAAGAACTATTTCCAGTTCTTTTGACATTCTGAGGATGCAACATCAGCAGTTACTTTCTTTAATCAAAATACTACAACCCCATTGACCATCTATAAGTCACTAACTTTTGAATGATGGAATGAAATATACATGCAATCTGATTGAGTCATGATGGATACTCTCTGGGAGATATTCATAAATTAAACCATCCTGACACACCAGGGAACCTATAATATAATACTTTCTCCCAGGGAGAAAAGAGACGGAGAATGATCCTTTCTTTACTTCTCTTTACAAAGTATATCTTTCTGGTAACACAGAGGCTGACAGCATTTAATGACAGATAAGTTATAGTCCTCATGCATTTAATTTTCAAATAAGAAAAGAGTATATTGAAAATCGTAAAATGATAACATTATCTTAAAATGTTATGGTATATTTTCCCATAGGAATTCAGAAGTTTTCACATAAATTCTTCTCTTTAGTACTTTTGTCCATTTTGAAGTCTTGTTGGTATAAAATGCAAATAAAATTTTTAAGTATTTTATGAAGATTCTGTTGATATATTTATGACTTAGGAGCATCTAATATCTTTTCCAAGTTCAACATAATACAATTTTAGAAGTATAATTTAAGAGATTATTTGGATAAACCACTTTACCTAGCCCACTTTCCTTCTTAGCTTTATTGATGGAGTAACTTTTACTTACATGTGTATACACTTTAGTATTTGAAAAGATATTTTACAACTAGAGTCTTTGATCATTATAATCAGGGCAGATATTTTCTAAGTTTTATAGATGAGAATTTGGGGCACGATGAAATTCAATGATAACAAGTTATCTGCCTCCTGAATCTTGACTTTAATGAATTTTATACCCCATTTTGCAAATGGTAATACCAAGGCACTGAAATAAAGTTAAATGCTCAAAATCACAGAGCACGTTTGTTATGGAAATTTTGGTGGGCTCTGATAAGTGTAACTTGTTCAAAATAAAAATCTACTGAGAATAATCAATGTTGGTTATTTGATGGAGGAGGTATTTATACCACTCTCTTCTTCCTAGTGGCTTCTAATGACAATTAGAATAAAACCTGAACTCTTTACCATGACCTACCAAGCCCTGCCAGAGAATCTGGCCCCTGCCTATTTTCCATCTCACGTGTAACTCTGCTCACCATGCTGTAGCCACTAGTCTTCTTTCTGTTCTCCAACATCACTAGCTCATTCATCCTACACTTCTTTGCACGTGCCATTCCCTCTTCAAGGTGTCTTGTCCCCAGGTTTTCTCACAGTTCGCCCCTTCTCCCAGTTCCACTGGCAGCTTAAATGCAGCCTCCTCAGAGAAGCTTTCTTGAGCAATGTTGCTAAAGCAGTTTCCCTTCTCTGACCCTGGTCCTTCTCTCCATAATATCACTCTGTTTCTCTTTCAGGTCACATTTTTTGTTTGATTTTGCCTGTCTCCCAACTAGGATATAAGATCCATGGAAGTGAGGGTTATTGATATTATTCATCCTAGTTATTGCTGAGTGCCCAGCACTTAGAACACTGCTTAGCATATAGGAAGCATTTTTAAAATATGTATTGAATGGATAGATGTTCCCTCTCAGGAAAATGGAGCAGGGTTGGAAGGAAGAAGAAGAATTAGAGAACAGTCTTTTGTTTAACTTTGACTTGAAGGGGATTGAATGAGTAAAAGTTAGCTTTCAAGGGACAGAGCCCAGACCAATACTAGGGAATTCAAGAGCAATAAGAAACATACCTATTAACATCTTTTGGGGAGTAAACTATAATAATCTTTTTTATTTTAAATAGATCTTTACTGGAGTATAATTACTTCACAATACTGTGTTAGTTTCTGTTGTAGTGAATCAGCCATATGCATACATATGTCCCCATATCCCCTCCCTCTTGAACCTCTCTCCCATCCTCTCTATCCCAGCCCTCTAGGTCATCACAAAGCACTGAGCTGATCTCCCTGTGCTATGCTGCTGCTTCCCACTAGCTAACTGTTTTACATTCGGTAGTGTATATATGTTGATGCTACTCTCACTTCGCCCCAGCTTCCCCCTCCCACCGCGTGTTCTCAGGTCCATTCTCTATGTCTACATCTTTATTCCTGTCCTGCAACTAGGTTCATCTGTACCAATTTTTTTTTTTTTTTAGATTCCATATATCACCTCACGTGGGTCAGAATGGCCATTATCAAAAAAATCTAGAAACAATAAATGCTGGAAAGGGTGTGGTGAAAAGGGAACCCTCCTGCACTGTTGGTGGGAATGTAACTTGATGCAACCACTATGGAAAACAGTATGGAGGTTCCTTAAAAAACTAACAATAGAACTACCATATGATCCAGCAAACCTACTACTGGACATATACCCTGAGAAAACCATAATTCAAAAAGTGACATGTACCACAATGTTCATGGCAGCACTATTTACAATAGCCAGGACATGGAAGCAACCTAAATGTCCATTGACAGATGAATGGATAAATAAGATGTGGTACATATATGCAATGGAATATTACTCAGCCATAAAAAGGAACGAAACTGAGTTATTTGTAGTGAGGTGGATGGACCTGGAGACTGTCATACAGAGTGAAGTAAGTCAGAAAGAGAAAAACAAATACCGTATGCTGACACATATATATGGAATCTAAAAATATAATTATCCTAAAGAGAATATGGAGTCTATATTTAGAGAGCTTGATTGCATTTGTGGTTATTATGATTGGTTTCCATCTTTTCCTTATGCTCCCCCTACTGTTTAATAACATTATTTTGATTATTTAATACTGCCTTCTGGTGTTAAGGGGGATCAAAGAAAGGGTGCCCCAAGCCACCAAATTAGACCAGAACATTAAAGAGAAAGAAAGCAGCCCTGGAACCAACAAGACAGTAGAAATAATCAGATCATAAGCAAAACAAAAGAAATATAAAAGTTGGGAGGGAAAATGTTAGGATTGCTGCTTTAAAGATTCTCCTTCCAGGCTTCCCCGTTGGTGCAGTGGTTGAGAGTCTGCCTGCCGATGCAGGGGACACGGGTTCTTGCCCTGGTCCGGGAAGATCCCACATGCCACGGAGCGGCTAGGCCCGTGAGCCATGGCCGCTGAGCCTGCGCGTCCGGAGCCTGTGCTCCACAACGGGAGAGGCCACAACAGTGAGAGGCCCACGTACCGCAAAAAAAAAAAAAAGATTCTCCTTCTATCTGAAATAGTGCACGTTCTATTTTGTTTATGGCAGTAATTCCATAACATCGAAAAAATAGACAAATTTTGAAGTATGTTTCTATTTTCTTTCTTCCCAAAACCAACTTGTTTACATGACCAAAATCCTACCCTATGTAAGGTCATAAATATACTTAAGTCCTTTATTTTTAAAAATTATATTTGGCATTAAAATTTTTATTATATAGTAGATTAAGTTTCAAGGACAGTAGATAAGTTCTTACTTGAATTAAAATAAAAGTTTTATTAAAACCAACATATGGATTGCCTTGAAAATGGAAATGTTGGGCTTCCCTGGTGGCGCAGTGGTTGGGAGTCCGCCTGCCGATGTGGGGGACGCGGGTTCGTGCCCCGGTCCAGGAGGATCCTGCGGGCGGCTGGGCCCGTGGGCCGTGGCTGCTGGGCCTGCGCGTCCGGAGCCTGTGCTCCGCAGCGGGAGAGGCCGCAGCGGTGAGAGGTCCGCGTACCGAAAAAAAAAAAAAGGAAAATGGAAATGTTAAGTAGAAGCACACCTAATATGCTCCATTTTCTTCCTTGCAATGGATATGAGACATCAAATAATATTTATATAAGCACATAAATGGTAAATATGCATGAGAGCTATTAATGGTTAATGGATCCCAGGAAATAGATAAGAATGAAGAATTGCATGGGTTTTTTTGTTTTTGTTTCTTTTGCAGAAAAGTTAGGATAGTGGAAAAAACCTTTTTTTCTTTTAAAATCAAATATAAAATGACAAGAAATCCATGAATCCTAAGAAACAGCTCTTACCTCCTCAGTTCTAATAAATTTGCTTTAGTATCTCTGGATTTTCCCCCAAAGACAATTTTCTTTTTCAATTCTATCACCAGTATTACTCCAGTGTTTTAGTACATTAGAAAAAATTCCCTGGTTTAAAAGGAAAATGGCAAAAGACTCAAAGCAATACTTCTCAAAGCTTTCCAAACAATGGAACAGACACTGTGGGGTTTGGCTTCTCTCTCTTTACGCCCTACCTCTATTCACAAACTTGCTTTAAATGATGAGAAACAAAAGGATATTATTCTGGCTTTGCATTTGTGGCCAAGTCCTAACAAGATGGTACTTTGGTGTTTAATTCAGTCACCAAGGATTCTTCTCAGAAGTTACCCCATGGACAGATAAAAAGACAGAGAAACATCCCACTGAATGCCAGACCTTTTGAAAATATTTTTTCAATAATGTTTTTAAAGTCAATGGAATCACTTTTGGAAACTCCCTATACCCCAAGTCTCCAAAGGCCTAAGGCCCATAGCCTGGAAACTTCCTTTGAATGCTAAATAATTATTAGAATATCTTCTTTAAAGTGATAATAAAAAGTTCTGTTATGACTACCCTGGAGAGAGTACTATTGAAAGAGAGATATTTTATATTCTCACAGAGCGTGTACTCATCATTAGTAATACAAAGGAAGTTTGGGACAAGGGTTTGATTTTATCTTTTAATTATAGGTGATGGAAGAATTTAGAAGCTGTAGATATCTACTTAATTCTATCAGCATTCCATAATGTCAGTTTTAAGGTAAATACAGATTTTTGAGTATGGGAAGGCAAATGAGATGGGAGTAAGGATTCTGAGCAGAGGACCCTGATCTTCTCATATTTGCACAGCAATTTACAGCACTGTTAAGTCAGGAGGGCAGAGGTAAGAGCTCTCAAGGAACAGCTCCCAAGGAACTTGCTCCAAGGCTGTCCATGTTTCTTCTCCTGCTTTCCATGAACTCCTCTTTCTGGGCCTTGCTCATGGGCCCCTATATCTCAGAGCTGGAAACCTTGTTTCCCGTTCCTTTCACACTTCAAATACCTGATTTTTCCTTTCTCCCAGTGGTGTATAGGCATCAAAGGTGGCCACCCTAAGAAGGTCATGGTTTTTGAGAGAGACAGAGCCTCTTATTCCTTGATTTTACTATAATTTAGCAAGAGCTGAAATCATTAGACCTCAATTTATATGTCATTAACCAAACAGAAGAAGCTGCAAAAATCAGTTCATGATCCCCAGAGTCTATCTGGGTAACCAGATGAGAACATCTTTCCCAGTTTGGCTGAGCTGTTCAAATACTTCCTCCCACCCCCTTAACAACATTGCCTCATTTTTGTCTTCGCATTTGTAGGGCCATTCATCCTCTCACTTCTTTTCTCATAGGAATAGAAGATATCTGAGCTGATAAGTACAGTTGTAAACAGGGAAGTAAGGGATGAATTCAAAGTCTTTGGTATGGCTACCATATGATCAACTAGTTTGTCTAATTCCAGACTGCCTTTTACCAATGCATGTAACAACTCACTTTTGAGAACAAGTCAGAGTACATGTCTCCTTTAACCATGTTCCAGTTCGAATATCCAGGAAAATAGAACATGATAGCCCATTCCCCATTACCTGTCAGAAGCCCCTTTGGTCATAAAATTCTTAGTCATGTTTCTCTGTACTTCTTTTACTCTCACTCAATTTCCTGGTTTTCTTCTCTCTCAAACCTTTCTTCTGCACCTACTAGAATTGCTATCCCATTGTGAGTCATCAAACTTCCATTTGATATTCCCTATAGTTCCTGTCCTTAGCTGAAACCTGGCTGAATTCTGAGGATGTTCCTCCCAGTCATCTTTTCAAGGAAAGGCTTCTCATTTTCTTACACACCATGTGTCAGGCAGCCTCCAAAATGGTCCTTTATGAGCCCTGCCTCCTGGAAATCACACCCCATGTGATACCCTCCTTTAGAGCATGAACTGGTCTAGTAACTTGCTTCTAATTAATAGAATATGGCAAAGGCAATGAAGTGTCACTTTCATGATTAGGTTACATGATTGTAAGTTTCCTCTTGCTAGCTGATTCTCCCTTGTTGGCTTTGATAAAGCAAACTACCATGTTGGAGGGACCCACTTGGCAAGAAACTTAGGGCATGCTCCAGCCAGCTAGGGACAGAGGCCTTCAATCCCACAGGCAATGAGGAACTAAAACTCTGTCAACAGCTAGGAGAGCTTGGGGGTAGGTCCTTCCCCAGATGAGCCTTCAGATGAGAACTCAGCCCTGGCTGACACCTATGAGAACTCAGCCCTGACTGACACCTTGATTGCAGTCTTGTGAGAGACCCTAAAGCAGAGGTCCAGGTAACTATTCCCAGATTACTGACCCACGAAAACTGTGCAATAAGAAATGTGTTGTTTTCTTTGCTAAGTGTGAGGAAATTTGTGTTGCTGTTGCACACATACCACCTCACAAACTCAGATCATCAGGCAGAACTGACATCTTTCCTGTTCAATGATAAGGCTTCTAGATAGTTATGCTTCCAGTCTTATGAGAAGATCCCTAATTATTTTACTGTTGTCCAATTCAGCCCTGTATGTTCTATCCCTTCTCGTTACTGGTATCTATCCTGACTTCTCCTTTAATAAAGACTTTGGAAACTGAGTAAACATAACCTCTCCAACTCAATGGAAGTCATTATCCTGGTAAGTTGAATCTTAAAATGAACTTCCCACTTCTTTCATCTCTTCTGAAAAAATTTTCATTATTTGATTCACTTTTACCACAGGACAACTGGTTTCTCTTTTTTATTTAAAATGGGAGAACGTTTGAAATTCTAAATTCTAACTTCTTAATCTCTATTCAGAGCATTCTGTTCCTCTAGTGTGTGTGTGTGTGTGTGTGTGTGTGTGTGTGTGTGTTGTTGTTGTTTTTCTTTTTTACTAATCTACTCTTTTTAATCCTGTTGTTCAATCACATTCAGATCTCTTCTCCACAGACTCTTCCAATTTATTTTATCTGCTCCCTCCTGCCTTCTTATAGTGAAGTAGTCAGTGTGTGCAGTTAGTATCAGACAGACCTGAGCTAGAATAGCAGCCATTACTTGCTGCTGGGAGACAAGCCATTTATTTAACTTTGCTTTAATTTCCTTCTCTGTAAAATAAGGATATGCCTGGCACATTGTAGATATCTAATAAATATTGTCAATTAATATATACTTTATAAAGCTTAGGCTTGGTTAAATAGACCATTCAAAAAATAAAGCCAGCCAATATCTGAGAACAACTTGCCCTATTATTCTTCTGTCATTCTCACCTAGTGAAGCTTCAAACTTAAAGCAATTCAACTTTCTACATTTTCTGAGTTGCACAGAAGCATTGGAAGAAAAAAATCATGTGACCTTGAAAACTGGTGTCTCAATAAATATTTTGTCCCTAGGCTTCAGCTGAGCCGTAAGAGATGCCTCAAAATGCTTCTATCTTGCCCTCGTTAGATCTTGCTCTCATTTCCAATAATGGCAATTTCAAACTGTAATGTCAAGAAAAATCTTTCAGAAGACTGAGGTTTGGGAGTTTTTTGTTTGTTTATTTTCACCTTTTTTTACATTTGTATATACCAATGTAAATGTGTGATTTTTAGTGGAAATCTCTAGACTTCCCATTAACTTCTTCGTATTTTGGCGGGTGATGGTGGAAGTGGACGCCCATGAGAAGTTAGCTTTATAACCAACAAGTTAAAAATGTTGCATAGCAAATCAACACTACAATGAGGTACCACCTCACGCCAGTCAGAATGGCCATCATTAAAAAGTCCACAAATAACAAATCCTGGAGAGGTTGTGGAGAAATGGAATCCTCCTACACTGTTGGTGGGAATGTAAGTTAGTGCAGCCACTATGGAAAACAGTATGGAGGTTTCTCAGAAAACTTAAAAATAGTTTAGTTAGTGGGATTGATCCAGCAATCCCACTCCTGGGCATATATCCAGACAAAACTATAATTCAAAAAGATACATGCACCCCTATGTTCATAGCAGCACTATTCACAATAGCCAAGACATGGAAACAACCTAAATGTCCATCGACAGGTGAATGGATAAAGAAGATGTGGAACATATATGCAATGGAATACTACTCAGCCATAAAAAAGACTGAAATAAGGCCATTTGAAGCAACATGGATGCCACTAGAGATTATCATACTAAGTAAGGTAAGTCAGAATGAGAAAGACAAACACCATATGATATCACTTATATGTAGAATCTAAAATATGACACAAATGATCCTATCTATGAAACAGAAACAGAATCAGGGACATACAGAATAGACTGGTGGTTGCCAAGTGGGAGAGGGTGGGAGGGTTGGATGGGGAGTCTGGGATTAGCAGATACAAACTGCTATGTGTAGAATGGGTAAACAACAAGGTTCTACTGTATAGCACAGGGAACTATATGCAATATCCTGTGATAAACCACAATGGAAGAGTATGAAACAGAATGTATATATATGTATAACTGAGTCACTTTGCTGTACAGCAGTAATTAACACAACATTGTAATTCAACTACACTTCTATTAAAAAATAAATTTATAAAATAAAATTTAAAATGTTGCATAGAATTTATGAATTATTCATATACAATTAGCATAGAAGAATTGTCTTTATTTTCTGCTTTTGAAAGTACATGCAAAGAGGATGGTAGTGGAGAGACATAGACAGGGCTCAGAGGTCATATGAACATGCACCCTGGCACTTTAATGTTCTATTTTAGAAATATAGCATTGGAGTTTTAATCAATGCTATCGGAATCTCAAACAAAATGAGAAGAGAGTCACCCTCCATTCAAGTGTCCATACCGATCTGAGAGAACCTGCCTTGGCTTTCATTTGCTATTAGCCAATCTTGGGCAATAATAGTATAAACAAATGCAAATTATGTAGACATACTTAAAGATAATGCATTTCAAAAGAACTTTGAAGAATCCCTAGAAACATGTGATTTGGGTTTAAAACATAAGGAGACATTATATCTATGAGGCTAGATTATGTAATCATGAAATGGGGACAGATTGAAACATGAGAGAATTCTATGGAGATGAAAATTCCATGCCTGAGAGTAGGAAGGGTCTTCTCTGGACTCCTCACTTCCTCTGGAGCTGGAGGATATTTGAGCTTTCCAACCCAGCTGCTGGGAGGTTGGAATGCTGGACAGCAGTGTAGACCTACACTGTAATGCCAAGTGATATTTCAGTGTTTCGAATACGGATATGAATTGATATTGCCAGATGGAGCCTTTTATTGGGACTTCCCATGCCTTGAGGAAATGACTAGCAGCCCTTGCGGAAAACAGTTCAAGTTAGCCTTTTCCTGCTTCCACCTACATTTGGGATGAAATAAAAGTGTCTTTTTTGTTAGACCAGTTTTGGGCCAAGCAGGAATGTGTGAAGAAAGTACTGTACTTGGAGGAGAAAGATGAGGTGCAGAAAGAGAAGCCAGTAAAACATTTGGAGAAAATTCTTCCCACAGAGGCCATTGCAAAGTAATGAAAGAACAGGAGGTATTGGTCCCCAAATTTTTCCAGTTCAGAGAGGCTGGGATTTTATGTAAAATGCCTTTGTATAGATTTCTGTAGAAGTCTTTTTCTTATAGTTTTTCCGTGCTTTGCAATATAACGTAAAATAACAAATTTTATTGAGGTGTCACCTTGGCCCTTTGGAAAATGGACTGAAAAAGACAGGAATTGTATGTAAGTCCCAAGTAAACCTGTTAGAAAAGGTAGCTGCCACTTTTCAATTCTTCCATTTCCTGATTGCTCTGATTTTGTCAATTTATTTTAAATAGTGTGTTGGATAATCTCACTATCCAGGAAACATTCTTCATAAATGATGGTTGTAAATGAGGAGATTCATTGTGAACCATTGTGTTCCTTTAGTTACATTTAGAGTCCTTGGGTGAAACAGACAGAACCAAAAAGCCTTCCTTGAAAATACTAGCATAAGGCCCTTCCTCTTAGAAAGGGGAAGAATTTAAAAGGCTTGTATCTTGAAAACTATCTTGAACTTGAACATATGAGGTAGCACTGTATGGTTGATTATCCACATTTTACCTAATACATTTTGGAAAATAAATGGCTTCCTTATTTTATTTGCTATTTATGTATTGAAGTTGTTTGCCTACATTTGAGAGGGAGAGAGTTAGGACTTCTGATTCACAAGCCCTTGTTAAGTAGAGAAATACCATTAAGCACTGCTCCTTGTTTTTCTGAAAGCTCATATTTGGGACTCATTATAATGATAGTTTTTTCCTCAATAGATTCCTTTTAAAAATCACTCTTGAAAGATGAGGACTGAGCTACCCAGAGGAGACATGAGAGGAAAAATAAAAGTTCATCCTAAGTACATAGTTTTAAAAAACGTTGAATCCAAAGAGTTAGATGTGTTTTATTACTGAGCAATAAATTTTGGTAATTATTATATATGCACTTAAAAATAATGTATATTCTGTCATTAATGAATGGTCCTATACACATAAGTTTTTTTTTTCTTAACATCTTTATTGGAGTATAATTGCTTTAAAAATGGTGTGTTAGTTTCTGCTGGATAACGATGTGAATCAGCTATACATATACATATATCCCCATATCTCCTCCCTCTTGCGTCTCCCTCCCACCTTCCCTATCCCACCCCTCTAGGTGGACACAAAGCACCGAGCTGATCTCCCTGTGCTATGCGGCTGCTTCCCACTATCTATTTCACATTTGGTAGTATATATATGTCCATGCCACTCTCTCACTTCATCCCAGCTTACTCTCCCCCCTCCCTGTGTCCTCAAGTCCTCAAATCCATTCTCTAAGTCTGCATCTTTATTCCTGTCCTGCCCTTAGGTTCTTCAGAACCATTTTTTTTTTTTTTTAGATTCCATATATATGGAATCTAAATCTTACCCAATCACACTTGGGTAAGAACCACTTGGCCTATTTCACAGGTACATTTTAGAGTTATCAAATGACTTATAATTCTGGGTTAAACTGCCTTCCCCTGAGAGTCAGGATGTTGCAGGTGAGCTCTAGCTAGCAGCTTCTCTGGGGTCTTTGTAGGGGTTTCTTGACAGAGGCCTTTCCTTCAAGGCAAATGTCATTCTTTGGTAGGCTTCCTAACCGGGGGCACCCATTTCTCACTGGTTGCAATGGAGGGGGAAAAGGAAAGCGCCTAATATAGCTGGCACACTTTGAACAAGATGTGGTGTCCCAGGGAGCAGCTAGTACACCTTGGCATGTGTTCCTTCATACTTTTCCTATCTCCAAGTACTGATAAGCCCCTGCCAAAACTTCTCTTTCTTCTGTCCTCTCCCTTACGGTTTCTCAACATTCCTTTGGGAATGCCACTCTGTAGAGATCAGACTTTGCGGACCCTCAAGTGGTGAGAAAAATGTTGTTAAATGGGAGACATAGTATTGGGTTGGCCAGAAAGTTCGTTCAGTTGGTGAATACGTTGTTCAGTTAAGGTCTTCGTGAAAATGAAAAATGTGTCTTTCATTGTTACTTAAAACTGAATGAACATTTTGGCCAACCCAGTAGAATGAGCCCTGGGCATGCAGTCATGGAACCCTATTCTAGGCTCAGCTCTGAGATATGATTTTTTTTTTTTTTTGCGGTACACGGGCCTCTCACTGTCGTGACCTCTCCCATTGCGGAGCACAGGCTTCGGACACGCAGGCCCAGTCGCCATGGCTCACGGGCCCAGCCGCTCCATGGCATGTGGGATCTTCCCACACGGGGGCACGAACCCATGTCCCCTGCATTGGCAGGCGGACTCTCAACCACTGCGCCACCAGGGAAGCCCTGAGATATGATTTTGATGCAGTGACTCAACCTCTCTGGGCCTGCTTCATCTGCTGGAAAACCAGGGGACCAGTCTAAATATTTTGTTCTAACCTAACCTAACTTGCAGTTCTCTAATTATTTCTTCTTCTGTGTTTATTCTGTATTCTCATTTATAAAGTTTGTAATTTATTCATTTTATTTTTCAGTTCTGGAATTTCTATTTGATTCATTTCTCAGGTGATAGTATCTACTTTTTATTCTATTTTTTGAACATATTTATCACAGGATTTAAGTGTCCTTGTTTGATACCTCTAATATTTATATCCCTTGAAGATTTTCTGTCATTCATTTCTTCCTCCCATCTTCCCTGGTGACTTTTATTGTATTCTGGAGATTGTGTGTAAAAAATGAGAAAGATCCTTTCCCTGAAGGATGTTTATTTTGTTCTCAGCCAGTGACATACAGTAGGAACAGATCAGCTAGATGTAAACGTATATTGAAATGATTCAATGTTGGGTGTCAGCCTTTGTGAAAATTGGTCTCTTTATGGTTTTTCCACCATCCTAGGACATCACCATTCAGCATCTCAACTAAAAGTTACATGAATTGGTTAAAATGTTTCTTAAAATTAGTAACTTCTAGATTCCTACCCCTTTCATTCAGAGCTGACTATGTCTTTGTTTTTCCAACCAATCATTCTTGCTTCCAGTAAGACCATTGGTAATGAAACTTGTTTAAAACAAGGCTCTACTATTGCCTCTGAGATATTTTTCCATGATACTGAAAACCTTGGCAAGTTTTGGTGGACATGCCTAGGCCGTGACTGTTACATCATGACCACTGCTTGGCCAGCAGTAACGAGATATATCACAATTTAAACAATGTTAACATGTGAAAAGAAAAGAATACATCTTAAAATGGATGGAATGCCATGTGAATAGCACTCAGAACAGTTCCTGATGAAGAGTAAATGTAAATTATTATTTTTATTTTGAGAAGAGTGGTAACATGATCTAACATACATTTTTAGAAGACTCTAAAACTCAATAGTGAGAAAATGAACAATCCAATTAAAAAGGATCAGAATAGAAATCTCATCCAAGAAGACATACAGATGGCAAATAAGCATATGAAAAGATGTGCAACAGCATATGCCATTAGAGAATTGCAAATTAAAACGAAAATGAACACACCTGAAACATGAACAACATCAAATACTGGAGAAGGTGTGGAGCAACAGGAATTCTCATTCACTGGCTGTGCCATGCAAAATGGTACGGCCAATTTGGAAGACAGTGTGTCACTTTTTATGAAACAAAACATACTCTTAAAATATGATCCAGCAATTACCCTTTGTGGTATTTATCTAAATGAGTTTTTTAAAAATGCCCACAGATGTTTATAGGAATTTATAAGTGCCAAAAGCTAGAAGCAACCAAGATGTTCTTCGGTAGTAACAGTAGTAAATGGATAAAAAACTGGTACATCTAGACAATGGAGTGCTGTGGTATTCAATGCTAAAAAGAAATTAGGCATCAACCCATGAAAAGATATGCAGGAACCTTAAATGCATACTGCTAAGAAGAAAAGCCAGTTTGAAAAGGTCAACCTGCAAAGAAAAAAGCCAGTCTGAAAAGGCTACATACGGTATGATTCCACCTCTATCACATTCTGGGAAAGGCAAAATTATGGAGAGATTGAAAAGATCAGTGGTTGCCAGGAGGCAGAGGGGATGCAGGTATGATGGTTAGGCAGTACACAGAGGATTTTTAAGGCAGTGAAACTATTCTGTATAATACTATAATTGTGGATACATGTTTTGCATTTGCCAACACTCAGAGAGTGTGCAGCACCAAGACTGAATCCCAGTGTAAACTATGGACTTTGGGTGATTATGATGTGTTAATGTAGGTTCATTAATTGTAACAAATATACAGCTCTGGTGTGGGATGTTGATAGTGCGAGAGGCTGTGCATGGTGAGGCATGGGCCGTATGGGAACTCTCTATACTTCCTGCTCACTTTTTCTGTGAACCTAAAATTAGTCTATAAATAAACTCTATTAAAATGTAAAAAAAAAAAATCTACCTGTGATGTAGAGAATGGTTTCAAGCAGGTGAGTTTAAGGAGATCATTTAAGAGGCTTTTTTCTTTCAAATAATAAATCATTAAATTTTGAACAAGTGATTAGTGTGGGGGTGCAAGGGGGTCCAGTTCTTGACATGTTTGGAGGCGTATTAAACAGAGTTTCTGATGAATTGCATGTGGGTCATTAGAGAAAGTGGAATTATAGATGAATGCACGGTGCAGTACCAAGAAGACTGGAATTGATATTTAACAAAATGAAGAAGTAAGGAGAAGAAGGTTCATTAGGGTGTTGGGTAAGTAGAGGAAGGAAGATCAAGATTATGATTTAGGATATTTAAGTGTCTGTTAGATATTAAAAAGTAAATATGGAGTAGGCAATTGTATACAAGTGTCTAGAGTTCAGGGGACAAATCTAAAGTTGGGATCTAAATTTCGAAATCATCAGTGATAACATGGCATTTCACATCCTGAGAATGATTGGGATTACCTAGGGAGTAAGTTTTAGATAGAGGAGAGGGCTGATAATACAGCCATGGTGGACTTCAATGCTAAAGATTTGGAAAATGGGGAGAAATCAGAAAACAAGACTGAGAAGGAATAACTCCTTGGATAGGAGGAGAATCAAGAGAAAGTAGGATCCTTTAAGCCAAAAAAGAAAAAAAAATGCAGAAAGATGAATCAACAGAAAGATGGAGGGTGTTGTATGCTGCTGTTAAGTTGCATTATGAAACATCTAACATTCTTTTAAAAATAATTGTTGAATTTCATCACCTAATACTTTATTTAAGATTTTCTTATTTTGATCATTTATAAATGAAGTAGAATAATGATTTTCTGTCATTACTCAGTCATTATTTGTAGGTTAATGTTACAATAGTCTCTTGACATCAACTAAGCAAAATTACCTAGGTAAGTGCAGGATGTAAGGGGTATCAGTGAGAATACCCCACACTGCCAGTTTCCAGCCGTTTTATTTATTTATTTTAATTTATTTTTCAACATCTTTATTAGAGTATAATTGCTTTACAATGATGTGTCAGTTTCTGCTCTATAACAAAGTGAATCAGTTATACATATATATATGTCCCCATATCTCTTCCCTCTTGCATCTCCCTCCCTCCCACCCTCCCTATCCCACCCCTCTAGGTGGTCACAAAGCACCGAGCTGATCTCCCTGGGCTATGCAGCTGCTTCCCATTAGCTATCTATTTTACGTTTGGTAGTGTGTATATGTCCATGCCACTCTCTCACTTGCTCCCAGCTTACCCTTCCCCCTCCCAGTATCCTCAACTCCATTCTCTAGTAGGGCTGCATCCTTATTCCCGTCTTGCCCCTGGATTATTCTGACCATTTTCTTCCTTTTTCTTTCTTTTTTTTTTTTTAGATTCCATATATATGTGTTAGCATATGGTATTTTTCTCTTTCTGACTTACTTCACTCTGTATGACAGTCTCTAGGTCCATCCACCTCACTACAAATAACTCAGTTTCGTTCCTTTTTATGGCTGAGTAATATTCCATTGAATATATGTGCCCCATCTTTATCCATTCATCTGTCGATGGACACTTAGGTTGCTTCCATGTTCTGGCTATTGTAAATAGAGCGGCAATGAACATTTTGGTACATAACTCTTTTTTCTTTTTTTGAGGTACGCGAGCCTCTCACTGTTGTGGCCTCTCCCATTGGGGAGCACAGGCTCCGGACGTGCAGGCTCAGCGGCCATGGCTCACGAGCCCAGCTGTTCCGCGGCATGTGGGACCTTCCCAGACTGGGGCACGAACCCGTATCCCCTGCATTGGCAGGAGGAATCTCAACCCTGCGCCACGAGGGAAGCCCCTACATGACTCTTTTTGAATTATGGTTTTCTCAGGGTATATGCCCAGGAGTGGGATTGCTGGGTCGTATGGTAGTTCTATTTGTAGTTTTTTAAGAAACCTCCATACTGTACTCCATAGTAGCTGTATCAATTTACATTCCCACCAACAGTGCAAGAGGATTCCCTTTTCTCCACACCCTCTCCAGCATTTATTGTTTGTAGTTTCTTTGATGATGGCCATTCTGACCAGTGTGAGTTGATACCTCATTGTAGTTTTGATTTGCATTTCTCTAATGATTAATGATGTTGAGCATCCTTTCATGTGTTTGTTGGCAGTCTGTATATCTTCTCTGGAGAAATGTCTATTTAGGTCTTCTGCCCATTTTTGGATTGGGTTTTTTGTTTTTTTGATATTGAGCTGCATGAGCTGCTGTGGAGTTTCTTTAACAAACTTTTTTGAGAAGTTTTAAGTTTCAGAAAAATTGAGTAGATATTAAAGAGTTCCTATGCACTTTCTCACACCCCTCCCCCAGTTTGCTCTATTATTAGCACTTTACATTTATTACAATTGATGAGCAGTTATTGATACGTTATTATTAGCTAGAGTCTATAGATTACTTCAGGGTTTACTCTTGGTGTTGTAGGTCCTATAGGTATTGACAAATGTATAGTGTCCTGTATCCACCATTACAGTATCATACATAATAGTTTCATGACCTAAAAAAACCTCAGTGTTCCTTCCATTTGTCCTTTCCCCTGCCTCAAGCCTTGACAACCATTGGTCTTTTACTGTCTACATGGTTTTTTCTTTTCCGAAATGTGATATAGTTAGAAAGGAATCATACAGTTTGTAGCCTTTTCAGATTGACTTCTTTCACTTAACAATAAACATTTAAGGTTCCCACATGTCTTTTTATGGCTTGATAGCTCATTTGTTTTTGACTGCTGAAAACTATTCCACTGCCTGGATGTACCACAGACTGTTTTTCTATTTATCTATTGAAATACATGGAATTGTGTTTTTGTGTATTGTCCTAATCTAGTTTGAGAAGCTGGGTTGCACTAGAAACATAAAATTATTTTTTTTCTTTGTTCTGGATAACTTGTATAAAATGTATTATCTGTGCCTTGAAATTTTGTGAAATGTCCCTTTAAGAATGTCTGGGTCTTGGACTGTATCAGTCAGTATCCAGTCAGAGGACAGAAATCATAGAGTAATTTGAAGAGAAAAAGAAGTAACAGGAGTTATTAAATAGTAATGTGGAACTCTAAGGAACACAGAATAGCATGTACATAGACAATTCACTCCTTTTATGGCTGAGACAGAAGTCCAGGGGGAACAAATTTGGAAAAGGAATCCCTCCTCCCCACCAAAGGCTGAGATTTATACTTTGTTGGAGAGGGCGTGACTACAGTTTTCTGGGTTGTGGAAGAGTTACTTATGTGCCATAGGACCAGGCTGATAATGAGGAAACTGCCTAGTGGGGCATCAAAAGTTGCAGGAACCTGCCTTCTGGGGTCCTGATGATGGAACTAGATGGGAAGTTGGCCCTTGAGTTCTGCTGAAACTCAACAGGAAACCACCTACTGGGGTGCCTGGGAGACTTTCTAGAAAAGGGACTGGGACACTGTATACAGGGGTGTTCCTGAATTTGCTAGGGGCTGGCTGTGGTGCTAGCAGAACTCACCAGAAACTTCCTGCTGGATCACCTGTGAGACTCCTTGGAAAGTCATATGGAGAGCCTAGAGAAGTTGCCAAGTACAAGCCCCTTGTGGAGTTTACACTGAACTCCCAGGGAAGCTGCCTGGGGGGCTGGTGAACTCACTAGAATGCCACCATGGGGGTGCCACTGAAATTTGCTGGTGGGCACTGAATGCTATAGGAGCCAGAGGAGAGTAGTAAGCACATGGAAACCAGGTAGAGAAGTCCCCTTCTCCTGCAGTGTTCCTCCATAACAGTGGACTGACAAAACCTAATGTTACGTCAGCTGGCAAAGAAGAAATGTTTATAGGGTCCAGCTTCAGTATCACAAAGCAGGACAACTAAGGGAGGATTTGGGGCTGAGAAACAATAAGATTCTAGCTGGTACAGGGACTTTATTTTTTTGTTGGGAAGGAGGGCAAGGATAGGGAGAGATTTTTGATAAGAATTTCCATTTCTGTTAATGTTTGGCTGTTGACCATACATAATGCATTCTTGTTCCAATTTTGGCATTTAATCTTTTCCCAGGAATTTTTCTGTTACAGCTAGACTGTCAAATTTACTGTTGAGTAGTTTTCTAAATATTTCTTTAAAAATAATAAAAAAATAATAATACATATTTAAAAATCTGTTCGTAGTTTTTTATCCTTTTATAGTCTTTTAACCTTTTTTGTATCTATTGCTGCTGGTTCGCAAAATAGTCCCTATACATAGAGGGCAGGGAGAGACTAAAAACAGAGGCAGACCACTTCAGATGGGTAGATGGCAGTTTTAATAAGCAAGGGAACTTACATACAAGACTTGTCTTGGGTGGCTGAAAACTGAGTAGATCTACACACCTGCCCGCCAGAATCTTAAAAGTTTATACAGAGGACTTAACAGGGTTCAGTCACATATACCACCCAGAGGGTCTCAACAGCACCCCACTGTCTCAAAGTTGCGTCCTTGAAAATGGCTCCCACTGTGGGAACGGTGGGCAGAGTGTACATTCAAAGGACAGGGGAGGGGGTGAGGAGGCTTCTATTGCTGGGTCCAGCCCAAGAGGTCAAGTGGTGGTCACATCCTCTTGATGACCTCTTCCAACAATTGCAGAGGTTGTTAGTGATCACCGAAACAGTGCATGTGTTTTCCCTCATCCTCATTTTGGGTGAGGACATGTGACTGTTGGTTGGTGCAAACCAAAGAGAGATGAGCACAGTGTGACTTCCAGATCAAGGAAGTGAAGAGCCAGTGTTCCTCATCCTTCTCTTTCTTCTTCTGCCACAGGTTCCATGGACCCCTGATTGCTGCTTGAGGAGAATTGCCCTGTGGATTTGACTGACCAACGATTGTGATATAAGCAGGTAAAAAAACATTTATTATGCTATACCAGTGAGATTTGGGGTTTTGTTGTCAACTATCCTTAATTACCCAGACTAAAACAACAATGCTTTCTCTTTGTCCCTCTCTCTCTTTCTCTCTCTCTCTCTGTCTCTCCTTGATCAGTCTTTCTGGAAGTTTATCTACTTTGGAAGTCTTTATAAAAGAAAAATCAGCCTTTGGGTTAGTAGAGCACAGCTGATAAAAGTACAGAATATTAATCATTCTCTGGTCCTTACTAGCTTTGTGATCTTGGGGAAGTTATGCAATCTCTCTGTGCATTGCTTTACTCATCTTTAAAATGAGAATGAATAATTTTGCCTTTATCTAAGGGTTGTTGTGAGGAGTGAGTGAGTCAATATAAGTAAAGCACTTAGCCCTTAGCATATCGTTTATGCCATATGTGCTGTAAACATGTTATCTATATTTTTTCTCTACTTTATGGATTTCTGTCTTCATCTTCACAACTTCTTCTTCTCTGGATTTATTCTCTTTTTTTTTTCCTAGTGTTTTGGGCAATGTTTAGCCCACTTATTTATAACCTTTCTTTTCATCTGGTAAACAATTTTTAGGATATATTATGCCCCTCACAGTACTTCCTTCACTGTTCCCAGACATTTTGACATGGAGTGCTTTTGTGCTCACTCAGCTGTAATTTAGTACTTTCACTTATGAATTTCTCTTTAACCCAAGTGCTGTATAGTTGTATGTTTTTTGGATTTACAGATATTTGGAGTTTCTATAAGACTTTATATTTGGTTTGATTCTTATTTTATTGAGTAATAATTGGAAAACTCTAAGATATTGCTTCTTTGCAATTTATTGAGGCTTTTTTTGTGTGTGTCTCAGTAGTTGGTTGAGTTGTATGAATGTTTCATGTCTGCTTGGAAAAGAAAAATTGTGCTCACTGGCTATAAAGTCGCTGATGTATATTTTGGTTCCGTTAGTAATTATCATATATACAAATTTTTAATTTGTTTCCCTGAACTGTCTGTTTCTGAAACACAGGGTTTTAAATCTACAACTACAACTACTGATTTAGTAGCTATTTCTCTTTGTAGTTCATCAATTGCTGTCAGAGATTATGTATGTAAGTTTTATGTGGTAATATATTCATTTTTATCATATCTTTTGGATCTTTTGTTCCTTTTATCAGCCTACATACAAGATAAAATTTTATTTATAATGATTTTTTGCTTTCAATTCTATTTAGTCTGAAATTAATGTTGCTACACTATATTTCTTTCAACCATATTTGCCTGGTGTGTTAGTTTTCACTCTTTTATTTTTATTTCATTTTACGTGTGTTCATTGTTGCATATGTGATTATGAATTGGTGGGTAAAGGACACATGCATACCTGCTATAAGTATGTGATTTAGAAATTTATACATTTCTTATTTAATGCAAGTATAAGAACTTAATGGAATAAAGGTGGTAAAAGCAACCAAGAACAGAAACATATCTTTGCATGACTGTTTCATTGCTTTGTTTCTATGTGGTTCACTGGTGGAAGGGACAATTTCCATGAAGTTTGTATTCTGTTAGAGTTGAGTAAATGCTAAATATTTATTGCACCTCTATCTTTTTAGTTCTGGCTTAACAAAGCAATTCCAGAACAGCTTATACTAAAAATCATTTTGCCTTAGTTTTTGAGAAGACATATAAACATATAGTTTTCTTGATTCTTGAACTAAATGCAGCACCATAGAGGCTATCTCCTTATCAGTGCCAGGGAGGGGATGGTGTCCTTGAATAATATCTTCACTTCCAGATTTCCAGTGTTCTGAAGTATTCTGCCTTATTCAGGCAGTTTCTTGGAAATAATTTATGACCAGAGCTCTTTTTCAATATTAGTCAGAGTGAGGCCATACTAATTTGTGCTTACAAATAAAACCTCAAAAGAATGCAACAATAATTCATTATTTTTTATTCACGTCATAGTTTGGTGTGGGAAACATGGCTCTCCTTCATCATTCTACTCCAAAAGGGGACTCAAGGGTATAGGCTACTACCAGAGCTGTAACACATTGGCTCTTGAGTTGATCCAACCAGGGAAAGGAGAATTAGAGCATCATATTTTTAAGGGCCAGCCTTGAAAGTGATTTACACAACTTCTGGCCAATTAGCACAGTCCAGAACTCAGTCATATGTTCAGAAATTAGCTGTCAGAAAGACTAGGACATGCCTTCTTTTCTGTCAATCCAAGAAGAGGAAATGGTGGTGAACTTGTTATTGCCCTGTCGAATGGTCCAGTTGAAATCTTTGTCTTTTGATTGGTACATTTAAGCTACTTAAATTTATCATAAATTTTAGTTACTTTTGAAATCTCATTTCATGTTTTTTATTTATAATACATACATATTCCTTTTATCTTTCTCTTTTACTAACCTCCATAGATAAATTTTGTTTTGTTAGTTTGAAGGTCTTATGTTCTACTTTAATTTTGTTAGTTATCCATAACATATTGAGGCTTATAGTTATTTTTTCTCCCAAGCAGCCTCTTAAGTTTGTCAATTTTTATCTTCCTTTGCAGTAAAGCTCTCTCTTACCTCCTCTGATCTTTCTCCTTGGTCCTGCTATATCACCATATAGTTATTACTTAGAAATGCACTCTAGATACACTTTAATAATTTGGGAGGATATGTCGTTGGTTATTGTTTATTTTTACAAAGACATATTTGATTAAGTAATTTACTTCTCATATCTTACTGCTTTCGTTTCTTACTACTGGAGTACTTATTCTAAGACTTCTTTCACAAAGGTTCTGGCTGTGGCAAAATTTCTGCTGCAGTCATTATTGAAAATATTTGTATTTCAACTCTTGTTTAAGTGATAATTGAGCTGGTTATAATATTCTATATTTGCAATTCCTTGCCTTTACCACTTTGTTATTATTACTCCGTTACTTTTCATCTCAGGTATGCGTAATTCTTGTCATTTCCTTTCAGGTGATCTGCTTTTACTCATGGAAGTTTTTCTCTTTCATGTGGGTAACTTAAATTTGATAACTAGTTACACCTTTGACTTTTCTAATCTTTATTAAACTATTTAATCTAATTCTTACATATTTCTTTAATTTGGGTATATTCTTAATCCTTTACTTACATATTTCCTCCCTTTTAATTAGTTTTTCTCAGATTTTATAATGTTTATATATGTGGTTATGGACAGTTATTTTTCTATCTTTTATATGGCTTAACTTTAAATTATTCTTTTCCACTTTATGCCTTCTTGTGAAAGTCCTAGACTTGATATTTCAGCTCAATCTTTCATTTTTTGATGGGATGTATTCTATTATTCAGCCTATCTGTTCAGCTCTTTATTTCAACAATTCTGTTTTTATTCCACTTATTTCTAATCAGTTCTTTTCTATGATTGCTTATTTTTCCTTGGCATTTCCAATATCCTTATTTTCTCTTTGAGCATTTTATTGTGGATATTTAAAATTCTTATTTCTCTCATGTGCATTTATTCTGCTTCAACCAGAATAAACTGCTCAGTGTGCGGCTTTTCACTTTTTTAATAGTTGTGGTCCTCATCTCTGTTCCCTCCACCCCCATGTTTCATAGTCCATTGGGAATATCTGTCATTGTGATTGATCATGTCAACTTGGGGATGTGGTTAAAGCATAGACCCTATTTCTAGGTGTGTTGGGGAAGTGGGAACAGTGGGGAGAGTGTTTATGATTGAAGAGCCTCTGGATTTACAGTAAGTCCCCTACATATGAACGGCTTCCATTCTGAGAGGGTGTTCGTTAAGTCCAGTTTGTTTGCAAGTCCAACAATATTAGCCTAGGTATCCAACTAACACGATCGGCTATTTACCACTGCTTTTACACTTGCTTCCAGACATTCTGGGCTTGAAATAAAGATACTGTACTACTGTACCCTATACAGTACTGTACAGTAAAGTACGCAAAAGCACAACCACTTGGAGTGGATGCACGCATGTGACAGTGTATGCCAGACACATGACCTAACGTACATGGTTGGACATGTGAAAGCACGTACGCATCGTTGAAAGTTTGAAACTTGAAGGTTTGTATGTAGGGAACTTACTGTACTATCTTGGTTCAGTTACTCTCCATTTTACCACACTACTCCCAACATTTGCTCTGGGGAAAATTCCTTGGTCCTTTTGAATGCTGTTTTGTCCATCCCAAAAGTTGAATTTCTGGCTTGTCAAATCATGGAGTGTTTTGTGGTGATGGGATAGAAAGACAAAGGAAATAAGCAGCTATTGCGTCAGACCCAAAGCACATTGCCTGAAAACAATAGGTATTCATTTAGTTCATGAATCTGTGGGTCAGCAGTCTAGTCTGGACAGTTCTTCTGATCTAACCTGAAATTGTTCGCTCTATGGGTATGGCCTGTCTCAGAGTGACTGTTGCATCTATGGGTCCTTTGGCTGCTGTCTGGAGGGACCTGATTTAGCCCCACATGTCTCTTATATTCCTCCAGCAGGCTAGCCTAGGCATGTTCTCAAGAGAAAGGCAGAGGTGCAAGAGGTAGGGCGGTTTCTACACCCAAACACACTTCAGGCCTCTGTGTATGTCACATTTGTTACTATCCCTTTGTCTAAAGCAAGTCATGTGGTCAAGCCTACTGCCAGAGTGAGGGCTCTGCAGAGTTATATAGCAAAGGATGTGGATACAGGGAAAGGTGAGAACATGGACTTTGCATGTTTACAATAAAGCTATCATAAGCTGAGTTAAATTTGATAACTAGTTATACCTTTAACTTTTCTAATCTCTATTAAACTATTCAATCTGTTTCTTACATATTTCTTTGGTAAGAAAATATAGATATTTATGGGCCCTGTGATATATACACTAGGCATTCTGTAGTAAACTACGTGTTATTATCCTTTACCGCACTTCCAGAACATTTTTACCTCTAGGAACTCCTATATTTGGAAGCTTTCAGACACTAGTCAACCTTGCTGAATCACAAAAGATTTTTCTATACTTTAGAATTCTCTCACTCTGGATTGGGAACACTGAGTATTTCAAAAATTTCCCCATATATTTGGAAATTTAAAGTGCTTAACTGTAGTTGAATTAAATTAGACTAACAGATGCCATACTGTAATATTTTCTATGCTTCAAGTTGATAAATTCTTCAATGCTGCAGGTTTTGTGAAGTAAATTTATTTTTTCTATTGAATAATCCAAGTTTAAGTTTTTGCATAGAATGTTTACTTAGTTTGGGTATTGCCTTTATACTAGGTGTTTTGATGCTGTGATAACTCCTAACTTGTGATCACATTCAAGACTGAGAGAAACAGATGATGCATAGAGGGAAGATGCTTTTGACTAGAGGAAAGAGGCATGTTGCTGAGTTACAAAAAAGGAATTATTGTATTCTCTTTATCTAATTAAATGACTTAATTCAGTACCAGACTAGCACATCCCTAATAGGCAATTATATTGACATTAAAAGTGTTAGAGGTCCTGAGTCCTCTATCACTGCAGATATTCAAACAAACACTTCAATTCTTACTGGGATATTAGAGAAGAGATGTAAGAATTGGGCTAAACTAAAAGATTTCTCAATTTTTTTTCCCTATGTCAAAGATATGAACATTATTATGTCCTATTAATGTCCCAGATGCTATATAGTTAAGCTCTGTGGTAGATCATCTGTGTATTCACACAACGCTATAATCCTAGCATAATTAAGGCACGAGCACTTGTTAAGAGTCAAAACCAGGGGCCTCCCTGGTGGCGCAGTGGTTGAGAGTCCGCCTGCCGATGCAGGGGACATGGGTTCGTGCCCCAGTCTGGGAAGATCCCACATTGCCGCGGAGTGGCTAGGCCCGTGAGCCATGGCTGCTGAGCCTGCGCGTCCAGAGCCTGTGCTCCACAACGGGAGAGCCCACAACAGTGAGAGGCCCGCGTACCACAAAAAAAAAAAAAAAATCCCAGAAAACTACCATGAAGTATCACCTCACACCAGTTAGAATGGGCATCATCAGAAAATCTACAAACAACAAATGATGGAGAGGGTGTGAAGAAAAAGGAACCCTCTTGCACTGTTGGTGGGAATGTAAATTGATAACATCCATCATGGAGAACAGAATGGAGGTTCCTTACAAAACTAAAAATAGAATTACCATATGACCCAGCAATCCCACTACTGGGCATATACCCAGAGAAAACCATAATTCAAAAAGACACATGCACCCCAATGTTCACTGCAGCACTATTTACAACAGCCAGGTCATGGAAGCAACCTAAATACCCATCGACAGACGAATGGATAAAGAAGATGTGGTACATATATACAATGGAATATTACTCAGCCATAAAAAGGAACGAAATTTGCTCATTTGTAGAGATGTGGTTGGATCTAGAGACTGTCACACAGAGTGAATAAGTCAGAAAGAGAAAAACAAATATCATATATTAACACATATATGTGGAACCTAGAAAAATGGTACAGATGAACTGGTTTGCAGGGCAGAAATATAGACACATATGTAGAGAACAAACGTATGGACACCAAGGGAGGAAAGTGGCGGGTTGGGGGGTGGTAGTGGGATGAATGGGGGAATTAGGATTGACATATACACACTAATATGTATAAAATGGATAACTAATAAGAACCTGCTGTATAAAAAATAAATAAAATTAAATTTAAAAAATAATAAATATTGTTTTAAGCCACTAAATATAGGTATTATTTAATGTAGGGATTGATAACTGAGGTAGCCAGGAAAAGTAATTAAATCCCCCTTCCTGGGAAACATAGATGATTGACTGATATTTTTGCCTCAGATGGAGAGGATATTAGACTGTCTAAACTTATCAGGGGGCTTTTTAGAAGATGAACAGTGAGGATTTGACAAGACAAATAACTGGAAATGTGAAACCAAGCTACTCAAGTACTGCCAGTGGAGAGCAGAGATGACAGTTTGAGATGAAAGTTTTATCTGACTTTTTTCATGAATTAGCTCATGCCTTGATGTCCAGGGAATATAGAAGGTTATGCTTAAAAGCAAGTTTACTCCAGGATCACTGTGTCTACAAAAGTCCTCTTCTTTGGTGTCTGTGTTGCATATTGAATGTCCCTAAGTTGAACAACAAACTTTTAGGTGTAAGAGGAAGTTCTCTCACAGAAAAAAATAAACCATTATAAAATAGCTTATAATGGTTCTTGTGGGTGCCGTTGCTTTAGGATGCAGGCCATGCAGCATGGTTATGCAGCTGAGATATAAAGATGGAAACGGATATATGAGAAGTGACTTAGCCGAGGCAATGCATACGCGAGAAAGTGTAGCCTATAGCAAAGCTTGGATGTGGAGAAGTCAAGTATATCCATTATTCATTCTATTCTATTTCCTTTGTTTAGATCCTTGGTCCTTTTTTCCTGTTGTTCTCTTAATGAGTTTTGTTGTTTGTTTGTTTATATGCTTTTTAAAATTTATGTAAGCCCATTTATATGCTTAAGATAGGTATCTTTTACTGTTGTATTTAACTGTAAATCCTTTTTACTATTTCTTTAATGGGCTTTATTTTTTGCACATACTGAAATATAACATTTTTAAAGGTAATCTCTGTGTTCTTAGGCATTCTTTCACTGATTTAAAAATTTTAAATCCTCCCACTCTATAGGTTAGAATAAATATTGAAGTGTTTTCTTACTTTTTTGAGGTTATAAAATATTTAAGCTGAAATTATTTTATCATATTAAAATTGCTTTGGACAGAGCTAAAGCAAATTTTTTCAATAATAAGGAAATGATGAGTCGAGTGTATCCAATTGTCTTAAGTTTGATTAACATGTTACCTAAACCAACTAAAAGAATGAATTTGACGAGAGTCATGTTGATTTTATGACTGCGTGTAAATCCATATGAAATGAGAAAATGTTCTAATCTATTTATTTCTTGTTCTTACTGGTTTGGAAGTTTTTCATAAGGTAATAAATTATGTAGTGTAGTCCTCTGCAAAGCATGTAGCATCAGAACACTAATTTTGCAGAATGTTAATTTATATTAAGTGATTAAAGGGTTTTGTAGTAAAACACATTTGGGAAATACTGGTTTGAACAAAATTAAATTGGTTTTTTAGTCAAGGATTTCTCAGAGTATTTAATGTAAATTGTGACTTTCCAAGAGTATAATATAATAAGCAGCATTGCCTAAGCTTACTCAACCATGGCCTCCTCCTATCCCCGCCCTCCCTCCCTCTCTGCCAGAGCATCTTTTAGGACTAGTTCTATGGAATACATTTTGGGTAATGCTGATGTGTTGAAAAAAAATTCTGAATCAGGTGTTAGGAAATCTTCAATAAGGCCCTTAGCCAATATGGAGCAGTTTCCTCATCTGTATAATAAACCCTGGACTTTCACAATAATTATAAGTTGTCTCCAAAAGTTCTGTCCAGTTCTAGCTGTAGGTCCTTTGTGTCAGCGTTGCCTAACAAAATCACAGGCACTCTGTCAGCACCAGTATTCAATGAGGTCCCTTCTGAAACTGAAAATGTAGAAGGACTATTAGGTGACCTCTAAAATCTTTTCCACCTTTGACAGTCTTGGTTCAAAGCTCAATGCTTTGGATCATATTACAGAAATTGCTAACAATATCCTCACCTATGTAGTGCTATTTGATCATGGAATTTTTGTCTATGACACACCTGGGAAGTTTGAATAAACAAGAAAAAATTTAGAGTAGGGTTTCTTATATGTAGGGTCACAACCCCTTCTGATTTGTCTTGAATATTCCTCCTTTATACTTGGCACCCTGGCATAACCATTAATAGCATCCCCTTTCATTTCAAAGGCTAAATGATTTAAATGATAAATTATATGGTCACTTTATCTATACTCCAGATCCAACCACCTCCTTAGCTACTGCCAACTTTTTTTTAAAACAGGTAACAGCTTTTTAAAAATGTCAATTTAGTATAGGTGCTATTCTAATGAAGGCCTTTTTATGCACTCTCTTATTTAATTCTCACAAAACTCTATGAAGTTGGTACTAATATCATCTCCATTTACAGATGGAGAAACTGTCTCATAACTTGTTCAGAAGTGATGCACATTTGAACTCCAACAATCTGACTCAGAGCTTCCTCTCTTAAATCTATACTACAGTATTCATTGCAACCTCTAATACCAATTAGCATAGCTCTAAAAGATATGGCCCACTTTGCTCAAACTATTTCTTCATTGGAATATCCCACCCACTCCCTTTCCTCTTTTGTCTGTAAATCCTGTTAATTCTGTAAGTCTTTGTGTATAGAGGCCTTCACCACAAAACCTGCGTATACTCTAGCTCATCACAAGTGATTAGTTGGGATTTCACTGGTAGTTATTGTCTCTCCTCTCATTTCAACATATATTCAGATATCCCCTTTGAGAGCCATAAATGATTCAAAGATTGTATGCCTATTTCAATCCAGATTAAAGTTCTTGCAGGCCTGGGGCCATGACTGCACTGTGCTTTCCACAGTGCTTCCTAAGATGCCATCATAGTCAATATCATTTTAGCCTTTCACCACCACAGGGAAAGAAAATGCAAAGGCTAATGAAAAAAATCCACAGCTTCAAAATGCCTTGTGTATTCTTGGCCCTTGGTTGGATATCAGTAGTATTATGGGGGTCAGAATGTCTAGCTTTGACTTTGTTCTTTGGTGACATTAGGCAATCATTTTCTTCAAACCCCAGTTTTCTCATTTGTAGATGATTACCTGTGTGATAACATATGTCCTGCCTAGTTTAAAGGATTTTACATGGTTCTAAAGAGATAACTTGTGGAGAAGTGCTTTGTAGATCGTAATGTGCTGTTCAATTAGAGGAGGTTGATTATTTACAATGATAAAATATCTTGTATCTACAGGCATTCCTTTCTGATTTGGCAGAAGAAAAATTTGAAAGCAACATTTCCTTGAAGTCTTAATCCGGTTTGAAATCTGATTTTGCCCAATTAATTATAATAAACCTATAGAAGAGGCAGGTGAAAGCCTCCTTCATGAATCAACAAGCATCTTCCAGGACAGCCCCAAGCATGCTGTAGGAGGTACCTGGTGCTAGCGTCTGATGCCTGCTTCTCCCATTAAAATGCAGATAAACTTTCTAGATAAGTTGATTAGCCTGAGTCTGTTTATTAGCAGGCAACAAATTCTTCTGCATTGTAGAAACAAGTGAACAAAGCATCCAGGGGTTAATAAGATCTTCTCCTGTTCAGACATCTTTCTGTTACTCATCATTTATTGTTTCCATCCACTCAGCTCACCTATTTCCCATGTTGAACTCCTAACACATCCCACGTGGATTGCTGAGCTACAATCCTATAACGCTTGGAGTTAACGAAATTAATTTTCTGATGTTCCCATTTCAACTTTCTTGTATTGCACCTTGCATGTGTCTTATATTTTTCCCTCACCTCACTGATTCCAAATATATATATTCTTCAATATACTCCCATCCTAGGGAAGGCTGTAGGTCAAAAGAGGTTAGTTTATCAGTGCGTGAAACATTGTGTCAGGGCCAGTTGGCAAAAGAAAGAATGTAGAAAATGACTATGGAGTAGACAGTCTTCCCCTTCCCCATGTCCCCTTTAGGGGCTTGTAATCAGGACAACAAATAAACTTGATGTAGTAAACACATAATAGGTCAAATTGGACATTACTCTCTCAGGGCATGACTTCGCCTCTGTTTCATGTTTCCCTGTTTAGTGAAAGCTTTTCCCAAGAGAGCATTTCTCAGTCTCTTTGAACTCTGTTGGAAAGATTATTTTTAATACTAGTAACTCATCTTAATTTTCTTTTCCTGTAGCAATTTGTACTGCAGTTATAGCCTGACATTTCTCTCCTTCTTGTATTTGATTTTATGTGCAAATAAAGTAAGGGTTCCCATTACTCAGAATGGGAAAGAGATAGGACATCTATAGGGGCTCAACATTTGTTGAGCCCCTATAATTTACTAGGCAATGTTCTCTGTGCTTTGCATATTTCATCTCATGCAGTTCTCATATCAACTCAGTGAAATAGGTATCATTATCTCTACTTTAAGAACAAGATATCCAATTCTCAGAGACCAGGACCAAAATTGACCTGGGATTCGAACCTAAGTATGCCCTGACACAAATGCCCTTGCTTTTGGTTATATCAGCTGAGTGTAATGGAGTATTTTGCCTTCTTAAACTTTTTGATTGAAACAGAACCAAAAACAAAATATTTTTATTTTAAACCATTCTTGATCATAGTATTTCTAGAAAGAAACAATTACTTGGGAAGCAATGCATGCTCTTTGAATTTTTTAAATTAAACTCTACATTGAGGTAGTTATAGATTCATAGGCAATGGTAAGCAATAGTACAGAGAGATCCCGTGTACCCTTTAGCCAATTCCCCTTAATGGTAACATCTTTCAAAACTATTGTAAAATATCAAATCAGGCTATTGACACTGATGCCATCAAGATATAGAACATTTCTGCCATTAAAAGCATCCCTAATGTTTTCCTTTTATAGTCACTTTGATTTCTCTTCTGCCACACACCCTGACTTAACAACTAGCAACTACTAATCTGTCCTCCATTTCTACAATTTTGTCATTTCAAGAATGTTATATAAATGGAATCATATAGTATGTAAAATTACAGGGTTGGCTTTTTTTCACTCAGCATAATTCTCTGGAGATTCATCCAGGTTTTTGCATGTATCAGTAATTTGTTGCTTTTTATTGCTGAATGGTATTCCATGGTATGGATATACAGCAGATGGTTCAACCACTCAGACATTGAGGGACATCTGGGTTGTTCCTAGGTTTTGGCTATTTTGAATAAAGCTGTGATGAACATTTGTGTACAGGTTTTGTGTTTCTTGTGTGTGCTTTTCTTTGGGATAAATGCAATTAGTGGATCACATGGTAGTTGCATATTTATTGTAGTTTTTAAAAACTATCAAACTGTTTTCCAGAGTGGCTAAGTCGTTCTGTATTCCCACTAGCAATGTATGAGTGATTCAGTTTTTCTGCATCCTCACCAGCATTTAGTGCTGAAACTATTTTTTTTTAAGTTTGTCATTTTGATAGGTATGTAGTAATATCTCATTGTGATTTTAATTTGAATTTTTGTAGTGACTAAGGATTTTTTTTTTTTTTTTCCCCGTACCACGCAGCATTTGGGATCTTAGTTCCCCGACCAGGGATTGAACCAGGCTCTTGGCAGTGAAAGCACCAAGTCCTAACCACTGGACAGCCAGGGAATTCCCTAATGACTCATGATATTAAACATTTCTCATGTGCTTATTTTCCACCTGTACTGTGTATCTTATTCATTTATATGTCCCTTTATGTTTTTGCCCACATTTTAATTGAATGATTTTTTTTAAACTGTTGAGTTTTGGTATGTTCTTGATATTAGTCATTTGTCAGATACGTAGTTTGCAGATATTTTCTCCCACTATAGAGCTTATCTTTTTATCCTCTTTGCATCATCTTTTGCAGAGAAAAGGTTTTTAATTTTCATGAAGTCCAGCTTTTCAGTTTTTGTTTTTGTCCATCATGTTTTTGGCGTCAACTGTAAGAACTCTTTGCCTAGCCTTAGATTCTGCAGATTTCCCCCCATTGAATTTCGTTTGTACCTTTATAAAAAAAATCAATTAGATTTATCTGTGTGGGTCTACTTCTAGTTCTTTCTGGGTCTGTTCTGTTCCATTGATCTGTATGTCTATCCCTTCACCCATACCATAATCTTGATGACTGTAGTTATATAAATGCTGAAATGAGGTAGATTCCTCCCACTTTATTTTTTTTCAAAATTGTTTTATCAATTCTAGTTTCTTTGCTTTTCCATATAATTTTCTTCTCCCATAACATCTGTTACCATATTTTTTCTGATAGTTTCTTCTTTTCTCTTCAAAAATGTTAGAAGTTATTTTCTTCTCTAGGAATATTAAAAAAATACCATATTCCCCTTACTTAGGTTTTCTACTAACAACTTGCTAACCAAGACATATTTGTTTTTCCCTATTCTTTACAAGAATTTTTTTTCAACTCTGTCTTATAGATGCTTCCCTCAATCTTTTTTTTTTTTTTTTTTTGGCAATAAAATGTCCTAAGCTGAACTTATTAGTACCCTATTCAGAACAAAATATATATTCTGGATTGGGGGAGAATATTGTATTTCATTAACCTGAACCACATCAATAAATAGTTTTTAGGCACTGTGCTATGAACTGTGGCCTATAAAAGTGTTCAGTATAGTACACAATATGTAATATATACAGTAAATACATATATGTGTATATCCTATATATATATATATATATATATATATATGATTTTCCTTGAAGATGTTTCATTTACGAAGGTATTTTTTTTAGTTCAAATGAATCAGTATGACTTTTGTCCAGCTTTTGTCTTTTAATAAGTTTTTGAGTCATCTATATGGACAGTGACTACATAAAAGAACTTAAGACTTGAGAAAACAGACATCAAAAAACTGTAAGATGGGCTTTCCTGGTGGCGCAGTGGTTAAGAATCCACCTGCCAATGCAGGCGGCACGGTTGGAGCCCTGCTCTGGGAAGATCCCACATGCCGCGGAGCATCTAAGCCCGAGCACCACAATTACTGAGCCTGCACTCTAGAACCCGCGAGCCACAACTACTGAAGCCCATGCGCCTAGAGCCCGTGCTCTGCAACAAGAGAAGCCACCACAGTGAGAAGCCTGTGCAACGAAGAGTAGCCCCTGCTCACCGCAACTAGAGAAAGCTCACGTGCAGCAATGAAGACCCAACACAGCCAAAAAAATAAATAAATAAAATAAATTAAAAAAAACCAAAACACAAAAAAAGCTGGAAGACAAGCAAGTTTAACTAAACACCATGAGAAAGGACTAAAAAGCACTCGGGAAGTACAGTTTAAGATTTACAGGCTTTATCAAGAAAACAATTCTCTTCAGGACCTTGATTTTACTTTTGGTAATTCTAAGTTAGAAGTGTATAAACGGAAGCCAGTCAATAGGATAAATATGACCAAAAGCATAATGAACAAAAAGTATGTAGAGTGTGACAATCAGTGATTTCAACCATCTAAGATAAATATGACCAAAAGCATAATGAACAAAAAGTATGTAGAGTGTGACAATCAGTGATTTCAACCATCTAAGATGTTCTTTTTTACTAATCTTTTAAGTGGAAGGTTGTCAGTTTGTTCCATTGAACTTAGCTTTAGCTATTGGACTTTTTTTCAGGGATTAATTTTTTCTGGCGGTTCACCTAGAACCTTAGTTTAAAGTTTCTAATTGTTGCAAATTTACACTTCTGAGAAGACCCTTTCCGCATTTTCAGAGTTTTCATGCTGATAATGACAGTGACATTTCAGAGTAAGGGGCAAAGCCGTCTCTAATTCGCAAGTATCTGTCACTGCAGTGTTGGCTCCATCCCCATCTTTGTACGTTGTTATGCCCTATGTAAGAAGCACGAAGTTTAATAGATTTTGTTGTTGTTTGCTTGTTTTTTAGCCACCATGAGTGATATGGCTTTTGACAATAGAGTGTTTTATCCCATCCAGAAAATAAACATTGTTACGAAATATGTTCATGAAGGCATAAAGTCATACCTGTAGGAGGCAATTGTGTAAAATCCATTTGGAGATGCTGAGGGTTTCTTTTTGATCATGGTTCCACCCATGTCAAACCTCTACATTTTTAGTTACAGGGATAACATGGATTAACCACAACGTCTAGAAAAGTTTCCCCATTGGAATTTTAAATTGTGGACAGTTTTCCCCTACTGTGGGGTATCTCCTGGAAGATTTTAGCAAGTGTCCATTTGAGGTTTTATTCAGTGTTAGAAAGCAGCCGTCTTGGCTTTGCTAGATATTATTCTCATGGATCTTAAAACTCATTTGGTCCCAGTATTTCTTTTAGAATTTGGGTCAAAATTTGTGTCTCTAGTGAAATCCTTTAACTTTTCCATGGAATTGTCTTTATATTACAAGGTGTTCGCAGGTAATGACTGTATTAGAGAAGCATATTTAGCATGATGATATGGTAAAGCATTTAATATATTTGTAATGGTATCTCTTTACCTATGAGCCTCCACCTTTAGGATAGAAATTTTTGTGGGGGGGGGGGAAGGAAATATCTTAGTTTGAACATCATCCCAAGATAGTTAAACTATTTCAAACTTGTTTTGGCTATCAGAGAATGTATTTACACTTTTATTTTTAACAATTTGATGTGTCCTAGAAAGGACCATTGTTCAGCAATTTGAATCAATTGGGTTTCCAGTGAGGGATTAGTTTGCATAAGAGAGACTGAACTAGTTATTGCATATCCAACCTAGCATCATCCCTTCTCATTTTTAAGATAAGCTCTGGCAACAAAAATATATTAAGTCAAGACTTAAGGGAGTGTCCAAAAGATCGTTTCTGGGCATAGATACTTCTTGAACACAATCAAGAAATTTTATTTCATTATGTAAGTGTAAGATCGTTTTTAGATTAAGGGGGAGTAACAATATTTCATAGTTCGATAGCTGACTAGCAGAAAAATGTTGGTCATTTTCAGTTGAGAATAGGGATTATGTTGCATGTGAAATCATCAGATTTAAAGGTGATACTGGTATGAAATCCAAAGATACTTTGAATAGTGTAGCCAAGACCCCCATTGCTCTAAGGCAAAAAAGGTAAGACTTGGCTACTGTATCAAAGCATAATCTAGAGTAAGCAATGGGTCTTTTTTTTTAAATTTAATTTATTAATTTATTTATTTTTGGCTGTGTTGGGTCTTCCTTTCTGTGCGTGGGCTTTCTCTAGTTGCAGCTAGCGGGGGCCACTCTTCATCACAGTGCGCAGGCCTCTCACTGTCGCGACCTCTCGTAGCGGAGCACAGGCTCCAGACGCGCAGGCTCAGTAGTTGTGGCACACGGGCCTAGTCACTCCGTGGCATGTGGGATCTTCCCAGACCAGGGCTCGAACCCGTGTCCCCTGCATTGGCAGGCAGATTCTCAACCACTGCGCCACCAGGGAAGCCCAGTGATGGGTCTTTGAAGTGTACCATGTGGTTGAGTTAATAGCTCTAGAATATGGCCTAGTATGTTAGTAAATACAAAAAAAGAAATTTATGATTATCTGAGAAAAAATGATCTAGATTCTTATGTGCTCTGCACTAATTATTTTCTGTACATGAGTGTTTTGCCCATAAGAATTCTGAAATTAGAGCTAAGTATTTTTCTTCAATCACATATAATGTAGAAATATTAATCATATCCAGGATGTTTTCCTGGGACTTTCAATGATAATTATTCTGTAGTGCAATTTATCAGGAAGTACCATTTGTAAGGTGAATTTTATCTTACAAGTTTGTTTTGATTTCTAGCTCGTTTACTTTCTAATAGTCTGTGTAAATGTTCGGTTACACATTGAAGATATTCTGAATTGAAAATTACCCATTTCGTTTTGTTTCTGATAAAGTTCCTTAATTCAGGTCTGAGCTTATTTGCGAAAAGAGACGATAAACTTCTCTTAAGCTGTTGTGTCTACCCAAAATACTGTTTGGGAGTTTTAAAGACTATTTTTTAAAGACTACTAATAATTTGGCTTACAGGTTTGAATCCTTATGCAATCTACTTCTAAGAGAAAGTCTTCTTAAATTGCTTTTATGCAGTACATTTCCTTTTATTTATTTATTTTTGCCTTGTCAGGCCCGTTTAAAAATATGCATAACGAGGCTATTTAAATTCTCTTCTGGTCTTTCCCTCCTTGCTCCGTTTAACAGTTTCTCCTGTCTAAAGGGCTAATAATTTAGTGAACAAATTAGAATATTTATGACCATTCAGGACCATAACTATCTTGCAAAATCCTGAATTCTGTAGCAGGTTTTCGTATAACTTCTAGAGGCCTAGGAAAAATTTTAATTATGGCTCTCAACTTTTCTCTACACTGGTTTAAATGCAGCTTTTATATATTTCCGTCTGACTTAGGAATTTAAAAGATATTGTGTGCAATGTGACCGTTCCTTTCCTGAGAACAACTCTCCCAAAAGGGAGCTCAGGAGGTCAGAAGAAGGAGCAGAAGGAATTGGAGGATAAGACAGATAGATGAAGAGAGATGGATGAAGTATGGATTTCAAATGGTTGAACAGGAGTGAACGAGAGCCTTTGCAGGAGATTTTCTTGAAGTCAGCATTTTGTTTATTTGAAGTTAGCATACAAGTTAAAAAGCTAACTATTGAATGTTTGATTTTTTGCTCCATATTTTTTTCTGAAGCTCCCCTAAATTTTGACATGTAAAAAGTTTCACAAAATAGCCATTGCTATTATTTAAAATAAAAGTAATTTTGCCAGTTACCAAGATAAGCACAAAAACTAGTGTTGCAGTGAGAATTTATAGGAAAGCAGCTGTTCTGCCAGGAGCAGGTTATGGCTTTGCTATAGACAAACTCATGACAAATAAGGAAAAAGGCCTCTATAGTTGGTCAGGAATGTGTGTTTATGAATAATGTTTTCGGTTTCCTAACCAAACAGAAGCTAGGAACAGACTGTGTGGTCAAAAATGCAGCAAGTGTGGACCTTGGAATATAAACTAAACAATATGACTTACTTTCATGAACTGGCAAGATGGATTGGAGACTGATCAAGCCTGTGCCCTCCTTTGTTGTTTATGGAGCACACTCTTATACATGCAACAGAAACAAGACCATCTAAGACAAAAGAAGGTAAGCCATTCATCCACTCACGAAGCACATACACACATATGCACACACATTATATATATATGACAGTTGTATAGTTAACCTAGGGTATGGGGGTAGGTGCTTGGAAATAGGGCCATGCATTCTTAAGTCAAAGTTCATGAATGGGTAACTAGTCTCGTGGGGGCTGGGAATACATCACAGAGGTTTTCATCATTGTTTGGGACCAAAAGAGCATAGAGGCCACTTGATCCTAATGATTATTAAACAATACCTATTAACTACAAAGCTCTTGATGACAGAGAAGAAATTTACTGCACAGTACAGTCCTGGGTAGGGTCAGCTAAAGCACAGAAGAAACTGTAAGGGCCCAAGATGGTGTCAGATATGCTAACAGCCATACACTGCTGTTGATTGGATGTATATAGGAAGTTCGTGTGCTCACTTGATGACTTTCAGGAATAAGGAGCTATTTCTGACTAGCTGGTTTTAGGAAGCTGAAGTGAATTTTTGATTGATTAAGTGGGTATAAAATCAGCCATAGTGATTGCTTTTACCATGGCTATAGAACTGTAATTGATAAATTAAACAAGTGTAAAATCTGTCTGTTGACTACTTTTTACCATGTTTACAGCACATACAGGCTTCTCCCAAAAGTGTTCAAATTATTATTTTTTTAATTTTCATGATGGTTAATGCTAGGGAGTAGTTAAAAAAGAACAGGTGGCTAGGAGTAAGAAGCAATCAGTTAAGGGTCCCTTAATGATGATCAAAACCTACAGTCAAAGATTCATCAGAAGCCCTTCCCTCTACTGAGACCTGTCGTAGAAATTATGATTCAGTCAGTTTCCAGAAGCTTGGAAACTTTTATATTTAAAGGTTTTTTCATGGGCTTCTGATTGAAATTCTTAGTCTTTGGATTTACAATGAGAGTTACTTTTAAGACTGTCTCGTCCTATACTGCTGTTTTATAGGTGAGACAAGAGGGATCAGTAAAATTGTCTAATCTAGCTATTGACTCACATGAGACTAAAGCCATAACTCTTCACTTCAAGTCTTGTAACCTCAATTTTGGTTTCTGAATGCAAGTGTATATATTTGAACCTTTACATTGGTTAGAGTAGCTCTGAGACTTCTAGGGTTTGATTTCAGTTTATGTTTCTGGATTGTTTTGATTAAACTATTCCTTGAGGATAAGAACTTTTGTTTATTTATTTTTTTATTGCTTAATTCCTAGTGTCTAGAACAGTGATTGGCACATAGTGAATATATATTCTGAATGACTAAAACAACAAATGAATTAATAAATTACTAGTCCTCCGATTTATGACTGTGGCCTTAATATAGCTCCTAGGCCCTGGTCCTTACCTTTCTGCCCCTTAGTTTCCTCCCCTATTAAAAAAAAATGTAATGGTGGCTAATCTTTAAGGTCTTACCAAATCTGGCATCCTAATTAAGAATGACCTGTGACTTTTTTAGTGTAGTGTATTTGGGAGCATTAATCAGAATGGGAAGCTGAGGTGAGAATTGGATCAGATTTAGGAAGTAGAAATAAAATGCATTAAAATATATTGTTCAGGTTGTAAAATTATAATCCACAGTTGGATGGGTAGGGGATCTTATAAATAATATGAGGGCTTGTAAAACTTTTAACTTTATATTGAGATATTAAAAGTAAAAAAGATACACTACTGAAAGTAACGGTGAATGCGGCCTGATTGGTGAGATAGCCCCTGTTCGCTGTTCCCACTCTTGTACCCTTAAGAGCAGAGTGAATCAAGAGCACTTTGGGAGTCCCCTCCAAGCATGGACAAGTCCCAGCAAAGATGGGCCAGGACAGGCATATTGCCAGGTTTCCTAGGCAACAGGGCCCCTTGCTTTATAACAAGAAGAGCCATGTACAAATGAAGAAAACAATAATCAAGGGGAAAAGAGATAGGATTGGGATAAAATCTACCTGTGAAGAAAGTTTGAAGAGGCGTTCGGGAGGGGTTTGGGCTGAAAAGGATGAGATCACAACTGGAGCAAAACTGAGTTCTGCTTTAGAGGGTAATATACTCAAGTACATGTTTAAGATCATCTAATATGAGGTATCCCAAGCCTTTTTCCTGCTGTTGTGGTCATAAGTTGTGTTCATGAACTCAGGTTGCCCCACCGGTTCTATCTGCTGACAGCATTCCCTTTAACTCTCAGAATCTTTCTCATTTCTCCATTTGGCCACTACCAAGTGATTGGAGTGAGCATGTGAAATGAAACCGGTTTGTCATTCTTGTCCTCCCGGCCCGATGGTTCGGGACTGAAGTTTAGGGTCAGATGTTTCTCTTCAGAGAAATGTAAAGGACAATCTCTGAATCTGTGGGAAAAAAGATTGAAGGGAAGATGGGGCAGGATCTCGGCCATTCTCAAAGTGATAGCCCTGTGAACACTGTTTCAGACGACAGAGAAATGTACCTTTCAGCTCTGTGTTTTGGCCTTTCTTGAACCAGAAATAGCAGAGGATCAGCTTAAGGAGTTGGGCTGGGAACATGACCTCTGGAGAAATGGGAATCAAAATGGTTGTTGTCCAAACAGTGGCTATTCTTAAGTTTTTCTTCCTGGCTTGCCAAGGGAGAAAATGGGTCTTCTAACACCAGCATCCTGGTTTTTGATGGAGTGGCCATAAGCCTAAAATAAAGGCAGAGTTGGGTTCAAATCCTGCATTTGCTGCTTGCTAATTAGGTCATATTGGACAGGCTTCTTAAACATTTCAAACCTTAATGTCTTCATCTGTAAATCGAGGGTACTAGTACCCACATTAGTCATTTTTTAACAAACAGTTAAATTCATTGTAAACAAGTGAGTTGATATGTAAACAAAAAGTTTGGCACGGTGTTTAACACCTTTTAAGCAGTTATTAAATGTCAGTTACCACTAATATTCTTGGCTCATTTCCATAATAACTTAGGTAGGTAACATTTTTTCTTTTCTGTTATCTTGCATTGCTTATTGAGCTGAGCTGAATGCCTTATTTTAAAAAATCCTTGCTGCCATCAATAAGCTGAATTGCTCTTTAACATTTAAAAATTTATCCATGCCTCTTGAATCTCTGGTTTTCCTCTACACAACTGAGTTTCAAAAAACACCAAACGTGTTCCCACCTCAGAGCCTGTGGGGTTCACTCCCTAACACTAATTACTCCCCAGGGTTCAAATGATTCTCTTTTGCTCATGCTCCCCCTCCCCAGGTTTAGCCCAATATCTGCTTAAACGTTGCCCTTCCAAAGAGGCCTCCCAGACTGACCAGTGCATCTAAAAGATGTCTCTCTCCAACTTAGATATGGATACTGACTCTTCTTAATTATGCTTCATAGCACTTTTCCTTACTAAAATTATACATTTGTTTTCTTGTTTATTGCTTGTTTCCACCAAGATATAAATGAAGACAAGGTCTCTTTTTAGTCTTGTACACTGCTGTGTGTCCAGTACCTAGAACCATACCTGGCACAGAGCACACATACATGCACACGCTCATAAATGGATGGATGGATGGATGGATAAATCAAAAAGTGGATGGTCATAGGTTTGTTCTAATTTTAAAACCCAATTTCAACCACTATAAACAGTGCTACAATGATAAACACCATCTTAAGTACATATGTAGACATTTTTCCAGAGAAAACACTGAGGAATGAATTTGCTAGGTCATAGGGTATGTGCATCTTCAACTCTATTATATATTGTCAAATTGTTCTCCAAAGTAGTCATATCTATTTACACTTCTACTGGCGGTGTATAACAGTTCCTGTGTATTCTCATTCTTGTCAATATTTTGTCTTATTAAATTTTAAAATTTGGCAATCTAATGGTGTGTGCGTAAAATTGTATGTCATTATTATTTCAAATATGTGCTTCCACAATTACTACGGAGGCTTAGAAAACACCCTAGTGAATTCTTAAGCATGCTGTGTAATCATTCATAGCATCACTGTGGTGGTATCTGAGATGCTGAAAATTCTTTCCTTCTCTATCCAGAGCAAGGATTTTCAACGAAATGCTTTCTCCTCACTTTTAGTTGACTTTTCACTTGCAACCTCTGTCTTGTGCCTAAGTTATATGGAAAAAGTGGAACAAGCACTGGTCAATTTTGAATTCTGGGTCTAGCACTCCTGGGTTTGGACAAGGTACATAGGTTTTCTGAAAGTGAGATTAGCCAACATCCTTATCTTTCCTCACTTGTAGGACTGGTATGAGAATCAACTAGGATAACTGAATTAATGTCTAGAGAACTATGTAAATTGTAGTTATTATTACACTTCTTTTGCTGACCATTGTGAGGCTGTCCTGGAAGAGTCTTCCTCCCTGAAGCTATAAGGCACACAGACAAAGCACATGCAACCCTATGTTAAGGGTTCAGTGTGGGATTGAAGCTAATTTTCCCCTGTGACTTTTTTTTTTTTTTTGCTTAGGGAGTGAATTGTTAACTATACAAAACCTATAAGGTCAGTGGGAGTCCTATTCAATAAGGAATTTACTCTTTCAATAATGAGCACTCCTCCAGCACCTTTAAGGCTGCCCCTCCCATGTTAAAAGAATGTGTAAATCTTTGGTTCCCATGTGACACTGCTTGCCTCCCAGGATTTCCGAAGGAGCTGGAACCAAGGGCCCTCCATTAGGTCTCCAGGCTCAGTGAAGAGCCAACTTTAAGTGAGATTTTCAAGTGATGCAAGTGTGTCTTTATGTTTTGGATCCTTTCTTCCCTTTTTCCTATACAAGGGCACCATTTTGCTTCTACTGCATTCACACACACACACACACCCCAATAGTGTTAAATTAAACTTCTCTGGGCTCCTGCATCCTGCCAGCGTTCCTGGGGATTTTCATTTTTGCAGAGATCAGAGGTTTAATCTCTATGAATTAAGTCCTAGGAATTGCAAGTCTCAGTTTGTGTATGGAGGATGTCATTGGGGCACAAGAGGACCTGGTTGTGGCCCAGATCAGGAGGGGACCTTGGTCAGATATGGCAGGTGTGGGGCTGACTCAGTGAAAGGCAGCCCTAGTCAATGTAGTCTCAGAAAGGAGGCAATTAGAGACGAGGAAACAAGATGTTCTGGAAGCCTGGAGCTGCTGAGGTGATCAGGGATTTGCAGTCACACACATTTTGAAGTGGAAAGCAATTTAAATGAAGGAGGCTTTTTTTTTTCTTCTTTAAAAAGAGGTTTGAAGAAAAAATAATGTGCTATTTTTTAACATATTTATTGGAGTATAATTGCTTTACAATGGTATGTTAGTTTCTGCTTTACAACAAAATGAATCAGTTATATATATACATATGTTCCCATATCTCTTCCCTCTTGCGTCTCCCTCCCTCCCACCCTCCCTATCCCACCCCTCCAGGAGGTCACAAAGCACCGAGCTGATCTCCCTGTGCTATGCGGCTGCTTCCCACTAGCTATCTACCTTACGTATATATGTCCATGCCTCTCTCGCGCTTTTTCACAGCTTACCCTTCCCCCTCCCCATATACTCAAGTCCATTCTCTAGTAGGTCTGTGTCTTTATTCCTGTCTTACCCCTAGGTTCTTCATGACATTTTTTTTTTCTTAAATTCCATATATATGTGTTAGCATACGGTATTTGTCTCTCTCTTTCTGACTTACTTCACTCTGTATGACAGACTGTAGGTCTATCCAATAATGTGCTATTGAACCCACTTTATGAAAAGGGACCATAGTAACTGCGATGTAATGCAATCTATGCATTTAGGGTCATTTTCTGATGTGTTCTCACTGCCTTTCTCTGCCAGAAGAGCCTTGTGAAACAAAGCAAGAGAATACCTCACAGTGGTATTTCCTTTCTGGAACAGTTTCTTAAAAGCCCAGTTTATGAGTACTATGTTCACATATCCTGCAATGCCCATCACCACATAAACTAACCAATGTTTCCTGCGTTGTACTGAGTGCTGAATACACTTTACCCCATTTAGTCATCCATATGACTCTGTAAGGACAGTATGAGTATGCCCATCACACTAAGGAAAGAACTGAGGCTCATAAAAATTAAAAATTAAATGACTGACCCAAGGCCTCGCAGCTAAAGGATGACTAGTGTGATGTTTGGCTTTATGTATCAGCTTGGCTGGGCCACAGTGCCCAGATATTTGGTCAAACATTACTGTGGCTGTTTTTGTGAGGGTGTTTTTGATGATATTAACATCTTAACTGGTGGACTTTAACTAAGGCAGATTACCCTCCATAAAGTGGGTGGGCCTCATCTAATCAGTTGAAGACCTCAACAGAAGGAAAAACTAACCTCTCCTGAGCAAGAGGGAATTCCACCAGCAGAAGGCCTTTGGACTCAAACTGCAACATTGGCTCTTCCTCGGGTCTTCAGCCTGCAGGCCCACTCTGCAGATTTGGGACTTAACAGCCTCCATAATTTCATGAACCAATTCCTTAAAGTAAATCTCTTTCTCTCCATATATAGGCACATCTTGGTACTTCTGTTTCTCTGAAGAATCCTGACTAATACAACCAGTCTAGGATTACAATGCAGCTCTCTCTGTGTCTCTCTCTTTCCACTAAACCACGTAGCTTCCCAAGACCACTGTTAGGCAGCAACTGTAATTTAATACTAGATTAGTCACCATAGAGAACAATAACCTCAAAATGGAACTTACTGTGCAATTAAGAAATCAGGTTCACTAGTGAATAAAGTAATGTGGAGAGCATATATACACAGATTTAAGCCTAAATCCAACCTTTACTTGCTCTGTGAGCATGAGCAAGCTACTCACCACTTCTGAGCCCTCAGTTTCTCCATTTGAAAAGTGGAGATGATGCTTATTTCTACAAGGTTGATGAATATTCTGGTTATCTGTCACCAGACAACAAACCACTCCAGAATTTAGTAGCTTAAAATGACAAAAAAAAATCATTTGTCTTCTCACAATTCTGTAATTTGGGCAGGGATTGGTGCAAATGACTTTCTTCTGCTTCACACTGTATGTCTTAGGCTGAAATATCTAATATGGCTTCTTCACTCCTGGGTCTGTTGGCTCAGATGGGATGGTTGATAAGGCATCTCTATTTTTCTTCACTTAATCTTTCCACGTGACTAGCTTGGTTTCCTTTACAGCATGGAAGTATCTTACATTTTGTCCAACTTAAAGGGAAAGCAGAAGCTCACAGGCCCTGAAACCTAGACCAAGACTTGGTACAATACCCCTCTGTCTCATTCTGTTGGTCAGTGTCTGCCACAGAGATTAGCTCAGAACCAATGGGACAGGCTTAAATAGCATGGGGCATATTTCCTTGGGAGCTGCAAAAGTGATAGTCTATTACAATGGAAACAAATAAAAGGGCAGATTTACAAGGTGCAGCTCAGGACCAGGTATAAAGAAGGCAGAATTAATTCAGATAAAAACAATATTTATTTGCATGGCTTTTTTGCCTCTACAAAACATGTGCATAGAGATTTGTTTGAGTCTTCAAATTGCCTCTGTGTTCCAGGAGGAGAAGAGAAGGAATTGTTTTTCCTCTATTAAAGTGAGAACATAGTAACTTGCACAACGTCATACAGTTGTGGTGATGCAGGTAGGTGGTCTGTGTCAGACACTGTGTGCTGGCAAACTGACTCAACAACAACAACAACAACAAAAAGTCAATTTGGAGCATTTGACAGTTTCTATGGTGTAAATACTCCCAACATAGCTGATTCCAAACTAGCTTGGGAAAAGACGAGCACAGACAGCGTTCATCAGCCAGTACATGCAGCTCCAGCACACCACTGAGCTGGAGGAAACAGAAACTGATTGCCCAGAAAGTCAAGGTTCTGAAGTCAAAACTTATGAGAAAATACATATTTATGAACTTTGAATGACTGACCCTAAATCAACTACCCCTGAGACTCAAAATGGTCAACATTTTGCCTCTCCATGGAGGCAAATGAGAAAATGACATGAGACCTATCACATGCTCTATTTGAAGCAGGATATTTCCTTATAGAAAATAAAATAATAAACAAACAAACAAAGGAATCATGTGAAATAAGCAATTTGTCTTTGGTACCCTCCCACCTTGTTTTGGGAGCCCCACCAAGAAGATGTATGTTCCTGAAATGTTTCATTTTTCACCTCTGGTAGGCTGCCTGAGCCTGTGGGGTTCAGAACTTTCTACTCCTCCCCAAAATGAAATACTCATAAAAGACTTTAATCATTGATATTGGCTTCAACTATTAAGATTCCAGAATATTAGGCAGACCCATGTTTATTGATGGATCTCCAAAACGCATTTGTAAGTCATTTGTAAGTCAGTTGTTTGAAACCTAGTATACATTATCCCACATAAATTACAATATAAACAGTCCTTACGCAAAAGTCTATTTTGCTGAGATCAATGAACCCTTACAGATTGCCGCTAAAAGGCAGAAAATGATAACTATTGTAAAAATCAATAAATTGAATAGGCAACTGAATTGAATGAAATGTTTTGAAATAATTTTTTTAAATTTCTACAGGTAAATTAGTTTCAATAAGAGGAGATTAGGAGTGTCACTGGATGTTTTTGTGAAGATGGGAGGTTTCTTGACACTGATAGTTTTATGGGTAGATGGTTGTAATATTGCATTTCACAATTTTCAACTAAGTGTATTTTTAGCACTATGCTTCATGCATCCTAATCATTACTAGCGGTGTGTTTGGGGAAATCACAAGTGAAACAAAGAATTTTGAGATAGAGAAATGGAAAGAATGAAAAAGCAGACATTATCTTGATTAACTATTTCTTGAGTATATTCTCTACTGCACTGGTCCCACAAGTTACTTCATGATCAGTTAAATTTTAGAAACTGAATACTAGATCCCCTATTTGGATAGTCATGTTGCATGTTACCATATATGTCATTTAAGAATAAAGGGGGACCTTATTTATTTGTAATAAACTTCTTTAACCTGTAATTTCTTAGCTTACTAGACAACAGATTCCTTTGCTTAAATAATATTTATTAACATCAATGAAACTGGTAAATTCTAGACCAGTGTTTCTCCAGCTATAGGTCATGACCCAACAGTGGAATCATGAAATCATTTGAGTAGGCTGTATAAGCATTAAAGAACAGAATAGAACATTTCAGAATCCATTGCAAAGTATTTATCATTTAATACAAAAATGTTAAATACATTTTGTTTTAAGAATGTGTGCATATGTGTGTGTGTATTAGGTCACAATGAAAAATATGTTTCTTACTGTGAGCTGAAAACTCTAACACACACTTTGGGAAACCTTTCTTAATGAAACTGAAGAATAAAAACAAAGGATGTCAGTTTATTCATTATTATTTTTATTGGGTTATTAGACCAATAGAACACAATATTTTTAACGTATATGTGAGTCATAAAGCTTAACAATAAAATGAACACCATGATTCTAGCATACAATTTAGAACTTTACCGATATCATTGTATTTGTCTATGTGTAACTTTTTTTTCCCAATAATTTTTATCAAACATGTAAGTATTCCTATGTTTAGTTTTGTTTATTTTGTGCATTAAAAGAGTATCATACTAAATGGAGTCTCCTGAGATGTATATATACATATATATATATTTTTTTAAGATTTATTTATTATTTATTTATTTTGTTTGTTTTTGACTGTGTCGGATCTTAGTTGACGCACTCAGGATCTTCGTTGAGGCATGCGGGATCTTTCTTTGCCGTGCGTGGGCTTCTCTTCAGTGTGGTGTGCGGGTTTTCTCTTCTCTAGTTGTGGCGTGCAGGCTCCAGGGCATGTGGACTCTGTAGTTTGCGGCACGTGGGCTCTCTGTTGAGGCCCACAACCTCAGTAGTTGTGGCATGCGGGCTTAGTTGCCCTGCAGCATGTGAGATCTTAGTTCCCTGACCAGGGATTGAACCCACACTCCCTGCACTGTAAGGCAGATTCTTTACCACTGGACCACCAGGGAAGTCCCCTGAGATATATTTTTTTAACTCAACATTCTGTTCTCCAGTTCATGTATGTTGGTTCATGTAGCTGTGGTGCATTTATGTACTATGGTATTTTCTTTACTGCAAACATTTCTGAAAACTTCTCCTGGTAAACATATTAAAGAGTTTCTCTGAACTATATACCAGGAGATTCTGTATGATCTGTTCCTAGAATTGGATCCATATCCATAGAGTATTATAATTTTCAACTTTACGAAGTAATGTGAATTTATTTTTCCGAAAGTTTTTTTTATCAATGTACATTCTCACCAATATTTAAATTGTTCCACATCATCAACATCTGGTACTGTTAGAGTTGTTACTTTTGCCAATCTATTGGGTATAAATGACATTATTTTTAAGTATTATTGTTAATTTCCATTTCTATCATTACTATCAAATAGTAGAATAGGTGTCTGCTCACATATTTATTTTCTATGGACTTCTGCTTTCTGAGTTGCCTTTCTGTGTCTTTGCATTTTTCTACTGGGTTGTTTTCTGTTAATTTGAGAATTTTTTTGTACATAATGGTTACTAATCTTTTGTTGAACATATGTGATTTAATATTTTATCCTTGTCCTTTCACTTTCTTTACAGTGTCTTTTATTAAACAGAAATTCTTAACTTTAATATGGTCAATTTTATCAATACTTTCCTTTATACTACCCTCTTTCATGTCTTTTCTAAAGAAACCTACACCTATCCTGAAGGCATAAAATATTTTCTTATATTTTTTCTAAAAGTTTTGAAGTTTTGTTTTCAAATTTAATCAATCTGGGATTAAGTTTTGTTTATAGTGTGTGGTAGTGGTCCAATTTCATTTTATTTACCTAAGAATAATCTTTTTCTTAGCACAATTATTAAATCGTTCCTCCTGTTCCTAATGCTTTGCAGTAACACTTTTATCACACATAAAACTTCCATATATGTATGGGCCTGTGTCTCAGTTAAGATTAGGGTCACCAGATAAGTCATGCTGTATTTTGGACATACTCATACTAAAAATTATTTGTTGTTTATTTTAAATTAAAATTCAACTGGATGTCCTATTTTTTTTATTAGAGTGTAGTTGCTTTAAAATGTTGTGTTAGTTTCTGCTGTAAAGCGAAGTGAATCAGCTATACGTATACATATATCCTCTCTTTTTGGATTTCCCTCCCATTTAGGTCACCACAGAGCATTGAGTAGAGCTCCCTGTGCTATAGAGCAGGTTCTCATTAGTTATCTGTTTTATACATAGTAGTGTATATATGTCAATCCCAATCTCCCAATTCATCCCACCACCCCCCAACCCCCTTTGTGTCCATACATTTGTTCTCTACGTCTGTGTCTCAATTTCTGCTTTGCAAATAGGTTATTTACTAAATATGGCAACTCTAGTCAGAATCCACTCAGGGAACTGAAACCATATGAGCATTTTCCAACAGCTTTAAAGAGGTAGGTTTCAAGCAGGGGTGTCCATGTTTACTATGTGAGGAGATTTTTTAAGATACAGATACCAAAGAAGCTGTTCCTCAGATCTAATGAAACGAAATCTCTGAAGAGAGATGTTAGGCACCATGGGTCTTTTAGGGCAATTCTTTAAGCTGAATCTCATGTGTCCTCCTTGTTAAGAACCACTGTCTCACGGTCATTTCAAGAAATCCTTCAGAATGAGTTTTATTTTGATTAACTCAAACTAACAAGTTTTGTGTGAGAAATAAATTGGTCCCTGCGTCAAAAGTTTGAGATACAGTTTAAGCTCATGAAACAACCAGTGAAAATTGATAAATTGATTCACATTCTAGTGTTGGAATCTATAGTGCAAGGTCTAAAAAGAAAAGATCATCATGTGCCTGGATTAGCTAGGAAAGGCTTTCTGGAAGATACATGGTTTGAGCTGGCCCTTGAGGGACATCTAAGATTAAAGCTTTCACTTTTCTAATTTAATTAGACAGAAAAAGAATAGAAATTAGAGGGTCCCTATCACAGTAATTTTCAACTCTTAGCCAAACAAAAGGTCACAGAGGTACTAGGAGATCCAGAAAGAAAGTTTAAGTTTGACTTCCTAACCCTGGAAGTTTTGGACTTAGAGATTCAAACCCAGGAATATGGATAAGGACAAGGGCAGGCATGGAAGGTGGGGGTTAAATAGTATGAGGGACAAATAGATTAATAAAATCAGTTCATTCCTTTGATCATCATTTTACCAGCTACCAAGAATGAATGCACAGCTCTTCCTGTTCAACCAGGCAGAAAACAAGTAGGACTCAAGGCAGATATCACATTCCTGAAATACTACAAGAAAAGAAATCCTTAGTCTTAGGCACATATGACGTCTTATATAGTTCCAGCCTGAACATCAACACAAGAACTGATATCTTGTTTGGAATGTCCTTCCATCCTAAAGCCATGGGGTTGGGCCACCCATCTTTGTCCCACTCATTTTGACCTCTCTGTTCTCAATATTTCCTTAATAAAAATCAGTTGGACCTCACCGGGCAAATATTTCTAAGCCTTTAAGCATAGTTATATGAAGCCATAGTAGAGTCCCTCATCCTAAACCAACAGAATTATAGACTGTCTTCCCTAGACTGCAGCCATTGTTATTTCTTCCCACCTTTCCTCTGCCCAAGGTGTGATATTTGATTACAATGGTAGAAGATAATTTTAGGTATGACTGGAGTGTTGTGATTCATTTGCTTTTTTGAAAAAGAAGAAAATGAAATGATATTTTAAAAATCACAGAGCTTTTCAAAGGACATGGTAAAGGCAGAGAGAAGAGGGAGCTTAAAAATTAGGGTCCATCTGAATCCATCTTTGCTACAATTATGACCAATAGAAAGCTTCATGAATGGAAACTGTGAGAGAAATATAATGGGTGGATGTTTTAAGACTGTTAGAGGATAAAGCATTAAATTGCAGTGTAGTTATCAAAAACACCAAAGCCCATCTGTGGATAAGGGGGCATGAAATTTTATACAAAAATACATTGCATGAAAAATACCTATTTTCACATAAAATTGAAATGAATATTCCTCAAGGCTTATTCCAAATTGCACTTGTTTAAACTGTAATGAGAGAGAAGACTAGCCAATGTGTGGATAATACTAACAATACTGGTGAGATGATTAGCCATGGGGTATCGAGCCAAAGATTGCTCTTCTGATAATTAGCTTCAGAATAGAGAGTCTAACATTTGCCAAGACATATATATTGACAAAGATTCCCTTATGGGCTGGCAGATATGTGTTTGGGATGTGAAAGAAATTAGGAATTAAAGAGCTAGGCTCTGAATTGGGACATCTGAATGACATTTTTAAGTATATTACTCATTCTGATGGCCAGTTCTTGATACTTCCACATACCTGGGGCAGCCACGAAGGTGCATGCTTGGATCTTCATCCAAGAAAGACCTTGCCATTCCATTACAAGGAGTGCAGTTACTTGACACCCTCTGGCTGTTAGTGCTTTTAGAATCTGCCTCAGCTTTCAAGTCAAGGACTGGCTATTATATTGGCAGTTCCTACGCAAGTACTGAGCATGACAAGCACATTTGGTCCTGGCCATTTCCACCCAACACAGGATGCCTCCAATAGGCAAGATTCTGCTTCAAAGCTCCACAGTGAGGTAGTAGAATCAGATACACAATTCAGGCTAATGTTCTCACTGCCTAATCTTTCACTTTAATATAGTATTAAAAGCTCATCGCCAAACCCAAGGCAGTCTAGATTTTCTCCTACGCTGCCTTCTAGAAGTTTTATATTTTTGCATTTTACATTTAGGTTTATGATCCATTTTGAGTTAATTTTTCTGAGAAATGTAAGATCAGAGTCTAGATTCTTTTTTTTTTTTTCTTTTTGCCTATGGATGTCCTGTTGTGCCAGCACTATTTGTTGAAAGGACTATTGTTTCTCCATTGAATTGCTTTTCCTCTTTTGTCAGAGATCAGTTGACTATATTTGTATAGGTCTATTTCTGGGCTCTCTGTTCTGTTCCATTGATCTATTTGTCTTTTCTTTCATCAGTACCACACAGTTTTGATTCTTGTAGCTCTATGGAAAATCTGAAGTTGAGTAGTGTCAGTCCTCCAGCATTGTTTTTCTTCTTCAATATTGTGCTGTTGAGAGTCTTTTTCTTTCCATATAAACTTTAGAATTATTTTGTCAATACCCCCAAAATTAACTTGCTACAATTTTGATTGGGATTGCATTGAATCAAGTTGGGAATAACTAAATCTTAGTGACAATGAGTCTTCCTATCCACAAACATAGGATGTCTCTCAATTTATTTAGATATTCTTTGGTATTTTTCAATAGAATTTTGCAGGTTTTTTTCATGTAGATCTTATACATACTTTGTCAAATTTATACCTAGACATTTCATTTTGGGAGGTGCTAATGTAAATCTTGTGTTTTTAATTCCAAATTTCAATTACTCATTGCTGATAGTATGTAGAAAAGCATTTGGCTCTTGTGAACTAACCTTGTACCCTGCAGTCTTGCTCTTATCACTTACTAGTTCCATGAGATATTTTGTCAATTCTTTCAGATTTTCTACATAGATGATCATGCCGTCTACAACCAAAGATAGTTTTATTTCTTCCTTTCCAATCCATATACCTTTTATTTCCTTTTCTTTTCTAATTGCATTAGTAGGACTTTTAATGCAATGTTGAATAGGGGTGGAAACGGGACATTCTTGCCTTATTTCTGATCTTATGGAGAAGGCATCTAGTTTCTCACCATTCAGTATCATGTTATCTGTAGGCTTTTTGTAGATTTTTTTTTATCAGACTGAGGAAGTTCCCCTTTATTCCTAGTTTTCTGAGAGTTATTATTATTATTATCATTAATGGGCGTTAGATTTTGTCAAATGCTTTTTCTGCATCTCTTCATATGATCACATGGCTTTTCTTCTACAGCCTGTTGCTGTGATGGATTACAACAACTGATTTTCAAATGTTGAATCAGTCTTGAATCCCATGCTGTATGATGGTTTTTATTCATGGTTAGATTTGACCTAATATTTTGTTTAGGATTTTTGCATTTATATTCATGAAACATATTGTCTGGAGTTTCTCTTGCTTTTAATATCTTTATCTGAGTTTGGTATTAGGATAATGCTGGCTTCATAGATAAGTTAGGAAATGTCCCCTTTTATTCTCTAGAAGAGATCATAGTGAATTGGTACAATTTCTTCCTTAAAAATTTGATAGACTTCATCAGTGAAACTATGAGCTTTCTGCTTTGGAACATGTTAACTATTGATTCAATTTTTTGAATTGTTTAAAATGTTTTGTGGTCCTGAATATGGTCTGTCTCGAGGAATGTTACATTTGAGCTTGAGAAGAATGTGTATTCTGCTGCTGAACCATCCCTAAAGTAAAAGCTATTCTAGATCCACTTTAGCAAAACCACTCTAGGTTTCAAGGGGCTCAAATTCATCTCCAAGTTACTTAGCCAGCCAGAAGAAAGCCCAACAATCTTCAGAGCAAGACAAGAAAATCAAAATATTTAACAATGTAAATTCACTCTTTTATAATGTTCCATATTATGAATTTTTCATAATTTATGGTTTGTTCTACTTGTGATGGAAACTGTTTCTAGTTTTTTTTTTTTTTTAATGAACGTGACTGATATGAACACTCTTGTACATGCCCCTGGTATACATATATAAAAAGATCTTAGGGTATATGCCTAGAAGTGAAATTACTGATTCTAGGACTATGTACATTTTTTACTTTTTGAGATAAGGTCAGATCGTTTTCCAAAGTGGTTTTGCCAATTTACGCTTCCACCAACAGGGGTGTGTGTGTGTGTGTGTGTGTGTGTGTGTGTGTGTGTGTGTGTGTGTGTGTGTGTGTGTGTGTGTGTGTATACTTACATTACTTGCCCCCTTGTCAGTACTTGTTAGAGTAGGACATTTACACTTTTGCCAATTTAGTGGAACTTTAAAAAAAGTTTCTTCTTTCACTAATCTCTTCTACCTCCTATTGTTACTATCTTGTTTGAAGTAATTCCTGTATCTTTATATTTTCTCTAAATTATTACATTTTAAGAAGACTAGGTCTTAGGTTAGGCCTAGGAAACAAGTGGTTATATTTTTGGCTCCCTTTTATTGAAATTTTACTCTTTGCCAAACATTGTTCTAAGCATGATGTGTGCATTCATTATTTTGTTTAATTATTACTATAACACACCTCTCTGAAATAGATATTATTATTACTCTTACTATTATTATTTCTGTTTCATAGATTAAAAAACAATAGCTTAAAGATATAAAACACTTCCCTAAGGCCACACAAGGTCATTGGCATGCAACATAAGGCTTGTAATCACAACATCAGTGGCAAAACCTGATTGGATGCCGTTTTTGATTCAAAAGGTTTTGATTTCAAAACCTTAGCACTTTATACTAGGCTTCACTGCCAGTCCACAAATGCTTCTGAAAAACTAGATGCCATTTGTTAAATTCTCTACTAACACAACTCTACTAGTATGTAGACTTCACTCTTTAGATAGTTGATTTTATCAAGAATTCTGACAACTGCATACCCCCCAGTCACTGAGATCCACATGCTCACATCACTTTTTAAAAAATGGGACATTAATAATTTTCTACATTTGGACAAGGCTATTTTGACCATTTAAAAAAAGCCGTACTCCAGGTATGGTCCTATAACTATAGATGCATATATTTTTATTGTCCTGGTTTTAAATTCAGACTTCTTTATATCCTCCCAAGCCCTAGTATAAATAGCTCTGAAGTTATATCTCCATGCATAAGTTCCTAAAAATGGGACATTGGAACATAAGCCAATTAAAATGCTGGGTTCAAATAACCTATCACACAAAATCAGTGTGGATACAGTGTACATTCATCATCTTTTTATTTATAAAGCATACAACTTGCCCAATATGTTTCTGTGAAGTGTGCTAGTTAGAATTCCCAATAGGTGAAGCATGCTGCCTAAATGAAAGCCATTAATAGAATCCTCTTTGTTGTTTTGGAAAAGCTTATTTATGTGCTGAAATTCAATATTCTTCTTCTCTTATCAGCTGTTGCCATGGGATTTTAAATGTAAATTACTTTGGAATATAAATAAATGTTTATATTTGTCAAGCTGAGAAGAATTACTTGTTAAAACAGTATGCTAAGGTGCTTGTTCATAAATGGCATCTGCTTTGTATTCGCATGCAGCTATCAGCTTGGATTAATGTAGTTACATTTAGGATCAGTGAAGGCCGATGGATTTTGCAACCCACTTATGGTTTGTTTTTTGGTTTTTTTTGCGGTACGCGGGCCTCTCACCGCTGTGGCCTCTCCTGTTGCGGAGCACAGGCTCCGGACGCGCAGGCTCAGCGGCCATGGCTCACGGGCCCAGCTGCTCCGCGGCATGTGGGATCCTCCCGGACCGGGGCACGAACCCGTGTCCCCTGCATCGGCAGGCGGACTCTCAACCACTGCGCCACCAGGGAAGCCCCACACTTATGGTTTTGATGGAGAACAAAATAATCTTAACAAAAAGACTAGAATAAAAGTTCAGAATTTCATCTGGGGTTTTTAATAGACATAGTAAACAACACAATGTTGAAACACAATTGTATTCCCTTTCAATTTGTTTTGAAGCAGAAGCAGCAAGTGTTGGCTGTAACTATCTTTTTCTCTAGTATACAGATAAGCAAAGGATGCTGCCTTTTGTTTTTGGGCACAGAATTTCCCCCCAGTGATGACAACCTTCTCTATTGGATATCTTCATAAGGTCAATACATAGCATAGTAACAGATTCATCTGTAAAGACTGTGGGAATAGACTATCACTTCAAATTTTCATCATTACAATAATTTGGCAAGAATTTCTCCTAGCATTCAACTCTACAGGGATTATCTCACCATGTCTTCTAGATAATTCTCCAGCTATTGGATTTAAGATTACTGACAGGGTAAAATATTATTTTAGATGGCTACTTCTACATTGGTTTTATTGTTCATATATATATATATATATATATATATATATATACACATACATATGCACATACATACATATACATATGGAAATGGAAAGAAAAACTGATTTTTTTTATTCAATGGTTGTCAGTTTATTTAAATTATTGTGCGGTCAGTGCTACACATTGCATACTAAAATGTATCAATGTCCATTAACCTCCTTCAGTGAACTCAGAGTCCTTGGAAAAATAATGCTACAGTGTCTTCCATATTACCTGTGGCAGTGATTGTCGAGTGTTACCCTGCATTCTAACTGACTTGCATAACAGCTTATTTCCCATTCCCACTTCAGAAATCCTGATTCAGCAGCTGTGAGAGAGAGTCAGGTATGTGCATTTTAAAGAGCACACCACCTTTTGGACCACACTTTGACACCTAATCTGTGATCCTTGTTGACAGGACCATTGATGGGCCCTTCCTAGTTCCCAATCTCTATAAAATTATTTTCTCCAATTGTGGAAAATGACCATCACTCTCTCTTACAACTCTAGCACGGTATTTCTCCACAGGTGGTTAAGCAACCGCCTACACTGGGATTAGGTAAGGTCCTGACTAAACTGTACATGCGGCGGTCCCACTACAGATCTATTAAGTCAGATACATTTGGCTCTGGAGACTTAGAATCTTCATTTGAACCCAACTGATTTTTTTTTTTTTTTTTTTTTTTTTTTTGCCACCCACTGCCTTACTTCTAGGATCTTTCCTCACATAGGAATTTTAAAAGGATCATTTGGAGAATAATTCTGCTTTGATCTTGTGTTTCAGGCATTGTTGCCTCAAACCAAGCTAATCCATTTCACACTTCAAGACAGCCACCTCAGTAAAATTAATCTTGAGAACTTAGATAAATTTGCTGAAATAATACCAGATTCTCAAGTTCCTCCCCTTGCCTATGCTCCTTATTTCCTGATTCATTTCACAATCTGTCTATTTAACTTTTGGCCTCCTTTCTCTCTCTGACTCTGTGAACAATCCTCCACCTTGAGAATATGGAGTAGATGAGAATTTCCAAGGCAGGAAAAAAAAAAAAAAAAGCAAAAAAAACTAGGGGGACAAAGTCTTATTTTAGACATGTTTACTAGAATACAATCCTATTAGTTTGGGATTCTGACATCTGTAGAGACCTACCAGGAAAGCAAAAAGGATTACCCCCAAATCAAAGTGATATAGAGTGATTACTTCCAGTATAGTTTTAAAAAGTTTAAAAAATCCTCTGCAGGAAGCTGTTTTAGATTGATAAATCAAAGAATCTCAGGGTTGAAACAGAGCTCAGAAGTTGCCTAGACAAGGCATGCTAAATTGCTTTAGGAAGCAAGATAGTCTCCCTTTTGCCTCACTACCTGTTGTCTCTTTGGCCTTAGATCTTAAGAAGAGTTCTTATGGTAGGTGTGGTAGCTTGGTGCTCACCATTCATTCTAGTCTTTCTGGTGTGTCCTCCTATACAGTGGATGCCAGAAAGCCAAAACCTATATTTCCTAGATTCCCTTGCAGCAAGGGTTTGGATGTGATCTATCTTCAGACAATCTGGTAGATTTGTGAAAGATTTGGAGGGCAGAAGTGAAGTGGAGATACTACTGCTCCTTCTAAAATATCTGCTAGCAACAAGAACATGGAGACTTTGGGATTGTCTCTAGACTATCAGGGCATGTCATGCTCAGACACTCGCTCTGTGAGGACCTCTGCAATGTGCAGATCCTTTAGGCAAGGTGAGGCTTTGGAGTTACCAGTTCTGGTAGCATCATCAGTCCCTGGAAAGGTGAGATATCTGTTCTAGAGCAGCAGTTGGAATGACTGCTTCTTCATGGTGGATCCTGACTAAGAGCTAGTGATTGACACAGATTGCCCTGAATCCTCCTTAGTTTCCTTAGTAGGCCAATTCTCTGGTATTTGTCTGGAAGTTGTTCTTTTTTCTATTAATGCATATAGTATGAATATGCAATTAAATGAAATTGAATTTGCATTGCAGGATTAAATTCCTAAATCCTTAATAGCTTAAATTCATAAGCTATCCTTAAATAGCTACTATACATGTGACTCTCAAAGAAGGGAATTTCATAGATAGCTTTTCAAAAGGAGTCTTGTTGCAGGCCTTTTTGTTTTTAACTTTTCGTTTTAGTCCTTGTATCTGGGGAGATTGGGGCCACAATGTCTAGGGAGTGACTGGGACATCTCTTCTTCTCTCGGTCTTCTCTATGATTTAGGTTCATTCATATTTAGCTGTGGTGCCTCCATTTTCACTGATATTTGATATTTTATTACATGAATATCCATAATTTATTCATATATTCTTTTGTAGATGGACATTTAGATTAAGATATTTTTCTACTAAGAATATTCCCGTGCATGTCTCCTGTTGCACACATGCACGTACACCAGGTAATACACTTTAGAATGGAGTTGCTGGGTTGTAGAAAGAACACATCATGATCAGCTCTGCTAGGAAATACAAAGCTGTTTTCCAAAGTAGTTTTACTAAATTAAATTCTCAACAGCAATAGATGAGAATTTCCATTTCTCCATATTCTCATCAGTACTTGCTATTACTAGATATTTTTAGTTTTCCTTTCAGGTAGGAGTAGCTTTAATGTTCATTTCCCAATTATTAATGCTGCCGTGAGGAAATGAAACATTCTTTCATGCACTCATTAAACATTTACTGAGCGAGAAACAGGGAAGACAGCTTTGAGCAAGACAGAAAAGGCCCCTGTTCTCATAGAGCTGACATTTTAATGGAGGTCGACAGACAATAAGCAAACAAATAAACAAAGAGGTAGTGATATGTGCTGTGATGCAAATAAAGAGGGTGATATGATAGAGAGAGAATGGGAGTCTACTTTTGATTAGGTGGAGAGGGAAGGCCTCTCTCGCAAAATGACTTTTAACAACGTAGGAAGATGGAGATGACATTACTCAGGGTAACTAGACTATCATCCAAACCAGGGCAATTTTGAGAGTAATGAGCACCAGGATGATAGGTGTAGACTGAGACTGTCCAGGGCAAACAGTTCTGAATGGTCACCCTAACTTTCCTACTTTTACTCGTATCCAGTTTTCCTCCCCGCAGGGCTCAGGGAAGACTTACTTCTCAGCTTCCTATGCAGTTTGATGGAGCCAGGTGACTAGTTCTAGCCAATGAAAAGTGAATCACTGCTGGGCTGGAGCTGTGGAAAGCTGATACATGACAGTCAGGTTTTTCTCATTCCCTGATGCAGCCATCAAAGTGGCAACATGTTCCAGATGAGTGGCTACCAGCTACAAGATGGTGAGGCCTCCCTCCTTCTGGGACCTTGAGTAAATATACAGAGCAGAGCTCTCTGAAAAGCCTTGATGGAAATGTAGAATAAGCGAGAAATAAACATTTTGTTACTGTTGTTTTAAGACATTAAGAATTAGGAATTGTTTCTGCCACATAGTCTATCTTAACTGTTATGTTCTGAGAGTACAGAACCTCTGAGTTTCTGTGGAAATTGTCATTAGCTACAATTCTCTGGTTTTCTTAGGATTCTGTGTCTCAGTTATAAATCATTTATTAGTGATTATCAAGCATTATGTGGTACAATAATGGCAGTCATAAGTGCACGTTTTAAAACTCCTATCCTAGTTACATAGTATTTGATGGGTATTATCTCATTTTATTTTCAAGACAACTCTATGAGGTAGGTATTAGCATTACCCTAAGATTATAGATTAAGACATAATAAAAATTACAGAGGCACAGAGAGGTAAAGAAAAGTAACTTTCCCTGATTTATTTGTATAAGGAAAGAGAAAAAAGAAGTGATTAGAGCATAGGTTTTGAAGATACACATAACTGGGTATAAGCATTGGGTTCTGCCACTTACAAGGCATTTGCAACTGATTAGGTCGTGTGACCTCTCTGAGTCTTAACTTCCAATCAGCAGAAATGTTGTGGATAATAAATGTATGCAGACTATGAATTTATAGTGAGTTCCAAATAAGATAATTTAGTTACTTCCATGTGTGGCTCATAGGAAGCATACAATAAGTAGTACTTATGATTTTTATCATCATCAACATTATGATCGCAACTACTCATATCACATCTGGAACTTTGTGTTGAGTTCTGGATATCACATTTTAATATGGACATTTACAAATTAGAGTGTCTTTAGGATTTGGTCAGTGTAAGATCTGGGGATCGTATCATTTACATGAGGATCATGTGAAAGAATTGTAAAGAGTTGGTTTGGAGAATAAGGCTTCAGATAGTTATCTCCTAGTATCTGAGATGCAATCACAAGAGGAAATATTAGAGGTGTTGTGTAACTCCAGAACAACAGCAGTTGTTTCAAGGAGAACTTTCTAACAGGCAAAGTTATTAAAAAATACAGTGGGCTGCTGTGTGAGGGTATGAGCTTGTCCAATGCTTGATGGCTCAAAAGCAGGTCACGCCATTTTGTAAATGTGAATCTTGTATGGAGTTAGAGGTTAGACTAAATGAATTCTACAAGTAAAATGAGTCTTTGAGAAAGAGCCTCTTCAGTGCACAAGTGATGCAGGCTGCAAGAAATTGGTATAGACAAGCAGTCATCTATTTGAAAAGAATTCCAGAGTATTGGTGTCTATGTTCTTTTTATGTGCAAATAAGAATTCAGGGCCATTTTTGACAAGTTTTCTAGGAGCAAGGATACATGAGAGGCTGGGTCAATTCTAGCCCATGTGGGTTGCAAATTACTTTATTTATGTGGTTCTCTGTTTAATTTTTATTGTATCTCTCCCTAACGTGCTATAAGCTTCATCTGGGCAGGGATTGGGTCTGTCTAGTTCACTTCTCCAGTCACAGCATCTAGAAAAATATGTGGCTTGTAGCATTCACAGAATAAATATTTGCTGAATGAATCAATTAATGAATGGTGGTAAAAATGGACAGGATTTGATGACCTTTTAGATGGGAGGGAGATCAGGAAGAGGAAAAGCCAAAGGATGGCTCCCAGGTTCTGAGCCTAGGTAGCTGGTTACGTGGTAGCACCATCCATCTAAATAGGAAATGTAGGAGAAATAGATATTTTGGGTGGTTTGAGGATGATGACAAATTGAATTGTTGATGTGTTATATGGGTCCCTTGTGGGACATCCAGGTGGAAACCCCTAAGGAGACAGTTTTATGTGTGCAAGGGGAACTTGGTTTAGGGCCATGTCTGGCAAGCATCTATTCTGTGTTGAAGGTAGAGCTATGGCAGTAGATGCAATCTCACAAAGAAAATATAGGGACTGATAGGAAAAGAAGGCTGAGGAGAGGACCCTGGGAAACCAGCCATTCACGCTATTGCCAGAGGAAGGCGGCCTCTTGAAAGAAATCCAGGAAAATGTAGCAAAGGGATAAGGAAAGAAACAAATAAACCAGGAGTGAAATCAGAAACATCACAGTAGGAGAGATTCTACTCCAGCAAGTCTAAGAAATTGAGGCAAGCTTCCAGATAATCTATCATCACAACATCAAACCCATTTAAGTGCCAAGAACTTAGAATCAAAATTCCTATCTTTAGAATACCTAAAACCTGACCTCACACTTTTGTTTAATTTCAGTGATGAGATCACTATCTTATAAGGCAAATCCTGTATGACCCTGATAAAATGTGTATACACATTAAATGTGTATATAAGTTGACTTAGTTTATTCCAGTTTTTATTTGAACTTCTGTGTGTAAAGTCTAAACAGTAATTTATTAAATGATGCCCCATCCAAGTAGAAGAAATATAGGGAATACATGCCTTATTCAAAGCAAATGTTCCACAAGGGAAAATTTCCAAACTGCAGGATTCTGACTTAATAAAGGGCTGAGATCAGACCATCAGTAGTGAGTTAAACCTACCCCAAGAGAATTAAAGGAATAAAAATGCATTTATAAGGAGAAAGAAGCAGTAGTAGACGCTGAGGAGACAACCTACTAAATGAAATTAATGATAACTCCAAACTGGTTTCTCTCCTGAATTCATTTTGGCATTTTTCTGGAACAAAAGAAGATAAAAGAACTATCTGGATAACTGGAAAATAATAAAGATATATTTAGAAATTCGATAGAAATAATAACCTTAGGTATACCTAAACATACACAACTTCGGAGTTTTTTAGTCATGTAGCTGAGGAATAGGCAGAGTGGGTGTAATTTCCAGTAGCTGAGGGGTGCTGGAAAACTGCCCGTTCAGATAAATGTTTATCCCATGGAACTTGCATGATGTCCATGACATTTTATTTAAGTCTGTGCTATCCAGTTACAGTAGCCCTATCCACATGTGACTGTTTAGATTTAAATTTTAAATACCTAACATCATAATAAAAGTAAAAATTCAGTTTCTCAGTTGCCGTGATGGTTTGAGTATGTTAAATCGTTAATCAGGCTTACTGACTAGTTAAATGGCTGAACTGTGAGTTTCAAGATCTTGCCTCAGCAAAATTACAAGTGATTTTTTAAGTTTTATACTGTCTGAGTCACTGGTGCATTGATAAAGTGCTTGGTTTAACCAATGACAGTCAGGGATATGTTGTATTAACAACCACATTCATAGGGTCCCTATAAGATTTCAATGAGCTGGAGAGTAAGTGAAAATACAATGCAAGCTGTAAATTGCCTATGCAAGTGCAGGTTTTTACGTGGAATAGAACATAATTGCAACTTTACCTTAATGAAAAATATCAGCAAATATATGTTGAGTGCCTAAATTAGCATATTTTTCATAAAAATAAATGTTTTATTAACCACTTAACTGTGTACACCTCTATCCTTGCTGTTGAGCAGAGGTTCCTTCTGCCTTACCATTCCATACTAATCATAGACTTGCATAACATACTTGCTGTGTGAGAATAGTGGGTATTGTGGAAATAGTGTGGGCTTTACCTCCAGGCATTCACCTCATTTATGTATCCATTCATTTAACACATTTTTATTGAGACTCCAGAGCCTCTTTCATTGAACAAATGTTTCTGAGATCCCAGCAATGTGGAAAAGGGGTAATATGAAGAAATTACTGAGCTGAGATATGGAAAGTAAGAATAATTAGAGGAGTAGGGGGAGAATTTTTTCCACGCAGAGAGAACAGCACGTGCATCAGGACCACGGATGAAAGAGAGTGAATGTGACTGTAGCCCACAGAGGAGGGGTGAGGCTCTGTGCCAAGGCTGGAGGGAGAGACAGAAGCACACCCAGTTGGTGCCCTGAAGCCCACACCAGCAATTAGGGACTCACCAAAATAGGGATGCTGCCTTGTCAGACTGACAGCTGCTGCAGTAAAGAAAGAGTGGGTGAAAGTCCATCAGTTCAATTGCAGATGAGGTGGTCCCAGGAAGAGAAGAACGTAGCCGGTTATTAAAAGGTAATGGTGAGGGGGGTAGACATTATTCCAATAAAATGTTCCTGGATATGAATTGCATCTTGATTTTCCACACCTTAGCAGAGATACCAAGGCAGTCACTTCACATCTCCAAGGCTCAGTTTCCTCATTTTAAAACTGGAATATTAACCTAAGGATTTGGGGGAATTAAGTAAATGGATATGCATAAAAACACATTGTCAGCTCCACAGTGGTATATAACTTCAATCATGGAACTCATTAGCCCTGTTTACTTTAGAATTGCATTTTCAAGCTAGAATTGAAAGACAGCAAATTGATCAAGATTTGCTGTGTTCCATGAGGAATACAGCTACTGTGAGTAGAAGCCAATGACCTTGCAAGGGCCTCGATGGCCTCACAGGATCTGGTTCCTGTTGTCTGTCTTTCCTATCTTCTACAACTCTTCTATTCCAGGCATCTCTCATTGTACAGTCTTTTCTCTGTCAAGTGTAAAGCGCTTTTAGCACCAGCAGCCCCAGCCAATTCCTTTGCACATGGCTCAATATTGCCTTTTTTTTTTCATGGCACTCATCACGTTTTATGCATACCTTATAATTTATATGTGTCTTATGTTTATTGTCTGTATTCCCCTAGAAGAATGTAAGCTCCATGAGAGAAGGGAAATTTGAGTGTTTTGTTCACTAATGTATCAGGTAAAATAGTGGTTGACCCATAGAAGAAACTCAACAAGTGTTTTTTGAATGGATCTGAGAAGAATGCATTTCAAATATCATATGTCCTGGAGCTCATATGTGACAATTCTCATTCTTCTCCTGCTTCTCAGTGACATCCATCAAACTTGTAGATAGCCAGAAATATTACAGTGAGACTTTATAGAGGAAGGAAGAACAGATATGACTGAGCAAAGGGAATTCTAATTCTCAATGTGTCTGTGGAAAGAATAACGTGGAAGTTAACACCAAGCAAATCTCATTTCAGATATCAGGGGTAATTGAATAAGTTATGAAAGAAAAAGTCCAGAAACTCGTGAAATAATTGGTAATGGATACTGAGGGACTATGAAGAAAAAATTATGCTCCTTAGAAGGACTTGTTAAATATGCTTATGAACAGGTTCAAAAATTGGTTGAGAAAGTCTTGGCATATTCTAACTGCACCATCTTAATGTAACTTCATTCCTCACAATACATGCGTCTCAGATCATAGAGCACCTGCTCAGAGATGCCATTCTATCGAAAACCACTTCCCACATTGCTACCCCATCACTATCCAACTTTACTTTTCTTCACTTATCACTTCTTGAAACATATTATATTTGTTTACTCATTGTTTATGTCTCCGTCAGGGAAGGATAAACTCTATCAAGTCAAGAACTTTGTCTTTCTTGTTGCCTGTGATATCCCTAGCACCTCAGCAGGGACTGGCATACAGCAGGCACTTGATAAATGTAAGGTAAATGAATAAATAAATATTTTTTACATTTTTTGTGGGGGAAGAGGAAGAAGAGGGAGGACCAGCTGGGCAGCGCCTCTCTACTGTCCATTCTGTCAAAGTCAAACTCTGGATTAGGAATTTAAGGTCTTTCATCATTTTATTCAACAACAACTCACCGATGTGTATACACAAGGTTAAAGATAATGAGGTGTGGCTTCAGCTTTCAGGATGTTTGTAATTTAGTGGGGAAGAAAGGCAAAGTTCCTAACCATAGGTCTAGATAGGCCAAACAAATGCTGAAGCTTGTCAGGGCTACAGAACTGAGCAAAAGTAGGGCCATTGCCTAGGGCAGAAGTGGCCAGGGAAGATGAGGTGGGGAAGGTGAAGGATTGAGTTTCAGTCATTCTTACTTTCACTAATTTCTGCTGCCTCTCACTGAATTGTACCCTACTTATTTACTCTTCCATGAAAAACATCTTTGCTGTCATTCTCAAAGCACTGGCCTTGGTATACCAACTAACACAACTTTTCAATTCTCCTTTATTAAAGTACACATACTCCCCACCTTACAAATTTAACATTCACTTCACATTGACCTTCCTCAAGAAGCCCACCTTAATGAATTCCTCCTTACTCTGTATTTATACAGTTAAAAGGTATTCACTATATTTGGTACGTATAGGTGCTATACATTGAATGTAAGCTGAATTGGCTAGGGAGATAGACATACAACTAATCATAATTTAGGGAAGCATTAAGCATTAATAAAGAGCACTGTGGGAGCAAAGGAGAGGGAATAACCTGTTTACCAAAGAAGTGACACTGAGGCTAAGATTTGAAGGATTAATAGATACTTCACCTGCCAAGAAGGAGATATGTATAAAGAAAACAGTAAGGAACACAGATATGAAAATGTATTGCAAAACATGAATCGTTCAGTGAAGCTGATCTATAGTATATGGAGTGCTGGGAGATTGGATTAGAGATATATTTTGGAGTTTGATTGGGAAAACCTTTGGATGTCTTACTAAGAAGTTTAAACTTTGTGCTATAGGCACATAGGAGATACGTTTAAGAGAGGAGTGTGATATAATCAATTCTGGTTTTGGACAAATAACTCTGCAGGAGTAGATCAGGGTAGGGAGAGATTAGAAGTACATTTATCACCCCAGGGATGGTAACTTTTACATTTTTAAAAGATTGTCCAAAATGCTCTGATATAAAAATCAAAAAGCTATTTTAAGGAGTGGAATCTCTTAATCTCTTTTAAGACCAGCATGATTTTACTTTTGCTATTGTTTTGAGGGATTGTTTTTAACACTTTTAAGTTTGTTAAAATATTTGCCAGTTATGTCCAACATTGAATTTTATGCTTACTGCACTATAAATTCCTGGAATTAATACAGTAGTGAGGATACAATAGTATAAAAGAAGGAAGAAAAAACCATAATACTATTTGATAGTTTCCTACATACCAAGTGTTTAAAAAATATTTTCTTTTATTTTTTTACAAAGACCCTGCGAAGAAAGCATTATTATTTCCATCTTACAATTATGGAAATTGGAACAAAAACTTTAAGGAAATTGTCTAATATCTCACAGCTATAAAGAGGCAGGGATGGGGTTCTAGACCATGCTTAGTTGACTCCCAAACCCTTTTATTTCCATTTTGCCATTTTCCATTAACTAAACATGAATCAAGGGTTTACTGTGTCCCCTTCATGAGTACTAGACTTTAGGAACATACCATAAGTAAACTGGTTTTTCTTCATTTTCAACATCCCCCCTCTTTCTGCCCTCCAAAAAAAAAAATGTTCTCTACTCTTGTCAACCATACTCTGTGTCTCAGAAAGCTGAACTTTACAGGCTGTATCACCCAAGTTCCTTTACTCTCTGGTTACTAATGTGGTTCTTCCATTGGGGGCCATAGGTAGTAATTCGGAGACCGGGAAAATTCATTTCCCATACCTACTGCCTCTCTGCTTTTTAGTGGTTTTTCCATCTTTGACTATATTCCTCTGCAGCCACAAGTCCTGTTAGGCAGCCCTTTTCTGAGGTTCAGTTCCCTCAAGCAGGCTCTGATAATATCATTTCCTCCTCTTGCCTCTTCTATCCTAGAGATGGGATCAGCTCCCCAGTATTGTCAGCCCTAAGGTGCTTCTCTGTTCCTTCCAACTCCTTTACCCTTGCTCATAACTCAGTAAACTCATCATTAAACTCTCTCCTTTGATGGTGCTATTGCTTTCATTCTGGGACCCTAACTGATTCCATAACCTCCCACTAGACCATAAGCTGCATGAAAACAGGGGTGATGATTGTCTTTTTTATTGATTCATTCTCAAGGATAACTAGTTCTTGAAAGGACTATAGTTACACAGAGCCTGACAACCTGATAAAAATAGGTCCTGTTGTTTAAATTTCCAAGTTGAGATGTCAGCTATCTTAACTAGTATATAGCAACTACTTTGCTCCCATCCCCAGGGTTTTTCCAATATATTTTGTCCAGCTGTGTTTATGCCCAGATTTATTCTTGTAATACCTTCTATTCACAGAACATTTAATATTCCAATGTATAGTAAAATTCTACTTACTTGGAGTGATTGGAAAAAGGAATATTCTGATTAAGTAAATGTAATTGTAAAGAGCCCTGTTGGGACTAGTTCAGTTTCTGCCACTTTATCCCAGTTTCAATTGGGGCATGTCCTTCAAACTTTCTGAGCCTCTGTATTGGTATAGATGGAATAGTATAATACTAATATGTAATCATTTCCATCTATTCTTGTGAAAATGGAAAGGCTCTTCTTCCCCTATGAGGACTTAAGGTAATTTTCCCATGAGCCTCAGGATTGCAAATAGACCAAGTTTCTTTGAGCCAATATACCTCCCACACCAACTGTGTGTTCTCAAGTATTTATCAGCTTCAACCCTCCAAGATGAGAAGTCCCAGCCATATGTTCTGAGCCGTTAGGCCTTGACTGAGCAATGCAAACAGATGGGCCCACTGGAAAGATGCCGAGATGTTGGCAGAACCAGCTCCTGGAACTTGGGTGCTTTCTTTGAGAAATGAGAATTTTCTGGGTGATAGTAACAGTGATGGCGATAGGAATAGTGTTGAGGAGAACCAGCCTTGTTAAAAGTTGGCTCTCACCCATGTAAAGCTGTGCAAAAGCCTGCATCCTATAACACAGTCTTGAAACTCAAACCGTCATGGAAAGGAGTTGTGAGCATTTGAGATTATAAGCATTTGTTGCAGTAGAAGGAAGCTTTGCCAAATCTAGTTTGTTCGTTTTTAAAATATTTAAAAATAGGACTTGTTTATAAAAATACATTTTATGGAAAAGTCCAATATAATGTAATCTCTTTAATACGACCTTGACTATATATAAAATAGTATAATTACTGTTATAATATTACAATTGGCTAATTATCAAACAAAAAGAATCTGGAAATATGTGGTAATCAGTTAATAACAATAATAGATAATACGTATGAATCATTTACGGTATGTCTAGTAGTGTTCTAAGCTGTGAGTCCCCAAACTACAGCTGCAAGCCAAACCTAGCCCTCCATCTGTTTTTGTAAAAAACTTTTATTGGAACACAGCCACACACATTTGTTTACATATTGTCTGTGCCTGCTTTCCCCACTACAAGAGCAGGGTTGAGTAATTGTGACAGAGACCGTGTCCTGCAAAGCCAAGAATATTTACCATCTGGCCCTTTACAGAGAAAATTTTCTGACCTCTAAGTACCAACCTAAGCACCTCACATATTTTATCCTGTTTACTCCTTTCCTCACCTTAAGAAGGACTGTATTCTCCCCCCGGCTAACTGCAGTTTCACTTTCCATGATTTCAGTCACCTGCAGTCAACCATGGCCAAAAATATTAAATGGAAAATTCCAAAAACAAACAATTCGTAAGTTTTAAATTGCGTGCTGTTCTGAGTAATATGATGAAATCTCAAGCTGTCTCGCTCCATGACACCTGGGATGTGAATTATCTCTTTGTCCAGCGTATCCACACTGCATACACTACCTGCTCGTTCATCACTTAGCAGCCGTTTTGGTTATCAGATCGACTGTCGTAGTATCGCAGTGCTTATGTTCAAGTCACCCTTATTTTACTTAATGATGGCCTCAAAATGCAAGAGTAGTGATGCTGGCAATTTGGATATTCTCTTACAATGCCTCATTTATAAATCAGCCTTTACCATACGTATGTATGTATAGGAAAAAACGTGTTGTATATATAGGATTCAGTACTATCTGAAGCTTCAGGTATCCACTGGGGGTCTTGGAACATAGCCACATAGATAAGGGGGGGCTAATGTATATGGTATATTTATCTTCATCTTATAAATGAGAAAACTGAAAACTGGGAGAGTTAATTGGCCTAAAATCTCACAAGTAAGAGATTCAGTCTCTGAGAGTCTGAACCTAGCATCCATGTGGCACTGCCTTTTCTTCAGGCTTATTTTGACTATTATACAGAGTCTAGAAATTAGTGAAGAATTGGAAATGGTTCTCTATTCTGTTCTACCCAGATTGCCAGCTCCTGAGGGCACCTAGAGCCTTTAGCTTTAACTGGCATGGCCCAAACTGAATCTTCTGAGTCCCTCCTCCCTTCAACTCCTTTCCCATGCCCCCGGCTCTCAAACTCTTTTCTCCAACTTCCCCTACCTCTAGGTGCTCTGCCACATTACTTATTCTGCTAGTCTCAGAAGTCTTTCCATTCCATTAGATTTTTTTCCACTTGACTATAGCTGAGAGGGTTTGCGTTATATGTAGGTGGAAAAGAAACGTGAAGAGAATTCCTTTGCAAAGTCAAACATCCATAAGGCAAAAGAACACTTACGAGGTTTTCTCCCCCGTGCTCTTTGGTGTTATTAAGCTAAAAGAGTTTCCGTTTCTCTTCTATATTTTGAATTGTACTACAAAAGGCCTCCTTCCTTTTTCCTAATTTACTATATGCCTGGCCAACAAAAGAAGTGGGATAGTTTTGGAACCCAGGTAGGTGAGAATAGAGAAACTCCTTACCCTGTGACAATATAAAATCAATGAATGTAGAACTTTAAATCTGGCGATTGGAGAGCAGAAATTGAGCCTCACATACACAGTCTCCCCTCTCATGACTGAAGCAATTATCCAGAATGCTGGTACCCAAGAATAGAGTTGTAAAAGCAACTGCTTAGGATTCTTATGATAGAACATACATAAAGCTCCTAGTTCTGATGACGGGAAGATAGATGTTGTTCAAGATTTTACAGTTACTGAAATGAGGACAATGATGGTAATAATGTTGATGATGATTTTCCTTAGAAGTTCCAGATCGTGAAAGTTTCCATTACAGCACACCAACAGTTCCTCAGGGTTGTGCTCTCCAGGAAGAGAGCTTTTTAGAGGAGGTAGAACCGATTGTTGCTGGTTACCAGCCCTGAGGCTTTTCTTTGTGCATCTCCACAAGACATTGCAGATGGAGTGATCTTTCTAACAGGTGATGTGATCAAGGCACCTTCAACAACCCCGAACCCCTCAGAACCAGGCCAGAACATAACGGTTCTTCTGTTGCATGAACTGCAAAGCCTTTTCATGATGCATATCATTTTGTTAGTGGTCATTTGAATTAAATATTTTAATGACCCTGATGAAACTGGAACACTTGACATTGAAATTTTAATAAACCCGCAATTAAACAAGGGTCACTAAACGTAGAGGGGAGTACAGAAATGTTATCCCTGTAGCATGGGGTTCTGTGCATCAGGTATCAGTGGAATTGCCTTAGGCTTTACCAGATGAAGTGTCCTTATGGCTAACTTCAACCACAAAAGTCCCAGGGGGTTGGGTTTGCTCTAAATTACTTTGTAGCCTGAAAGAAGATCTATATTCTAAGTAGTTTTCCACTTCATGGAGTATCCAGAGCTAGCCCACTCAAAGTTATAACCTGTACCCCCTTTAGTCTCAAAAGCATTTTAAGTTAAACTCCATTCAAATCTGTTTCTATAAAAAATTATATACATAGAAAGCCTTACTGGAAGGATATATGTCCTGAATGTCAGAAAAGATTGGCTAGTGTAACGGGGAGTAGGGTATCACAGTTCAGTGCTGTTTGTTTTCTCTGTTTGCAAATGGATAGTACTTGTATAATGAGAAGAAAAAAGTCTTTGAAAAAGCTGTGCCCTGGATGGAAAGAGAAAAGAAGGGCTTTGTTGTTGTTTTTCATTTGTTTGGTTCTGGTTTGTTTAAACGTGTGGTTATTCTTGAAAGTCTGTTTCTGTTCTGCACAGGGTAGTAGAGACATTTCCAAGGTGTTCTGAGTATTAAAGAATGGTAGGCATCGAACTATCTCCCTCTACTTCCTCTATAGCATTTTGCTTATATTTTAGGTACTTTTCTCCCTTCAGGAAGAACAATATCTAGAAGAAGAACTTGGCCATCTTAGCAAATGTGCCTTAGACCGGCCATGAGTGTCTGAGATGGATCCTACTCAATAAAGTAATAGTGGTGACATTACTGGTGGTTGTAATGTTAACATTAATAAAAATATTATCAACAGCCCTCTATTTTGAGGGCTATTTGATTGTACTGCATGTATTAACGAATTTAACCTTTACATACAATAAGTTTATGAGGTTGGTTCAATGAAAATAACTGTGATGTATAAAGGTTCAGTAATTTGCATAAGGTGACAAGTATGTGTTTGACATAGGATTCGAGGTATCTGGCTGCAGAGTCCACAGTCAACAGACAATGGACAATGCATTGAAATTGTCCATGGGAATTGAATTGGAATGGATACTTGCAATAGAAGACAGACAATGCTTCTTTTCTGGCTGATGAGACCTCTCTTCTAGCCAGAGAGGCTAAATGCATACTGGGAGGAGATGGTACTTGTACCCAGTTGTGTATTGAGTCTCTTCTGTCATCATCAGAAAGGAATGTTAGGCAATGGTCAGTCTGTGGACACAGTACTCATGGACTGCGTCAGGAGGTCATGAACCTCATCCATCTGGAGTTCCCAATGTCATATTACCAGAGCTCCATAGAACCATAGAGCTGGATAGTGCTTAGAGGATACAGTGAGCCTTTGTTGTTTTTTGATTACCCAATATCCATTACACTTTCTTTTGGAAACTGCACCCTCATTTCCTCTTGGGAAATTATCTCTTCCAAGACTTGCAGTCTGATTTGCCAAATAATCAAGTAATCTAATAAAAAGACTAGGTACACGATTCAAAAGACAAGATCCATCAGATGCTTCCTTTCTGGAACTTGAATTACCAGTTAGCATGACGAAAATACTGAAAACAACTGGAGGTCTTGTTCATTCCAGAGATGACACCTGGAGCCACTGAAACTTCCTAACTCCCATTCCAAACCAACTATTCAGGGTCTCTTCACTCCTGTATGTCCACTTCCCCGAATCAGCATTCCAATAAGATTCTCTTTGGGTCTAAAAATTCTAGAGCCATTTTCCATGATGAAAACAGTTCAGCCTTTATATAAGCCATTGAGTCAAAATTTTACAAAACATAAGAGTCATCTACTCAGTATTTCAGACATTTCAACTTCTGTTTTATTGAAGAAATGCTTATATAATACTCTTATGTGTCAAAGCTCCACTCTAAACACTTTATACATATGCAGGAGCACAGTTCTTTGTGAAACTGCTGTTTCATTATTGGGTGGAAGCTCACGTTGTTGGACAATCGTTTCTCATATTTGGCTAAAATCTGCTTCTTTGTTCTGTTTACCCTCCTGATCCTTGTCCTGCTATCCACTACACAGAATAACACCGGATGTGCTCTCCCTTTGACTCCTTGTTTTACATTAACCAGTTGTAGATTTAGATATATGGATAAAGCTCACAAAGACTATAGTGTTTTAACCCTTGCAATTCTAACTTGAGTGTCATCTGTGTTAAAGGACTGTCCTTCATCTGCTACCTTTGTCTATCATGCAATGATTGAGAATATCATATTAGGGAATTGGTAAAATCCTAATACACAAAAACAAAAGAGAAACATTATTTCCTTTAAATCCTATCACTGTCAATGAAAAAGAGTCTCAAGGCTTTATATCTTGAATGCCTTTCGATATAATGTCATCAGTTACCCCCATCCATGCTTTGTCTTTATTCATGCATTTATTCATTCAATAAATATTTATCAGCCACATATGCCAGGTGCAAGACAGAGTGCTAGGTGCTTTGGGGTGTAAAACAATAAATCAGACATGAACATCTAACATCTACATTAAAAAATTTAAAAATCAAACATCCACTTACTTAGTGTTTACGGAACCAGTACCTAGACAATAGATTTTTGTTATTGTTATTTGATTTGTTGTTTGTTGCCACCATCTAGCTCCTTGATGTTACGTAGACAGCTAGTGAAGGTGCAATTCTTGGAAGCATCTTCTCTAGCACAATACTCAAGGATGACATACTAGCTATTTAAAGACATAAGAAGAAGCTTTCTCTTGCTCCTGAAAGGTTTCTGACTATTGTTCAATAAGAATTAGTGGTTCTTCCCCAGAAATGGTTTTAATTTTTATTTGTCCCTGATATAAAATGAGCTTTGAGAATACAGGTGAAACACTTTTATAGAAACCTCCAAACCCAGCAAAAAAAAATATTGAAGCACAGCAAGATGGGGAGAGGAGGAGAAAGGGGGAAAAGGAAGATGAATATTAATTTTTTATATTAGTATTACAAGAAATATCCCATGTTTTATGCCTACTTATTGCTCACATACCACCAAGATAGGTGATCTTTAAAACCCACTGGTGCTAAGATTGTTACGGAATACTGATCATGAAGGATACTCATGGAAATAGCGCGTCTCTTTTTAAATTTTAGGGAATAGCCTCTATAATATCTGGTGGCATACAATTTGAAGTCAATATATGTACAATACATAATATTAGAGCATGTCCCCACTTTCCCACCCTCCAGTCCATTTTAAAGAGAGAATAAATATCACCTTTGATCCAGAGGCAAGGTGCTGAAGGAGAATTCCCATCATTGCCTTCTAAGAACCATTTACTTTACTTTGCTTACCTTTACAGAGTTATGCGTCAGTTACACTTGCTCTTTTCCCTAACAAAAGATTGTATCCCCAGCCCTGGCTATATCTATGCTTTCTCCAATCCCACATAGACAATACCGATCCCCTGCAAATTAAAGGCCTGGGATGGAATGGAACAGAAGAGTCAGTGCAGAAAACATTGTATCTACTGCAAGAAAATCCACAATATTCATGAAATTTAGGTGACTTTATTTTTATGTATATAGAATAGTCATTCTTTTCAAGTGTTTGATGGCATTAGCACATGCATGGTACTAAGATAAAGACTGGGCACTAGGGCTTCCCTGGTGGTGCAGTGGTTGAGAGTCCACCTGCTGATGCAGGGGACGTGGGTTCGTGCCCCAGTCCGGGAAGATCCCACATGCCGCGCAGCGGCTAGGCCCGTGAGCCATGGGCCTGCGCGTCCGGAGCCTGTGCTCCACAACGGGAGAGGCCACAACAGTGAGAGGCCCGAGTACCACCAAAAAAAAAAAAAAAAAAAAAAAAAAAAAGACTAGGCATTAGAGGAGAGGGGAAGGATGAAGTACAGTGGAGAGTTTTCCTTGTTTGGCCTCTAGCCTCCTTTTCCTTATGGACTTATAACAGGTTCCAAGAGAAGAAGAGACTAAGAAGCAAGAATAAGTGTTTTCACTTATTCTTGTGTATTCAAAGTGTATTCAAAGAAGTGGGACTTCTTTGTACCGTATGCATGTGGTCACCAGAAATTGATTTGAGAGAAACCCCTTCAGCACTACTTGAACTTGTGGGTAGGTGATATACAAAGCAATAGAAATTGAACCTCTGAGCTCAGCCATACCTGGGTCTGAATTAAAGATCCTGATTCTCACTTTATGGCTGTGTCACCTAGAACACGTTACTCCTGCTGTATCTTGTTGTCCTCATAAGAAATGGGATCATAGCCACAATTCATAGATGGTTGTGTGGATTACATGTGTGAGGCAGAATGGGGTTTTCTTTTTTCTTTTCTCACCTTTATATCTGTGATAACAAAAATGATTTTACCCCAAGATTTAGCTTTTTTTTTTTTTTAACAACTAGTTATTCTGCAACTTTTAGTTTAGAACCAAAATGCAGGCTGATGTGAGAGAAACTGGGTGATTTATAGTACACTTAGTCCCAGCATTATGAATGAATTTTGTTCCGAAGGTTCATTTGTATGTAAGTCATCTACCACATTACAGGCACTGAACAGATGCTAATTGCTGGGTACCTTCCAGTTTTAAATGGCATCTGACATTTTAGCAATTCCTAATGCAGCATTGTCCATTCTTCTGCTACCCATGAAGACAGTGAATAAAGCAAAGATGCACCTCCCTGAAATTGACTTGAATTTTTGAAGGATTCTTAATAATTTTAAATCCAGTGAAATATATTGCAATAAAAATTCAAAAAAACTTCTATCCAGTCTTCAGCAAATAGTTTTATTCATGCTCAAAGTATTGCTCCAAAGAATATTGGAAGAAAATTCTTCCACCTTAGATTGTCCTCCTGATGGAGACACTTGGGTCTCCGTCAAATTAAAACTAGGCAATTCATGCACGGGTACTGACTTTTTTCCTTCAAATAATCAGTTATATTTCACTTCTCCTCCATCTATGTCTTCTACCCCTGAAGAATACAACAGGGCAGAAAATGTCAGGATTTGAGGAAGAGAACTTGTGAGGTATGATCCTTAATGGTAAGCAGTGAAAGCAAATACAAAAAATATATATACAGAAGCACTGCATTTTGGAGATTAGACAGAACATGCCATGTATGCTGTAGAGATAGAAAGGTTCCCAGTTCAATAAAATAGATCCCTTTTACCTAGATATCTTGCAGAAACCAGGAAATGAGTTGGGAGCCTTGCCCATCACTCCACTGTAGACTGCAAATGAGAGTCCAGCATTAGACAAATGAGTAGCAGAGTTAAGAGAAATTCTCACATTATTGGCAAACACCCAGTCTGGAGACACCTTACTCCATCCAAGGCAGATTCAAGTGAATTAAGAAAATATTGGGCATATACAAGTTACAGAAAAGGAAAGGAAACTATAAGTATAAGAATATCGTGTTTTTAAAAATGACATATTAAAATCCAAAAGAAAATTTTAAAATTAAATATTCAGTGAAATACACTAAGAAACAGAAAAAAATATCTGTTACATAGAAGCAAAAAGTCACAAAAGAAAAGTAGGCTGAAATAAAAGAATAGCAGAATAGGATGAAAACAAAGTTGGGTGAGCTAAAAAAAAAAAAGCAAAAATACCAAAATTATAGTAGCAGAATTACAGACCATATTGAAGGCAGATGGAGGCAGAAAAGATAAGAATGTGAAAAATCAAATCAAGATGGTGGAGGAAAACCTGAGAAAACAAAGACATGAAAATAGAGAGGGCAAACGGTCACACAAGAGTAGGAAAGAGAGAATCACCTGCCACTGTCTGGATAATTGCTATACCTGAAAAGGAAATTGATAAATGCAACAAAAGCAACAATGGAGTATTCTTTTTAACATCATTATTGGAGTATAATTGCTTTACAATGGTGTGTTAGTTTCTGCTTTATAACAAAGTGAATCAGCTATACATATACACATAGCCCCATATCTCCTCCCTCTTGCGTCTCCCTGCCACCCTCCCTAACCCACCCCTCTAGGTGGTCACAAAGCACTGAGCTGATGTCCCTGTGCTATGCGGCTGCTTCCCACTAGCTATCTATTTTACATTTGGTAGGAACAATGGAGTATTTTTAAGAGAAGAGATCTTCTCTGAGCCAATGACCTGAGGATGCAAATGGAAAAAGGTCAGGGTATGCTAAGCAAAATCAAAGAGTCATATATGTAGACACATCCTGGCAGAAACATGAATTTCAGGTTTGAAGAAAAACATTCTACAAACATCTAGACAGAAAAAAACGTTCATTCCCACAAGAACAAAGAGAGACAAACTTCTCTTTAATAACACAATACTTCTCTTGTAATAGGACACTGATCTATAAAATATAAGCCAGATGCTTCTAAGGAAATTCGATCATGACTAAAAGCCCAGGTTCCTGAGACTTAGAAATTAAATGTTATACAAAATGGAGTTCATGAGTCAAATGCTTATTTTACCCTAAAGGAAATATATATATACATAACTTTTCCTGTATTGATATTATGACACCTGCAGTTAATTTTAGAATGCACCGTATGGCCCCTCATGCTGCTAAGCTGTACCATACTTAACTTTAATTAAAATGTCATTTTTCTTCCTCCCTCATCTGTATTTCAAAGATGACTTAGTTATATCTTTTTATTGAGCCCATATAACATTGACCATCTCCACGCATAAATGGGAAGCAAATGCCTCTCCTAAGAGTTCCCTAGGAGCTCTTTCACCAACGGGGTTTCAATAAATTTGGAGACCATGAATGTCTCCAAGATGTTTATTAAGTCTTTCCTTATGTTCATGATCTTTACAGAGAGTGTATTGAATCCTATCTACTTATTCTTCACAGCTCCCACTTTTCCCCAAATCGGATGAATATACATTTTCTTGTTCATCATCAAACTATGCTGGTTCAGTCTATGGTTTGTTTTCCCCATCTCCTAGTTTTTCTGTGGGCAAGACTTTAACTGAACTCCATTAAATAATTGCTCAATGAATAGCCTGCACTATCCCAGGGTTAATGAGAGAGGCCCCAGTCTCTTTAGAGTCCTGGCTTTCAGTGTCTTTTCATCCAACTACAGAGACTGTTTTCTTCGGGAGAGAATGTGGTGTACAGATTACTTCCTCCGTACTAAGTCCTGAGCTGAAGATGGCCTTCCCTTGGATTAATGTACTGCAGTAGGATGAAAAAAAAAAATTAGCTGCACAGCATATGTCCTTAATGTTTTGAAAAGGGGCCGCAAGGGGCATTGTGAAGAAGATGAATGTAGAAAGGATTCCTTTTTATTAAGCTTAGCAGGAGCGGAGGTTTAAGATATTCATTTCCATAGATAAACAAACAAGCCAAAGGAATAGAACATCTGCTGGGAAAGGCTCCTCCAACATGTAGCAGATGTGTTTCAACAACAAAGCATATCCTGGAAGCATTTTAGGATTTAATTATTTAGCTATTTCATTGAGCTGTGGAGCGAGGGGGTGGGGATGGATTGATGAAGCACATTGTAAATTTACTGAGCTTGGAAATTCAATTCTGAATGCAGTTTAAGCCTCCGCATGCTGAAGTTTCTTCCAGAACATATGCTAACTGCTTTTTGATACACATACCCCAACTGCAGTTACCCATTCCACATGTACGGTGGCTATCACTCTGAAGTATCCTCTCCTCGTCATCACCCCCCTTTACCCTCATCTCTCCCTTGCAGTTTTGCAACAACTTCCCATCTGCTTTCACTGCCTTCAATTTTTCCTTGTTCAAAACTGTTGTCCACTGAACAGTCTTTCTAAAATGCAAATCTGATCACTGAACCTATAAAACAAAAAGGGAGGGATGTGACATGAGAGGTTAAGGGAGGATTCATCCAAAGCAAAAGAAAATTGATCAGGGACAGGAGGAAGGAGGAAAATAAAATAATGGCACTGGAAGCTGTCTGTAAAGTAGCCAAAGGGTTCAGACAGAACAATTCTGGAACATGTATACGTGGCTGCACTCCAGCTCTCCAGGGCAATGCCTTCTCCTAGGAATGATATGGGTTTTACAGGGGAATTTCAGTAAAGAAGGTGATGCCAGTCTGTGTGTGTTTTTTGAAAGGCTAGACAAGTGAAGAAAAAGCAGTCTTATCACAATGGCCCAACAGAGGCCAGAACATCCTCATCCATCTGAATTCCTTTCCGTGGTCCTCCATTGCTCACAGTACAGAAGTCCAAGAATTTCAGTGTCATATACCAGAACTCCCAGTTTTCTCCCTCTAGACTCTTCTTCCAAGCTCCTACTGTGTACTTTGCACTCTAGCAAGTATTTGCATATCTCCAATTATCTATCATCTCTATGATTTTGCATGTCTTCTCTCTTAGGATTCCACATAATTTCTTGACTAGACAGTAAATTCCCGCCAAACCTCTAAAAGTTAATTTTGATCTCTTGTCCTCTCTGAAGCCTTTCCTGCTCACCTTCACACTAAATCTTTGTCAAGATTAGTCCCTACAATCAGCTTTCCTAAAGCCTGGCATTCTAGTCTATGTTTAGCAGTTATCATTTCATTTTTAACCCTTTCCTAAATAGAATATACAATTTTGAGGTTATAATGTGCTCAGTTTATGTGCATTGAATGAATGAATGGTGTGGTCAGGATTGCAAAGTCCAGTGTAAACTGAGTTATATGCATGTGGATAGGATAGGGAGGTGAGGCAATGCAGGGACATACCTTCCCCTCTAACTTAGAGTAACAACTGTGACCTAGGAAAAATGTTGGTTGGGGACTAGGACAATGGCACAAAGTGCCTCCCACTTTTATTTTTGTTTTGTAACCAATACTTTAGTTATGATGCTTTTAATTGCAAGTGCCAGAAAATTCGTCTCATCTAGTTTAAGCAAAATACATCCTGAGTTAGTCTAGTTTTAGAGAGTCCTTAATCAAGGACTCGTGATAAATGATTAGGATTTAGTTTCTCCCATCTCTTGGTTGTGTTTCCTTTCATGTTGGCTTCATGCTCAGCCTTCCTGGAGAAGCTCGAGGCAGCTCCAGGTATATAGTATCTTCACGGCTGGCCAATCCAGTAGAGGAGAGAGCCTGCTTCTCACTTGGCAGTCCCAGCATTAGGTTTATTGCTCTGATCACACCATGAACCCCCTACCCATACAAAGCAAGACACTATTGCCCTATACACATATTACCATGTGAATATATATACATACACATTTGTGTGTGTGTAATTATGAACTATTTTAAGACTTTTATTTTACATAAGTTCACAGAAAGAACTCTGGACTGCTTTAATACAACATGTTATTAGTTTTACCTCTTCTAACAAATCTCACTTTTCGGGTCTCTATTTCCTCATCTTTTGAACACAGAAGTCTTCAGCATCCTCTCCTGCTCTATAGTACTCCAAGATGACATTATAATTCTAGGGCAAAAGCAAGACTAATCCCAAGTGATTTGGCAGATGACTAACTCTTTTTTATTTTTTTAAACATCTTTATTGGAGTATAATTGCTTTACAATGGTGTCTTAGTTTCTGCTTTATAACAAAGTGAATCAGCTATACATATACATATAGCCCCATATCTCCTCCCTCTTGCATCTCCCCCCCACCCTCCCTATCCCACCCCTCTAGGTGGCCACAAAGCACCGAGCTGATCTCCCTGTGTTATGCAGCTGCTTCCCACTAGCTATCTATTTTACATTTGGCAGTGTATATATGTCAACGCTACTCTCTCACTTCGTCCCAGCTTACCCTTCCCCCTCCCCATGTCCTCAAGTCCATGCTTTATGTCTGTGTCTTTATTCTTGTCCTGCCACTAGGTTCTTCAGAACCTTTTTTTTTTCTGCATTCCATATATATGTGTTAGCATACGGTATTTGTTTTTCTCTTTCTGACTTACTTCACTCTGTATGACAGACTCTAGGTCCATCCACCTCACTACAAATAACTCAATTTCGTTTCCTTTTATGGCTGAGTAATATTCCCTTGTATATAATTGCCACATCTTCTTTCTCCATTCATCTGTCAGTGGACACTTAAGTTGCTTCCAAGTCCTGACTATTGTAAATAGAGCTGCAATGAACATTGTGGTACCTGTCTCTTTTTGAATTTTGGTTTTCTCAGGGTATATGCCCAGGAGTGGGATTGCTGGGTCATATGGTAGTTCTATTTTTAGTTTTTTAAGGAACCTCCATACTGTTCTCCACAGTGGCTGTATCAAGTTACATTCCCACCAACAGTGCAACAGGGTTCCCTTTTCTCCACACCCTCTCCAGCATTTATTGTTTGTAGATTTTTTGAAGATGGCCATTCTTACTGGTGTGAGGTGATATCTCATTGTAGTTTTGATTTGCATTTCTCTGATGATTAGTGATGTTGATGTTGAGCATCCTTTCATATGTTTGTTGGCAATCTGTATATCTTCTTTGGAGAAATGTCTATTTAGGTCTTCTGCCCATTTTTTGGATTGAGTTGTTTGTTTTTTTGATATTGAGCTGCATGAGCTCTTGCATATTTTGGGGATTAATCCCTTGTCAGTTACTTTGTTTGCAAATATTTTCTCCCATTCAGAAGGTTGTCTTATTTATGGTTTCCTTTGCTGTGCAAAAGCTTTGAAGTTTCATTAGGTCCCATTTGTTTATTTTTGTTTTTATTTCCATTTCTCTAGGAGGTGGGTCAAAAAGGATCTTACTGTGATTTATGTCATAGAGTGTACTGCCTATGTTTTCCTCTAAGAGTTTTATAGTGTCTGCTCTTACGTTTAGGTCTTTAATCCATTTTGAGTTTATTTTTGTGTATGGTGTTAGGGAATGTTCTAATTTCATTCTTTACATGTAGCTGTCCAGTTTTCCCAGCACCACTTAATTGAAAATGCTGTCTTTTCTCCATTGTATATTCTTGCCTCCTTTATCAAAAATAAGGTGACCATATGTGCGTGGGTTTATCTCTGGGCTTTCTATCCTGTTCCATTAATCTGCCATTGTCAATCCATTAAATATAATTAATTATATTTCTGTTTTTGTGCCAGTACCCTACTGTCTTGGTTACTGTAGCTTTGTAGTATAATCTGAAGTCCAGGAGCCTGATTTCTCCAGCTCCATTTTTCTTTCTCAAGATTGCTTTGGATTTTGGGGTCTTTTGTGTTTCCATACAAATTGTGAAATTTTTTGTCCTGGTTCTGTGAAAAATGCCATTGGTAGTTTGGTAAGGATTGCATTGAATCTGTAGATTGCTTTGGGTAGTACAGTCATTTTCACAATATTGATCTAAGAACATGGTATGTCTCTCCATCTGTTTGTATCATCTTTAATTTCTTTCATCAGTGTCTTATAGTTTTCTGCATACAGGTCTCTTGTCTCCTTATGTAGGTTTATTTCTAGGTATTTTTTTCTTTTTGTTGCAATGGTAAGTGGGAGTGTTTCCTTAATTTCGCTTTCAGATTTTTCATCATTAGTGTATAGGAATGCAAGAGATTTCTGTGCATTAATTTTGTATCCTGCTACTTTACCAAATTCATTGATTAGCTCTAGTAGTTTTCTGGGAGCATCTTTAGGATTCTCTATGTAGAGTATCATGTCATCTGCAAACAGTGACAATTTTACTTCTTCTTTTCTGATTTGGATTCCTTTAATTTCTTGTTTTTCTCTGATTGCTGTGGGTAAAACTTCCAAAACTATGTTGAATAATATTGGTGAAAGTGGACAACCTTGTCTTGTTCCTGATCTTAGTGTAAATGGTTTCAGCTTTTCACCATTGAGAACAATGTTGGCTGTGGGTTTGTCATATATGGCCTTTATTATGTTGTGGTAAGTTCCCTCTATGCCTACTTTCTAGAGGGTTTTTATCATAAATAGGTGTTGAATTTTGTCGAAAGCTTTTTCTGCATCTATTGAGATGATCATAGGGTTTTTATCCTTCAATTTGTTAATATGGTGTATCACATTGATCTATTTGTGTATATTGAAGAATCCTTGCATTCCTGGGATAAACCCCACTAGATCATGGTGTATGATCCTTTTAAAGTGCTGTTGGATTCTGTGTGCTAGTATTTTGTTGAGGATTTTTGCATCTATGTTCATCAGTGATATTGGCCTGTAGTTTTCTTTCTTTGTGACATCTTTGTCTGGTTTTGGTATCAGGGTGATGGTGGCCTCGTAGAATGAGTTTGGGAGTGTTCCTCCCTCTGATATATTTTGGAAAAGTTTGAGAATATTAGGTGTTAGCTCTTCTCTAAATGTTTGATTGAATTCATCTGTGAAGCCATCTGGTCCTGGGCTTTTGTTTGTTGGAAGATTTTTAATCACAGTCTCAATTTCTGCACTTGTGATTAGTCTGTTTATATTTTCTATTTCTTCCTGGTCCAGTCTCAGAAGGTTGTGCATTTCTAAGAATTTGTCCATTTATTCCAGGTTGTCCATTTTATTGGCATATAGTTACTTGTAGTAGTCTCTCATGCTCCTTTATATTACTGCACAGTCAGTTGTTACTTCTCCTTTTTCATTTCTAATTCTATTGATTTAAGTCTTTGTCCTTTTTTTCTTCATGGATCTGGCTAATGGTTTATCAATTTTGTTTATCTTCTCAAAGAACCAGCTTTTAGTTTTATTGATTTTTGCTATTGTTTCCTTCATTTCTTTTTCATTTATTTCTGTTCTGATCTTTATGATTTCTTTCCTTCTGCTAACTTTGAGGGGTTTTTGTTTTTCTTTCTGTAATTGCTTTAGGTGTAAGGTTAAGTTGTTTATTTGAGATGTTTCTTGTTTCTTGAGGTAGGATTGTATTTCTATAAACTTCCCTCTTAGAACTGCTTTTGCTGCATCCATAGGTTTTGGGTTGTCGTGTTTTCATTGTCAGTTGTTTCTATGTATTTCTTGATTTCCTCTTTGATTTCTTCAGTGATCTCTTGGTTATTTAGTAGTGGATTGTTTAGCCTCCTTGTGTTTGTATTTTTTACAGATCTTTTCCTGTAATTGATATCTAGTCTCATAGTGTTGTGATCGGAAAAGATTTTTGCTATGATTTCAATTTTCTTAAATTTACCCAGGCTTGATTTGTGACCCAAGATATGATCTATCCTGGAGAAAATTCCATGGGCACTTGAGAAGAAAGTGTATTTGGTTGATTTTGAATGGAATGTCCTATAAATATCAATTAAGTCCATCTTGTTTAATGTATCATTTAAAGCTTGTGTTTCCTTATTTATTTTCATTTTGGATGATGTGTCCATTTGTGAAAGTGGGGTGTTAAAGTCCCCTACTATGATTTTATTACTGTTGATTTCCCCTTTTATGGCTGGCAGCATTTGCCTTATGTATTGAGGTGCTCCTATGTTGGGTGCATAAATATTTACAATTGTTCTATCTTCTTCTTGGATTGATCCCTTGATCATTATGTAGTGACCTTCTTTGTCTCTTGTAATAGTCTTTATTTTAAAGTCTATTTTGTCTGATATGAGAATTGCTACTCCAGCTTCCTTTTTATTTCCATTTGCATGGAATATCTTTTTCCATCTCCTCACTTTTAGTCTATATGTGTCCCTAGGTCTGAAGCGGGTCTGTTGCAGACAGCATATATACGGGTCTTGCTTTTTTATCCATTCAGCCAGTCTATGTCTTTTGGTTGGAGCATTTAATCCATTTACATTTAAGGTAATTATTGATATGTATGATCCTGTCACCATTTTCTTAATTGTTTTGAGTTTGTTATTGTAGGTCTTTTCCTTCTCTTGTGTTTTCTGCCTAGAGAAGTTCCTTCAGCAGTTGTTGTAAAGCTGCTTTGGCGGTGCTGAATTTTCTTAGCTTTTGCTTGTCTGTAAAGCTTTTAATTTCCCCATCAAATCTGAGTGAGATCCTTTCTGGGTAGAGTAATCTTGGTTGTAGGTTTTTCCCTTTCATCACTTTAAATATGTCCTGCCACACCCTTCTGTCTTGCAGAGTTTCTGCTGAGGAATCAGTCCCTAACCTTATGGGGATCCCCTTGTATGTTATTTGTTGCTTTTCCCTTGCTGCTTTTAATATTTGTTCTTTGTATTTAATTTTTGATAGTTTGATTAATATGTGTCTTCGCATGTTTCTCCTTGGTTTTATCCTTTATGGGACTCTCTGCACTTCCTGGACTTGACTGACTATTTCCTTTCCCATATTAGGCAAATTTTCAACTATAATCTCTTCAAATATTTTCTCTGTCCCTTTCTTTTTCTCTTCTACTTCTGAGACCCCTATAATTTGAATGTTGGTGCATTTCATTTTGTCCCAGAAGTCTCTGAGACTGTCCTCAATTTTTTCATTCTTTTTTCTTTATTCTGCTCTGCAGAAGTTATTTCCATTATATTATCTTCCAGGTCACTTATCCATTCTTCTGCCTCAGTTAATCTGCTATTGATTCCTTCTAGAGAATTTTTAATTTCATTTACTGTGTTGTTCATCTCTGTTTGTTTGCTCTTCAGTTCTTCTAGGTCCTTGTTAAACGTTTCTTGCATTTTCTCCATTCTATTTTCAAGATTTGGATCATCTTTACCAAAATTACTCTGAATTCTTTTTCAGGTAGACTGCCTATTTCCTCTTCATTTATTTGGTCTGGTTGGTTTTTATCTTGCCCCTTCATCTGCTGTGAGTTTTTCTGTCTTCTCATTTTGCTTAACTGACTGTGTTTGGGGTCTCCTTTTCACAAGCTGCAGATTCGTAGTTCCTGTTGTTTTTAGTATCTGTCCCCAGTGGCTAAGGTTGGTTCAGTGGGTTGTGTAGGCTTCTTGGTGGAAGGGACTAGTGCCTGTGTTCTGGTGGATGAGGCTGGATCTTTTCTTTCTGTTGGGCAGGTCTGTGTCCGGTGGTGTGTTTTGGGGTGTCTCTGACCTTATTATGATTTTAGGCAGCCTCTCTGCTAATGGGTGGGATTGTGTTCCTGTCTTGCTAGTTGTTTGGCATAGGATGTCCAGCACTGTAGCTTGCTGGTCACCGAGTGGAGCTGGGTCTTAGCATTGAGATGGAGATCTCTGGGAGATTTTCGCCGTTTGATATTATGTGGAGCTGGGAGGTCTCTTGTGGACCAGTGTCCTGAAGTTGTGTCTCCCACCTCAGAGGCACAGCACTGACTCCTGGCTGCAGCACCAAGAGCCCTTCATCCACACGGCTCACAATAAAAGGGATTAAAAGTAGAAAGAAAGGAAGAAACAGGATAAAATAAAATAAAGTAAGATAAAATAAAATAAAGTTATTACAATAAAAAATAAAATATAATTATTAAGAAAAAAAAATTTTTTAATTAAAAACAAAACAAAACAAAAACCGGATGGACAGAACCCTAGGACAAATGGTGAAAGCAAAACTATACAGACAAAATCTCACACAGAAGCATACACACTCACAAAAATAGGAAAAGGGGAAAAAATAACATATCTTGCTCTCAAAGTCCAGCTCCTCAATTTGGGATGATGCGTTGTCTATTCAGGTATTCCACAGATGCAGGGTACATCAGGTTGATTGTGGAGATTTAATCCCCTGCTCCTGAGGCTGCTGGGAGAGATTTCCCTTTCTCTTCTTTGTTTGCACAGCTCCCCGGGTTCAGCTTTGGCTTTGGACCCGCCTCTGCATGTAGGTCGCCAGAGCGCATCTGTTCTTCGCTCAGACAGGACGGGGTTAAAGGAGCAGCTGATTCGGGGGCTCTGGCTCACTCAGGCCGGGGGAGGGAGGGGTGCGGATGCGGAGCGAGCCTGCAGCTGCAGAGGCCGGCATGACGTTGCACCAGCCTGAGGCGCGCCGTGTGTTCTCCCAGGGAAGTTGTCCCTGGATCCCGGAACCCTGGCAGTGGCGGGCTGTACAGGCTCCCCGGAAGTGGGGTGTGGATAGTGACCTGTGCTTGCACACAGGCTTCTTGGTGGCGGCAGAGGCAGCCTTAGCGTCTCATGCCCGTCTCTGGGGTCCGCGCTGATAGCCGCGGCTCGCGCCCGTCTCTGGAGCTCCTTCAAGCAGCGCTTTTAATCCCCTCTCCTCGCGCACCCCAAAACAATGGTCTCTTGCCTCTTCGGCAGGTCCAGACTTTTCTCCGGACTCCCTTCCGGCTAGCCATGGCGCACTAACCCCCTGCAGGCTGTGTTCACGCAGCCAACCCCAGTCCTCTCCCTGCGCTCCGATGGAAGCCCGAGCCTCAGCTCCCAGCCCCGCCCACCCCGACGGGGGAGCAGACAAGCCTCTCGGGCTGGTGAGTGCCGGTCGGCACCGATCCTCTGTGCGGGAACCTCTCCGCTTTGCCCTCCGCACCCCTGTTGCTGTGCTCTCCTCTGAAGCTCCCCCGCTCTGCCACCCGCAGTCCCCTCCCGCGAAGGGGCTTCCTAGTGTGTGGAAACCTTTCCTCCTTCACGGTTCCCTCCCACTGGTGCAGGTCCCGTCCCTATTCTTTTGTCTCTGTTTATTCTTTTTTCTTTTGCCCTACCCAGGCACGTGGGGAGTTTCTTCCCTTTGGGAGGTCTGAGGTCTTCTGCCAGCGTTCAGTAGGTGTGCTGTAGGAGTTGTTCCACATGTAGATGTATTTCTGGTGTATTTGTGGGGAGGAAGGTGATCTCCGCGTCTTACTCTTCCACCATCTTGAAGGTCTCTGTGACTGACTCTTGAGACAGATTGAATCACAAACTTATAATGTTTTTGGCTCACTGTGGCAGATTTGATATTTTCAAAGCCCTAAGAACAAAATAAACAACAACAACAACCATATATCAGAACTTATTACATGCCAGCTCAGTACTGAACTGTTTATATGTTATTTCATTTGTCCTCACCCAACTCAATGAGAGAAGCATCATTACCCCCATTCTATAGATAAGGAAGCCATCACTTTCGTCACTCAGTGTCATTGCTCAGCTAACACTCATTGGATGCTTACTGCATGCTGGATCTTTTTCTAGGTACTGAGGCAATAAAGACGAACAAGACAGTGTAGGTCAGACTTCACAGAATTTACATTTTCTGGAACTAAAGCCATTAGGAGTTTGCCTAGTTCCAGTTCATTCACCATTCAAGGGCAAGTCCAGCTTCCAGAGTGACGTAGAGATCTCTGGAATGCTGTTGGCTCTTCATGGCTCCGTCTCTGTGAATTCACAGAAAGTATCTGGTAGTGGGCCTATGGTCGGCGTTGGTCAGCAGGGCTGGAAGTCAGGAAGGAGACCTGGATGTGGGGTGAGGAAAAGTGAGGACAAACTGGAACCTCCCAGCACCTTTGCATCTGTTCCTCAGCACCTCTAACCAATGGTGACCTGAAAGAAAAATAACTACTGCTTCACTCCCATCTTTCAAATCTCATGCAAAATGTTCTGATGGCTCCATAAAGGAAGGGAATTCCAAGAAATCCAGCTCCAGCGTAGCCAAATGGACACAGCACATGAGCACCACAGAGGGCGTGGGGAGCTTTGGAAGATGGTGAGTTAAGAGAGACAGACAATAAACAATTTTTAAAAATTAAAATTAAAGTTTCAGATACCAACATGTGCTTGATAACTACAGGGGGATGCTGTGCTACACAGTCACTGGTGGCTACCTTAGATGGGGGTCAGGGAACTTTCCAGAGTCGTGAGTGGAGGAGCAGAGACGCCAACCCAAGCAGTGTGGCTCTGGAGCCAGTTATTTTATCTTCTACACAAATTCTGTGCAAACATGAATGATAAAATAATTTCCTGGGTGGGGGGAAGGGCAGAGAGTATGGCTTAAACATGCAAATTCCCAGCCACCTTTTCAGAACAACAGGATCAGAATCTCAAGGTCCTGGAACTTGTGGTTTTAACAAGTACCTGGGGTGGGATTTAGCAGGCCAGTTTAGAGAACACTGCAACAGTGCTTCACAAAAGAGTAATAAATTCCTGAAACAGGGCTGCTCACATGTTCCTGAAAAGAAGACCAAATTATCCCTGGGTGAGTTTGAACCACCAACCTTTCAGTTAGCAACCAAATGTGCTAACCAGGTGCACCACAGAGACAACTGTGCAGCTCAGCTGTGACTTCAGCCATAACAGATGAGTCTCCTCTGTGTGCCATGTTGTCTGGAATAACACACAAGGGCTCAGCAATATATACACATGCACCATCAACTTTTCTGATTTATCATAAAAACTGTGCTTGTGTGTGTATATGTGTTCAAGAAGAAGAACCCACAAAGCTTTTTAACTCTTCAAAAGTACTTTAAAAAGCCCTGTGTTTAGACCTCTCAGCAACTCCCTCATACACCTGGGAGAGATATGTGAATGAAAACGTGCTTCATTTATGTCAAGGCTTTGAGGCTTTAGAAGCACAGCCTGAAAGGCAAAACTTCACCAACAGCAATAGATATTCGTCAACATTAATGGAAATGTTCACTACCCTCAATGCTAAGAGCTTCCAGGGGGATTAATTGTTTAATATTCACAAAGGACTTTGAAGATGAAAAGACCCACATAAAGGCTGAAAATGAACACTCACTTTGTTTGCTTTTCTCATCCTGTAGTTGAATCTGCAAAGCCACCATGTCTTTGAAACAGCTCCAAGATTATAATAATGATGACCACCCTTGGAGTTGGGGAACAGAGTGAGCAGGGAGGAATAATTTAGCCTGAGCTATAATTCCAGTAACTGTAACAGCAAGGACTTTGGTATCAAACAGAGTCCTGACTCTCTACCATCTGCCAGCTGTGTGACCTTGGGCAAGTTACTTACTCTCTCTGAGATTCTATTTCCTTAGCTGAAATATGAGCTAATTATACCTACCTGGTTATTGTCAAGTTAGAGGTATTTTAAAGGACTTAGGTAGTGCCTGGCACATTGCTGGTACTTGTGCAATTATAATTATTGTTGCTATTGCCAACGGTTGAAGAATATTAATAAGTAAGATTTCCAAGACCTGATGCTGCAAAAGACAGCATTGATCCTAATTAAATTAAAAATGACAAAAGAGTAGGAATGATCCAGGCTGACAGGCAAGAAATCTTTTTTTTTTAAATTGTTATCCTACTTTGAGTTATTTCTTATTTGTAGAATTTTTTAAATGATAATTTTTTTAAATTTAATTTTATTTATTTTTTTATACAGCAGGTTCTTATTAGTTATCCGTTTTATACATATTGGTGTATATATGTCAATCCCAATCTCCCAATTCATCACACCACCACCCGCCACTGCCACCGCTTTCCCCCCTTGGTGTCCATACATTTGTTCTCTACATCTGTGTCTCAATTTCTGCTCTGCAAACCGGTTCATCTGTACCACTTTTCTAGGTTCCACATATATGCGTTAATATACGATATTTGTTTTTCTCTTTCTGACTTACTTCATTCTGTATGACAGTCTCTAGATCCATCCACGTCTCTAAAAATGACCCAATTTCATTCCTTTTTATGGCTGAGTAATATTCCATTGTATATATGTACTACATCTTCCTTATCCATTTGCCTGTTGATGGGCATTTAGGTTGCTTCCATGACCTGTCTATTGTAAATAGTGCTGCAGTGAACATTGGGGTGCATGTGTCTTTTTGAATTATGGTTTTCTTTGGGTACATGCCCAGTAGTGGGATTGCTGGGTCACATGGTAATTCTATTTTTAGTTTTTTAAGGAACCTCCATACTGTTCTTCTTAGAAATCTTTTGAATCATTTGTAGGTATGTGTGTCTGTGTCTAAGAGAAGACTATGCTATTATTAACTCAAGATTACATAACTTTAAGTAGTCCCTTCTTTCATAATGTTTTCTATTTTCTTCTAATATATCAACTAATTTCTTTAATATGGCTCTGCTATCAACTCCCATTCACACCCTCCCTCCCATCTTTAATGTTTATTTCAGTGTTTGTCAAAGTTGAAAAAATAAGGACTTCTGTGAAGCATCTGAGCAGCTCAGCATTGAACGGAGACTCTTGAATATAGAAACCCCAAGCTATAAGATGCTGCAGAAAGAGACACTTAGGCCCAAATCCCTCTCCATCTCATTTAGACATTGGAGATTATCTTGCCATTTTTCCAAATCAGGAGCACTTCAGGTAATGAGGTGGGAGTTGGCAGGAAAGAATAGAATTATTATGTTTACTCTGCTTTGAATTCTATCTGGATTTAACCCACGTGGGAATTCACTAAGCACCACTGCCCCACTCCTATTTACTGTCACTTTGGCTTTGAAGCTGCTTCTTCAATAATCTCAAGGAAATAATGACCCTGGCCTGGGATTCCCCTCCCTATGCCAATCACAACAATCCTGTGAACACAGTAGTTATGATTGTGTGGATATAAAACCATACTGCCATGGAGAGAAAAAGTAAAATCAAGGATCCCCAATAGGTCCATTTTCTCAAATTTGGAAATCATTGTTCTAATTGTTCTCCAGTGCACTGGTTTACAGTATAAGGTACCCTGCTTCTCTGATATGTACAAATTAAGAAACTTGGGATCCTAAAATTTGCAGTGCCAGAATGTGAAGCCTGAACGTCTGTAGAGTAGTAGGCTCTTCATAAATCAGGAAAGAGTTAAGAAAAAGTATAGTAGCCAAAAATTTCTCTTTGGCCCCCCTTGTAGATTGCCATGATATATGAGGGAGTGAAATTAGAGGGTGGCTTAAGAAGGTAGCATACAAAATCTTTAGGAAAATTTCCTTTATCTGAGTCAGGTTTAGAAAAAATTACAGGGCCAAATAATTGGGTTGGTTGGGGGTGTTCCTCTTTCGGGAAGAATATTAATAATAAATTGTTCTACAAAAGAACTACCTAAGGGTTTGTGGTCCAGAAAAAAAGAAATCTCGATTAGGATGCAGAAGACCTGAGTATGAGTACTACCTTTAACATTAATTTGCTCTGTGATGTTGGGAAATTCTACTGAACTTTGCTGGCCTTGTTTTCCATGTGTTTGTTTGCTTTTCTAGTCACTTGAAAATTGAGACAACAAAAGAAGTTTTAACTAGACAACTTACTACATTTTGACAGGAATTTCTCTGCACGTGAATATTTTTCTTTAAGAACAAAACTCATGGTTGTCACTATTTAGCTTCTCAGTGTCTTTAGTTGGGAGTTCAAGGTATGCTGTATCCTCACGTGCACATCTTGGTGGGAATGGATGACAGGCAGAGCACTGGGGATATAGATTTGGCTCAAGGGTCCAGAGCATTGTAGTAAACTCTGTCTTAGTTTGGTAAGAATTGATATCCATGAATGTCCAAACAAGGCATATATAAGTACATAAGTATCCAGGAATACTTAATCCAGAAGTAATTAATACGTTATATAGGGAGTGCCAGAAGTAACAACAGAACAACAACTGAGCATCCAGTACCAGCCCAGTATAAATACTAATCATGTATAAGGTGTGGGTGGTCTGGCCATAAAAAGTAGGAATCAGTCTCAGTGGCTTCAGAGGAGAGTTGTACTAGGAATGTAGAGGTGAAAAGAGGGAAACTAAAACAGAACTCCAGGAAAACAGTGCAAAATGGTGGCAGAGATGGCAAAACGGTTAAGAAAGGTGCCATTTGGTGGATTTAGGCTCACCTATATTTGACAAAGTGTTGACTAAGTCTTGAACCTTCTCTCTGATGAACCAAGGTGACAAATGTCTAAGCTGAAAACACTGCGATGAATGAGCTACCAGATTTCTGCTTCCAGCCAAGATGGAGTAACATCCATCAGATTTACCCCGCCACCTAAAACAAATACAAAACTAGCCTAAATAGATAAAACAATGATTTCAAAACAGTGGAGATGGGAAATGAAGGGCAGGAATCTCTAGGGTTTGGGAGACAAACAATCCAGTGAACCTTACAGTTGCCCCAGTGAGAGAATTTTCAGGCTGTGGTTACAAGGAGACAGAGCCTGATGAAATCCTTGAGTTGAAGAAACAGAGTTTGGGGAGACCAAGGTGACTATATTTTCAAGTACTAGAGAAGAGAGAGCTGCACAGAGGACTTCACACAACTGAAGAGAGTCTCCGTTGAATATCCAGCAGAATACTGACCAGTGAATGCTTGTGAGGCAAAATACCTGAGGCCAGGGGAAGCTCCATCCAAAAGGGTTAGAGAGAACAGCACGTGCTCACACAGAACCATTAGTATTTCCTGCTGTTATGAATATCCTGAGTGTAAAGGAGAACTAATAAGGAGCCTTAAGTACAGGAGGGATAAAGTCAGATTGACCCTTTGGAAGTAGAGCTCTGGGTACAATGCAGAGAACTGATTGAAAGGAAAGAAACCCAAATCAAAAGAAATGTACAAAAATAACAGGGATTATTAACCTTTTTAAAAATATATAAATATGGGCATTTACTATGTTCCAGGCACTGTGCTAGGTTAACTCCATGCAGAATCTTACTTAATCCAACAACTGACTGAAGTCAGAGAGGGCACATAAGGTGCCCAAAGCACATAGCTAATAAGTAGATGAAATGGGACTCAAATCCAAGTATGTGGTTCCAAAATCTGTACCTGGTTCCTAAGCCATGCTGCTTCCTTTCCTGTTGTTGACTAATTCAATCCTGAGCCTATAAATCAAAGTCCTATATTTGTCTTAGAAGTAGAATGTTGAGAGCACTGCCCTTGACTTGACACCTGACAGTACATAAAAATATTAATATGACAATAATAACAACTAGCATTTGCTTAATATTTAGTATGTATCAAGTCTATGTGCTATACCTACATCCATGCATTTAATGCTCCTAACAAGCGAGAAAGGAGTCTATTTATTTTTCCTTCTGAAGAGTCTAGCTGCCAGAGCCAGTATATTACCCACCCTGGTATTTCACAATTCACTGCCCTCACATCAACCAGGCCCCCTGACTTCAATGCAGAAAAGGCATCAGCAGCATGCCAAAGATTAATGCGTAAGAAAAGGCAGCACTAAAAGGAGGATAACATCACCGTTAATAAACTAGCTTCTCTTTAACTACCTTAAGATTTTTATTTTATGTACAAAATGCAGAGACCCAGAGGGGTCCCTTAGTACTAAGGCATACTTGGAGCCTTGACCAGGATAATACGAACTTTTCTCTTTTCCTAATAATCACAGAATTTAAATATTATGTGCTGAGACTTGTTTTGCTGTTTTCTTAGTAAGCCCAATGTTTAGCAAAATCTACTAAACTTATTGCGTGCTGCTCCCCAGGTTATAAGCCACTGGGTATTCTTGGAATCCATGGCTTCCCAGCATATCGTTTTTGTCCACAACCATACACCCACTTCTCTTTTTTGCTGTTTAGAGGCAAAAACAGTAATGAATCAGAACATGTCAACTGTTATGAAACTACTCATTTTCCAGTTAAAAGAAGCAACTGTGAACATTAAATTTTTCCATTAACTCAAAAAATAAGAGTTTCCAGGCAGTGCACCCAGTGAAGAGCTGTTTTGACTGAAGAAATGATAGTCCCCCTATTAAGACTTTCATTTTATAATTCTGTTTGTTTCTGTGTGTGTGTGTGTCTGTGTGTGTCTGTGTGTGTGGTGGATAACACAGAAGCAGGGATGCAGAAGGACAGATATGGACCATTACTGCATATTCCATTCAGTCCTAAGAAAGATACTAATAATTGATTGTACATTTTTTTTCTCTCCATCCCACATAGAGTCTCAGACTATTTCTCAACACAACCCTTTAGAAAACTGCCAATTTATCTATTCAGCACTTAAAATATATCCCATTAGCAAAAATATATCCTATTAGCATTTCATGGACCTGCCTTTCAATTTGAACATTTTCAGTGACAGAAAATTCCCTGTTTCTAAAGCCAGCATGACATGTTTTCAGATTGTTCTAATGTCTGAAGTTCTTTCTTGTATTGCATGAAAATCTACTTTCAATTCAATTCTACCCATTGGTCCTAGTTCTGCTTTCTGGTCTAAATGAAAAAATCAGTGTATACTGCTTTATACCCTGGAAATGGCTTTCACACTCCCATCTGCAAATATCCTTATTCTGTTCAAATTCCTTTATCTTTTATTCAAGAATGAATCCTTTCAAGGCACAGTTGTCCACTGAGCACTGTATTTGGTAGTGTAGGTAAAATAGTAAAAAGACAAACTAAGTCCTTATTCTCATATAACTTTCTATTTAGTAGAGGAGCCAAGTAAATGGCAATTATATCAGAGTGTGATAATGTGCTCAGATAGGGAAAGCTCAGGGGGCTATAAAAGCATAAGGAAGGGGCCAACACTCTGAAATCTGGAGCAGGGGCTGTCAAGAAAGGCTCTCAAGATAAAGTGAAGCCTGAGCTGCCCCTTAGAAGAATGAGCAAGAATTAGCAGGCAAGGGGTGTGTAGAGGGCAAGTGTGCGAGTGGAAGTTAGAGGTAGGAAAGTGATCCAGTAGAGGGAGAAGAATGCCCTAAGGATGGGGATAAGAATCAACAAGATCTGGCTGTGTGTGGCTGTGTGTGGCTGTGTGTGTGTGTGTGTGTGTGTATGTGTGTGTGTGTGTGTGTGTGTCTGTCTGTCTGAAGAAGGAAATGGGTATGAGAACCTGAGGACTTTTGAAGCCTTATTAAGTGATTTTAATGTCATTACAAAGGCTTTGGGGTGAACTACAGCTGGGTGCGACATGAGCACATTTGTATTTTGCAGAGATCACTGTGCCACAAGGTGGATAATGTTGGCAAGGTCAGGTCGAGGCAGGAAGACCATGCAGGAGGCAATGACCCTAACTGTGCAGTGAGATGAGGTGGGTGGAAATCAGGATGATGGCAGGACTTTTCCATCCCTTCATCATGATGGTCACTCTTACCTCATAAAGTTCAGTTTTTTTAAAGTTCCTCTTGTAGGGGAGGAAAAATTTCTATCTTTCTTGATTCTTTGGCCTAATAATCAAATTAACATAGAACTGATTAATATGGGAAAAACAAATTTAATTGCATATGTATTGGATTCCATAAGAATATGAGACCCATAGGCAGTCAGGCAATTGAGGCTTATATGCCATTCTGAGCTAAGGAGAAGAGAATAGAGGTCTGGGACATCAAAGGGGAGAAAGATAATTCACAGGAAGGTGGGAAGAACAAATATTTAGTAAACAAGTGTTTGCCATGCCATACAGAGACAATGGGACACGGAGAGGACTTTGATCTCCAGGCCCTGCTGAGTTTCCCCAGCTTACCACACCTAGTCCATATTCTTTGTACTTATCTCTGGTAATAGCTCTCTTCCTGGATCAGGCCCTCTATCTAAATTCTTTTAGGCAATTAAGAGGGAAGTAAAAAGCTTTTTCTGAGTCTTGTGGGCTGTGATTGACATCAGCTCAAAGTAATCCACATGTCAAAGCAGCACGTTTTAGGGAGGACTCATTTTGAAACCCTTCACTCTGATGATCTAATACTCCACATTGAATTTAAAAATTCCACTTGTGACCTGATCATTGCAGAATAAAGAGGAGTTATCACCCTACTTGTTCTGCACACTGCAGAAAATGGCCACATTTATTTTTTGATAGCTGTACAACATTGTTTATTAACATTATGATTGCAATAGGCTAGAACACATTAATCCATTTTTTGTGCTATATAGGCACATATATTCTTTCTGATAATTGTGCCTATTTTTTTTCTTTTAGTTCAGTTGCAAAATGTTGCATGTATGTTTGGTATAACACATGATTTTTAGATTTTGCCTGGTATTCCAGATTGCTGAGAACATTTTAGATTTTAGTTCTGATACCCAGATGGTAGCTCAGATTAAGAACACTATGGATTTTAAAGTCAGACAGACCTTGGTTAAAATTCTGGCCTGGCCACTTATTAACTTTTTGCTGTTAGGGACTTAACTTTCCTAACTTCATTTTTTCTTTTTTTAATGCAATCAAATATTTATTATATTATTACATGATAAATTATTATATATGGTAATTTAATATATTAAACATATTAAACATTAAACAACATATATTACAATATCATAATATATAACTACTCTCTATATATAATACCACTGTGCAGATTAATAGAAATAATATATGTAAAATGCTTGCCACGTAGTTATCAAATGCTGATTATTAAACTATGGCCTCTTGGCTCCATGCACACTCTGTTTTTAGCTTTGGCACACTGTAGCTGGAGTCTTCAAACACATTTATTCAGCAGCTGACTTCCTGTTGCGTTCTGTCCATAAAGAGCCCTAGAAGGAGCCTGGAAGACGAGAGGAGGACGAAGGTTCTTGCTCCTTCCAATTTGCTCCCTGTCACCCCACCGATTCTTCATCCCAACAGTGAAAGTTGGGTTTAGCAACAGTAGCTGGGACCAGTTTCTGGGTTTTCCCACACTCTCAGAGCCAAACTCATCTTCCACTGACCAGGAAGCACAAGAGGGACAAAGCCCCTTCCTCAAGGTCTAAACCCAGTTCAGCAGTCTTTATTCAAACTTCAGAGACACCAGCACCATCTGAGCAGTACACCTCCTTAGGACTTTGGTTCCTAACTCCACAGAGCCCTTCCTCTATGCTTCTAAGTCCCCATGACTCCAACCCCTTCCCTTTGCTCCCTTAGCTGGGAGTGATAGCTGTTTCCTGCAGTGAGTATGTCTGTGTTACTTCAGTGTTTCATTTTTGTCCTTTCGGTCCCCACTGGTTTGCCAGTTCCCTCTATTAAATTCTCTATGTTAAAGCCTGGTTTGGTTCTGATTTGTTAACTACATTTCATTTCATTCCTGGCATCCTATCACTGGAAATTGTTATATCCTCTGGGCTAAATAAAAGGCAACTTGCTAGACAGTTGACATTTCCACCGCTAAAACTCTGTCTCAGTACGAAGGCAAAATAGCTACAGAAATGAGACAGAGTAATTTGTGTTTTTCAGTGTGCATATTTTCCTCATCTTCATAAACAAGAGTTTATTAGCCCCTTTGTGCTTTCTTGCCTTAGGTATTGTTAATGGGGCTTTGAATTGACCCAAGAGCACAAATTAACAGATACTCAGAAGTTAACTCCCCATTATAGCAAATACTGCTTAGCAAAGAATATTTATTGTTTACTAGGAAGTCTTTAAGTTCTTTACATGTATAAGCTTCTTTTATCCTCAGTAAATTTATGGAGCAGTTTACTATTATTATTATCATCATTCTTCATTATACAAAGGACCAGAGTGAACATTATGCAGTTAAAAATTTCTTAAGTTTGCTGTAGTGGGTTGAATGCTTGTCCTTCAAAAGATATGTCCACCCAGAATCTGTGAATTTGGTTTTATTTGGGAAAATGATCTTTGCAGATGTAATTAAGTTTAAAATCTTGAGATGAGATCATCCTGGATAAAATTGAATGACTAAATTGAATGACAAGTGTGCTTATAAAAGAAGAAAAAGGAGGGGGAAGTGATGTGAAGTTGGAGGCAGACATTGAAGTGACACATCTACATGCCAACCAAAGCCAAGGATTGCTGGCAACTACCAGAAATGAGGAGAGAGGCAAGGAACAGATTTTCCCTCAGCTTCTCCAAAAGAATCAATCCTGTTGACACCTTGATTTTAGACTTCTGGCCTCCAAAACTATGAGATGATAGTTTCAGTTGTTTTAAGTCACCAAGTTTGTGGTAATTTGTTATGGCAGCCCTAGAAAACTAATGCATTCATAGTTAGAAAGAATTAAAGTTGGAACTTGAACTCAACTAGTCTGGTTCCAAAGCTCAGGTACTCAAATATTAAGGTACACTGCCTTCCTATCCTGCAAAAAGCAGTTGAAAAAATTTGTGCTGAATTCTCCCAGAAGGTGGAGCATAGGAGGCAAAAACTGTAGGAGCTGAGAAGCCTTTAGACTTTCTCCCATGGAACTGGGAATGGGATTGGAGTTTGAGGACCTTAAGGATTAATCCATAGCAATATCTCCACCCTCATGCATGGTGACCATTCTCCCTTTCCCCTAGAGGTGACAATACCTATGTTGGGATGGCTTGATGATGCTAATGTGACATAATACTTGGAGTGAAACTTCTAGAACCACAAGGAAAGATTGCCGACCCAAGTTTAGCAACAGGAGCTTTGTGGCCCTGGACCAGGAACACATCAGTCATAATAAGTGTAAACTCCATTGATGATCTGCACTATGTAAAACCTTTACATAGTCCTGGGGGTGGACGCAACAGGGCTTCTCAGTGAAGACTGAGATGGACTCTTCTATGGGCCCAGTCTATAGGAGCTGGAAGTAGATACAACTTAATGTGGAGAAATTGATAAATTAATGAGTGTGACATTTATTGCACTTTATTGCTGTAGGAGTAAACTTCATAGCTGATATCCACACTTATTTGTTAGTGCACACAAGATTTCATTAATGGGCTTCCATGGGTGGATGAAAGATCATGGGTGCCCTCCATGGAAACTTGAGCTATTGAAATTATACATAATATATGTGTGTGTGTGTGTGTGTGTGTGTGTGTGTGTGTGTGTGCGCCCACAACTTTGAAAATGTACTTTCAAAAGGTCCGCATTTCTCAACATGTCAAGCCTACATGAATTGAAAGGAAACTTCCAGCCCTGACACTTTATGATTCAGTTACTTTGCAATAGAATAAACTAGGTATCTGTACAATTCTTAACATCAAAGTACCAGTGAGGTGAATAGATGTTCAAAATGCATCTTCTACTCTCACTCTTGCTGAATAAAGAACATAAAGACATATCCTGCTATTACTGTTCTTGTTCTTGTGCTTCTAAAACTGCATTTCATTGAGTTGACCTTTGTTCTTACCTCAGGACTTATGGGTTTTCAGGGTTGTTAGTTTGTTTAATTCAGTATTATAACTAACAATGGTTAAAGTTAGAAATCAGAGGTTTCCAGGCTTATAATTCTTCCAATTAAATAAATAACACAGCTCAGAGTATGAATTCAGGGAGATCTTATCATAAGCTCATAAAAAGATGATACTAATTTTTTATCACCCAGGATATTGTGTAAGCATTACTTCCATGCTGAAACTGAAGTCCATAGGTCATAATGAAGATAGATAGGGCTCCGAGGTCAGACAGTTCTGTAACAAAGTGGGGAGAACGGGAATGGTTGACATACAGAAGCCTCAAGTAAAAACTTCAAGTAGATGAGTAGATGGTTGGGGTGATAGGTTTGCCAGCAAATAGTGGGCACTGGTTAAAAATGTTCAGAGTTCAGGGACAAGATTTTCATCTTAGGAAGGATGGGGTAAGGGAAGGCAGACTACAATTCCTGTCCATTCAGTTCAACATGAAATTCTTGAGACCATGTATGCTCCATACCTAATGCTTGGTACTGGGGATACAAAGGCGTATGAGACCTTTTCCCTGTCTTTGTGAAGCTCATGTTCTAAAGAGAGACAGAGAAGTAGAGAGAGCTTCTTTGTGAAGCTCATGTTCTAAAGAGAGACAGAGAAGTAGAGAGCGAGAAATAATTATGAACAATTAACTCTAGTCTAATTTGAAAAGTGTTGCCCCAGAGGTATAAACGAGGTACATAAAATAGGAAACTGCTACTTCTACAGAAGTTAAGAAGGACTTTGGAGGAAGTATATTGGTTAGGGACATGCTAGGTGCTATAATTCATAGGCCCCAGCTGTTTAATAGCTCAAAATAATTTATTTTGGCTCATTTAACAGTTCTCAGTGTGTGAATGGGTCGGTAAATCGACTCTCCACCATGGAGTATTTCAGAGATCAGGCTGACAGAGGCTGAGCCATCTTCAGCGCATAGCTTCCCAGATCATCATACTTTTCTTCTTGTCAGCAGGCAGAAAGGGGAAAAGCATGGACAAGGCAACTCAAGATATTTTTATAAGCCATGCTCAGAAATGGTAGTATCACTATGTTTATATTCCATGAGTAAACATAAGACACATGGCTACACCTACCAACACAGGAGGTTGAGAAATGTAAAATAGCTGTATAGACCATGAAGAAGACAACATGAATTTTTGTGAACAGCTAGCAGTATCTGTCCCAGACAGTAATATCTGAGCTGAATTTTGTAGGACAAGAAAGAGTTCCCTAGTTAGAAGGTCTGAGTGTGCACTCTGACTACACACAGAAACATTCCAAGCAAAGCTGAACATTCTGTTCATCCTTTCTTCTCTGTTACCTACCAACCCCCCTCCCTGTCACCTCTGGAAAGTTTGTTTTCACAATTGTCTCCAAACTCATTCTAGAGAAAAGAGAAATAAAGATTTAATCATGTGCTCTTGTGTTACATGCATTTATAGCAGGGTCAGTAATTGTGTGGCTATCGTTTTTCAATGCTATACTGTATATTAAGGGCAATCAATCTTTTCTGAGGCTAGAGAGTCAGAAAAATTTGGAAGTATTTATGACTTCTTCCATGCAGAGACAAAATAATTTTACCTAGTGATTCAATAAAGGTCCATCCAGAAAAATAAAAACCATTCCAAATAAATCAGAGAAACATTTATATAGGGAATTAGTAACAAAGATGCTAGAAGAGATGAAAGAACAATGGGGAAGGTGAAAAAAAATGAAATTAAAAACGCTAGGAACCCAATCGTATCTCGAGGGCTGGAGGTAAAATAGGTGGGGGCTGTGTTGCCAGAACAGGAGTCAGGACAAAACACTGGAAGCTAGAATCGCAGTGATTCTCTCACACAGCAACTGAGCCTATGCGAGGGAGGGATTGCGGGTGGAAGGGAAGGTGCTGAAGCCACAGAGAAAACACAGTCCCTTCTAGAGACTCAGCCCATGGCAGAGAGAGAAGGAGACGCATCACAGCTCCCCTCTTTGCCTCCAGGGATTTCTACTGGCTTCTAAGGCCTCTGTAGTTTTCAGGGATCTGCCCTCTGGTGATATGGGAAGAGCAGGAAGTGGATCTGAGAGCAAGAAAGCAAATGACTGGTCACTTGCCTCCATTGTTTTCAAAACCTCTAATTCTTCCACTTGAGGCATGAATGAAGGTAATTTTTATTCCCTGCTATGAGGGTTATAATGGCCCTGTTTTGCTTCCTTTTTGATGTTGTTATTATTTTCCTGAAGTGGTGGAAGCTTTAACAAGCTAGGTTAATAGAAAAACCGAACATGGAATTTTTCCTTTATAGGCTCTGTAGTTAGGTTAAGAAAAGGATAGAAATTTAAACTTTGGAAACGAAATAACCATTTGATTTCCTCACCCCATATTTGAAGAGTCTAGCTCACAAAATTTAAAAAATATAAATAATTAGATTGGTTTATATTTTCATAGTCCTCTATGATAAAGATTGAATAGTTCTAGACTTCTCAAAATATTTCACATTTTGTTGTCAAACACACAGTATCCCTTTGAAAATTAGTAAGTCCAGAGAAATTATTCCCTTTTTATAGCACAAGAAAAAGGCCTGGAGAGAGTAAGTGCCTTGCGCAAGTCTCGCTTTTGGATGGTGACATATCGAGAATTAGATCCTAGCTCTCTATTTTTGAAGTCTTACTCTCTTTGCACCAAACTGGTGGGCCTTGTGGAGAACACCTCCATTTTTCTCAGGTCAATCTTATCCACATTTGGTAAGCACTTTCCTCCCTTATTATTCTAGGCAAACCCTCACTAATGCCTCTCAGATTCTGAACCAGCTCCACTCCAGGGACCACTGAGTTAAGAGTGGAATCAAAGACTCTTTCTAAACAGACCCAGAATTAGTTTTCTAGAGTTGCAGTACAAAGAGTAACAAACTACATGGCTTAAAATAACAGAAATTTATTGTCACGCAGTTTTAGAGCCTATAAGTCTGAATCAAAATGTCAGCAGGGCCACGTTCCCTCTGTAGCTCATAGGTGAGGATTCTTTTTTGCCTCTTCTAGCTTCTTGTGGTTGCAGGAAATTCTTGGCGTTGCTTGACTTGTAACTCCATCACTCCATCTCTGCCTTCTCTTGGCCTTCTCCCTTGTACATCTGTGTCTGTATGTCCAAATTTCTCTCTTCTTATAAGGACAGTTTTATTGGATTTAGAACCCACCCTAATTTGATATAACCTTAACTTGGGTGTATCTGCAAAACCCCATTTCTAAGTAAAGTCCCATTCACAAGTTCTGGGAAGATGTGAATTTTGGTGAGGCACCTAAGTAGTGGCAAACCATATTCCAAAAATCCATAAGCCCACAGTAGGCTTTAGCCAGTTTTAAATATCAGGGATCTATTCTTTAGGCCCTGTTCCTAAGCCTCCTAAAGATTTCCTTTTAAGTATTTTAGAATAAAATATACTAAGCGCTAGAGATAGAGCTGCAGACACCAAGAACACTGAATTAGGAGTGCAAGAAAATACTTGAGTTTGGTTCTTAGCTCGGCTGCCACCTGGTTAGAGTGTAGCTTCTCTATCTCAATTTTTCATATGAAAAACAGGAATCTTATTAGTTGTACTGCCTACATCACTAGTATGTTCGCATCATGAAAAGAGTTAAGTGCACTGAAAATTCTATGTGATACAAGATTATAGGTTCTACTGGCTTTATGGAAAGCAGTCATCACTCATTACTTTCAAAGATAATATAATTGGGATTACAAGTAAATAAGAGAAATGCTTCTGTCCCTTTCAAACTCCACGAAATCTTGAAATAAAATACATATTTTAGTGTAAATTTTGATGTGTCCAGCATAACGTTATGGGGAGACACCATAAACAAAATAGATTAAACTGGAGCTATTCTTGCTGGTGTGGTTGTGGTGGGATAGCGCCACCATGACTTGTCTCCATCCCCTCTTATCTTTCTCCACAGCTTTCAAGGCAACTCTTCAAAAGCTTTGGGGTTCAACTTAGCACATCTTAAATACCACTAGACAAAAAGACATTATAGACATTATTGTTTCCTCCATTGCTAAAATTTTGATTAAACTTTTGATATTGCAGTTCTGGGAATGAAAAAATTCTCAGGCTCACACACGTGTTCAACTGGCATTGGCCCTTAGTAATAAAAAAGCTTTTTCTGAACTCTGTTGTGTTCCATCGATCAATACGTCTACCTTGATGCCAATATCACACTTTTTGATCCAATTATAAATGAAGTGTTTACTTACTTTTATTCTGGGATTGTCCAGTGTTCATATATACATCTAAAACTGATTTCTGTGTGTTGACCTTGTATCCTGCACTTTGCCAAATTAATTTATTAGCTCTAACAGAGTTTTTGTGGGTTTTAAAAGATTTTCTATATATAAGACCTTATCAACTGGGAATAAATATAATTTTACCTCTTTCTTTCCAATTTGGTTGCCTTTTCTTTTTGTCTTGCCTAGTTTCTCTAGCTAGAACCTCCATGAAGTGTTGAATAGATATCACAAAGCCAGCCATCCTTGTCTTGTTCCTGATTTTAAGTGGAAGGAAAGCTTTCAGTCTTTAACCATTGAGCACGGTGTTCCTTGTGGGTTTTTCATAAATGCCCTTTATCATGTTGAGTGAGTTGTATTCTATTTTTAGTTTGTTCCACGTTTTTATCATGAAAGGGTCGTGTATTTTGTCAAAAGCTTTTTCTTTATGATTTGAGACAATTCTGGCGTTTTTTCCCCCCTTTTTCCCTTTCCTCTATTAATGTGATATATTACATTGAATGATTTCTTAGTACAACTCTTACATTTCTGGAATAAGTTCCACTTAGTTATCATGTATAATTCCTTTAATCTGGGGCTGGATTCATTTTGCTAATATTTTATTGAGGCTTTTAAGGTCTTTTCTTTTTAAATGGAATGAAGTTATAATTATATTGTGATGCAGCTAATATTTGTTGAATGACTTTGTATCAGCCAGAGAATCCTAATCACAACTTATTTCGAAAATTTGTTTCTATCTGAACTTCAAGGTGATACCTCTATATAGCTTTGAAATATACTATAATTAAGATTATTTATTCATCTGCACTGAAATTTTTCCAAAATTAGTCTGAGATCTACAGCTTGCCTTGCCCAGATGCAGATGACTTCATAGAAAATGTACTATTTGCCTTTGATATTAAAATTTCAGCCTTGCCTGTTTAAAAATCCTACGGATTGTCGATTAAGAACTTTGAGATTGTTTGAAGCCCATCTTCTGAATTATAGTGTTATAGACTTAGGTTCTGGAGTAAGACGGGCCTGAATTTGAATCAGGACTCAATACTTGAGAGTTCTTATACAAGTTATTTAACATCTCAATGCACCTATTTCCTCATTGCTATTCACATTTTAACAATGGTATGTACTTAATAGCATTCTCAGAAGCATTAAATTAGAAAATGCAGGTAAGTCATTTAGAATCATGACTGGCACACACTGAATACTCAATTAATGATGGCTTTTATTGGATTCCAGACAATCAACTTCTCTATTCCCACTTAAGTTTAAATCTATTTAGGGAGAATTTGTTAGTTACTGAATTACACATGTTTCTAAATTTTCTGTACATATCTCTAAGCAGATATTAAATAATAGAAGAAAGGGAGAAGAGAGGATGGGCAAAACAATGATATAGGAAATAACACTCCCACTTTTTCCAGAAATATGTGATGTGACACTAAGCTGTGAAGTCCAAGTAGCCCAAAGTTTTCTTGACTGGAATTAAGAGGAGTGTGGTTGAGGAGGGATAAGAGCATAGCCAAGCCAGGGAAAATGAGTGGGCTACCTTAATATTTCCATGAAAAATTTATTGTACATTAAATTAATGTGTCAATTTTCAAATTAATGCACCATTCTAAAAGAGGTCAGGTAAAGAGCTATTTAGGATCTGTGATAAATGTTATTCTGTTAAAAATAATTATAGACATTTCTTATGATGCCCTCTCTCTGGGAGAATTAATACTTTTTATTTCACTGACATCATATTTGCCCATGTGTCTGGCTTTAGCCAATGAAATGTGAATGGATGTGACATGGGACTTCTCAGCAAAAATTTAAGCACCACCTCTCTTCCTTCCTCTATTATAAGACTTGTACCGTCCCAAGTAGAGACTGCTCCTTGAGCTCAGATCTGAAAATGGAAACAATATGGAACAGAGCTTCAAACAACTTGCAATAGACAGGTTTCCTAGAAAGAAATAAGCCTTTGTTATTGTAAGTCATACAGACTTTGGGGCTAGTTATTGCTGTAGTACAATTTTGTCTAAGGGAAAAAAAATCTTCTTCCAAAACAGTTAAAGCATCGTTCATGGCAAAAGGATATTTTAGTAATGCAAATACATAACTTTCTAGGATTGTAACTAACCAGTATATGTACTTTTAAATGTGTTATAAGAGAGAGGTGATCAAGATGGTGGAATGGGAGTTATTCCAGGGATGTAAAGATGGTTCAATATCCTCAAATCAATCAATGTGATACACCATATTAACAAAAGGAAGGGTAAAAATCACATTATCGTCTCAATAGACACAGAAAAAGCATTTCACAAAATTCAAAATCCATTCATAATAAAAACTCTCAACAAAGTTGGTATAGAGAAAACATGTCTCAACATAATAAAGATCATTTATGACAAATCCACAACTAACATCATACTCAGTGGTGAAAAGGTGAAAGCCTTTCCTCTAAATTTAAGAACAAGACAAGGATGATCACTCTCACCACTTCTATTTAACATAGTATTGGAAGTCCTAGCCATAGCAATCAGTCAAGAAAGAGACATAAAAGGCATCCAAATTGGAAGGAAAGAAGTAAAAGTTTCACTATTTGCAGATAACATGACACTTTATATAAAAAAAACCTAAAGTCTCCACCAAAAACTATTAGAACTAATAAATGAATTTAGTAAAGTTGCGGCGTACAACATTAATATACAGAAATCTGTTGCTTTTCTATAAACTAATAATGAACTATCAGAAAGAGAAAGCAAGAAAACAACCCCACTAAAAATCATGTCAGAAAGAAAAAATTCCTAGGAATAAACTTAACCAAGGAGGTGAAAGACCTATACTCTGAAAACTATAGAACATTGATGAAGGAAACTGAAGATGGTACAAAGAAATGGAAAGATATTCTGTGTTCATGGATTGGAAGAATTAATATTGTTAACATGACCATACTACCCAAAGCAATCTACAGATTTATTGCAATCCCTATCAAAATACCCATGACAGTTTTCACAGAGCTAGAACAAATAATCCTAAAATTCATATGGAACCACAAAAGATCCCAAATTGCCAAAGCAATCCTAAGAACAAAGAACAAAGCTGGAGGCATCATTCTCCCTGACTTCAGACTGTACTACAAAATGACAGTAATCAAAACAGCATGGTACTGGCACAAAAACAGACACATAGATCAATGGAACATAATAGAGAGCCTAGAAATAAACCCACACACTTAGGTCAATTAATCTACAACAAAGGAGGCAAGAAGATGCAATGGAGAAAAGATAGTCTTTCCAGTAAGTGGTGCTGGGAAAACTGGCCAGCTACATATGAAAGAATGAAATTAGAACATTTTCTCACAGAATATACAAAAATAAGCTCAAGATGGATTAAAGACCTAAATGTAAGACCTGATGCCATAAAAATCCTAGAAGAGAACATAGGCAAAACACTCTTTGACATAAATCCTAGCAATATTTTTTTGGACCTGTCTCCTAAGGCAAAAGAAACAAAAGCAAAAATACACAAATGGGACCTAAGTAAACTTAAAAGCTCTTGCACAGCAAAGGAAATGATCAGTGAAACAAAAAGACTGAATGGGAGAAAATATTAGCAAATGATATGACTGATAAGAGGTTAATATTCAAAATACATAAACAGTTCATACAACTCAATATCAAAAAACAAGAAAAACAAAAAGCCCAGAGAATAGATATTTTTTTCCGAAGAAGATATACAGATGGCCAGGAGGCACATGAAAAGATACTCAACATCACTAATCATCAGAGAAATGAAAATCAAGCCCACATTGAGATATGACTTCACACCTGTGAGAATGGCTATCATCAAGAAGTCTACAAAAAACAAATGTTGTCTAGGATGTGGAGAAAAGGGAACCCTAATACACTGTTGGTGGGAATGTAGCTTGGTGCAGTCATTGTGGAAAACAGTATGGAGGTTCCTCAAAAAACTAAAAATAAAGCTACCATATGACCCAATAATTCCACTCCTGGGTATATATCAAAAGAAAATAAAAACACTAACTTGAAAAGATTACATACAACCGAATGTTATTTACAATAGCCAAGATATGGAAGCAACTTTTGCCCATCAACAAATGAATGGGTAAAGATGATGTGGTATCTATCTATCTATCTATCTATCTAATGGAATTTTACTCAACCATAAAAAGGAATAAAATTTTCCCATTGGCAACGACTTGAAGGGGCCTGGAGTGTATTATGCTTAGTGAAATAAGTCAGACAGAGGACAACAAATACTGTATGTTATCATTTATATGTGGAGTCTAAAAAATTTAAAAAACAAGTGAATATAACAAAAGAGAAACAGACTCACAAATATAGAGAACAAATTAGTGGTTAGCACTGGGAGAGGGAAGGGAAAAGGGGAAAAATGGGGATATGAGATTAAGTGATACAAACTACTATATGTAAAATAGATAAGCAACAAGGATATATTGTATAGCACAGGGAAATATAGCTATTATTTTGTAATAACTTTAAATAGAGGATAATCTATAAAAATATTGAATCACTATGTTGTATACCTGAAACGAATATACTATTGTAAATCAACTATACTTTAAATAAAAAATAAACAGAGGGCAGACAGCAGAAGCAAGAGGAAGTACAGTCCTGCAGCCTATGGAACAAAAACCACATTCACAGAAAGATAGACAAGATGAAAAGGTAGAGTGCTATGTACCAGATGAAGGAACAAGATCAAATCCCAGAAAAACAACTAAATGAAGTGGAGATAGGCAACCTTCCAGAAAAAGAATTCAGAATAATGATAGTGAAGATGATCCAGGACCTCGGAAAAAGAATGGAGACAAAGATTGAGAAGATGCAAGAAATGTTTAACAAAGATCTAGAAGAATTAAAGAACAAACAAACAGAGATGAACAACACAATAACTGAAATGAAAAATATACTAGAAGGAATCAATAGCAGAATAACTGAGGCAGAAGACCGGATAAGTGACCTGGAAGACAGAATGGTGGAATTCACTGCTGTGGAACAGAATAAAGAAAAATAATGAAAAGAAAAGAAGACAGCCTAAGAGACCACTGGGACAACATTAAACACAACAACATTCGCATTATAGGGGTCCCAGAAGGAGAAGAGAGAGAGAGAAAGGACTCGAGAAAATATTTGAAGAGATGATAGTCGAAAACTTCCCTAACATGGGAAAGGAAATAGCCACCCAAGTCCAGGAAGTGCAGAGAGTCCCATACAGGATACACCCAAGGAGAAACATGCTGAGACACACAGTAATCAAATTAGCAAAAATTAAAGATGAAGACAAATCATTGAAAGCAGCAAGGGAAAACCAACAAATAACATACAACGGAACTCCCATAAGGTTAACAACTGATTTCTCAGCAGAAACTCTACAAGCCAGAAGGGAGTGGCACGATATACTTAAAGTGATGAAAGGGAAGAACCTACAACCAAAATGACTCTACCCGGCAAGGATCTCATTCAGATTCGATGGGGAAATCAAAAGCTTTACAGACAAGCAAAAGCTAAGAGAATTCAGAACCAGCAAACCAGCTCTACAACAAATGCTAAAGGAACTTCTCTAAGTGGGAAACACAAGAGAAGAAAAGGATCTACAGAAGCAAACCCAAAACAATTAAGAAAATGGTCATAGGAACATACATATCGATAATTACCTTAAACGTGAATGGATTAAGTGCTCCAACCAAAAGACACAGGCTTGCTGAATGGATACAAAAACAAGACCCATATGTATGCTGTCTACAAGAGACCACTTCAGACCTAGGGAAACATACAGACTGAAAGTGAGGGGATGGAAAAAGATATTCCATGCAAATGAAAATCAAAAGAAATCTAGAGTGGCAATACTCATATCAGATAAAATAGACTTTAAATTAAAGAAGGTTACAGGAGACAAGGAAGGACACTACATAATGATCAAGGGGTCAATCCAAGAAGAAGATATAACAATTATAAATATATATGCACCCAACATAGGAGCACCTCAATACATAAGGCAACTGCTAACAGCTCTAAAAGAGGAAATCGACAGTAACACAATAATAGTGGGGGACTTTTAACACCTCACTTACACCAGTGGACATATCATCCAAACAGAAAATTAATAAGGAAACACAAGCTTTAAATGACACAATAGATTGGGATTGACATGTATACACTGATGTGTATAAAATGGATGACTAATAAGAACCTGATGTATAAAAAAATAAATAAAATAAAATTCAAAAAAATTAAAAATAAAAGAATAAGCATAGCAATATTAAAAAAATAAACAAATGTGCTATAAGGCATCCTGTTTTTTTTTTTTAAGTTACAGAAAAGTGTTTCTAAAATTCATGTGGAAATGCAAAGGAGAGAGAATACTCAAAATAATTTTCATAAAAAAGAACAAAGACTGAGAACTTTGACTCCCAGATTTCAGTACTTGTCATAAAGCTAGACCAATCAGAATAGTCTAGTTTTTTCTTAAGGCAGACAAACCAATGAAACAGAGCAGAGCATCCACAAGTAGACCCACACTTATTTAGTCATTTGATTTTTGAAAAAAGTGCAAAAGCAATGCAGTGGAGGAAAGATAATCTTATCAACAAGTCACGTGGGAACAGTTGGGTGCTCACTTGTAAAGATACGAACTTTAATCCATGCCTTGAATCATATGCAAAAATAAGCCAATATTGATCATAGACCAAAACCTTTCTAGAGGAAAACCTTGGAAAAAAAAATTATGACTTTGGATTAACCATTAAGATTTGTTTCCTATAGCTCCTGAAGTACAATCTATAAAAGAAAAAAAAAATCAATAAATTTGGATTTCACCAAAAGTTTAAAACTTCACTTCAAAAGATACCGTTAAGAGAATGAAAAGACAAGCCACAGATTTGGGTGAAAATATTCCCATATCAAATATTAAAGGATTTATATCCAGAATATACAAAGAACTCACAAAGTTAATAATAAAAAACAAACAATACCCTGAAAAAATGGGTGAAATATTTGAACAGACACTTCACCATGGAAGATATATGAAAAGATTCTCAACATCATTAATCATAAAGGAAATGAAAATTGAAACCATGAGATCAATGGACACTTTCAGAATATCCGAAGTTAAAAGAATGACCACGTCAATATTGCTGAGGATGTGGAGCACTTGCAGTTTCCATCACTGTCAGTGGGAAGGTAAAGTGGCTCAACCACCATGGAAAAGAGTTGGGAAGTTTCTCGAGAAGTTAACATACGCTTACTATATGATCCAGTCATTCCATTTCTGTGCATTTATCTAGGAGAAATGAAAACACATGTTAATATAAACACTTGTGCACACATGTTCATTGAAGCTTTATTTGTAATAGCCATAAAATGGAATACTACTCAGTAAGAAGAAGCAATGGACTATTGACACACACAAAGATATGGATGGATATCAAAATAAATATGTTGAGTGAAAAAAGCCAACCAAAATGGAGTATGTACTGTATGATTTAATTTATATAAAATACTAGAAAATGCAACTAATCTACAGTGACAGAAATCAGATCAATGTTCGCTTGGGGCCTGGGGTGGGAACAGACGTATGGGAGAAATTCCAAAGAGACATGAGGAACCTTTTGACAGGATTGGATATGTTCATTATCTTAATTGTGGTGATGGTTTCACAAGTGTATACATAGTTCAAAACGTCTGGATCTTTACACTTTAAATAATGCGACTTACAGTATGTCATTTACTCCTCAATAAAGCTGTTGAAAAATCCTCAATTGCCACTTAATTTCCAACCAACAAAATAAAGTCTATAAATTCTTATCTGAGGCCTAAAGAGTCCTTCACAGCCTAACTCTAATACATGATTAGTATTTGAAAATTTCCAGTGTTTCTCATTATATCCTGCATTATTTTAGGCATCCTTTTCCTCAGGAATATGTGGCCCATTCATAACAGATTCTTGGAGAAGATGAGTGAGCTGTAGCTCTTTTTGCTGACCTACAGGTTCCTCCTTCCCTCCCTCCCTCCTCCCCTCCTTTCTTCTGTCTACCTACCCCACATTCACCCATAGACATTTAATATGTACCAACCATAAACTATTTATTCTGCTAGTTCCTGTAGCTATGGACTTGAAAACAAAACAAAATAAACAAACAGAATAGTCTTTCCTCTTTCTAGAAGCTTGCAGTGTAGTAGAAAAATGGAAAATTGTATTTATAATTATTCTTTTATCTTAAGGATTCCTCCCAAAAGTATGCTCTTAAAGAAGGCTTTCCTGAGGGGATGACATTTTTTCTAGGAAATCACTTAGGTAAATTTTTTCCATGTACTTGTAAATGACCACTTTGAGGGTAACCAATGAATAAATTAAATATTAAAACAAAATATTTTAAAATGTAACACCAGTGTAGAAGAAGTATCTTTATACTTTGTACCCTGATGTGAAATGGAATGAAAACCAAAGCGTCTGATTGCTGAGTTTCAGATCACCGTCGCCTTGCCTTTTACTAACTCCTGTGTTGCCAAATAGGGGCCTTCTCCCTCAGATGATTTCTTTCCATTTAGAAGGTAGAAAGAAGAGAAAAGCCACCCAGACAAATGATCTTTTCATTGGTACCAAGAATCACAGTGCAGCCTGCTACCTGATCACGCCTACTGGGTGGGGAGAATGGGGAGGGGGTTGGCGGGATGGCCCTCAGAATGACCAGGATTCCATTATGTTCTAAAATGACACCTCCACATTGGAGAGAAGTGTCTGTGGCACAAATGTGTGTTCAGATCCTGCTGTAAGACAGGCATTGTGCAAGGTTTTCGAGATGAAGAACAATGACTTCCTTTCTTCCCTCAGAAAAACCAGCAAGTAATCCAATGTGATAAACTGATAAGTTTTACCCTGTTTGTATGAGGCACAGAGAATAAGGTCATCACAGAGGAGGAAATGCTTCAGCTGAGTCCTGCAGACTCCCTGGAAGCTAGTGAGGTAGAAAGAACAGCCGAAAAAAAACCCCAGGGAATAGATTTTGCCAAGTTATGGAGGCGCAAAAAGCAAGATCAAGATTTGTCATCAGGTGGGCTGGTGTGCCTTGAGCCTGGGCAGCTGAAGAACTGTGCCACAGTTAAGGCTGCAGAAGCAGGCAGAGGCCAGGCTGGGGGGGACACTTGAAGTCCTATTAAGGACCATGAACTTCATCTTGAAGCTGGTGGCAAACCATTGCATGATGATGTTCTCCTTTTAGAACACTGAGTCTTCCAGCAAACTTTTATAAGTGTATTATATACTTACTACATGTTAGGAGAAATTAAAATTTTAAATTTAGAATTTTATTCTTGATTCAAGGCTATTGTTCACTCATCTAATCAACCAATCATTAATTCATCACACATTACTATCAGCCATGGGTAGCATCAAATTTAGTGGCTGAGTGTTCTCAGATATTGGAATGGAATGCAGTTATTACTTTGCCTGAACTTGAAGTCATCAGATGGTTTTAAGCTAGATGATTCAGAACCACTTGTATCCCCTTTCTGTCATCTATCATGTAGCAGTTGCCAGCTGATTTAATCTGTTATGATACAAGAAGGAAGGAAGGTATAATATTTGAGGATAATAATAATCAAGAAAACCTTTTCCCTACTTATGTGGGGAGGGTCTTTACCCTAATAGAAAATAAAATACAACTTATGTCACTCAGTCGTGTGTGTGTGTGTGTGTGTGTGTGTGTGTGTGTGTGGTGTGTGTGTGTGTAATTCTTTCTCCACTCTCCTTTTATACCTCTCCCCTTCCACCCCTTTCTTCTCTTACCTCACCACTCCTCACTTCAATATGTGGGAACAAAATCATAACTGATATCTCTAGGTCAGCTAACAAGATGATCTTTGGGATATTATGAATGGTTGCACTTTAGAAAGCCTTAGCAATCCACTTTCCTCAACTCAAGGAAATTTTGCTCTTCCCAACTCTAGGAGATAGGACTTCCCTGTGGTCAGAGATACACTGTGAACTGAAGACCAAGTCAAATAACCCCTTCCCCCAGTGATTTGTCTAACCAACGTTTAACTCCTGCAATTTACAAATCTGCGATGTTTGCAATCCCTATGCCAATAAATAAACAAAACGTTGAGATCAAGGTATCAGATATGCTTTGGGGTCACTGGGTGGTAGGAAGAAATATTTAGTTATTACTCTATTTGAACAACTTTACATGAGGTTGTTGTTTATCATGATATAAATTATAACAAATTCTTTCTCACAGACTGGACTTACAGTTGACCCAAATAGAAAATCATGTGAGAAATTAGCCCCAAAACACTGGAGGGAGAGCAAGGCAGTGGGGTGGGGAAGGAGGGAGAGAGAGAATGAGAGAGGTTGGAGACAAGGGTAGGATTTAGGCATCTATGAGAAAAAGCAGAAGAATTAGAAGAGATATTCCTAGAGAATCAGGTCATTATGCCCTTCTTAGAGCAAAAGCCCAGAAATAGCATTCATCTATGGAAATAAAGGTCAAGGAGTGCGTGTAATCTGTACTAGTCAAGCAGCTAGAGGGAAATGGGCTTCTAATTCCCACATCTGGTCCAGCCGAGGGAGTGGTTTTCTCCTCTAAAACAGCTTTAACTCCGTCTTTGCTGAAGCCACACCAGCCTTTGTCTGAGTTCTGAAGAGCCCGGTTCCCTCTGCGTTTGTTTACTCTCTCCTCCTCTGCCACCCACATGGCATTTTCCTTTACTTGCAGGAGTCCTGAAGACCTGAAACAGCAGCTAGCTGATTAACAATTAATAAGAGTCTCAGAGGGAAAGTACCAAGAGGCGGTTGGCTCTGTGATGGGCAATTTTTTTAGGTTCTTTAAATAGCCAATTATTTTCAGGACACCTACGGAACAGAAACTACAGGACATGGGAAATAGGTTTTCAGGCCAAAGGGAATATATTTTTAAGCAAAATTCTTTAAACTTGGAGAAGAGAAGAATTTTGTTTATGGTACTGCTCTCATTGCCAACCCCTCTTCCCCAAATCTCCACCTATTTTTTTCTCTCTTGTAGTTTCAGGTGACTGGCCCAGTAGGAGTGAGAATAATTTATCTTCAGTATAAACTTCATTATTCTACAGTGTCTCTTCATTTGCCTGGGAGGTAAGGATGCTATGTAGGAAAAAAAAAAAAGGCAGTGAATGAATTAAAATCAGGCCTGGGAATACTTGCTGATATATTACATCCCAATTCAACCAGAAAGAAAATTTAAACCTGATATGTCAAGGAATTGAGAAGCACACATCTTTAGATTACTAAATTTAGATTACACATATTTTTAGATTCTTTGGATGAGAAACACTTTCTTAAAGAGCCTAATGAATGCACCAAGCCATAAAATGGCCTCTAAATACTGTAAAAATGAATTATAGGAAATATTTTCTCTACCACTTTCATTCTGCCATTTCCTAAAACCTATATTGTGGTTAGTAAAATATTTATGTGTTGCACTCTAGAAACGTATTATTTGTGATGCTCAAACAGGAAGGTTTGCATCTGATGACCACATTTTCATTTGGCCATGGGAAGGAACAAATTGTAGTTGAATTACAAACATGGAAACAAATCAGGCAGGGTGCAAATAATTTGTTCAGCCTGAGACAGGGTTGTCAGGAAGCGCTGCTGTAATATGGCTCAGAGGAGAATATGTGTTATCATTACCTTCCAACAAGTTGTCAGAAATCAGCAGGATGAGAGGGAGCTTTCAACAAAGGCAGAAAAGATAAAATGAAAAAAAAAGAGAGATTTTTAAAAAATGTAGTGTTAATGGAATGCTGAATTTTTAGCATTGCAGAAAAAATAAATGTAAACTTTGGTACCTAGCAGAGTCAATTGACTATGTCTTTTTTATACTGTGTGTGTTATTTTTCAAATCTAATGTTCCTTTCCACCAGTAACTGTTAACTTTAAAAAAGCAGAAAGCTCAGGGGATCTGAATTATGTTTTCAGAATCATCTAGTAAGCCTTACTGTAAATCACTTAGCTGTCTGAAACAAGACCTTTGTACTTCATTCTCCTGCTATAAGAAAAAATTATTATGTATACATTCTTGCATGCTACAATTATAAATTGGATGGTGAAATCACTTAGAAGAGCAAAACTAGAGAATAAGGGAAAATAACTACAAAATAATATACCAATTAACATATATTGACCATGTATCAAGAACTTTTGTAAGGAAAAAATTACTTGGAACTCTGGTTGGTTATGATTTATGTGACTCATGCTTCCTGTTTCTCTGGTTTTTGTTTTTGTTTTTTTTGTTCTACTGGAAACATACTTTATGTATTTATTTGGGGTTTTTTTGCTTTTTGTCTATTTTATTCTTTATACATTTATTTTCCCCCCTTCCTAAAAAGGATTTGAGAAGATTCACCTCAGTAGACTTCTCCTCACCAGACAAAAACAAACCACATTTATTAGTTGAAAAGAGATTGCCCATAGACGACAATATGTCAGTCTGTTGCTCAAAAAATGTCAGTGGCTCCCTGTTGCCTACTGAATAATGTCAAAATGCTTTCAACATAGCATTCAAGGACGTTCATAGTCTGTCCCCAACCAGCATGATAGAAAACATAGATAGTCTTGGAAGTCTGAATGTCGAGTCTACCACTGGTCAATTGGATTAGATTTGGCAATATACTTAGTCTGTCTGCATCTAGGAACTAGAGCACAAAGTTTCTGCAAGGGAAATGGCACAGTCTACCTAGGTGTTTTCTGATTGTGACATCAGCCCCAAAGCAATAGTCTGAACTTCTAGCTTCTGTCACTCTTGTGATTGATCCTTATTTGTGTCTTTCCAGGTTATCCGAGAGGTCTGATTTTCCTTTCTTGGGGTTCCAAGCTTCTAGCATGCTTCCTGGTATACAACAAAAATTTCTGGACTCTGTTGCTTAAACCCTGCCTCATTCTGGGGTTCTCTCACTGTTCTCTCCAAGTTCACAAACTCTGCTTTCTCTTCTTTTAGCATCTGTCCTTTCCAATATGCTAGAGTGAGACTAGGAGTTTAAATCAAGAAGAAAGTCCACTGTGTTGGGTGTATACCCATGGCACAGGGCCATTCCCAAATGAGACTGAGCTTCCACATTAAGGATTTTGGCTGTGGCATTTTTAAGTCAGTAGGTGTCTAAGGGATGCCGCTGGGGGTTGTAAAAGTTTTTACCAAAAAAATCTTTTAGAAGAGTAAGTGCTCAATGGTGTTTAATAAATGCTTTCTATTATCATTCATGTTGACTTAAGAGCTCTAGACTCAGGCAATACTTTTTCAAGGATAACCTTAGGATGATGGATGTAGCAGGAAAAGTCCAAAGCATCAATAATTACAATACTTGGAGAAGAAAAATACTTGTTTTGGTTAATGCGCCTGCCATCCTTACAGATATTGACTCTTTGAATAACAGGGTCAGTGGAGACTGAGGAATGAATGCATTTTTATCTATCCAAAAACATTTCCATGACTCTTGTCTCCAGAGAACCAGAATGCGGGGAGAGAGAGAGAGAGAGAGAGAGAGAGAGAGAGAGAGATTAGACAAAACATCAGAAACTTGTGACATATGACTTCAGGGGAGAAAACATTTCAGAATACCCAGCAATTAATGATGAAAGAACATTACTGTGAAGCTCCTTTAGGATGAAGAGGAAGCTTCAGAAGGCACTTGGTGTGTTTCCCTTTATAAGTAAAAGGGAAAAGGGAAAAACAGGTGACACTTCGATCATCTGGGAAAAAAATAACTTAGCGGTCATCACACTGCGCAAACCCACCTAGCCTCTTCAATATAAGTGCATTACTAAGTGTCCATCAATGCTGATAAATTTAAACAAGAGTAACCATGGTGATAAAAGGAGATGTGTAAGTATGGCGAAGTCTGTGTATTACTTATTCCTTATATTTAAACAGTTAACCCAAAACATCTAGAGATGTTCCAACATGGAAAAAATATTTTCAGGCTTCTTGGACATATTGATTGGTTATTTCAGTCAAAGAGTTATTGTAACAGATTTTTTTCCCTAAAGAATTGCCTTAGGGCTTCCCTGGTGGCGCAGTGGCTGAGAGTCCGCCTGCCGATGCAGGGGACACGGGTTCGTGCCCCAGTCCGGGAAGATCCCACATGCCGCGGAGTGGCTGGGCCCGTGAGCCACGGCCGCTGAGCCTGCGCGTCCGGAGCCTGTGCTCCGCAACGGGAGAGGCCACAACAGTGAGAGGCCCGCGTACCGCAAAAAAAAAAAAAAAAAAAGAATTGCCTTAAATTCTCCTCTTATTTCCTTTCTCTCTTTCTGTATCTTTTTTTCTATTTCTTCTTTCATTTCTTCATGTATTTAAGCAAACTCAAAATATTTAGCCTTATTTAAGGCAGCGTTCTACTGGGTGGGGAGTGCAGCTCTTTACCTGAGATGCCATCTTAAGGAAGAGTCATGCCTGCCAAAGTTATAGGTAATTAAATTCTTCAGGAGTTGATTCATAATGATACCAGAAGGACTCTTTAATCCAGGACTTTATGAAGACATTTAGAAGATTTGGAAATGGCTGAATCCTTACACACTTATTCATTTATACTGAATGTTTACTATGTGCCCTGGGTGGCCAATTGCTGAAACTCTGGCAATGTAAGAAGATGATAATGCATCTTTCCTGACTTCAAAACGGTCACAGTTTTGTTGTTCAGTTAGCAAAGTAAAGCTGAAATGTGAACCTAGGATTTCTGAGGAAAAATTTAGGGCCGTTTAGAATGAAAATAATTTCAATGAAATATTTGCTTTAGGGAAATTTGGGGGAACCACCAGAGCATCCATTCTGAGATCATAGTTTTACTATATGAACATCAGGGCATCATCATAAGCATTTGGAATGATTCTTCTTCACCAGAAAGCACAGATGGCATGTTTGGTAGGTGAAAGAATTCAGGTAGCCTGTACAACCCAACTGCTTTGCAACCAGTGCTGCACAAAGTCATATAAAAATATATAGTCCGGCAACTAAAAATAATTAAAAAACAATATTTAATGTAGTGTGTCTCAAAAAAAGCAGAAGTTTCAAAAGGAGTGGATACATTCTTGGAAGCAAACGAAACTCCTTAAAAAATCCCCTTCCCCCATATATCACTTCCTTTCAATTTCTCTTTCACTCCGCAGTTGCCTTGAATCTCTTGTTTCCCCAGTACATGCACCTCAAAAACTTCCATCCTCCCCAGGCTTCTCTCGCTGCCTCTCTGGCTCAGATCGTTTATTATTTTCTTTTCTTTTGTGTTATCCTTTGCCTTTTGCCCTGATTCTTGTATAAATAAAGGAGGATCCAGAATTGACCTAACAAATAATACGTCTCTCTCCTTTGGGAGAAGTGGGAGAGAGAAGATGGTAAATGCTTATAACTTAACGTCATTCCTTTTATCCCCTTCACACTTGAATTTTTAAAAATGGAGTTAATGTTGCATCCCATACCTTCAGAAAAGTGCTAAAAGGCCCAACCTGCACTCACATAAAGGAATCACCATTCAGAGTCACCAAGAATGTAGCTGTTAGGCCTGGATGTACAATAGATTCATTGGGAGTTTACTAACTTCTTTAGTAACAGTTGAAATTTCCACAGAAAATACGAGTATATCAATTTCCCAGTATGGATTTCAGTAGTGTACTGGGAGGGGAAGGGCACATGAGAGAAAACTTCAGTCGTGTCTCTGCCTCTTAGGGACCCTTAAGCCACAAGTTAAGTCTATGCCAAACGGAGGGTGGAGAGTAGGATTTTGCAGTTAAAGCTTTAGAATAGCCTGGACTGAATATAGATTGTTTTAATAATCATAATGCTTAAAGTGGCTGCTAACCAGTGGGGAAGGAAGGTTCAACAGAGCAGTTAACAGTAAGTGTGGGAAGAAGACATTTCGTGTTTTCATACCTTACAGAATCGAAGCTGTTCTGTCACCAGGCAAAGTATTCTTTCCATACACCATTGTGATTACTCTGTGTGTGCCTGTCTGTGTGTTTGTGTGTGCGTGTGTGTGTGTGTATGTGTATACATTTGGCAGGACAAAACCTCTTCTATTTCTCTTAAAAAGAAAAGGGCTATTTTATTCTTTTCTTCCAGCTGAATTTTACAAGAATTTTTTAACTTCCAAAACAAGATGTCAATTTCTGAGTGGAAATGCTATAAATTCATAGATTATTAGAGAATTTGGCATCTTTACAATGGTAATTCTTTCCAACCAGAAATACATTAGTGTTCTCCTTTTATCAAACCGTCATTATATCTAGACACAATTGCTTTTTTTAGCTACTTTCTGCACATTTGGAAATTCATTTATTCATTCATTAAATATTGATTGAACATTTACCATGTGCTAAGCACTGTTTTAGAAACCAGAGATATAGAATTGAAGAGACCAGACATGATCCTTGCCCTGATGGAGCTTAAATCCTACTGAAAGAAGACAGAGCATAAAAGGAAAACAAAGACTTGTTTTTGATGGTCATACCTAGGAATTTTATATATCTTTATACTGAAAGATTTGTATGTACATTTTGGATTATTCCCTTAGGATAGAATTTCAGAGGTTAAATTCTTATATCTAAGATTATGAACATGTACAAAAGTTAATCGCTTTTTGAAAAAGTTTAAATTTATTAGAATAGAAGTTATAGAAGTAATCGATTGTGACTAGATGGCACTGTGGGTCACATTTCTTCAAGCCTTAAAGTGCCTGTAGGATTTTCAGGGCAAAAGATGGGAGAAGACTTAGAAGAATGGAAGCCATATTTGAAGAAGGTTGTTGGTAATGACTGGAGGTGAGGGAATTTGATCAGAGATGTAGAAATAATGATGACACATCATCCATGTTCCCAAACCCTGAGATGGTTGTGCTCTGCCCTTCATACACCATACCCCTAAGAAATGCAATAATGTACCATGAGATCTCCATACCCAGAAGAGGTTCAGGAATGCTCTCTTGCTGCCTTAGCACCTGGAAGGCAACCCTGTGGCCATAATGACTCAACTCCAAAGGGAATCCTCTGGGGCCTGTACAGACATGAACAAATTGAGAGGAAGAAGCTTCTGAAACACTGAGCAGAAGGATAGCATTTCACCATTTGTTTAGCGGTAATTAAGATTTTTCCATGCTGCCCTGCACATTCAAGACCCCGGAGATAAAGTAATGTTAATGGATGTGCTCACGCAGACCTGGATCTCTTTTCTGGACCACTGACTTAGCCTCTGACAACAGCTAAATTGCTCCTTGGAAATCAATAAAATGTTTCCATTCTGGTGCTTATGAAAGCACTCCTGATATTTACCATGTCCTGCTGTATTTACTTGATGCTACAGTAAATATTTGACGAATCATTAGAACTTCCTCAGAAATACAGAGAGTAACTGGAGTTGGCTGCCGCGACAAAAACGCGTGCTTTACCGCATATTGCAATTCAGGTTTCCTGGGAAATAGACTGAGGCATTGATTTGTATGCAGGAAATTCACTGGGTAGTGCTGTTAGGGTGAATACCTGTGACAAAGTGAAGGCAGACAGGCAAGTTGAAAGATAGGTAGTCAGAACCTCAGCTGATTTCACAGGGAGGCGGGTAGGGGGTTCTGGAGCTGGGTGGCCCTACAGAGTTGCCCCACATTGAGGCAAGAGGGATAGCCCTTTATACCTCTGCATTGACAGTCATTGGATGTAGGCTGTGTCCTGGAAGGGGACTGACCTTGGACAAGCGGGCTCTTTTCAGCTGGTGGCAGTGCTCAGAGGGGGATGCAGGGAGAGCTGTCAGCGAGAGCCAGCAGCAGGGGGGAATAGTTTATTTTGGTCCTGAAGGGAGGGATCTGGTGACACATCGCAGCATCTACTATGACTCTTAAACAAGAGAAAGCTGCAGGTTTTAATTGCTGTACTCTTCCTTGTGTCTCACACATATCTATGAAGTTGAGACTACTCGTTCTCTCTTCTGCAACCTCTGCTCCCAGGACTAGCCCTGAACCTATGGAATTTAAGAGCCTACTCTTTAATTAAAACAAAGAACTGCAAGAGTCCATTGCGGGTGTCGGTGTGATGTGATTTCTGGCCAGGGCTTTTTCAGTCCCATTTTCTGGCACCCATAATTGTTACTATTGTGGATGTTCTGACCCCAAATGCTTTCCTCTGGGTTTTATAAATGCTGTCTCTGGTCCAAAGTAATATAGTATAGAAAAAAGGTGTGAGAGCCAGACCAGGGTTCCAATCCCACCTTTGCCACTTGTTAGCTCTGTAACGCTGGCAGTACATTCGCCCACTTGGAGTCACGGTCTTCTCACCTGTAAAATGCGATAATAATCATGATTTTAATAGTTAACATAGGATTTTATGAGATAACATCTATGACCCAGATGAAAGCTCTCTGACCCTTGAGAAGTAATGATAAAAATGAAAAGTAATAATTATAACAGTGTCCAATATTTCTAAGTGTTTTCTATGTGCTTTACATTGGTTACCTGTTTAATCTTCACACAAAACCCATACGATATGGTTATTTTATGGTTAAAGCCAAACCATTTAACAAGTGGTAAAAAAAAATTTAAGAAGCGGTAGGTTACAGATCCATCAGAATGGAAACCACTGAAACCGTTGTGAGGATAAGCGTTTTGTTATACTCATTTTACAGATGGGGATATTGAGACCTAGAAACTTTAAATAGCTTGCCTAAGAACACAAGGCCTGTAGGTGGCAGAGATGGGTTTAAATAGTCTGACATTCCAGACTATAAAATTAAAGTTTTTCTTTTTTAATACTATCTCCCAATCTTAAGATCTAGCCAGGGTTGCTTTAAACCTTTAATTTTATTACCTCGGGAAGACATAAGCCTTCCGGATCTCTCAATACAGCTCTGATCCACCAGATCCAGCCATGACAGCTATTTTCTTACTAAAAATACCCTAGACCTTCCACCAAATACAACTGCCAAGGTTTATTGGACTGAAGGCTAATGTTGTGTGAGTGACTCTGAGCCAAAGTGATTATTGTAATTATAAGAGATAATAGTAGTTATTAAGAGTGATTTTAGTAAAAGCAAGCTAAAAATTGAGTTTATTTAAATAATTCAATCAGGCATTGAACTATTGACATTCAAATGTCAGTTTGAATCCAGACTTGGGAAGAAAGTGACTCTGAGAAGGTCTGCAAAAAGAGTGAGGGTGATATTAGTGACAAAGAAACCCTCAATAATAAAATGACATGAAATACGATAACTTTGTCAATTCCACTTCACACAGGCTCTTTGACAATGGTGGAACCAGGGAATTAATACAGAAGGCTGTTCCCTGAGGCAAAATAGATTGATTCAGATGCAGAAAGCAAAACAGAGCATCATGATGGAGACATTGGGTAAGCAGAGAAACAGATGAACGTTTCTTTGATTTTGTCTGAAAGAAACACAAAACTGGAATGCCTAGAGGAGCAGCCCCTGGAAACCACAGATGGCGTCTCTATAGACACTCTAAGATACTTGTGCCAGTTATTTTGCAGTAGAACTGTGTGTGGTGTGTGGTGTGTAGTGTGTTGTGTGTTTGTGTGGTATGTGGTGTGTATGTACCTATGTGTAGTTTGGTGGTAGTGGTGATGAAAGATGTGGAAGTACCTGTTAAACTTATTTGAACACATTCATACATACACATACATCTCATAAAGTCACACATGAAAGACTGCAGAGACAAGAAACCAATATCTATGAAACCTTCCCTGGCAAACTCCACTATATATGTAAACTTTCACCTTCCACTTCCCTCTGTGTCCAAATCCAAGCACTTCCTGTACTTTCTTTGTCTGCTTTGACCTTGGTCACTTGTGCATCTGACCTCCCTCACTCCACACTTTATCTCCTAAAATATATATATATTTATATATATATAAACCATATATATATATATGGTTTATATTTTATATATATGGTTTATATTTTTATTTTATATTTATATATATGGTTTATATTTTTATATATATGGTTTATATTTTAAATTTATATGTATATATAAACCATATCTCTCTATATATATATAGATATATATAGATATAGATTATATAGAGAAAGAGAACCTCTGCTGAGCTCTTGAAATCTACAAGGATAAATAGAGCTTTTAATCCTACGGATTTGAAAAAAAATGTGTTTCCTTGGCCTGCCTGCTAATAACCTCAGGTTAAGGGGTATTGGTGAGACTTCCCAGAGTTCCTGTTACCCCGAAGATTTCTGCCTGTGTCCCGGCACCACTTCTGAGCGCCAGGATCGGGAACGGGAGCTGTCATGAATATTCAGTGGCTTGTTTGCGGCCACTTCTGCTCTCTGTGAGCCTAACATTATATCTAGTTTCTTGCTTATTTGCTGCTGGTAGATTTTTTGCTGACACTTACTGTTTTGGTGGTGGTGGTGGTTTTGCTCGGTAATAGGAAGTAAGATGTGTGACCCAGATTTACTCTGCCACCTTACCTCAAAGTTTGCAAAGCTAAATTTCATGCTCACTTGCAGCAATCATCGAGTTCTGGTTCTTGGCAAAACTGTCTGCTCGCTTCATCTATTGGTGTTGAAGCTCTTGGTATATATCATCACAGTCCTCATCACCATTCTCATCATCATCAAATTCCAGATGTGCTTTAAGTCAAACTTGCCTCAAATAACTTTTGGATGTAGGAACATAGAACTGTAGAAGGTAAGAGGAAAAACAGATATTATCTAGTTAGGTCCTTCTAGCTGAAGAAAATGGACCCAGAGAAATTAAGTGGAAGTCACATTTACACAGCTGACTATTTTCCAGCTTCTTAGGGCCCAGGCTTAGAACTAGAACTCCTACCTAATTCTGTTGGCCAAAGCCAGTTTCACAGTTTAGCCCAAAGCCAAGGGACTAGAGTATGAAAACAGGGTGAGATAAAGAATTGCTATCCATAATACAATCCATTGTAAGGACAAATGAGGTCCAGAATGCTGCAGAGAGAAGGAAATAAAGCTTGAACTTTGAAGTCAGACTGACCAAGATTTTTTTTTTTTACATTTTATTGGAGTATAATTGCTTTACAATGGTGTGTTAGTTTCTGCTTTATAACAAAGTGAATCAGCTATACATATACGTATGTTCCTGTATCTCTTCCCTCTTGCGTCTCCCTCCCTCCCACCCTCCCTATCCCACCCCTCTAGGTGGTCACAAAACACCGAGCTGATCTCCCTGTGCTATGCGGCTGCTTCCCACTAGCTATCTACCTTACGTTTGGTAGTGTATATATGTCCATGTCACTCTCTCGCTTTGTCACAGCTCACCCTTCCCCCTCCCCATATCCTCAAGTCCATTCTCTAGTAGGTCTGTATCTTTATTCCTGTCTTACCCCTAGGTTCTTCATGACATTTTTTTTTCTTAAATTCCATATATATGTGTTAGCATACGGTATTTGTCTTTCTCTTTCTGACTTACTTCACTCTGTATGACAGACTCTAGGTCTATCCACCTCATTACAAATAGCTCAGTTTTGTTTCTTTTTATGGCTGAGTAATATTCCATTGTATATATGTGCCACATCTTCTTTATCCATTCATCCGATGATGGGCACTTAGGTTGTTTCCATCTCCGGGCTATTGTAAATAGCGCTACAATGAACATTTTGGTACATGACTCTTTTTGAAAGACTGACTAAGATTTAAGGCCTAGTTTACAAATTATCTCTGTGATTTTGGTCAAGTTATTTAATTCTTATAAAAATCATTTTCCTAGTCTGGAAAATGGAGAAAATCACTTGCCATGCAATATTGTGGGCTCAGAAATAATTTATTATATTGTCTGACACATAATATTTAATAGTAGCTATGTTAGTATTATCTCCTACTTTCAGTCTTGGGTTCTTCCCTTCATAAAATATCAGGATATGTTATTATTTTAAAAATTTACAAAACACTTCCCCCTCCGTGTTAACAAATGCTTATTTATTTTCATCTTAAACAAGAGGAAAAATAGTTGCTAATGTTTCTTGTTCCTGTTTTCCTCTACTAAATTCAAACAAGTAAATACTGACACTGACGAAAGCATGTTTCATGGAAAATTCAGTTTGATTTATTTGCCAGTTAGTACCAATTAGACTTTGAAGGGACAGGTGAATGATGTGTTCATACAAATATTTGAATGTGATACAGCCCATCAGGTTTGCAGAAAAGGGTTAGTTCTGGGAAGCCAGAAACTGGTGAGGTATGTCCTATTTATGAGAATTCACTGGGAACACAACAAGGTAGCATGCACTCTGCATAATGTGGAAGTCAAGAGAGCACAGTACAGCAAGGGATAAATAGAAAGATGAGATGAATGGTTGGAAAACACCATTAATCAGGGGAGAAAGTTAGCATTCTGCATTATGGATCTATAAGCAGTTTAGCTAAGGTGTCTCCAGGATCCTGTAATTAAGTGGGATTTACCCAGCACTTTGCTTTCGGAAGGAATTCAATGCAATTCAGTAAATGTTTCCTGAGTGCCTTCTCCACACCCGCCATTGGAGATAAAAGATGAGCCAGACAGAATCTCTGCTCTCGAGTAACACATAATCTAGTGGAGGTGTCAATTGCATATACAAAGTAATCAATTAATTGGTGGTAAGTATTATAATGGGAATAATAACCAAGAGCTGTAGAAGCACAGATAAATGAATCTGAGTGTATTTATATTGGGTGCTGATTAATGAAGAAGATTTTGACAGATTTGGAAAGGAGGTAAAGTTATAATTAATCAAATTAATATGAGATTTCTGGCTATTCCAAGGGATGAAAGGAGAGAGGGGTTGTAGACCATCCATAGCAGAAAGCTTCAGAGTTCAGGTTGCATTAGGATACTTTGCTTGGGATGTACTGAAACTGTTTAAGCATTGCACTGAGAGACCTTGTCCTTATCTTTCTTGCACTTCTAGTAAGGTTGGTACAATGCAGGCTCTTGGGCACCAAAGAAACTGATGTTCTCTGATTTTTTGAGGCAATGAACTCAGCCTACAATGAGCAATGTTCTAGAACTGAACATCTAACTGATAGCCAAATCAGGGCCGAGAACTAGCCCCCTGATAATATGGTACTTGCTTTCACTGAGCTTGCATTCCAAGGAGTGTAGCAGGTAATAGCTAAACAAATAGACAAGATAAAAGCAGATTGCAATAAATGCACTGAAAGAAATGAGGGGCCAACAGGGAGAACTTGGAAAGGACTCTTTAGATAAAGTGTTGAGATAAAAGGAATGTGAAAATCAAGGAGGAAGATATTCTGGACAGAAGGGAGAATAAATATAAGAATATAAGAGGGGCTTCCCTGGTGGCGCAGTGGTTGAGAGTCCGCCTGCCGATGCAGGGGACACGGGTTCGTGCCCCGGTCCAGGAAGATCTCACATGCCGCAGAGCGGCTGGGTCCGTGAGCCATGGCTGCTGAGCCTGCACGTCCGGAGCCTGTACTGCGCCACGAGAGAGGCCACAACAGTGAGAGGCCCGCATACCACAAAAAAAAAAAAAAAAAAAAAAAGAATATAACAATTCTAAGGCGAGAAACTGTTGGGCATGTTGAAGAAACATAATGAAAACCAGTGAATATAATGGTTAAAGTGAAGGCTGGAATGAGATGAAATTGAAGAGGTAGCAGGAGAAAAATCAAGTAAGCTTTGTAGGTCATGGGGGCAAGTTTGGGTTTTATCCGAAGAGGAAGCCACTGGTTTATTTTAAGCACGGTTATAAAATATTCTGTTTTTAGGGTTTAAATATAACTTGACTGCTGTGTAGCAAATGGTGGGGCAGGCTGTCTGTTGTCAACTGAGTGCCTGGAATGCATAGTTTCTGTTTCCCGACTGACAGAAAAAAATATGTTGGAAAAGATTAGAAGCTGTGAGAGGACACAGTTTGGACATTATGAGTAGAGGAGAAAAATGATGAACTTGAGACATACCTGGTAGCAGCACAGAAAATATTACATATGGATTGTTTGGGACAGTGAAGTAAAGAAGGAATGGAGGATGTCTTCTCTGTTACTAGCTTGATGTTGGTGCCGTTTAATGAGATGAGGAAGTTTAGTACTGAACAAATTATATGGATAGATATCCTAAAAATGGCGGGTAAACCTTGAAGAGGGAGATAGCTGGCCAGGACCATGGACCTTCTGGAATGGCATTAGGGGTCCTGGGATCACTGGGGATGTAGGGAACGTTGGGGGCAGAGAGTCAGGTGAGGATATGTTTTGACTTTTTTACATTCACGAAAGGAAAGGAATTGGGAAGCTGGCTTGAGGAATCTCAGGAGCAATTCCTTCGCAGTGGGAAGGGTAATTTTTCTTGAGCTTAAGAGAATTGAGTTCAGATCTTGACTCTACAACCTATTAGCTAGGTGAGTTTGGGGGAGTTGTTCAACCTCTTTGAGGCTGCTTTATTGTGTATTAGAGATAATTTTAATGCCTACCATAAAATATCAAATTAAATTATGGATATCAAGTATCTGGTCATAAATAATGCCCTTTATCCATGCAACACATATTTGTTGAACAAATACTAGACACTGTGCCAGGCAATTTGGATATAACCCTCCTAAAAAGTACAGGGTGCTACTAATCAGATTATGAAAAGCCCTGACTCACTCTGGGGAGTTAGGGAAACTCTCCTGTGAAGTGATGTTTGAGCTAAGCTCTGGAAGTTGAATAGGAATCAGACAGATTTACACAACGGGAGTTTTTGTCAGGTGGGGCATGAGAAAAGATGAAGAACATTCCAGGTCACAAGTAGAACATTGTAAAAGGCACTGAAGCAGGATGCAGGAAAATACATTTGGTACTCAGCAAAGTCAGGTGTGGCTGGTGCTGAAAGCCTGAGTGCACGGAGAATAGGAAGACTTTTAGGATTTGTCTTCATTAATCCAGGCCAGCTCTCAAGACTGAGATAAAGACAATGATTAAAAGCAGACATTTCGTTCAGCGAAAACCATAATCATTACTTGATGAGCCCTTACTATTCGTCAAGCCCTGCATTAAGCACCTAACTCTTGTTTTGAGAACTATTATGTCTCAGACACTGGCATATGATGATGAACAAGACAAGCAGTTCCTCCGTCTTTACTCAAATTTTACTTCTTTAAATCTCATAACAATCAACTGAAGTTAGAGATAAAGCTTATATAGGTCAACAACTTGCCAAGCTCATACAGCTAAGAAATATTATAGTTATTATTCCATTTATTCACTTGCTTTACACATATTTATTGAGCACCTCTGATGTGCTGGGCACTGTTCTAGGCTCTTGGGACATAGCTGAGAGCAAAAAAAGAGACCTCTCTAGGAATATACCTCCTAGCAGCATAGCCCGACAATAAACTGTAGCCCTAATATGTGAATTACATCACGGGTTAGAAAATGATGCATTCTTTGAACAAGGAATAACAGCAGAGGAAGGGAAACTGGGAATTCTAGCATCACAATGTTAATAGAATGTTGTGATGGGATTCTTTGAAGAGATGACATTTGAGAACAAGGTGAAGGAATGGGGAAGTTAGCCTTGTGGCGATCTGGTGTCTTAGTCTGCTCAGGCTACCATAACAAAATACCATAGTGTGGGTTGTTTAAACAACAGAAGTTTATTTCTCACAGTTCTGGAGGCTGGGAGGTCCAAGATCAAGGTATCAGCCGATTCAGTTTCTGCTGAGGACTCTCTTCCTGGTTTGCACATGGCTGCCTTCTCATTGTGTCCTCTCATGGCAGAGAGAGTTCTTTCTAAGGCCACAGTTCTATTAGGGTCCTGCCCTGACAACCTCATTTCACCTTAATTACTTCTTGAAGACCCTATCTCCTGATACAGTCATACTGGGGGTTAGGGCTTTAATGTATGATTTTTGAGGGAACATGATTCCGTCCATAGCATCTGGGGAAGTGCCTTCAAGCAGAGGGAACAGCCATGGCAAAGGCACAAATGCAGGAATGCGCCTGGTGAGTTGAGACCAACAAAGAGCCTACTGTGGCTGCAGCTGATGGAGGTGTGGGAGAAATGAAGTCAGAGAGGAGAAGGGGACTAGCGTATGAGGAACTAGCTGGGTCGGGGGCTCTGCATTTTTATCTGAGTAAAACAGGGGCCAATGCAGAGCTCTGAGCAGAGGAGTGACCTGACTTGTTTTAGTAATATCACTGTGACTGCTTGGGGAAGCAGAGACCAATTTGATGCTACTGTAGTTACTTAGGCAAGAGATAATGCCAGCTGAGCCGGTGGTGACAGTAGAAATGGTGTGAAGGAAACATATTCTCGATATAGTTTTTAAGTAAAGTAAACAGAATTTCCTGGAAAAGAAAATAGATTTGGGATGTGAGAAAGACAAGTCAAAGATAACATCAAGATTTTGACCTGAGCAACAGGAATTTTGGTTTGTCAACAACTAAGATGGAGAAGGCAGAGGTGGAGCTAGTTTGGGGACAGAAGATAAGGCACCACCATCCCCGTAGAGCTCTCATTTTCTCAAGGTACAGGCATCTGATCGTAATACTTGGGGAAGTGAACAGAGATTAGGTTGCCAGTGAGGAAGTTGCTTCCGTCTTCTCCAAACTGCTCAGAGTTTACTTGAACAAAGGGTCGTGGATGAAAACTAGTTTGAAAAACTATTTACAAAGGTCAGTCACTCTATCTTACCAGAGAGAAGACTGAAGCCCATACAGGTTTAACAACTTAGCCCTGGTTGTACCCCAGGGTTTGGGTAGGAGAGAACACAGAAAATCCACAGAGACAATATCTAGAAAAAGAGAAAGGAAATCTCTGCCCAGTCTTGATATTGGGCATTTTGAAGAGGCAATCTCTTCAATACTGCAAGTTGGATATACATAAAGATAAGGAAAGGAATACCATCTACTGAGTTCCAGGCGCCAATATTATACCATTTAATTCTACAACAACCCAACATTACAGATAATAAAAATTAAGGCTTCACAAGCTTAAATAAATGGACCTTCAAATGTGATTTAATGGACACAGCTGGAAAGTACAGAGTTGGGGCTAGAACCCTGGCCTCTTTCATTCCCAATCTCACATTCTTTCTGCTATCCGGCATGAATGTAGCACCATTGTTTTATTTTAAGTGCTCAAATATAGCCCATGTCCATGTCGAAATACTGATCTGGAAATACAGACTGAAGTCCTATGATGTGAGCATATTATTCAGTGATAGGGATGTGAGGAAACAAGGAATTGAGTAAGATTTCATGGTATAAACTGTAAGCGACATCGCTAGCTGCTGCGTCTATGTCAAACAACACTGTCCACGGGACAGCTTGACGTCTACTAGCTGATGGCTGTGGCATGGGGGACTTCATAAGAAGGGAGGAGAAAAGAGTGTGGGGTATAAATAACATGCATGAATTACTGGGTGCTCAGTAGCTCATGAAGAACAAGCCTTGGTGATATATGTTGCCCCTCATCTGGGACCATAGGGCAGTCATAACTGTCATGGATAAAGTCTCCAAGCCAAGGCTTCAAGGAGCCAGTCTCCTGAGCTTCAACAGGCAGGGGATGGGTGGGGCTGCAGAATGGCAGAGGGCCGCCCACTCACCGCCCACTGTGTGGACTCATCGCTGCCTCCTCCATCCCGCGCACGCCAGCATCCCCAGAGTAACTGCTTTTCACAGGTGCCTGTCATCTATTTCTTTTATTTATGCTGTCCCCTTGCCTAGAATACTCTCTCCGTCTTGTCACTGTGACCAGAGCCTTCTCATGCCTTCAGAGTCTGTCCAAGAACCACTTTTCCCAAAAACTTTTCCTGTTCCATCCAGGTTAGCTGTCCTCGTCTTTACTTTCCTAATTTTCTATGCATACTTTCTCACTCTACTTATAGTGCACTAGTAAGTGCGATTATGATGGTCTTTCTATACTTGCCTCCTCTGTTAGACTCTGAACTCCCGGATGTCAGGGAACCTAATTTTTTCTTTTTAAATCCTTAGTGCCCAGCATACAGCCTACATACTAGTGGTTCATAAACTTTAGTGTCCATCTGAATCACTCAGAGGGCTTCCTAAGGCCCATTCCCAAAAATTCTGATTCAGTGAGTCTGTGGTAGGGCCTGAAAATGTGCATTTCTAACAAGTTCCCAGGTTATGCTAATGGTACTGGTCTGAGGACAAATTTTGAGAACCACTGCTGCATACCATAGTTCGTTTTTGCTAAATACATTTATGTTCTATTACATAAGTGGTCATAAGCATCGGCTATGGAGTCACCCAGAGCCTGGTTTAAATCATAGTTCTCCAAGCTAGAAGACCTTAGAAAAATGGCTTAAGTTCTGTGAGCCTCGGTTTCCTTATCTAAAGAATAAGGTAAGGATGCAATAAGATAATATTAAAGCACTTACCCTGATGCTCCACAGCTCCTGCTGGTACTGAGCTGGAGGTAGAAGCACCAGAAGGAAGGGAAATAAGTGAGAGGGCAGGATGCAACAGTTCAATAATCCCTGAATGAGGACCAGCCTCACACATGGAGCCCAGCAGCAAGTTTAATTAAATACTACACACATTTACTTACTGAAGTATCCTGTCTCCTTAACATAAACAGATAAGGAGGCAGTGGGGCATGACAGCCTCTAGAGTGCTGGGAAGAATCTGGTTTGAGTATTTTTCACATCAATCAGATGATTCACACACACCTCCTGTTCTGTGGATGGCTTTCAGGATTGAGTCTGGTAGGTTTTCCACCAGGGCTCACCACTAAAACCTGCTCATTAACAGATCATCAGCTTCTGCTGATCTGCTCCTAGGCTGCCTTCCAGAGCAGCTGTTTCCTCCTGTGTTGTGATTTAAGCTATGTTAACAGTGATGAAAACAGATTTGTGTTGCTTTGCTTCTCATTAACCTTATTATAGAGTTTTGCTCCCAGATACACACTTCCTAAAAATTTATCAAATTTATAAAACGGTTAAAACTTTTTAACCTACAGTGGCTTGATATTTCTCAATATCTGGATAAAGAGTAAATGATTTGGTCAGTCTTCAAATTATCGGTTTGATTGGAGGTGACTGTCCGCAGTCTAGCCTCTGTGCCCTCCAATTTAGGCTGACCCTCACATATTTACACAGTTTCCTGGGGCAGCCCTCACTCTTCCCAAACCACTGGCCTGCCTCACCTGGCTTATTGAATTATGGTCAGCTAGATCACCAGTCTTCCCTAGGATGACCAACTCTTCTGTTTTCCTGGGACTGAGAGCACAGTGAAAGTGGGACTTTCCATTTTAAAACCAGAAAAGTCCAGAGCAAACCAGAATGAGTTGGTCACTCTGCTACCGATCCTACAATTTGCAAGTAGCCAAGCCCACCAAGTCCTCAGGTCACAACTATTTCCAAGTCACCCTTGCCTTCCCTGCAACATTTATTTCTGGCAATTTTGAGTTTTCAAATAGCTCTTAAACATCATCGCCTCCCCCTGTTTCTGCTTCCCATACTCATGGCACTACCAGGCAAAGGTAAAATTAATTAACCTCAAAAGCTAGGTGAAGATAGTCATAAACAGTTTTAAATCCAGCCTGTGGAAATCAGTCAGTGGTTCAGAAAGATACGGAGCAGTGTGGAGGTCATGATGAATTTCCCAAAATTTCCCAAAACACATTTCTCAATCCCTGATGTTTTTTCTCTGCCTTGTCCTTTATTTTTTAGTCGGAAATAATGTATATGTCCCAGCATCATTTTTAGCCTTGTTATATTGCTCCAATGCCTACAGCTATTTGTACCTCAACAGCTCTATTGCAGCTAAACTTTGTTTACATATTTGAGGTGAGTCAGCCTCAGGTAGATTTGTTCTCTTACCTGATTTCCTAGCCCAACTTTCTACTTCCGTTTCTGAGGCTACACGGAGTGTGACCCAGCGGTGGGTGAGGAAACATGCAGGTGCAGAAATGCAGAGGATGAAAAACTCTCTGTCCTTTGTAACAGCTTGAAGATATTGTACTGAAATCTGAAATGTGCTCAGGTAACAAATTTGAAAACATCGTTCGAATTCCTACTGACTTCACCTTCCAGGTATCATCTCATTGGAATGTACCCTTTGAAGCAAACTGATTCCAGGCATATGTAACAGGGAGCCCCATCATATAGTATGTGTGAAAATGGTTGTCGCTTTGGCCAGCACATGGGAAGCAGATGTTTTCCAAGAGAACTGATGGCATCCCAGGCTCATCACAATCTGTCCACAATCTGTGTTTCCAGACGTATCACACCCCCACCCCCATACATGCTCAGTCACATGAAATGATTCTCCAAAACCCATTATGCCTTTTCATGCCTCCGTTCCTCTCTGCACTTGCTATTTTCATAACCCAGAATATCCTCTACACTCCTGTTTCCCCTTCCTCGCCTGCTAAACACCTACTGATTTTTTAGGATCCAGTTCAAATGACATCTTTAAATCCTTTCTGGACTCCAGCAAGCAATTATTTATTCATGACTCTGTTCCCTTAGCATGTTAAACATGCCTCTGTGTATCAGACCTCAGCAGGACCTTAGGCTCTGGCACTTGTGTCAATTCAGGTATGTCTGGGGTCCACTAGAGATATGGTACGGCAGTAAAATGGAGCGTCAGCCAGAGGAGGCTGCAGCTCTGTGGGAGGCTCCACTACAGGGCTAATAGCTTACTCAATATCTAAGACTCCTCAGAAGTTGAAAATTATTTTCCCCTTTTAAGCTTATTGTCAGTTGTGGTAGCTTATATTTTTGGTGCTCCAGTACCCTTTCCGATGACCCTTCTCCCAATAACAGGCAAACCTGGTTCCTGGCCCCAGTGGTGGGCATGTCCAGAGGCCCTGTCAATCATAGAACCGATTCTCTCTGCAAATCAGTTTGTGATTGGCCAAAGGGATGGGCACATGACCCCAGCAGCCAATCGGGATCCTTCCCTGGGACAGAAAGCTGAACAGTTGGAAGAACCACTGAGGACTAGTACAGGGTGTGAAAAAGAAGTCAAGCCAACTAATGCTGCAACAGTTAAGGTCACTGTTGCCAGGTAATAGTAACAGGCAAGGCAAGCTGGGCAAGGAGAATCAAGTTCCTTGTCTCCAAACTTCTGCCTTTCCAGCTCTCTCTAGTGCCCCCTACTGGCAGAACCTAAAAGGAAGACAGCTGGCAAAGGGAACACTGAGTTTGCAGTTTCAGCTCTGCATCACAGAACAGAGCCTGGAAGGGTGATTTGGAGCTGATATGCAATCATATATACAGAGAAGAATGTATACAAGCATTTTGCCATTGACCTATATGGTTTTTCAGATGGTTGTGGAAATGTGTAGGTGTTCTAGGGTCTTCTGGACATACAGATACAAAAGAGATGGTCAATAAAGTACTCTGGGAAACAGCAAGTCATGAAACACTGTGTTAAAAGACTAGAAATATGAAACCACCCCTACAGTCTATTCTTAATTCCTCTCCACCTTTCTTATTTTAAATAGCATATTAGGGGGCTTCCCTGGTGGCACAGTGGTTGAGAGTCCGCCTGCCGATGCAGGGGACACAGGTTCGTGCCCCAGTCCGGGAAGATCCCACATGCCCCGGAGCAGCTGGGCCCATGAGCCATGGCCGCTGGGCCTGCGCGTCCGGAGCCTGTGCTCTGCAACGGCCCGCGCGCCACAAAATAAATAAATAAATAAATAGCATATTATTGACTATTATTGGGAGCAAATCATGGGAAAGCAGTATAGCAATTAGGATTATTTTGGCAATGTTTCCTGCTATCTTATTTATTTCCCATACTTGAGAAACAACTTCTCCATCTGTTATAGGCCTTTTTCATATGGCATTGTATAAGTGTCTTCATGTCCATTTACTCCACCAAACTATGAATGCTTTTATGGAGATCCTCTGTCTTATTCATCTTTGTACTGGTTTACTGCCCAGGATTCACTGAACATTTACGCATTTGTATTATTCAGCAAACACTTAGCACATTTTATGTGCCAGGTCCTGAACTACAAGTTAGACATACAATAAATCTTAGCTGCTGCCTGCAAGATGCTCATAGTCTAAAAGAGCAAAGGGATGATAAAGAGGCAATACTAATGCAGACCGTATACGTGCCCTGGGCATAATGAGAACATGGCACTGGGGCCCCTAATCCAGGTTGAGGCAAGGAGACCAGAGAGAAGATCACTGAATTAATCCACATTAGAGATTAGAAGGGCTTCCACCAAAGGTGGGCAGTGGGAATGAAAATTAGTAGAAAGAACTGAGACTTCTTGTATCTCAAACTTGACTGCTCATGAGAATCAGTTGGAAGCTTACAAACAGCCCCCCACCCCAATGATCAGGCCTTTTCCAAAACCAATTACATGAGATAGGACCTAAACATCAGTATTTTTTAAAGTATCCCAGGTGATTACAATGTGCAGTCAATTTTCTTAAAAATATGATGTCAACAGAGCTTGATAACTATATAATGGCATATATAGTAAGGAAGGGGGAGAAGTACAGGGTGATTCTCTAGCTTCTGGTCTAGGCAGCCACATAGATGGTAGATGCTTAAAAAGTTGTCCTAGTATGATTGTGTATTTGTCATTCCCAAGGTCCCCTGTAAATGTGCTATGTAAACAGCAACTACTCAAAAAATCTTTTTGGATAAACAAGTACCTGGGATGTAATGTCTGCTCAGAGGGGAAGATAAGAAGCAGAGGCTTGAATAGGTACAGTTTCTACCAACAAGTACAGTTTCTACTGGCAGGTAGAACAAGTTTCTACCGGCAGGTGCTTAGTAAAGGTTTGAAAGAAATCAGCAGTGATGACTGTAAACAAGTAATCTCCTGTGTGTAGATAGCGGACTTGAGTAATAGGCTCATATACATGTGAAAATTCAGACACATCCTTACCAGTAGTGCAGTTTTTAACCAAAACTAGTATTGTTACCGACCAGGATTCTTGGCTTGCTTAATAATAGAAATTGATCAGAGGTCAGACAAGAAATTCAGGCAAGGTTTTATTGGGAGCGAGAACTCCAACAGTTCCGTAGCAGTGGGGAGGGAGAACAAACAACAGTTTCCCTTGCTGGCCCACTCGCTGAGAGAGGGGCGAGTTGTTCCTTAGATGGGATGAGAGTAAGGGTGTGTCCAGGGGTCGGGCGGGAGCGGTGGCTTAGGTGGTTTACCCACCCCTTAGGTGGTGTTTTGTACAAGGGCCTGAGCAGTACCCTGCTTTTGCTCCGGCCTCTTCAAAAGTGGCAGTTGGGTTTTTTGGTTTCTTTTTGTCCAGAATTTGTCCCAACTGTGCATGCATGCAGTTACTTTTACTCTCACATAGTTTCTTTGTATTTTGTTGCCCAAGGAGAGGTGTGTCCAGGTGCAAGCATTGCAGCACTGCAGCAAAGGGTCCCAGGTCCCAGCCTGTCTCAGTATTTAGAAAATATAGTATTTTTTAAAATGTTGATTTGTAAAACTCACTATAAAATAGATTATGTTAGACTCTTGTAAGAATCACATGGTGTTAATTACTACTGCCATTTACCAAATATTTCCAGATCTCCTCCTCAGGCACACAGTGGAATTAGGCTTTCTGACCCCTTTGTGTTTGCAAAGGTCACATGACTAGTTCTGTCCAATGACTTGAAAGTAGAAGTGACTCTGGACCACAGCATTCAATGGCCAAGCATTTAATTAATTTAATTAATTTTATGACTCTCTGGAGTTCTTTTGTCACTTTGGCAGTTACCAACAATATCAAAGGCAATGGTGTCTGCTTCAACCTGGTTTTGTAAGCAGCTATGATGTGTCTGACTTTGAGGGCCATGAGCTAAAACTAAATCTTTGCTGTTTTAACCACTGAAATCTGTGAGTTGTTTGTTACTGCAGCATAAGGCAACCTATCCTGATTGATAAACACTTTAACCCAGGAAGATTTCTCCCTCTAAATTCTTGATGCTTATCACCTGTATTTACTCAATTGTAGGTACTATATCTGCCTTTATAATACTTCTTTCATATTGTACATCTTCTTTGCTCTTCAGATACATGTTACTCATGTCTCCAATTAGAATACAAGCTCCTTCAGGGCAAGAAATGACTCTGGATAAGGTGTTTAACTTCTCTGAGAAATAATTTCTTAATCTGTTAAATGGGAATATTAAAAACTTCCCCACAGGTTTTCAGGAGAATTGAGATGTGCACACATAGAATATCAACCACAGAGCCTAATACAAAATAGAAAATCAAAAATTATAATTTTCTTTCCTTCTATTCATCTTTGTGATCCCCACAAAACTTAGCACATTGCTAACTGAAAAGATACACTTATGCACTGAATACCTACTATGTGCCAAGTCCTAACTATATGCTATTTTAACTCATATTAAATATGTATTATTTTCTCCATTTTACAGGTGAGAATATTGAGACTCAAGGAGATTAAGCAATGGAGTACTTTCACTGCTGAAATGGTAAGAACCAATATTCAAACCTAGCCTAATTCCAAAGCTTGTCCTTGTTTTCCCCTAAAGCACACTGCTTCCTTTGTTGATATAATTATGGACTTATGATTTAATTATGAATTTTATAGAAATAAATGTAGTTTGAGACAATAAGAAAAGTGATATCTTTATCTATCCATCTCTATAATAGTCCTCATTTCTATGAAGCTATTGAATGTAAGATATACTACCAATTAAAAGCAGTTTTTGGAAAGAAAATACTAACATATGAAAAGTAAATGTAGATTTTGTTTCACCTTGATTTTAAAAATTCAAGATGAAAGGGAAAAAGGAGATCGGTTAAAATTGATGAAATACCTTGATATAAATAGAGACAGTGACAGGCACGATACCATGAGGGCATTTTACTTGTATGTTAATGACTTAAATCCTCAAAACAATCCTGAGAAAAAGTATCATTGTCTCCACTTAGAACTGAGAAAATAGAGTAACTGAGAAGTCCCACAACTAGTAAGAGGCAACCCTGCCAGACTTATCAACGTCATCTTTCTTTACCTGTTAGGCAGAGTTGATGCCTATTTGTGGGGAGTGGTTTGAGATTTCAGTCACTGGTCAGCCTCTTAAAAACACCTCCTCGTCCGTCTTTAGATGAAATCAGCTATGAGGCATTTCCTGAGATTGTATGATTGAGTGTGCTGACTACACTACCCAAATGTGCAAGGTCCCCAGGGACGTGTCCATGCAGAGCAAGGGAAGGAGCACCACATCCCTGCCTGACCCTCCCTCCCCTTGACTCCCACCTCTGCCCAGACAAGGGGCTGTCACTGTGTGTGTGTGTCTAAAACCTTGTGAGATAAGATAAGGTCACTCAGGGAGAGCCAGAGATAGCAGTTTCCTCAGCCTCAAAAGATAAGAAACTTTGAGCTATATAAGCGAGAAAATTAAAGCTGCAGACTGTTTGGCACCAGAAAACTAAAAAGATCAAGGTCCCAGGATGCCAAGAAATTGATGCTATCAAAGGGCTTGTGCTAATAAAATGGTCCAGCATAGAACAAGGATCTTTGCAAGTTGGAGGTGTGCCATTTGCTCCATTACTACCAAGACATCCTAATGATGCCATCTGTGCTATGAATGCCCATGCCCCTCTGAACAGGGGACAGCCTGTGACTGTCCTGTTACTGACACAGGACAGACTTTCCTGGAAATAAGGTTTTTAAGCAAAGGTATTCAATTCCACTTTGCTCAACCATTTTGGCTTCCTAGAAATTGACTAGTAAGGCTCATGTCAGCCCATCCCCAAGCTCAGTTACCTACCAGGCACGTGGGTCTGTTTTTACCTGGCTACATGGAGTAAAACTGTCTTCCAAATGTTCGCCAGCTAATGTAATGTGGAACACATTGCTGCCTAATATTTATCAAAAGCTCTGCTGAGGGATACAGCCAAGAATGGCCTGATGGATATGCCACCCCCAGGATTCTACTAAACAGGCTGAAATATGCCCCCAGATTAGGCTCAGTCAATTTAAGCCTGAACTTGACTGTGTCCAGTCAGTTCCTTAGGGCATTGTTTTCACTGCCTCACCCTTTTACTAAATTGTGTCTTGGTGGGAGACCATTAAACTGGATTGAGGGTTACTGTAAGAAACTGCTCACAGTATTCATCACTGAGTCTACTGAGAGGTGTTGTTGAACGCATCAGTCTTTACATCACATATTGTACTCTTCTTGAGGATCCTGGGGAGAAAGTCCCGTCTGCTCCTAGCAATAAGAATAGAACTGATCCATTTATAGCTTATAAGTACTGTGAACTATGTAACAGGCAGGGTTTTAAAATTTTCCTTTTGGTTGCCAACTCTTACTAAATAATATTTTCAGCATAAATATTTATAATATGCACATTAAGTCTCATCCTTGCTATTCTTAGGTCTCCTGCCTTTTTCTCTTTATTATTTTACTCCTAATTTTAACCTAGTCCATCATGCTCTGTATTATGCAAGTTACTTTAAATCCTTTTTAGAAAAAAAAATTGGGGTTCTAAATAGACTTATTATACTGTGTTGATGGTAGTACTCTAATAAAAGATCCATTCCTTCATCTTTAAAGTGTTGTTTTTATGAAATTATTTAAAAGAAAATGGCTCTGGACAGGACTAAGTGAGGTAACATGTTAAACTGTCATCAGTCTCTTACACATCATTTTCTATTATTTGAATAAAAAATAGATATCTGGTTGAGGCTTATATTTGCTGTTGACATAAAATGGATGAGGAAGAAAAAATAGAAATAATGGCTTTATAACAAAACAGAATAACAATTTTCTGAGTTCCTCAGAGATCGGAATAATAGGTTGACTCCAAAAAAATGAAAGTTAGCTGAGTCATATGTCACGTCCTTCGTTTTAGTTCAAATAACCAATTGCACAAAGAGAGAAGGAGAAATCTTCAATTAACTAGAGTTGGAATGGAAAAAAGATCCAAGGAATTTGATTATTAGTTTACTATTTAAGTCAAAATGTGTCACCACTGATTATAAGGCTAATACAGTCTTAAGCAGGAGCCACAGAAGACCCATACCTAGTTCATAGTAAGGTAACCATCTCAGAGCATATTTGGCCCTGGTTAATCTATTTCTGGAATAGGGAACTAGTGCAGGATAATACTTCTTTTAATTGAGATAAATTTTTAGAGCAGTTTAAGGTTCACAGCAGAATTGAGAAGGAGATACAGAGATGTCCCACCTACTCTTTGCTCTCACACATGTATAGCCTCCCTCATTATCAACGTCCCCCAAGAGTGGTATATTTGTTACAATTGATGAACCTACATTGACACATCATTATCGCTCAAAGCTCATAGTTTTCCTAGGGTTCACTGTTGGTGTTATATATTCTATGGGTTTGAACAAATGTGTGACAACATGTATCCAAGATTATAGTATCATACAAAGTATTTTTACTACCCTAAAAATCTTCTCCCACCAACCTTAACTCCTGGCAACCTCTAATCATTTTACTGTCTTTATCGTTTTGCCTTTTCCAGAATGTCATATCGTTGGAATTGTATAGTATGGAGCCTTTTCAGATTGACTTCTTTCACATTGTAATATGCATTTAAGTTTCCTCCATATCTTTTCATGATTTGATAGTTCATGTTTCTTCAGTACTGAATAATATACCATTGTCTGGATGCACCACCATTTATTTATCTGTTCATCTAAAGAAAGACATATTGGTTATTTCCAACTTTTGGAAATTATAAACAAAGCTGTCATAAACATTTGTGTACAAGTTTTTGTGTGGACGTACGTTTTCAACTCCTTTGAGTAAGTACCAAGGAGCACTATTCCTACATCATGTAAGAGTATGCTTAGTTTTGTAAGAAACTGACAACGTCTTCCTAAGTAGCTCTACCCTTTTCCATTCCCAACAGTAATAAAAGATAGTTCCTGTTGCTTCACATCCTCATCAGCATTTGGTGTTTCAGTGTTTTGGATTTTGGCCATTCGAATAGGTGTGTAGTGGGTATTTTATTGTTGTATTAATTTCCATTTCCCTAACAACGTAAGATGTGGGACATCTTTTTTTGTGTATATTTGCCACCTGAATGTCTTCTTTGGTGAGATGTCTGTTAAGATCTTTGGCCCATCTTTGATTGGGTAGTTTTTTTTTTTTTTATTGTTGAGTTTTAAGAGTTACGAGTACATATTGGACAACAGTCCGTTATCAGAAGTGTCTTTTGAAAATATTTCTCTTAGTCTGGTTTTTCTTCTCATTCTCTTAATATTGTCCTTCATAGAGCAGAAGTTTTAAATTGAAAGTCCAGCTTATCAATATTTCTTTCATGGATCAGGCCTTTGGTGTTATATAATAAAAAGTGATTGCCTTACACAAGGTCATCTAGGTTTTCTCATATGTTATCGCTTGTGAGTTGTGCAGTTTTGCAACTTCCATTCAGGTCTGTACTTCATTTTGAGTTCATTTTTGAAGAGGATGCAAGTTTTGTGTCTAGATTTTTTTTTTTGTGTGTGTATGTGGATGTCCAGTTGTCCCAGCACCATTTGTTGAAATGGCTGTTTTTTAACCCATTGTATTGCCCTTGCTTCTTTGTCAGAGAACAGTTGACTGTATTTATGTGGGTCTATTTCTGGGTTCTCTATTCTGTTCTCTATTCTTCCATCAGTAACACACTGTCTTGATTATTGAAGCTTTATAATTCTTGAAGCTGGGTACTGTCAGTCCCCCGATTTTGTTTTTCCTTTGAATATTGTGTTGGCTATTTTGGGTCTTTTGCTTTTTCATATAAACTTTAGAATGAGTTTGGCAATATCCACAAAATAACTAGCTGCGTTTTCATTGGGATTGTGTTGAATCTATACATCAAGTTGGGAAGAACTGACAACTTGACAATATTTTCTTCTTATGAATGCCTTCTATTGTTTTCTTATGAATGTCTTATCTACTTGTTTAGTTCTTCTTTTATTTCATTCATCAGAATTTTGTAGTTTTCCTTATATATATCATGTACATATTTTGTGGGACAATGATAATAAGTTACTAAGAATACTGAAAACCATGTCATTTGGGAAATTATTGAAAGCATCATGTTGTACTATGGTGAGATAGGTTGTGTCTTTGGAGTTGAAACATGGCTAGCCACTTGAATTAAATCTCTTCTACTAGCTATCTGATTCTTTGTTTCTAGTGAGAATTTATTTAGCAGATTGCTTTTCTCCCTAGGAGGAAAGAGCAACACATAGATGACATGGAGATCCATATGGGATCATGAAAAGTTAAAGAAGACAATTTTTAGAGACTGCTGAGAGCCAAAAAGTAGAGAAAAGTCTAAAAATTATATCAGAAAGGTAGTGGGAAATAGAATCTGCATAAAATTGAATTCATAATATACAGCTGAACCTTGAACAATGTGGGAGTTAGGGACACCAATCCCTGCGCAGTTGAAAATTCACATACAATTTTAAAGTTAGCCCTTTGTATCTGCCGTTCCACATCCACAGATTTAGCCAACTGCAGATCATGTAGTACTTTGGTGCATGTTTGTTGAAAATAATTTTCATATAAGTGGACCCGCACAATTCAAATCCATGCCTTTCAAGGGTCAACTGTACATACCAAGTGAGATAATTGTGTTTTAGAAAACAAATTATGACGGTCAGTATATCAGATATAAATATATATATTCCAGATCTTTTTCTACTTGAACAAAAACTAGACTATCAAATTCATGAGTCAAATCACAGAAACTGATAATCAGTTTTGCCGAATTAACCATAGTAGGCATAGTGAAAAGAAAAGGAGATGAGTTCAAATCCACACACTGTCACTTAATAGTTATGTGAACTTAAGCAAGATTAACTCCATTCAACTTCAAGTTTTTCAAATGAAAAATAGGAAATTAAAAAGGTGATTCCTGCCTAGCTCACAGGATTGACACATGACTTAAAATGAGATCATATTTTATAAAGTATTTTGCAAACCGTAATATGCTAGAAGACTATTAGTTTCATCGTGACTGTTGTGATTAAATAAATTTCATAATGATCAAAGGCACTGAGTAATTGTGGTCCTCAGTCTCAAGTGGAGCTTAGTGCTCAAGTCTAATGCTCCCAGGGGAGAGCCCTTGACTTCAAGAAGCATATATATTAATAATAGTGAGTCTGGCAAGGAGAGAGGGATATAAGTGCTGAGGTGATTCAGTTTTTATTCCCTTGTCAGTTAATATAATAGTTACACCTAGAGAGAATACCATATTTATTTGGGAATATATATATAATATATATATTTGGGAATATATATATAATATGTATATTATATATATACATTTATATATTGATAAGACTTTGGGGATGAGAGAACTGACAGATAAATTCAGCTAATTAAGATGATTCTTCCACTGCCTTCCAAGATGTATGAGTCTTATTAACTCTACATCTTTTGTTTACATGGATAGCAGAATAGAATGAGGTTTATCATTTGAAAGCACATGTTATAATAACATAACATTTTATATAAAGGAAGTGAGAAATCTGGATATCCATGATAACAACAAAAAATAAAAAAACAGAGGAAGGAGTATGAGAAAAGCAAATCCCAAGTGGTGACAAGGTCAAAAGTAACTTTCAACCATCGAAATATTTGATATAGTCTGTGCTGAGCAAAATAATGGCCTCCCAAACTTGTCCACAACTTAACCCCCAGAACATGTGAATATGTTATGTTATCGGGCAGAACGGAATTAAGGTTGTTATCAGGTGACTTGAAAATAGGGATATTAAACTGGGTTATCTGGGTGGGCCCAATTAAATCACAGAGTCCTACTCCATGAGAAACAAAGATCAGAGAGAAATGCAACATGAGAAAGACTCAGCCTCGTTACTGGCTTTGAAGATGGAGAAAGGAAGCCATGAGTCAAGGAAATACAGGTAGCCCCCCGAAGCTGGGAAATGCCCTCAAATTACAGCCAGTAACAAACCGTCCCACAGCTACAGGAAACGGGATTCTGCCAACAACCTGAACAAGCCAGGAAATGGATTCTCCCCTGGAACATCCGGAAGGGAATGCAGCTTGCCGACAGCACTTTGATTTAAGCACAATGAGACTCCATAAAAGATTTCTGACCTCCAGAGCTGTAAGGTAATAAATTTGTGTTAAGTCGTTAAGTTTGTAGTAATTTGTCATGGCAGCAGTAGAAAATTAATGCATAGTCTTCTTAGTATGATAAAGAGCACTGTGTAATGTGAGGCCTTCATACATATCTTAAACAGACTATTAAAAAATAAGATGTTTATTATGACTTGATTTTCCTACTAATAGGAGTGATTTCTCATCCAACATCCACGTGTTCCTAAGGCAAAAGTACAACCGGTTAAGCATGGCCTGGGGAATAGCTGAATGCTGGGTTACACATGTTCTAGAACAGCATAAGAATAGTCAGTAGAGATATCTTAGGAGAAGCACTGGCAGGAAATATCTTAAGAAGATGCTTTATTTGCCCCCAAGGAGTGAATGTAAGGGGGAAGAATATGGTGAAAGCAAAGATAAACAAGGTATTTCTGGCAGAAGATACATAAGTGGACAATAAGAACATGGAAAATTATTAAACATTATTAGTTATTTGAGAAATGCCAATTAAATGTAGGGGATAACACTTCACACCCACTTGAAAAGATAAAATTTAAATACTGACAAAACCAAATGTTGATGAGGATGTAGAACAACTGAAACTCTCATACATTGGTCATGGGAGTGGATAATGGGCTATAGAAGAGTCCATTTCCTTCTGGCCCTAAGCCCATGCTATGTTCACTATACTACAATGGTTAATTATTACAGAGCATCTAATGTATGTCAGACACTGTGCAGGGTCTAGGGACGGAAGAGTGAACAAGATCACAAAGACGCAGTTGCTGAAGTCATGGAATTCACAGTCTAGTGCAGGAAACAAATATTAATCAGAGAGCCAAAGAAATAAACGTAAATTTAGAGTTGCAACTCTGACAAATTACAGAAAAATATATTTTGTGTTATGAGAACATATAATACTGGGGATTTATCTAGTGGGAATATCAGAGATTTCTGCATAGAAGTGATGATTCAGTGGGCATAATCCTTGGGGAAGGTAATTTTTTGTTGTTGCAGGTATTTTATTATTATTGATAAGATTATTTTACTAGGAATGTCTAAAGTCAGGAAAACCACGGAATTGGAAGAATGTTAAAAACAAGATAGATGCCTATCTCTCAGAGAAAGGTAGATATCTGTCCTGCCCAGAGAGAACATGCCCACTCAAGGTCCCTTTTAATTTCATGATCTAGTTATTTTATGATATAATGTACTGGAAAGAATTAAAAGCAAAAACAAAGCACACAAAAAACCTAGGTTCACATTCCAACTCTATTATTAAATTCTAGCTCTAGAAATACAGAGATTCAGAGACATTAAATTCTTATTCAATATCACACGGCATTGGGTTAGGCAGCCTTCAACAACTCAGGCTTTTAATTAGAGTTGAAAGTCTTGTTTATTCCATAGTGAAGTAGGTATGTTGTCGCTGAGAGGCAGGGAAATAGGTGTAGGGAACATTGTCATTTCTTTTTTTTCTTTTTTTATGTTAAAAAATATATATTTATTTCAATTTTCAACTGTTACTGGCCATCATGATTTAAAAAGAGGAAAAAAAAATTTGCGAAAGGAAAAGAAACCTTTTGTTTAGAGAACAATTGTCATTTCTTGCCCAGATTCCCTCTGGTTTACTTACCAGTTCTGTTTACACATCCACCAGTTTCTATATGTTTGCTCCTACTGCCTTACATCTACAATCTTCCAAGTGCTGTTTCTGAACTACTAGAGCCATTTGGGTTATGTGCACAGGAAGATGGAAGTTTCTTCCCCACCCACCCCATAACCCACAGCCAATGACTGACTCCTGTGGGAAGAGAAAAGCTCAGCTCCCTTGCCTTGAGGCTGGAGAAACTTTGATGTGTAATGTATATTGCAGAGAACTATGCAGGATTAGGCTGAGACTGGTACTTTGCCAGAAATTATACTCTTCCTGGGGTCCTTCTTCCCCATCCCTTACCAGTTTCTTCCTGGAACATTTCCTTAATAAATCACTTATACATGAATCCCCATCTCAGGATGTGTGTCTAGTGAATGCAGTCTAAGAGCAGGTGAGAACTTACCTCCCAGACGGTAGGTGAGAATCTCTGACCCAGCTTGAGAGAGGAAGAGGCTAACAAGGCAGGCTCCTGAGTTCTGGAATAGCAGGCTATGTTCTCCTCAGCAGGTAGACAACTCATCGCCTGTTAAAATTGCCACGTGATCTTGAAGGGAAATGCTCTGGTAGACCAATGACAAAGAGCAGTACCGTCAATCCAGAGGGAGCTATTGGTGGCATCAGTGAGCACGAGCTACAGATACCCAAAGAGATGAAAGTCTCTGAAAGCTTGTACCCAGTCTAACTCTCCAACTCAAAATACATTGTACTAGAACTTTCCTATTTCCAAGGCTTTTTAGAGATAAAAGATTCCATATCCTGCTTTATTTAAAACATTTTATCAGAAACCTATTCCATGACACAACCCAAATCCTGTCTTGAATTTAAATTTAGGTGCAAGCTGGTAAGAAAGGTGGAAGAGAAGTTTGTTGAGTTTCTATTATGTACCAGAAATTTTCTATGCAATGCCATTTAATCCTCCCATAATACTCTTAGCTACCGTTACCCCCACTGTAAAGGTGACAAAAGTGAATCACAGATCTCTTAGGCAAATGACCCAAAGACACACGGCTTACAAGCCAAAGATCTGGAGTTTGAAATCACGTGTGTTCGGTTACAAAGCTAGTACTCACTCCCATGCGTCATTCAGCCTCCTTCCTACAACCTGCAGACCCGAAGCTGATACAGAAGTTGTCAACCTTTTTAAATTCTAAGACTCTTGTGTAATACTTCATTGAGAAGGCAAGGGTACAATCCAACTATGGTGACTTAAATAATATTGACAAGTATTATAACATATGAAAACTGGAGGGCAGCAGATTCAAGGCTGGTTCAACAACCTGACAATCTCATTAGGAGTCCAGAGTCTTCCCATCTTTCTGCTTTAGCATTGCAACCTCGTTGGTAAAGTCTCTCCTCATGATCACAAGATGATATTACAACTTCCAAGGTCAAGAGAAGAGATGAAAGGGAGCAAAAAGAAAAGGAAGGTCATCTTTGTGGGTGTCACTCTTGTATTTCATAAAAATAAATTATTCTTATAAATTCTCTCATCAGCTGTTGCCTCCTGTTACTTGCCCACCCCTCATTGCAAAAGCAACTGGAAAAGTAAATATCTGACAAAAGGAAATGAGACACTGTGAAAACTATGATTTGTTTCTAGCAATAACTTTTTATCTCATAGGGCTGGGAACATGGCTTTTAAATCAGCGTTTTACAAACTGAGAAAGAGGTATATGATAGTTGGTAGGAAAAAGCACTGTTTATTATATGGTGAGAAATAGATCTGAAAACTTAGCTTTCTGTCCGCATTCTCCCAGTTCAGGTAAGCTCCTGAAATCCCTGGAGACACAGGGAATTGTTCCTGCTCCTACAGCTATATGCTGAGATTATGTCAGAGGGCAAGAGTTTGGAGGAAGGCCTGAAACAATAGCATTTGACACCTATTTGATTCATTTCTTGACAGCACCCAGGATGAGAATGAAGAAGAGTGATAAGAGATAAAGAGAATTTTCTTTGTTTTCATCCTGTTACAGCTACTGACCCCAGTCATGCATACCCCAAAGGGACAAAGTTCAGCCCCACTGCAGCCAGCACATCGAGTGAGTGCAATATTTTTAGTAAGAGCAATGGCCAAGTACAACAACCAGTCGGTTTTTTTAAAAATGACAACCCTAGTCCCTAGAAACTCATCTCTTTCTGCTGCCATCTGGTATCACCTACCATGAACTTGACCCTGGCACAAATGAAGAGAAGGGAGTCTTTTATTTTCAAAGTCCTACACGTTAGAGAGAAGGAAAATACAGAAAAAGAAGAGAGATTGAAAGTTTGGCAAATCCAGTTCTGGAAAATGGACAAATGTGGAGAAATGATGCACAGAATTTGACACTGAGATTTTGAACAATGATAAAGGGCGGTTCAAACGCCACACTGCCTGAAATGGAAACTTCTGTGTGATAACGTTCTTATTAAGTGGCAAAGGCACATCCTGAAGTACAGAAGTGACTCCCTTTTCATCTTATGGACCTAAAATTTTATATAGACTTCCATAGATTGCAGTAATAATAGTAAATGTGTGTTAAGCATAATCTGCTTGATACGTTTTGCTTTACACCTTTCAGCTAGATTACTTCTTTTAATACTTATAAAAACAACTCTATGGAAATGACACTGTTATTATTTCCATAGTACAGATGAGGAAACCGAGGAGCAGGAAGTTCACAAAACTAGTAACTGACAGAGGCAGGATTTGAACTCAACAGAGCTGGTGTTCTCACCTACTAAGCTAGATCTTTCTAGAAATGAGGTCCCCTTAGTATAGTCATCTAGCTGGATGTTAACAGGTACACCCCCCAACATACACACATGCAAACAAAATGGCTGGTGGTCAAAAACATTTGGGAAATGCTATTTTAGGCAGTGTTAAGCATCTTCCAAACTTATTGACTCAGTACTCTCTTATTTTCTCGAGAATATTTGGAGATGGATATTTCATGTAATCGGCTTCAGGATGAGAAGCTTTAAAGACAACCTGTAATGAATTCAGATAGGGGTAAACCTCCTCAAGGCAGCAGTCATCAAGTTCTCATTATTTCATCAGTCTGTTCTAGTCTTGATGCCATTTCAAGAAGATAATAACAATAAGTAAAATAATAGTAAATAATAACATTATTATCTGAGTTTAAATGTTTTCAGTGTGCTGGGCATTACTTTAAATGGCTTCCATATGATTTCTTATTTATTCTACATAACAACTTGATAATGTAGTGACTATGCCCTATTCATTATTCCCATTTTGCAAATGAGGGAAACAAGGGAGGAGATATGGGGAAATATGTATATGTATAGCTGATTCACTTTGTTATAAAGCAGAAACGAACACACCATTGTAAAGCAATTATACCCCAATAAAGATGTTAAAAAAAAAACAAACAAAGATCTTAAATAGGGCTTCCCTGGTGGCGCAGTGGTTGGGAGTCCGCCTGCTGATGCGGGGGACACGGGTTCGTGCCGCGGTCCGGGAAGATCCCACATGCTGCGGAGAGGCTGGGCCCGTGAGCCATGGCCACTGAGCCTGCGCGTCCGGAGCCTGTGCTCCGCAACAGGAGAGGCCACAACAGTGAGAGGCCCGCGTACCACAGGAAAAAAAAAAAAAAAAAAAAAAAGATCTTAAATAACTTGGCCAAGGTCTCAAGTAATAACTGTTACCTATATATATATATATATATATATATATATATATATATTTTTTTTTTTTTTTTTTTTGCGGTACGCGGGCCTCTCACTGTTGTGGCCTCTCCCGTTGCAGAGCACAGGCTCCAGACGCACAGGCTCAGCGGCCATGACTCACGGGCCCAGCCGTTCCGCGGCATGTGGGATCTTCCCGGACCAGGACGCGAACCCGTGACCCCTGTATCGGCAGGCGGACTCTCAACCACTGCGCCACCAGGGAAGCCCCCTGTCACCAATATTTTAATTCAGTCAGAGTGACTTAGTCGAAATGAAAATTCAGATTTTTAAGACCCACATAATTACCTGCAGAGTTTTAATTCAACACTTTAGAGAATGAAAGGATTAACTGGGAATGACTAAAACTACAGGGATTACAATGTTCTGTATTTAATGGATGAGCTAATTTTAAATAAAAACATAGTAGACAAATTATTAATGCCATGGGATGTTGCTCTGGCATTAGCTTTTAATTCCACCGTGTTAGTAACAAGATGCATTATTCAGCCAGGTATAGCCACAGGGAAACCTTTGTCTCTGTCACTTCTGGCTGATGGTTTTCTTTTTATAATCACTGTTGTCGCTCGTATACGTTTGGACCCGAGTACACAGAGTTGAATTCATTGTTCTCCTAAGTTCATGGTGTGTCATCACCATTGTCCATGCCAGGGCTCACTTTTACTTTATTTCACCATTATTTTCACTTATCTGCCACCTTTAATTCCACTCACCAGCCCTCATAAAGTTCACTGTAGTGCACAGTATATTTTTGTTTGTTCATTTGTTTGGTTTTAGAAAAACACATATCTTTGGCTAAAGAAAGATATGCTTTTTGCCTGGCAATGGGCCCACCTGTCTTTTGAGCACCGTGACTCTCAGCTCTGTGCCAGTCCCTCTCCCTACAGCAGCAAACTATCTGACTTCTGAGAACTTTCTGATCTGAGCCCCTCTGACTTTTAATGAAAATGATGCATTGTTTTATTTATTTTTCTTTGTTTTGTTTTGTGTGGGGGTTGGGTTGAATTAGGCAAGAAAAGGTCTCTCCCATTTTGCTGGATAACCGTCCTCACGCTCTGTTCTGTACAATACATGCAGATAACACTAAATACTCCTTTAATATAAGCTGTGTCTGCTCATAGCTTATATTTTAACAATTTTATCTCATTTTTTATAGACTGCATATTTTCTGCCATATTTTTCTAAAACAAACCTTACCTATAGTTTATTGAATTAATTATGTTCCCATCCATCCTAAGCCTCTGAATTACTGCCCCCACTACCTGGAACACATCTCTCTCAGCACTCTCCATTCCCCATTCACACTTACTAACTCTGCCCATAGTTCATTTCATCTGTAGAATGAATGACTTTGTAGAATGAATGAGTGAATGAATGACGAGCATTTTTGAAGGAGAGTATGTGCTGTTTAATCAAATGATCCCTGCAGAGATCACTGGCAAACAACCTTGTCTGCCCTATATTTTGCTGCCCAACCTAACTGAGTGAGGCTGGCAGAACTACTTTATAGTGACATCCATGAGCTGTTTACCAAAACGTGTGTCTTCATGGGTGTGCCTGGAAAACCCACCAGGTTACCAAGAGACAGTTTTAAGTCCAGGATGGATTTTTCAAGCTTAGTGCAGAATTACAATTATGAACAAGGGTACAGTCAAGGTTACTCATACACTTTAGATCTAGAAAATGCTGCACTTACTTGAGATTTGGTATCTGATATCTGGAAATAAAACATTGTTCATCACACCTAATTGGATAATAATTTGATATTTAATGGTGCAGTGCATCCTGCTGTTAATCCTCTCTTCCTCAGTCCCTGTTCTAATGAGATTAGCACTAAATCAGTATCCTGGCTCTCTGAATCTCTTGAGAATCAAACAGTGGTCTTTATCATTATGACTTTCCACAAGGTAATGAGGAAATTTTCCCTGAATATTTGATTGGAATATAAATAAAATCAACATTCACTGGAAATGGAACCTTCGAGAATTTGAGCAGTTCACCGTCCTCACGCTCTCCTCCTGCACGGGGTGATTGCCTTCCTGAGAATGGGCCCCTCTGCCCATCTGCAAGCGAGGAACAGCCCAAACTTAGACCAAGGACCTTGCACAAACTCTATACCCTATAGGAAGTTCCTGCTGGTATTACTTTATTTGGAACAGGGCTTGTGGAACCCATGCTTAAGGGATTTGTCCAAAACAATGGAGATCTTGGTGCAAAGCAAGTAAGAGGAGGCTCATAGCTCTATGATATAGGCAAAATGGCAGAGCAGTGTGAAGTTTAATAGAACCAGGAAGAGGCAGGCAAGAAGAGTCCTCCTGGGATCACAGTCAACCTTGGGGTCCAAAAGCCTGTGTGCATGAACTAGGCTGCTCTCACACAGAGGCAGTCAGAACAGGATGTGAGGCAGACTTCAAAGCATTCCACGAGCCATACACAGACCCATTAACACAGGGTAGAAATCTCACTGGTATAAACTCTGACAAAAAGAATCCCACTGACTGAACGTTGAACAATAAGCTGTTCTGACCCACGGGAGACTCCTAGGAATCAAGGCTTCAAACTAAAATCACATTCTTCCCTGAAAGTCTTGAAGATTTTGTGCATATCCAAGGCTGCACCCTCTTGAGAGCAATCAGAGAAGGAATCTCCAATTTCCTAGTTCTCAGCTGAATTGCAGCAAAATACATAAATGCCCAGAACTTTGATAGCTACCTTCAAGCCACGTGCAAATCCTTTGGTAAAGGGCAAAAATGTGACTGGTTAACAGACCTTAAGTATAGTCTTTGACCAAGGAGTAGCTTATGCTGACCAGAGGTGAACTCCGAATAGCCAAGCTAAAAGATAATATCAAGGGGAAAAAATATCTGAACGTGTATATCAGAGGCAGCAAACTGCAGGGGAGATAAACTTGGCAAAATTAGTTCAGCCAAGTTGTTAAGCAAATAATCAAATAAAAGAACAAACCAAGGAATAGTGGTTAGTATGCAGAGTTGTTACAATATATTATCTAAATTGTAGAGTTTTCAACCAAAAATTACAAGATGTGCAAAACAAAAACGCAAAAAAGGAACATGTGACCCATATACATGAAAAAAATCAGACAAATAGAAACTGCCCTTGAAGGGACCACAGTGAGATACACTTTATACCCTTTAGGGTGGCTGTAATCAAAAAGGAAGAAAATAGCAAGAGTTGGCAAGGAAGAGGAGAAAGTGGAACCCTGTATACACTGCTGGTGGGAATATAAAATGGATCAGTTGCTGTGACAAACAGTTCAGTGCTTCCTAAACAATTTTAGCATAGAATTACCATATAACCCAGCAACCCCACTCCAAGGTATATATCCCAAAGAACTGAAAACAAGTATTCAAGCAGATATTTGTGCACAAGCATTCATAAAAGCACTATTCTCAATAGCCAAAAGGTAGAAATAACTCAGATGTCCATCAGTGGATGAATGGATAAACAAAATGCAGTATATCCATGCAATGGAATATTATTTGATCATAAAAAGCAATGAAGTATTAATACATGCCACATGTGGATAAACTTCAGAAACATTATGCTAACTGGAAGAAGTCAGGCACAATGTTCAATATCTCATTAATCCCATTCTGTGTGTTTTTCATCTCAGACATTGTATTTTTTTTATATCTAGAGATTTAATTTGTCTTTATTTATATCTACCAAGTGTAAGGTTGTTTAGAAAATCAGTGGAAGACTAGAGAAGCAGGCTATAGGCTGGACTTCCAAGAAAAGTTTCTAGTGTTTAGAGTCACAATGTCTCTGTTCTGGTTGTAAGAACGTCCATTAACGCTGTGGAGAATTGCTAAATTGAGAAGCCGCTCACCCCAGAACCAGGCTGCATATGGTTCAGGAAAGCTGCCACCTCCACTAGAGAAAGTCACTGACTGAGGGGGTGACTAATGATTAGCTACGTTGCCCTAGCTGTGATCCAAGCCAGAAAAATGGATGCCTAACCTTATCCACTCCTTATCCAGTTCCAAATGTAGATCAAATGCAAATACTATATATTGGAACAACTTAAGTCGCATCTCTACCTATACCCACAAGGAGGGCTAGAAATGCCTTCCTTTACAGTTTCTGAAATATGGAAGGCATTCTAGAAGAAAGCATGAATGAATGTTGAGCCGTCACTCTATATATCTTCCATAGTTTCACAGTATAGATAAGAGATGGAAAGAAGCCAGATTATGAACTTTTGATCAGACTACATAAAACTAGGCAGTACCTCAAACCTTTTACTTTTTCTTTTTGATCACTTGAGTCAGTCAATACATTATTTTATTGGGCTTAAGCCAATTTTAATTGTTTTTTGTTTGTTTGTTTATCATATGCCCGAGTCCTAATTGATAAACTTTAAGGTTTCTTCCAACTCTAGTGTTCTGTGACTCATTTTACTTTGCTCAAGAAATTTATTAGCAATGATTTTGGTGGGAAGGAAATGCAATATTAAACAGGAATAACCTAGATCAAAATTGTCAGTAACCTAGAGCCTATCTCTCTCCTTCTCTTTTATCCTAATATCATCCCTCATCCTTATTTTGGTTTACCATCCCTAGAGAGGGCAGAGTGCCCTAAAACAGCCACAGGATATTTAGTTTGGCAAATTTTGAAAAGGTTTTAGCACTTTTAATGCCCTGATAAGAAGACTAGGGATAATAGAATGTGTCCAATTGTGTAGACAAAGAGATAGTTGAGTTGAACTTCTTTTCCTTGGGTGAGGTTGGAGATAAGATTTCTGTGGTAGAGTACCCAGTGGGAAAGTTGCATTAGGTAGAATTGAAACAACGCAGTATAAATGCACTTTCATTAAGTCCTGGGAATACAAAGACAAGCAATACAGGGTCATTCAAAAGACTGCAAGCAGCTAGTTCCCCAACTAGGGAGAACAGCAAAGTTTTGGAAAGCATATCGAGGAAAAACTCTTCAAACTTCACATTTCCAATGGGGATAAATCTTTCTCCAGGAAGTAAAAAGCTGTGATTTTGGTTAGATTTCTTCTGTTCTATACTCTCCAAGCATGCTGCATTTTCCCTTGATAGCATTTTATTATAGTTGTGCATAATTATTTGTCTAATTACTTGGTTAATCCATGTCCCATGATAAACATCAAGTTCTATAGGGCCAAAGATGATATCTACCTTGCTAATTTCTATATTCCCAGAACTATATTCCCAGAGCCTGGAAAATAGGAAATCAGATAATAAATATTTTTTGAATATAGTTGAATGAAACTAGTGTCCTGACTTCAAAATCAGGGCAAAAGTTGGAAGCAATTACCTTCCAAATTTTCTTCCCCCTCTGTATCTTCTAAGCAAAATCTTCCTCAAATACCAAATTCAAGATTAAACAAAATAACGTCTTTCCTCCCTAAATAATCAGAAGCTTAATGATAAATATCTAGAAAGTACTATGCTTGCTGTCACACCAGTATTCCCTAACTCCCATTTATATGCATTTCCTATGTGTTTGATATCCAGATTTCAGCTTTAAATATATGATTCAATTTAACCTTCATCACTATCTTCTAAGACTATTGTCTAAGATAAGTACCACCATTACACGAATGAAGAAACTAAGGCCTAGAGAGTTTAAAGAACTTGTTAGAAATTGATAGAGCTAAATATGAACTCTGCTCTTTTTCATTCCAAAGTTAGAGTCAGTCCCAGGTTGACTGGGCATATCATCTTCCAAAATGAACTGGGCCCCAAATTCTTCTCTCACTGATTTAACTACAGAGAAGCTGGTGTAAATTCTGTTTCGTCTCTGGCCTTAACAGTGTTCAAATGTGATTTCTAGCAGTGCAGTAATTGTCCCCCAAATCCCATCACAACTAAACAGTTTGGACAAACCAAGAAGTTTATTCCAATGGGATTTTATGTGACATAGGAAAACCCAACAGCTCTCCCTGGAAGACAAGACAGATGGTACATGCTCTGGTTATGAGTCCCACACCTCCATTTCTGGAAGAGGTGTATTATTTTAGCTCTAAATCTTTAAAAGCTCCTTGGTAAATTCATAGCAAACACTCTTAGGTTTGTTTCGTTTGCAGAGCGGAATGGTGGTCTGCACTTTTAAAATTATGATCTCTCAGAGGATCCGTATCCCTTTGTTACATAGCACAGTAAGAACTGAACATTTTCATTTTTAATTTTCCAATGACAATGACAGTCTAGACACCTCAGATGAAATATGCCTTTGAATTACTAGGTAGTTCCACAGGAGGTAGAGACATATTATGTTTTGATGCAGACATGCTCTTTAAAAGCAAGATGCAACAATCCTATCTTTTAAATACCTGGTGAGAAAGCAGAATAAAATTGTAACTTTTAGGGGATTATAATTAAAAATGAGGGCCATAGTCAAAGAACTTTGTTTTTGCACCATAAGCTTTGCTCTGCTTTCTAACTTCTGGGGCTCATGGGGTCGGATTCCCAGAGCTCTGTCAATAACGTGGCTCACTAGCAAATTTGATGTGTTTTCTCAACTGTAACAGAGCATGTTAGCATAACATTTGCACACAGCTCCCAAAGGATCAGAAGGAGTCTAGAGGTTTATATTAGCATTTTGAAGATTGTGATTATTTCAAAGTTTTGTAAGAAGGTAGAGAACTCTCAGTGAGAACCATCTGAAGCTTGAATAAGATTCCACCCAGCTATTTCATCCAGCATACAGCTGCAAAAAGGTATTCCTCTACAGTGGATTCACAGAGTCTTGGAAGGATGAACAATTTCAGTTTCATCTAATCTGGTCTGAGTTTTATTGTCTTATGGGGACCAATCTATACATGGAGAAAGACCATCTGTGACATCCACTAACAAGGGTTCTACTTAAAAATCTACTGTTGTCATTAAAGAATCTTGACTTTGGGGAGCCGTTTGTCCTGTATGAAAGCCAGTGGTACATATTAGTAAATGATATATACAACACCTACATGTTCAGCTTACGTCTTCTATTTTGCAACAGGCATCCAGCTTCCTAGACCCAGGATACCTAAGTATGTCATCATCTTAGGAGACATCAAAGTCTATGTGAAAATCCTACCAACATCATTTAGAGCTCTTGCGGGTCCAAATGAACAAAAACCCCAACCCAAACTGATGTAAGCAACAAAAAACGTTTAATGGCTCATATAACTGAAAGATGCAGGGATAAAGTACATGTTAGAAAAGCCGGTATCTTTTTTTGTTTGGGGCACATTTAGATCTTCTATGGCATTTGAATTTTGACCATTACTTTTCTTGAGAAATCTCTCTTTGCTTGACCTCTATGAGTTCACTGTTCTTATTCTTTCTAATACCTCATTGACTATTCCTTCATGGACCCCTCCGTTTCTTCTAACCACCCAAATGTTGGTTGTCTCCAGACCTGGGACCGTGTTCATCTCTTAACATGTTTTCCCTTAATGGCCTCATCTGAAAACACACACCCAACTACCATCTTTACACTATCAACTCTTAAATCTACATTTTCAAGTCTAACCTCCCTCTAGATCTTCTCATTGTATATCCATCTTCCTCCTCAATGTCTTTATTTAACTGCTCTACAGGTACGGCCAACTCAATGTAATCCATCTGACCCACTCTTCCAGTTTATGATACAAATGAAACCACATTTCTTTTATACTTCAAACTAATTGTTCAAATTTTCACCAGCCCAAATAAATCTAGTCCTTCTTCTCAAACTCCAGATGGAAAAGAATAGTTATAAACCCCTCCTACCCCACTACTAGCACCATTGTTTCATTGTGGCCACATGGATGGCTTTTAAACACTGGGCTTACCCATACTTGTGGACACTTATTCACTACAACTTTATTCCTTTACTAATTTAAATATGGGCCAATTTGCAAACTTCAAGTTTGCAGCTGTTTGACAAATAGTCAAATACTTAGAAACTGTTTCCCAGGTCGGTTGGTTACACCCAAACCAGCCCTTCCCCATGAATTCAGACCATTTTGTTAATCCTGGAAGAGTCAGTCACCAAACCAATTTCCTTTCCCTCCTATCGAGTCCCATTTGGAGCCCTGGTGTTCTCCTCCCAGTGTTTTGTTTGTTTGCTTGTTTTGCTTTGTTTTTGGTCAGTGCCTTATCAATCTTAGACAGTGGGTTTTTCAAATTTGGAATCTCAGAGAGCAGAGGTTGGGGATGTCTGACTCTTGCCTTTTTGGTGTGCTGCTTACAGTATCATAGGGCACAGTTGTACCCAACCCCCAATATAATGGGTGACTATTCTCCTTACATACGCATAACTAAGAAGGGATACTCAATGATCTGTAGCAGAAAAAAGAAGATGACTTTCTCTCTCTACCCATATGAACGTGCTGACAGAGCCTCTTACCAAACAAACAAATCAAATCTATACTTCAGTCGGTACCCGGACACCTCAATATGCCCAATTGAAATTATAACCTTTTCCCCCACAATTTGTTCCTTTTACTATACTCATCATATATATATACATATATATATATATATATACTATCTATATCTGCAATTCCAGCCTCAAATGTGGGAAACCTTCTAGTCTTCTCTCACTCATGCACCATCCACATCTAATTTTACTTCATCATCTGGAATCAGTTTCTTCCCTTCGACTTTCAATGTCTTAGTCATTCATTCTTTTTTTTTTTTTTTGCAGTACGTGGGCCTTTTGGAGCCTCATCTCCAGCTACTCCTCGATATAGTTTGTAAACTCTCCAAACTTCATATAGTTCACCAGCCACACCACAGTGTTTCCCACCCCTTTGTCTGTACACATGCTAGTCTTGACACCAGCAAAATCCACTTTTTCCTTTTCAACTGAATTGACCTCTTTCTCCTCCTGCAAAACGTAGTTCAAGTACTTCTAAATTTAGGAAATATTTTTGGCCTTTCTGTCTGGTTTTGATACCATTCTCTAAGTAACAGAGCTGTTTATCGCATCACAACATGAAGGCTGACCTATTTGTTCATCTCCTCCTCTAGGCTATAATTTCTTTAACATAAATACCATGTCTTATTTCTCTTGACAGTCATGTCAGACAGTACACTGCCTGTCACCTAATGGGTGTTTCATAATATTGACTTGAAAGAATGAATAGCATGGATAAAGTGTCTAGAACAGTGTCTAACACATCACCAGTGCTCAACAAACGTTAGTTTCAATTCACACCTTTCCTTCTTGTCCCCTAACTTTGTGTTGCTTTAGTAAGCTGTATAATTAGTTCTCACTTACACTGTAGGAGCTATTTGCCCCAAGAAAAGTGAAGATTTGTAGTTATTCAGATTTGCTGATCTGAATTATTATTTTATTAGTCGTAGTAGTAGTTATATTTTCTAATAAAGTTTACCAGTTATTTGCCAAGTACTCTCTTCTTTTTGTGCTGTCCAGGTACAATTTCTGTCAGTAATTTGCCGCTGAGAGAGAGAATACAAACATGAAACATGGTGCTTAGACTTCTTATAGAGATAACTTCTACCATTTATGGTTGCTATTGAAACAAGATCTGACACAATTTAAGAAACTATCCATTCAAGAAATAGAATTGGGGATTTGGAAAGCAAGACACCTTGGCGCCAACTACCACAATAAGTCAAGCTAGACTTCTATTGAGTCTTATTAATTCCCTATCTCCCCCATCTACTTATAGCAATTCCAGTGTGCATCATATGGGAATATGATGATATTTGGGGTCATTTTGATATCACAAAGAAAAGGATCCTGAAGTCAAAACCAACATACAGAAGAGGCAATTCTCAGATTAAACAAATCATGCTTTCTTTCAATTCTCAGATTAAACAAATCATGCTTTCTTTATCTCTGAATTTTTTGAGTTACAAGTAACAATTATCATCATCATCATCATTAGCATCATCATTTTTCCCAAAATATACAAAATGGAAGGTTTTTATAGGCAAAAGAGGGTAGGACAAAGAAGTTGAAAGGGTAGATTATTTCAGGCAAGGTCAGCTTCCTTCAGGGGACAGCAAGGGATCTCTGGCAGACTACATCACTAGTGCTGACCAGGAAATTCCAGACTGGTTTAAAATTTCCCTCCTGAGAAAGGTTGAAACTGCACTAGGTTAGGTGTTAAGTTTTGGTGAGGCTTAGCACAAGTGACTCTATTTGGGGCTTGTTGTTTCTTTTTAACACTAACAAACTCCCAAGATAAGTGTCATTATTTCTACTTCTCAGATCTGGATTCATGGAGAGATTAAATAACTTGTCCAAGGTCACCCTAGCTGTTCAGGTTTTAAATAGGCTCTAAGTCTAATAAGTCTAATAAGAGTCATTTAAGAAAAATGCAAAAAGAGACTTGGACGTCAGCATTAAAAGTCCCTATTTAAAACTATATAATGAGTTTCTTGAAGATAAGATCTGAGTGTTAGTTATCTTGGAATACTAAATAGCTGGCACCTGGTAGGGATCCCGTAGTTAAGTAAAGTTCCTATAGGCAGGCCATGGGACACAATTTGGGGCAGGATGTGTTGCCATTGTCTATGTATTAAAATGTTTCTTTTATTTCCTTCTTACGACAGAAACCATGTCATGTTCAATTTCATATTCTCCCTCTGACATCTGACACAGCCTTCCATTCCCATAGTACTCTCTTCAAACCCCTATTCCAGACCTTTAATTAATCTGCTATGTGTTTAAGTCATGGGTGCTTCTTAAATAACATGCATTTTTATTTGTATATATCCATAACCCAGTGAATAATACTTTAGGTGCTTATTGAATATATGTTATACAAATCAATAAATATGCTTGGGGTGGATTTATCATGTAAATATATTTATAAATAAATAGACTTGAACGGAATCAAGTTAAACTGTTGAATAACCTTAGTAAAGATGAACTTGCCCTATTCACCAGTACCTGGCACAGAGTAGAATACTTAGTACATGCTTAAGTATTTGCACTTTAGTATGGGATCCAGATAAGTGAAGCCTTCACTTATTTTCTAGAGGACTAAAAAAGAATGGGGTAGCAGAAGCAAAGATTATATAGTTTGTGGTGGATTTTTAATATCAGATAACTTGTCCAGTATCACTGCCTTACACAGGGAGCCATGCTCACCCTCATCTGCCGGTCTTGGCACATAGGATTAACTCTCTCTAGTTCCCTAGAAATCTTTTCTCGAGAGTAAGTAACTGCCTAAACAATAAAAGTATCATCTCCATATATGCAAGTGTAATAAGTAAGTTCTAAGCTTCTTGATAACTTTATTCCTTTGTACTTGAGAGATACCTTTTGTAAAATTTCATGGAAGAAGACTCAAAGTGTTCACCTATGGCATCCATCTTCAAATGGGATCAATCTTTTAAATTCACTTTATAAGGCTTCCCTGGTGGCGCAGAGGTTGAGAGTCCGCCTGCCGATGCAGGGGACACGGGTTCGTGCCCCGGTCCGGGAGGATCCCACATGCCGTAGAGCGGCTGGGCCCGTGAGCCATGGCCGCTGAGCCTGCGCGTCCGGAGCCTGTGCTCCGCAACGGGAGAGGCCGCGGCAGTGAGAGGCCCGCGTACCAAAAAAAAAAAAAAATTCCCTTTATATTAATAGGGCATTTTGGACCTTCAAATGATTTCAGCAACATGTTATTTCTGTTAATATCCACAATGACCTTCAAGGGTAGTACTATTTCTCTGTAGCAGATACTGGGTGGTGAGGGAGAAAAAAAACAGCCCCAGTAGCTGACCTACTCACTGCCAGTTAGATCTGGTTCTCCTTTACTGAACATTAACAATGTCACAAAATCATCAACATCAACAATGACACTGGGATCTCATAGATCCCAGGCATGTTTGATCTCTCTTGCTGCAGCAAGCACAATGAACATAACTTTGTTTAACTACAGGTGTGTTCCTTGTAGTTTTAGACTGGTAGACATCCAGTTACTTATCCAGATCTATCTTTCATCTCACTTCCTTCTGGCTCCAGAGCTATGAATTTCTTTGGTATATATTCTCCTCTGTGTGACTGTTATATTGTAATTTATAATAAGAAATACATATTTGGTCTTTGTCTCCATCCCCAGTTCTGGCAGAGAGCTTCTAAAACCCTTGGGATTTCCTAAGTGGTGAGAGAAATAAATGTGTCGTTTGTTATATTAATGAGGAAACTCTTGGAAAGCCCCTCTGTCACCTAAGCATGGGGGAACTGGTTACCAGGGAACCAGCCATGTGATTGGAGGGTTGGGACTTTCAGTTCTACCCCTCAACCTCCTGAGAGGGGAGAGGGAATGAAGGTTGAATCAATTGTCAGTGGCCAGTGATTTAATCAATCATGCCTATGTAATAAAGCCTCCATAAAAAGCCAAAAGATGGGATTCGGAGAGCTTGCAGGTTGGTGAACATGTGGAGATGAAGGAAGAATGGCACACCTGGACAGAGCATGGAGGCTCCAATCCCTTCCTACATACCTTGCCCTATGCACCTCTTCCATTTGGCTGTTCCTGAGTTATATCCTTTTATAATAAATCAGTAATCTAGTAAGTAAAATTCTCTGAGTTCTGTGAGCCACTCTAGCAAATTAATCAAATCCAAGAAGGAAGTCGTGGAACCTCTGATTTATAATTAGTTGATCAGAAGTACAGGTAACAACCTGGATTTGTGACTGGCATCTGAAGTGGGGGTGGGGGGGCAGAAGTGCAATCTTATAGGACCAAACTCTTAATCTGTGGAATCGGATACTATCTCCAGGTACATAGTGTCAAAATTGAGTTGAATTGTAGGACACCCAGCTGGTGTCAAAGCATTCCTTGTTGAATGTGTGGAGAATATCCCCCTGACACACACACTGAAAATTGGTCTCAGAACACCAAAAGAGTGTCCATGACATGAGAAAAAATTGAACGATTGAAGAAAAAAAAAAACAATTCTCTTTCTGAGAATAGTGGATCTTTATTAGTTTAGGACAGGGGTTGGCAAATTTTTTCTGTAAAGAGCCAGAGAGTAAATATTTGGGGGGTTGTATGGGCTATATGGTCTTGTTGTAGCTTTTCACCTCTGCCATTGTTGTGTGAAAGCAGTAACAGATAACATGAGTTTATGAAAATAGGCAGCCAGCAAGATTTGGCCAATGGGCCTCATTTCACAGTCTGTGGTTTAGGCCAACAATGGAAATTCTATTAACACATTAACTACTGTCATAGAAGGGAGCTTGTGGCCCATATAGGGCAAGAACATGTGGAAATACTTTGGCCATGGGGAGACTCTGAGAAACACTCTTAAAAAGAGACACATCAAAGAAATAATCCCTACTGGATGTTTGTGAGTGAAGTTGTGGCACCTGGAATTCTCGAGGCATCTCCGGAGCACAAGGAGAGCTAGCCCTCAAGCTGAAAGGTAGAAAGAATCTGGTCCACTGACTTGCTTAATTAACTAATTCTGGGGTTTTTCTACTGAGATTTCTTTGAATCCTTTTATTGTTTAACCAGTTTTGAATTGCTTAGCTGCTACTTATCTCTATCTTGCTGATGTGGGAAATGAGGATTAGACACTGAAGGTGACTTATTTTAGGTAAGACCTGGGATGGCCTTATTACTCACTTCCTCTTTGAGCTCATTGCCCTCAACTTCATGCAGAAGATACCAGTTCTCTCTCTCTTTCTCTTTGCTGCTTTCCTCCCTTCCTCCCTTTCTTTCTCCCTCCCTGCTTCCCTCCCTTCCTTCCTCCCCTCCCTTCATGGAAATAGTGTACAATTGTGAAAAGCAGAGCTCTGGAGTCAGAGGACCTGACTGTATTATGGCCCCAGCAGTTACTAGCTCTGTGAACTTAGGCAAATGAATTAACCAGGCTAAGACCAGAGACTTTAGGATAATACAATCTACCTCATATGGTTATGGAAATTAAATCTAAAAAAAATATAAAGTACTTAGTACGGGGACTGGCCCATCATGATCACTCAATATCATTATTCTCTTGTCATTTAGTTTTAGATTTTTACTGGCTTTAGAATATTTCTAATAGGCTGCTGTCACCTTAGACTGAATGTGAATAAAACATTATTTTCTGTCTTTATACTAAACCTTTCTGGTTGAACAACTTGCACAGATAATTATATACACCACTTTGTTCTTCTCCTCCTACATTTCACTTGAATGCCCAATGTAATTGCCTTGTTTTTGGCAATAGCATATAGTCTCTCTCTGTCCAAGACTATGGCTACATTCTTATTCTGCGCTTTTCTTACTCTAAAACTTTACCTCAAAACTTATACTCTGAAAACTATAAAATGTTGATGAGGGAAATTTAAGTTGATATAAAGAAATGGAAAGATATCCCATATTCATGGATTGGAAGACTTAATATTGTAAAAACGTTCATACTACCTAAGGCAATCTACAGATTTAATGCAATTAGTATCAAAATACCCATGATATTTTTCACAGAACTAGAACAAATAATCCTAAAACTTATATGGAACCACAAAAGACCCCAAATAACCAAAGCAGTTTTGAGAAAAAATGAACAAAGCTGGAGGTATAACACCCCCTGACTTCAGACTATACTTCAAAGCTACAGTAATCAAAAGAGTATGGTACTGGCACAAAAACAGACACACAGATCAATGGATCAGAATAGAAATCCCAGAAATAAACCACACACTTATGGTCAATTAATCTATGACAAAGGATGCAAGACTATACACTGGGAAAAAGACAGTCTCTTCAATAGTGGTGCTGGGAAATCTGAACAGCTACATGTAGAAGAATACAATTAGAACATTTTCTCACATCATGTACAAAAATAAACTCAAGATGGATTAAAGACCTAAATGTAAGACTGGAACCATGAAAATCCTAGAATAAAACATAGGGAGAACACTCTTTGACATAAATCATCATAGCACCATTTTTGGGGGATCTGTTTCCTAAAGCAAAGGAAACAAAAGCAAAAAAACAAATGAGACCTAATTAAACTTAAAAGCTTTTGCACAGCAAAGGAAACAACTGACAAAATGAAAAGACAACCTACTGAATGGGAGAATATATTTGCAAATTATGACCAATAAGGGGCTAATATCCAAAATACATAAACAGCTCATACAACTCAATATCAAAAAGACAAACAACCCAGTTAAAAAATGGGCAGAAGACCCGAATAGGCATTTTTCCAAAGAAGACACACAGGTGGCCAACAGGCAACATGAAAAGATCCTCGATATCGCTAATCATCAGAAAAATGCAAATCAAAACCACGTGACCTTTATCTTGAGCTGCTCAAGGGACCAGAGCACAATACTCATTTACTATAAACCAGAGGTTGACAAAGCTTTTCTGTAAAAGGCTACATAGTTGATATTTTAGGCTTTGTGGGCCAGATGGTCTTTGCTGCCACAATTTTGCTACGGTAGGGTGAAAGCATCCATAGACATTACTTAAATAAGTGGGTGTGACTGTGTTCTAATAAAACTTTATTTACAAAAGAAATACCAACACATGAGCTATCACCTCACACCTGTCAGAATGGCAATTATCAAAAAGACCACGAATAATAAATGTTGGCGAGGCTGAGGAGAAAAGGGATCTCTTGTGCACTGTTGGTGGGAATGTAAATTTGTGCAGCCACTATGGAAAATAGTATGAAAAAAACCTAAAAAATAGAACTACTTTATGATACAGCAATCCCATGCCTGAGTATATATCCAAAGAAAATGAAAACACTCATTCAAAAAGATACATGAACTCCAATGTTCGTAGCAGCATTATTTACAATAGCCAAGATATATATATATATATATATATATATATATATATAAAATGGAATAGTACTCGACCACAAAAAAGAATGAAAATTTGCCATTAGCAACAACATGGATGGACCTGGATGGTATTATGCTTAGTGAAATAAGTCGGACAGAGAAAGACAAATACTGTATGTTATCACTTCTGTGTAGAATCTAAAAAATAAAATGAATGAATATAACAAAACAGACACAGATATAGAGAACAAACTAGTGGTTACTGTTGGGGAGAGGGAAAGGAGGAAGGGCAAAATGGGGTAGGGGATTAAGAGGTACAAACTGCAAGTATAAAATAAATAAGCTACAAGGATCTATTGTACAGCACAGGGAATGTAGCCAGTATTTTATAATTATTTTAAATGGAGTATAACCTATAAAAATACTGAATCACTATGTTGTACACCTGAAACTAATATAATATTGTAAATCAACTGTACTTCAATTTTAAAATAATAATAATTAAAAAAACCAAAGCTTCACCTCTATGACTTGGTTTGTTGTCCTGCCTCTTACAGCTTACTCTCAACCAGTTACCATATTCTCCATCCTGTACCAAAAGTCATTCCTTAAAATGTTGCATTGACTACTAAATTCTTTTCAGTCTTCCAGTCACTACAAATCTTTGTTTCGACATAGAAAGTTAACATTTGTCTTCAAAATGCTTCACTAGATTGCTAGCCTCATTTTACTTCTTTTTTAAATACATATCTTGGCGACCCCTTCCCAACTAAAAAGTTGCAACCTAAAATCTCGGGGTCCTAAACGTACTTATGATCTAAAAGTGGACTAGGTCGCGCCACACACTTCCTATACTCTCAATTTTCTCATCTGTAAAATGCTTACCTCACAGCATTTGGAGGAGGAAAAAGAGAAGTGAGTTTTATGAGAGCACATGATAAGACTCCAACAGTATAATAGATTATTCACTTTATTTTTGAATGGTGGTGACATGATAAAGAGCCAGATGTATTCCAAAGAGTTTTCTAAGTTCTACACCCTGATGTTTGCAATGTTTGAATTCTTTGTCTATCAATCATATTTGATGAACACATACTAAATACCTGACTATATATTATGCATTGTGGAGTACAAAGAAAAGAAACAGACATGGCCCTCGCCTTTTAGAAAAGTGTGGTATTTTCTCCTTAGATAGTAATGCTGTACACTATATAATTGTACCAATTTTCTAACATAAAACATGTCAGAGTATATTCAGATAAATTTATGGAGCAGGAAAAAAAACAGTGTAGAGTCAGGGTTAAAATTACAGACGTTGAAATCTACAGACCCCAGATTCAATCCCAGCTTTTCCACTGATTACTTTGTGACCTGGGACTTGTTGCTTAATCTAGACAAGCCTCAGTACCCACATTTACAATGTAAGAATTTTAATACTATCTATCTGAAGGAACGGTTGTTGGAATCAACGATATAAGACATGTAAAGCCTTTAAATGAGTACTGTCTTGCAGACTTTCAATACCTGGTAACAACCATCATCTTCACTTAAAGGGTCGAGATCTATGTTACTATTTGAAGTGAGGCTTTGCCTACATCCAGAATGACTGACAATTTTCTAAGCCTATCATTATTTTCTCTATCTTCAAGTAACTTCACGTGTGACTGCTTCTAAGAGGGGGAGAAACGTACATGCATCTATCATCATTCACTTAAAGAATTACCCAAATTGAAAACACCATCAGATTTAAATAAATGAGAAACATTCATACAAATGAATTCCCTGTATACAAATTGGAAACAGACAATTAAAATTACTTTCTCCTATGCCCTAGCAAGCATTCTGCTCAAGAGGATTTTAAATTTCTCAGGGGATCAGGAAGAAAGAAAGAAAAAAAATCCTTTCTGCTCTCAGGCAGAAATTCAAAGAGGAAAAACCCTTCTTATGTTGATCTCCTTCTCTGGATTTTCTTGATTTTATAAAATGGACTTAAAGGTCCCCTCTAGTTTTGATTTTTTTTTTTTTTCCAAGCCAGGGTAAATTGCATAAGCAAGATCTGATACAAACTTCATGTTCTGCATACAGGAGACTTAAAAACTGCAAAAAATAGGCCTTCTCAGCTTCGTTACTTGCCACCGCTTTCCTTATCCCCTCCCTATGCACCCTTCTGCCTGCAATTCACACAACTCCACACCTTGGCTCCTTTTTCTTCCAGACTGCAATGCCTTTCCCTCCTTACCCACTCAGCTTTCTTGGTCCAAATCAAATTTCACATCCCCTGCTAAGCTGTTCCTGTAGCTACCTCTCCCCCCAAGGCAGAATCAATCACTCCTGGTGCTGTGATTCTACTGTGGCTTGTTCATGCTGTTTCAACAATTTTCACATTGTTTTCTAATCAGTTACTTACATTTCTGTTCCTTTGCTGTTCCAAACCCTCTTTTTTCTTCCCTCAGTCAAAATAGATGTTGTCTCACACTGGCCTGGGGACCTCTATAAGATCATAAGTATTTGGTCCCAGTTCTCTTTGAGGAAAAGACAGTATCCAGAGCTATGGTTCTCAACCAGGGCAATTTTGCCCCCCAGGGGACATTTGATAATATGTGGAGACATTTTTAATTGTCACAACTGGGGTGGTGCTACTGACATCTAGTGGGTAGAGGCGGGGAATGTTCCTAAATATCCTACAATGCACAGGGCAGCCCTGACAACAAAGAATTATGTGGCCCCAAATGTCAGTACAGTAGTACCAGAGTTGAGAAATCCTGGTCCAGAGTGAAGACTTTCTTAACATATTCATGCTAGGTGCTAAGTGCATATAACGCTCCAGCCAGCTTCCCCGTTAGATGATACCACACGTGGGCAGTCAAAAGGGTTGTACACAATACCAGCCAAGATTCCCTTACAAACTTAAAGCTCATTTGATTAATCAACAAACTTTGTCATGATCCTTTTGGGAGAGTTGGGATGGGATCCATAGAAACTAATTCAAACTTCAGAAACTTTGTTCCTAGGTTTCCCTTGCTGATTCATGGAAGTAGCCAGCCTTCTGCATATATTTACTTTTTTAAATTTCTTCATAATAATTTCACTCATGGTCCTATTGCTTCTCCATCACTTTTGGTGAGAGCCACTCTTGGTTTTCTGAAATTTGAACCTCTGAAAGAATGGTTTGAGACTTGGTCCTTCTCCTTGCCATGGGCTCCTTGGGAAAATGGGTTCGTTCCCTTTGTTAACTTAAAAAAAATGTACAATGTGAGAGCGAGTTAAGTTTTATTTGGGGCAAAATGAGGACTGCAGCCTGGGAGACAGCGTTTCAGATAGCTCTGAGAAACTGCTCCCAGGAGGCAAGGGGATGAGCCAGGATACACAGGAGTTTTGCAACAAAGGACAGGTGGTCAGAACGTCAAAAGATTATTGTTAATGAAAGAAAGCCAGATATCTCAAGTTAAGGAATTTAACGCTTTTCTGTATATGGGAAGAGGCAAGAGTCTGGACTCATTGAAATCATTCCTTTGATAAGCACCTCAGCTATCTGGGGCCAGTATTCTGATACATTCTGAGTTTCCTCCAGGCTCACCACAGGGCGTGGCTGCAGTCTAATGGCTGCTAGATGGCAGGCATTCTTTTCAGCCCTGAGTTTCCTCAGCTCAGGGCTCACGTAGGAGGGCTGCAATCCTTGATGACTGTGACATCCTTTGTTTATTGATATGGCAGGAAATACTCCATTTATCACCTTCTCAGGTGTCGGCATTCCTAAGAGAATTAGAAAATACAATTTTGCTAACGGAGACGATCCTCAAGTCCTATTATACTTTTCCCTGGATCATAAGCAAAGAGATCATTAAGTGATTCTTCCCATAGTAAACAAAGTCTTCTCTAGCATCCTCCTATATTCACAGAAACAACTAGCATAATTTCTAAGTGGGTGCCTTCCATGACATTCCATTTATGGAAACCTGTAAAATAAGAAGGTTTTAAGCAGGTTGCTTTCCAGACCAGATGCAGGTTGAATGTTCAGTTTTGCCCCAGACACCTCAGGCTACAGTGGAATGGACACATCCGAGCAAGACCTTGGCTCCTTCCTACTCAGAGTCTGCAAACCTGGAAGCTGAACTTTGCGTCTTACTCTTTCCTTCCCATCTTTTTGCCACACCCTAGGCTAAGCCACTACCAACTTTCTTCTGCACTAAGGCAGAACTTCCCTATTGGTCTTCAACATCCCCTCTTGCTATGCATGCCCACAGTCTGTTACGTACACAGTCAATTCAGTAAAGGTTTTGAGTCGAAATTTGATTAATCACACCCTGAGTAAAAGTAATTCACTAGCTCTTACAGCTTTTAGCATAAGGCCCATCATTCCTAAATATGCACTCAGAGTTCCGTATGGTACTGACAACCTAACCCTTATTTCCAGCCATGCTTTAAGTGCTCTGCCTCCTCTGTCAACTCCAGATCCACTAGTCTTCTTCAGTTCTTAAAGTGTGCACTGCTTGGTTCCATCTCAAAGGCTTTGCCTGTGCTCTTCTCTTTTTTTTTTTTTTTTTTGTGTTTTTTTTTTGTGCTCTTCTCTTCATTTGGAATGCTCTTGCATTTATCACGTGTCACTTCAGAGAAAACTTCCATGATTTCACAGACGATAGAACATTTAATTTTCTATTCTGTGCTGTACAATATGGTAGCCACCATCCACAATGTAGCCATTTAAATTTAAATTGATTAAATTAAATTAAATATTTAGTTCCTCAGTCACACTAGCTACACTAGTCACTACTGCAATGGACAGAAAAAATACAGAACATTTCCGTCGTCACGGAATGTTCTATTTGACAGTTCTACTTATATATTTTCATAGTACCAGTTATCTTTCTCAGCATTTAGCACAGTAGTCAATTTACATTTATCTGATAAGGAAAAGAGAGGGAGGACAACTTACATTACATAGAATAAGAGGTGGACACCTGGGACAAAAGAAGGGAAAGTGTTAAAAAAAATACATATATATATATATATATATATATATATATATATATATATATATATAAAATCATGCCTAGGAACCAAGTGAAAGAACAGAAAATAGAGATGAGGAAAATTAGGATAGATTTATTTCATACATAATGACTTTTATTTTTAACCTTTTATGCCAGGATTTGCTCTCTCTAGCATCCTTTCTGCGCTTTGAAAGACTCTCCGTTATTTAGATCAGCCAGAATGGGGGGTGGTGAGGGTGGTGAGCAAACTATTTTTAGACAGAAGTTCATCTATTAAATTTTCTAAAGCAAGACCTATTCTGAGAAGCATAATTGAGTATTTGCAAGGAATACTTTGGAGGCCTCTGCAGGGCAGCCAGTTGTCAGACTTCTAAAGACACTGCATCATTCTTGGTAACCGTCAAGAAAATGAATCATCACTCCTTTTTGTCCTTTCTTGAAGACATTCCAAGCCTTAAGGTTTTGTGGTGCTTGGGGCAGCCTCTCTCTGTAGTTTTAGGCTGTTAGATCTTAGTTGAAGAATGTCAATGTGAAATGAGATTTATGTCAGCTTGTCTAACACACCTGACAAGCAATTCAAATATTATCCCAACCTGGATACTCTCACAGTGACCAAGGTGAAAATTAAGTCCTACAGAGGCTCAAGATGAGTATTTCCAAGGCCAAGTCTCCCCCAACTCCCGTTCTCCCTTTCCATGTTTTCCATGATTTAATAATAAGCATCTTGCTGCGAAAGAACATTTAAAATTCTAGGTAATGTGTGCATAATGCAAAAACAAAGGGAGAATCATCAAATGTGTCATATCAGTCATTGTAATATTCTTATAATGCTCTTCTTTGTACCATTGTTACCTTCAAAGAAGCAGTGACAATTCCTAAAAAGATAAATTCATGAAGCACCTTCTGTGTGCAAGGCACTTTGTTCCGTGTTAATGGGAATACAAGATAAAAGCAGATATGATTCCTACCCTCAAAATGGTGTAAATAACAGTTTAAGATAACAATGGAAAACATCTGTCAGGGCAATATGGGAGTTATTATCAAATGAAAGCACAACAATAAATGCTATAAAAAGTCTGAGAATTGAGTGACTCTAGCATTCCTGGTTGTTTAGGAGCGTTCTTTGAAAAGAAGGTGAAAGTTTTCTTAGGAAGCAAAAGGCAAGACATTTCCTTTGTTACTATTGTGATTTTCATTTAATAGGTTTAGGCTTAAAAGAATTTATTACACAAATTATTGTTATTTGGGAGTTTTTTGACTTTAAAAGGCTTGCCGCATTGTTAAGCTAGTGTGTAATCTTGGACAAATCATTGAACTTCAAGTTGTTTATTTATAAAAAGGCAACAATATTACCAATTTTTTAAGGTTGTTGTGAGACTACTTTAAATAAAATAATATCTGAAAAGCTCTTTGCACAGTGATTGACACTGTAAATGCTTAGCTGTCTCTTAGGTTGATTATGTGGCCTTGATTTTCCACTTATGGTCTTAATCACCAAGTTTTTCTTAAGAGGACCAAAAATGTGAACAATTTTAATCAGCAATTCCTTTTATTGTGGTGTTTTTTTTTTTTTTTTACCATTTTTAAAAATCGAAGTATAGTTAATTTACAATCTTGTGTTAGTTTCAGGTGCACAGCTGACTCAGTTATATGTATATATATACTTTTTCAGATTCTTTTCTTTTATAGGTTATTACAAGATATTGAGTATAGTTCCCTGTACTATACAGTAGGTCCTTGTTGTTTATCTATTTTATGTATAGTAGTATGTATCTGTTAATCCCAACCTCGTAATTTATCTCTCCCCTCCCAACCCCCGCTATTCCCTTTGGTAACCATAAGCTTGTTTTCTATGTCTGTCAGTCTATTTCTGTTTTGTACATAAGTTCGTTTATATCATTTTTTTAGATTCCACATATAAGTGGTATCCTATGATATTTGTCTCTCTCTGTCTGACTTCACTTAACGTGATAATCTCTAGGTCCATCCATGTTACTACAAAAGACATTATTTCATTCTTTTTTATTACTGAGTAGTATTCCATTGTATATATACACCACATCTTCTTTATCCATTCATCTGTCAATGGACCCTTCCATGTCTTGGCTATTGTAAATATCAGCTATACATTCAGCTAAACAAGGATAACTACCATAGATGTAACTATTGTTCCCCTAAATATTTGGGTATGACTGTGTGAGTCAAAGTGATGTGTGGCACTTCCATGTGGAAACATCCAATTTCTGATACTTGAACCTCCAGCCCACCCCTCTCAGCAGAAGTGACTGTGAAAGTATTGCTCGATATGGAGATCCACTGCTAAACCATAACATGAAAAGCTGCTTCCCTGGAAAGAGGCCCAAACCTGTAACAGACTTTGCACAAGTAAGAAATCGACCTTTGTTGTTTTAATTAAGACACTGAGATTACAATAATAAACCTCAAAAAAACATTACGGTAGCTTCACATTAGTAATGTTTTCAGATGAGATTAAAAGATTAATGTAATATTATTAATAAGGGACTTTGTGCTCAAGCTAAATAAAAAGGAAATATCTGGGTACTATCTGGAGATGCTAATACATTACTTTCCCAGGCTTGAAAATACCTGACTAAGATCTCAAATAGTGAACATCGATCATCTGAATTCTATAATGAAATGCAAGCTCCCTCTCTGACTTCAGAATTTGGATTGTGATACCCCATTCTTGCCAACAAAGCCATCTGGCTTGGTAAAATTAATTCTTGGGTAAGGAACTCATAGAATTTCTGAGATAAACTTCTTGGAAACTTTTGGCAACCAGGAAGTATCCCTGGCCAGAACTCAGAGATCTGAAAAACTGCTTTAACAAACAGTGTAGCTTTCAATGTCAATGCCATGGATTAGCGTTGTAGCTTAGTCAAATCAGTTTTCACTTGTCTGGACTTTAATTTCCTAGCCATATGATGAAAGTGTCAGATTAATGATATCGAAGGTCTCTTTTAACAACTTATTAATGTGCAACCTGTAGTTTCAAATGAGAAAATAAAATATAAATTTCTATCCCATAAGCTAGAACTTGTTATTCTGGAGAAGTAAAGCCCATGATGAAATCTGAAAGTATTTGTTAATGTAGACACTAACCAACCACAAAAAAAGTAGTATGAATTACCATTATTGCATAACAAGTAAAAGTGTGAAAAAATCCCTCAGATTATGATCATCTTGAGGGCAAATACTACTCCTTTCTAATCTTAGTATATCTGTGTAATATGATGTCTGATTTACATAGTAGGTGCTCAAAAAATTATTTATGGAGTTGATCAATAGATTTATAAATCTGCGGTTGATTAAATGGAATGAATGGAGATTGAAGATATTTCCTTGGCATTTTTTTGTCCTATGTGTGTGTAACTTACTGTATAAAATACTCTTTGTGAGAAAACAAAGAAACATTGCGTAAGTTTTTAAATGCTTGAATAGATGGTATGCAAAGTAGAAAGAAGTAGGAGTCAAAAGTCTTTAGTTGCTGAGCTGGTGTGTCATCATTAACTAGTGGTGTGACTTTGGGGAAACCACTTCACCTGCTGAACCTCAAATTTCTCATCTATAAAATGGCTATTAGAAATTTGTCGTGTCTCCTAAGTAAGAGTTGCTGTGAAAACAAAATGGGATGAGGTATGAAGAGGCTTTGAAAAATGAAAATATATGTCATTATGATTGTTAATCAGCCAATGAGGAGCAGCTTGTATTTCTGAGAATAAAGGTTCTCAGAGGCAAGCACTTTTTGCAGGAGCTGGAAATCTTCCTTTGGTTCTTGCAGTACCTTGAAACCTGCTTTTTATTGGGATTCCTAGGCTCTCTGTTCTTCCTTTAGCAAAATTACCTTTCAGAATATCCCTGTCCTCAAAGCAAACACTGGTGTTATTTTCAACTAATAGCTTTTTTTTTCCTATCTTGAAATTCTTTCATCAGATTTCCCTTCCCTTTCCAAACTCTAGATGTCAGTGTTCTCAGGTCCAACCTATGGGCTTTTTCTATATATATATTCACCCTCTTTCAATGTGCTGTGGTCCAGACCTATTACTTCAGTGAGCCCATCAATCCCAAATTTAGGTCTGTCTTTTACCTTGCCCTGAAATCTAGACTCTTGTTTCCACCTGTTTCATCAACATTTCCAGTTATATATCTGATAGGCATCTCAAACTCAACAAGCTCTCAACCCCATCTGCCACTCCCATATTTTTCTCATCTCTGCAGAAGGAATCAAGTACCCAATAGCTAAGGTCTGAAAGTTTAGAATCATCTTTGATTTTTATTTTTCTCTCACATTCTACATCCAATACAACCATTAAAATTTTGTCTACTTGCTCATCTGCTCTTGCCACTTAATTGGTCTTCCTGTTTATGCTCTTACTCTATCACCAGAATATTTTTCACACAATGGACAGATTAACCTTTTAAATATGTGAGCCAGATCAAAGCATGGCATTGTTCAGCATCCTTCAAATAATTTTCCATCAGACCGAGGACAAAATCTAAAATCCCGGAGGTAAACTTAAGCTCCTTCACCGTTGCCACCTTGCTCACTGCACTCAAGCCTCAAAGGCCTTCTGGTCACCTGGTCGGTGTTTGAACTCACCAAGTCTCCTCTCATTTGCAGATTTTGCACATACTGTTCCTTCTGGTCTGGAATGCTACTTCTCCAGCATCACAGTTCAGATCCTCACTCTTTTCAGGAGCTTCTCAAAAAGTCATCACTTTGGAGACTCCTTCCCTGACCATCATCTTCGAAATGCCTCTCCTTGTTATCTTTATCTCCTTAGCCTGCGCTCTTTTTCTCCACTGCACCATCGTTATTGATTTTTCTTCATATTTATTTTTTCAGATTGTTTTTTCTCAAATATCTATAATATGTAGATTTGCTTTTGTATAAAGAAATAAATATAAGCTTTAATAAATCAAAATAACTGAGAGATCCAGGCTACCTACTCTGAGGGCCTTTTGCAGAGAGGCAAAACTCGGAGAATAAGCAAGAAGAATAAGATGCACGGGCTTATAATTACCTCTTATTTAATTAGAAAAACTGAGAGAAGGTAAAGGAGCTTAAAATTTCAGAAATGGAAGAAGCCCTAGTTAATATGTATTGGGGGGAGGCAATCTTTACATTTTACAGAGTAGAAGTCTTAGGGGTGGAGGAGAGGAAGTCTTACAAATGTCATTCAGTAAATGCAAAACAGTATGTTGGGGGTGGGAGGTGTCACTTGACACTCCATCACATTTTTTTGGCTACACAGTTGAGTATTCATTACCACCGATGGTTTCAACAACAATGGAAGGTCACTGCTGTCTGGAAGGAAGAGAAAAGAAAGGTGTCAGTATAAGAATACTTTTCAGCTAGGACTGAATTATGTTTTATGGCTAATTCTCAAAACCAATGTTTAGAATATCTCAAAATACCATCCGAATTCTGAGATTGCTGCTGCTTCACAGTTTGACTAAACTCTATAAAATAAATGACACCATTCTAGAAATGTCAAAAAGTGGAAACAAACCTAGACTTGATTTTATTCATAATTTCCTTTCTGTCTGAAATCCTTGCTCAGTTTAATTTGAAATGGCAACAACAAAAAAGTCATTGATCACGTCAGGTTTTCTAAGCAATATTTTGAGTTTGAATTACAATAAAATATTTCTCTAATCTTCTGAGAGATGGCCACTGCATCTGCTAAATACTACATAAGGTAATGTTATTAAAAATTAACGTTTTTAATTTAACTGGTATTGCCATTAACACTCATATTTCTTATAGTAATATTATTCTTCCAATTCCATTAGGCCTTTTGTGCATAGCCATGTTTATCCTGCTCTTCTATTATTTATATGTTTAATTTGTTATTGGGTTACTTCATATATTTCAATTCCATTATAATGCAATGTGATGATACAAAACTCTAGTCAATTGTATTTCCTCAATCAGTAGGATTCCATTTCTTTTATTAGCACTTGTAGTAAAGGGTCTGACTCCATTGTGATGTTTGACGGCTGACAGCTTTTAAGATCTACTTCTCCTTCTTTTCCTCCTGCCCCACATCTGATGAAACTGATAAGAAAGCCCAGTTCTCCCTCCTTTGGCATGAATGGAAAATTCATACTACACAAGCCCTGTCCTATGCATGGAAAGCCCCCGCCCCTTCCTACCCCCCACATCCAGTATCATAAACACCCAAGCCAGCCTCCTTTCCATACTATCTCAAGCCCTTTTGGGACGAGCTTGGGGAGTCTATCCTGCTGTACCCAGAAAGCCTCATTCTGTGAGTCACAAACCTTTTCCTACCCACGAGGAGCGTACATGGTGTCATCATTCTCAACATGTGAACCAAATTTTGGGCCAGGATCCTCCATCACTATGCAATGTGGATACAACACTTGGCATTCTATAGGTTACTTAATCATTATGTAGAGAACTTACATAAAGTATAGAGGAAAAGATCTCAATTGGTCTACATCATTTTACTGAAAAAAAACACTATGCATCTTGTTAGATTTAAACTGGGTACAGCAACATTTTCATTTTATTTGCAATTACAAGCAAAGACATAAGGTGAATCAGGTGAGCTAAGTTTTCTTTTCCCTGAATAAAAGAAGAGCTGAGATGATTAATAGCAATAAATACATTAGCACAGCAGTTTAAAGGTTAAATTAGCAAATTCTAATAAACCTACACACACATTCTATAGAATAAGAAATGGTGCTTATTAAATAAGATTATATTTTTGGTAGACTAAAATCAACTTTGTATTTAATATTTAGTGAATGTACTCAAGAAGGGCTTCGTGCTAAGTAGCATTAGGTGGTATATGACCATCTCAGGAAAATGCTTGTCCCTTCCAAGGAAATAAAACCAAGGACAAATTTTCTCCACTTTTTAAAGTACTTGACATATTAGAATTATTTTCTCCCAAGATTTTGTGACATCACTTAAACCTATATATTCCCAAAATAATTTATGTAAGATTACATGGTTGAGTTGTTTATTTACTGATGTTTTTTAAATTCTGTATCAGAATTGAGTTGGCAATAGTTTTTGGACATAACACATTATGATGTGTATGTGCAAGACCTTTTGTTCCTTATTATATGTTATTGCTTCTCTCCATATTAGGCTTGGCAGATAAAATGCAGGATGCCCACTTAAATTCAAATTTCAGATAAAAAATTTTTTTAGTACACATATTTAGTATACGTGTGTCTCGTGCAATATTTGGGACTAAAACAAAAGGATCTACTATTCTTGCTTTTCTGTGTATGTCCCCTCAGGCTGAAATTCCTAAGGATGGGAAGGTCTTTTTAGTCCAATATTACTTGGGTATTAGTAAGTATTATTTATCTTTTATCTGAAATTCAAATGTAACCAGATGCCCTGTAATTTTATTTGCTAAATCTGGCAATCCTACTGCCTACCCCCCAAACTCAATTCACACTTTTATAAACAGAGTCTTGTATATTTAATATGTATCTTTCCCATCTATGTTTATATATATATAATACATACGTAATATATATTCATAAAGTATTGTATATGCAAGTGCATGTTTAAAATTTAAGTAAATGTTATTGAGCTTTAAATCACATTCTGTTTTCCTTTTAAGTATCATTACTTTAGTACTTTCTCCATGTAGATATGGCTCATTTCATCTGGCCAATACACAGTATCCCACCTAGCCATGGACTATAATTCACTGAAGTTTTCCCCCAAGGATAACACCTAGGATATTTCACTTCTTTGCAAAAAAAGCAATGCTGAAATTATATTCTTGTTGCATGTGCCCCTCTGCTCTTGTGTGGAATTTCTCCAAGGTGTATATTCATACCCAGGAGTGAAATCCTGCATGGGATATATATTTGTTATTCATTTTAATATGAACTTTCAGATGGTTCTCCTAACAGCTACTTCAGTTCACACTCTCAAAATAACAGCGTGAGATTTTCTTTCTCTTCATCTTCTCCAACACCTTATATTATTAAACTTTCATTTTTGTCATCGTAATGAGTATAAAGTATCTATGTATTCTCTTAATTTTCGCTTCTCTAATTACTAATGAGATTGAGAATCTCTTCATTGTTTTTTTCTAATAGATTATATTTTCCTGCTTCTTTGTATTTTGAGTAATTCTGGATTCTATCCTTTGCATTTTGAATGTTATATTATAGGCGGTCTTTGGGTTCAAAGGCCCTTACTCCTCAAAAGAGTGTTGTATTCATTTGCTTGTTACTTGGTTTAACAAATTCTCCTACAGAATGCATTAGCTCAGATCTCTGTGCAATTGAAGGCATTTTTATATGTTTACTTTGCTGGGTTCTTTGCTGTCTGTCCTATAAACGTGTACTTCAGCAATCAGGCAGAGATTGGACAAAGTAACAAGTACAACCTGACCACAGTTCCCCTCACCTGTCCCTTTTCTTTTGGATAAGTCCCTCACTTTGGGGCAATAAAGATCACCACCCCAGCTTCTTTATTCCTTGTGCAAGAAAGATGACATGTTTTTATCAGAGCTTCAGGCTCCTCCACATGGAATGACCAGAGCTGACCCTCAGGCCACTACTGCTAAGGTGAGGACCTCACCCAGTCCCATCTCTTCTTCCAGATTTCAGCTCGTCCCTAAAGTCTACCTTCAGTAGTTGCTTTTTATTTTATTTATTTTTTAATTTAATTTTTTAAAATTTAATTTAATTTAATTTTTTTAATTTAATTAATTTAATTTATTTAATTAAATTAATTAATTTAATTAATTTAAAGTCTACCTTCAGTAGTTGCTTTTTATTTTATTTATTTTTTAATTTAATTTTTTTAATTTAATTTAATTTAATTTTTTTAATTTAATTAATTTAATTTATTTAATTAAATTAATTAATTTAATTAATTTAATTTTTTAATTTAATTTTTTAATTTAATTTAATTTAATTTTTTTTTTTGCCAATGGTAATGGATATGTAAGGTGTTGCTTTTTAAATTTGGCTCAGAGTCCATAATTGTTATCTGTAGGTGGATGATCTACCTTGAAGTTGCTGTGTCATACCTGAAAGCAGAACTCCTCATCTATTAAGTTTTGTATTTCAACAATTATATCTTTCACTTCTAGAATTCCCATGTTGTTCCTTAAAAAAAAATGCTGGTTACTATTTATAGCCTCTTGTTTCTCATATATTTTGTATTATAATTTTCTATTTCTTTTATTCTTTATATAATAATTCTAGTATCTGATCTCATTGGGTGTGTAACTCTTCTGTTTGCAATTTCTATTGCCTCTTCTCTCGGAAATGTGTGTTTTGTAAATATTTTTTTCATTTTAAGTTGGTAATTAGCTCCATTTATTCCGTAGAAACTCTAAGGGACATAGATTGGGCATGGTTTTCTCAAGATAAGATTTTAATTCATTTCTACTGCATGTTCCAAACGTTACCAACATGAAACAACATTCATTCATGTGTGTATGTACTTACGTATAGATGTATGTGTGTACGTACGTATGTATGTTGGCCTAGTGATTATCTTATTGAGAAGGTAGTTAAGGCCAGCTTCACAGTATGTGACCTATGCAGTCACACAGGGCCCCACACTGGGAAGACCATCATACTTGGCTTAATGCTCTGTTGTCATCATCTTGAAGTTTGTAATAATTTTTAAGCAAAGAACCTCACATTTTAATTTTGCATTGGGCCTCACTGCGACTGGTCCTGAGGATAGTATACATAAGTTGCATGTGACAACATAACCTATAGCCATAAATTCTAAAGAAATACTATTGTTTTTTGTTAAAAGTATTTGCATGGTACAGAGGAAGAAATAAATAAGCTCTTTCATTGCTTCAATTTCTAAGTAGTTAGATGTCCCCATGCCCACACTTTTATGGAAGTTGTACTTCTTTCAGTATCCAGGAATACTGGGTCTCTCCATTTCTGTTCCCACACTTTAGCAGAAAATGTTAGTGATATGCACAGATTCCGTCAAATCCATTTTAACCTAAAGACCTTCATCAGAGGACCTCCTTTGGACTACCAGAGCCATTGTATTGAGTCTGCCCACAGAACTAGAAGTTACTAAGAGTTTATCCCCCCAAATTCCCCCTATATGCCCTTAGCTAATTACAGATAGGTGCAAGACTTTGAAAACCCAGTTTTCTTTTCCTTGGGTCAGGATAAATTATTTATTATAATATTATTTTTATGATAATAATAACATCTCAATATTATAATAAAATTACTATAACAAAACGTTATATATTATATTAACTTATACAAATAATAATATATAATAACTAAATAATAAAATTAGAATCCCTCTGTGAGATCAGGTTGAAGCTACCTTAATAGGACTTTGCCTCAGATTATACCTTTGCTTGGCTTCCTCCTCTTTCCTCTTTTATTTTCTCCAGTCTTTACTGGTTTCTTCTAGCAGTACTTCCTTAATTTCCTGCACAAGAATCCTTATTTGGGCGTCAGCTTCTAAGGAACTCACTGACCTGGCATAGCCCTGAAGACTTGTCTCCTATTCTTTCAAGACAGAATAATACCCCAAATTCTGAGTTCCAAATACTGGCTTAGATCCTAGGGAAGCATAGGTTTGCAAGTTCTCTTGTAGGTTTCTCTGTAATTTCAGACCTGTATTATTCCTGGTCTTTGGGGATTTCCCATACTATCTTGTGCACTCAGAAATGTATTTAAAATAAATTTGTTATGAATTATCTAGAATGTGTGTATTTTAAGGCAGCTAAGATATTTACCTGGACTTCCACAGTACTGGACATATAAGGCTTTTTGCTCTTTATTGCTAGATTTTATGTTGAATGCTTAGCTCATGTTTTTGGTCTTTCTATTTTCCCTATCTATGGATTAAAAAAAAATACATACATCCCACACATTTTGTTTTGCATTGTTTCATTGTCATTTAGCTCTAAGTATTTTGTCACTTACTGTTTATCTTCTCTAATACAGGGGTTTTCCATAAGTGCCTTATTGATTTAAAGACATAAGTGATTTAAAATTTTATCCTTTTAGACATTCATTTCTAACTTTATATGTTTTGTGTATGTATAGGAGAAATTGTATGGTAGAACATTAATTCTTTAGAATAGTTTAAAGATACATTTGTGGTCTAGCAAGTGACAGATTTTTGTGACTGTTCCCAATGGTACAGAAAATTCTCTATGTATCTCTGGATTATCCTCATTCATCAACTCAGACAAATTTATGGTCTTGTTTGTTTTTTCTGCTCTTTTTATCAGTTTCTGAGAGTGATATGTTAAAATGTCCAATTACAAGATTAATCACTACATTAATCTGTCACTTGTTGCTTTCATATATTTTGAACTTATATGCAGTTACATGCATATATTTGCTGATTGTTCTATCTTCTAGATCAATCACTGTTTTTCACAGTAAGCAGCACTCCTCTGCCACTGATTATGCTGCTGTCATAGAATCTATCTTGTGCTGTGCTAATATTGCTACTCTATATTTCTTCTGGTTTACATTTGCCTCACATTTTTTACAGTAACTTCATTTTTCAGTCTTATATGTCCATTAAGAATGTTTCTTACAGAAATCAGTGATGAAAATTAGTTTATTATATATTTGTTGTTGCTGTTTTTGTTATAACATAATACAGTCTGAGTATTCTCTTTGACCAATGAGTTTAACCAGTTTTAATTTATTAAAATTTACTTTATATTAAATGTACAGTATATAATAAATATGTGTATATGTAAATATTATGATTTAATTTTGCCCCTTAATCTTATGCCTTCTAATTACCAAGCTCTTTTTGCTTATAGTTTTACTTCTTTCTACCTTGAATTAGAGAGATTGAATCCTGATTTAGTACCATCCACACTTCAATTTACTATCCCTCTCCATGCTCAAAGTTTAGCAGTATATGTATTTCTCGCAGAGCAGCTCTTATTTCCCACCATCACTCTTAAATTTCAAAGTTATTACAAATATTTTTATAAGTAATTTTTTATTTAGGATATATCTTATTAAAATCTTAATTTATTTATATTTCGTATACTTTATTATTAACTCCCAGATTTATGCTTTGTCTTGCTGGGGTATAACCTTCAACAGCTCTTTCAAAGAGGCTTAATGTGGTAAAATTTCTGAGAAACTTTGTATGCATAGGAATATTATTATTGCATCCTCATTTTTAGATGATTACTTAGTTGAATGTAAAGTTCTAAGTCCCAAGTTCTTTCTTCCAGTACTCTGAAGATATTACACCACTGACTATTGCTGAAGCATTGACGTTGAAAAGTCAGGTATCATTCAGGAAATTAATTTCTCTTGGCTTTCAAATGCTCCATTTGTAAAAGTACAAGTCTGTAATAGATCATGTGTAAAGAGGTTTGCATTAGTTAGAAATATTCCTGGCTGCAAGGGGGGAAAGTATTAAGAACGGGTTGGTAAACACAGAAAAATGTATTTGTTTCACATAAAAAGAGGTCATGGGGTAGGAAATTCAGAATTAGTTCATAGCTCAGCAAACCCACAAAGAACCCATCAAGCCCTTAAATCTCAAGTAAAGGAATGTCTAGTTTCCCCATATTTAAAATGAAGGGATTGCTCTAGACAGCTACTAAGATCTCTTCTAACCACAACATTCTATTGTTCTATGAGCAATAATATCACATAATATAATCAGAGAAGCTCACAATAATAATTCTGAGTTTTTAGGAAATTAACATATCAAGCAGTTTGATAGAAGTATTTAATGTAACAGTTTTTTGCCTTACAAAGGCTGACAGAGCACTCAGGCAGGTATACGTGAGGGAGAAAACCTTACAGAAATCCCTCTATCTCACAGTCTAATTTTGAGCTTTCTTCATTTGAAATAAAATTGCTAATATACCCAGTGATAATCCAGTTCTTAGGTATTGGCCTCCATTACTAAATTCACATGATAGTGACCCATAAATACTAGAATGACAACGTATTCAATTACAATAAAAATAAAATCATCAAGTGAACTATTTGCCTGTGCCTTCTGCTCATTGCATTCTCTTCCTATAGATAATTATACAAAGATAGACATATTTATTTTCAGAATATGGCTTGATGAGTATGGGAACAGAGCAAAAATATCAAGATAAGCATTCATTCATTTGTTCATTCATTCAGATATACTGGTTCAGAGCATACCATGTGATAGAAACTTGTAAGAAATTCAAAAAAAGTAGGCATTTTATTATTTAAAGAAAAACGTACATGTAGTAAAATACACGAATATTAATTATTTGGCTCAATGAATTTTTCAGGTCTATATCTCTGTGACTACCTTCCATATCAAGTTATAGTATTTCCAACAACTCAGACAATTCTCTGTGGTCAATATCTCTTCCTAACTCCTTGGCCATTATTCTGACTTCTGTAACATTAGATACATTTTGTTTGTTTTTGAACTTTATAGTCATGAAATTTTTACAGTTTATATTCTTTTGTGTCTGTCTTCTTTTGATCAAGAGCAAATGTTAAGGACTCATTCAATACTGTTATGTACACCAGTAGTTTATTCCTTTTAATTTCTGAGTAATATTTCATTGTATGAATATACTACAATTTATTTATTATCCTGTCCATAGACATTTAGTCTGTTTCCATTTTTTAATATAATGAATAATGCTGATATGAATCTTCCTGTGAAATATTTTACGGACATATACACTTATTTCTCTTTGGCATATATGTGTGAGTGAAATTTCTTGGTCACAGAGTATGTGTACTTTAATATTTTTACAAACTTTAAAAAGTTTTCCAGAGTGATTTTGCCATTTTAACTTCCCACAAGCAATGCATAAGAGTTCTAGTTTCTCCATATCATCACCAACACTTTATATTTCTCCAATAAAGGTTTAACTCACCAGGTTTAGGGTGCTCAAACCCTGCGTGTGCCAACAATCACCTCCTCCTTGACCAGCTCCTGAAAGTAACCTTGAATCGTCAGAATGTCTTGCCTGATAAAAGTGACTTTGTATACCAGACCAAGCATTCCTGCTAACAATGTGATTTATGATGGGAAAAATGGACCATGCTATATCAGTCTAACCTCTGAGGGGCTGGAGACCAAGTAAGAAGGTCAGCTACATGGCACTCCATGCCTATGTGACAAAACTCCAATAAAATCCCTGGTTACCAAGGCTTGGTTGAGCTTCCCTGGTTGACAGTATTCCATATGTTTTGTCACACATCATTGCTGGGAGAATTATTTACTCTCTTTGAGTCCTTTTAGTAAATCACTGAACTTTGGGGTGCTCTTAGCAACCTATGACACAATATTGTTGGTGTTATAAAATTTAGCCATTCTGGTGGTTTGGGGGAGATATCTCATCATTTGCATCTCTGAAGACTAATGATGTTGTGTACCTTTCCATATGCTTATAGGCCATTTTGATATTTTCTTTTGTGAGGTTCCTGTTTAAATTATTTACCATTTTTTAAAAGTTGGGTGTTCATCTTTTTTCCTTTTTGATTTATCGAAGTTCTCTGAACATTCTACATATGAGTTCATCAGTTATATTTTATTTCAAATAGCTTTTCCCAGGCTGTGGCTTGTATTTTTACATTTTAATGATAATGTTTTGAGGAGAAGTTTTTAATTTGATAAAGTCCAATTTAACTGAGTGATAAAGAAATTCTCCTCTGTTTTCTTTAAAAAGTTTGATTGCTTTAGCATTCACATTTAAGTCTGTATCTTAAGTTAATTTTTTTCTTATGCTGTGAGAAAGGGGTTAAGCTTCATGTTTTAAATATGAATAGCCAGTTGCTTCAGGACCATTTAGTGGAAAGACTGCTATTTTCCCCAATGAATTTCTTAGGCACTGTGTTGAAATCAGTTGGTCATATACGTGATTAGTTACTCTTGGGCTTCCCTTTTTTTCCCACAGATTTATCTTTATGTCAATACCAGACAATCTTGATTTTGAGTAGAATTATAGTAAATCCTGAAATCTGACAGTTTAGGTATCCCAACCTTGCTATTGTCAGGTGGTATAAGTTTTCCAACTTTGTTCTTTGTTTTCAAGATTTTTTAGGTTATACACATGCCCATACCAATCTTAGAAGTAGCTTTCCATATCTTTCTTCTTTTTTTTTAATTTTTGTGATATCAACTGGGATTACATTCAATCTATAAGCTGATAGAGAACCGCCAACTTAAAAACTATCTAGTCTTTCAACCCATAAACATGGTGTATTTCCAATTAATTAGGTATTCCAGGAGCATTTGGGGGGGCATTTTTTTTTTTTTTAGTGTAGAGGCTTTATACATCTTTAATTAAATTTATTATAAATATTTAAGATGAGTGTTTTACATATATTATTGTATTTTCCAAAAGTTTTTTCTTAGTATATAGAAGTATGACTGATTTTTGTATATAGATTTTATATGCAATAATTTTGGCAAAATAAATAATTACTTTTGGTAATTTGCAAATTCCCTTACATATTGTATGTATGCAATCATATTATCTGTGAATAAAAATGGACTTACATCTTTCTTTCCAATCTTCATATCTTTTGTTTCTTTTTCTTGCCTTACTATACTTGTTAGAACCTCCAAATTACTCTTGCATTTAAGTTGTGAGAGTGGACATCCTTGCCTTGCTTCCAGTCTTAGCAAGAAGACATTCAGTCTTTCACCATTAAGGATGATAATACCTATAAAACTCTTTATATAAACTCCTAATCAGATTGAAGAAGTTCTCTTTTATTTTTAGTTTGCTGAAAGGATTTTTTTTGTTTATCATGAAGGAGTGTGTAGTGTTGTTATCTTTCTTCCTCTCTAAATTTTACTCTTCAACCCTTTTCAAGGGTTTTGGCCAGGAGTATAAATAAAAAGATATAAGATACATAAGAACAGGAGTATGTGTCTTTTTTTCCACTAATATATACTAAAACTCTAGGATTGTTTCTAAAATGTAGTAGACATTCGATATAAGTATTTATTGAATAAATAAATTATGCCAAATTGACCAAATGTTGTACCACTATAATATTTCCCAGTAAATTTGAATTATTAAAGATAGTAGGGACTTGAGGCAAAGGTCTGGCTAACCTTTCCTTTCCCTCTAAATTGAAGAAATCTGAACTGGAACAACAGGGTCTGCCTGGTTTAGTTACAGGCTTAAATGCAGAAAGCAGAGGCAGGTTTATTACATGGAATCAAGACCCAGAAAAGACAGTCCACTATGCTTGAGAGAGGGAGGGAGAAAGGGAAAAAGAGATGCAGAGACAGAGACAGACATAGGGACAGAGAGACAGAAGGAGATGTTTTTGAGACCCCACTGTGACAACATGTATAAATCAGAATAGCCATTCATCCTTCTTGGGAGAAGAGCAATTAAAAGGTGGACAAGAAGAACAGGAATCTCTTTTTGTAAGTCAGTAGGAAGACAGAAGCATTGGCAGAGGAGAGGATGTGAAAAGAAGAATGTCTTTTCTAAAAGAAAAAGAATTTAATACCTTTTTCTTTGCATTCTTTCTTCTCCGATAATGTAATTCTTACCTGCCCTTTTATTTTATGTTTATCTGTCAAATATTTTCCTGTAATTTTAAAGTTTTTAAAAATAATTTTAAGTATGTATTTTGTTAAAAACTTAAGGTTAGATTTTGTGTTTTAAACCTTTGCTACTTATTAAGAAAACTAATCCATTTACTTGTTTTACTATACAGAAAACCATCATTTAACTGACAATTTAAATGATAGAATATTGGTGATTAGGTTATATCTTTGAGCACAAATTATTACTTCATGATGTAGTAATGACTAAACTACTAAGGTAAGAACTCATTACTACAGAGCGCATTTGAAATAGGAAAGAACTCTATCATTCTATCATTGGATGTTTTACATGTTGAAAATATTATAAATTTCACCAAAAAAGTATCGTGTATGACTGAACTAGAGATACTCAAGAAGTACAAACTGGAAGAGAAATTTGACCAACAAATTTACAGTAAGAACAAATGGGATTTTTTTTCTATTGAGAATTTATTGCAGCCTCTTTCAGCTTCTAAAAATGTTGTTAAAATAATTTAGCTAATAATAATGGGTAGCATATATTGAGAGATTGCCATATGTGAGGAATTTTTCTAAGAGCTTTACCTGTATTAACTTATATAATTTTCACAAAGTTCTGTAAGGCCCTATAAGAGTATATACTATCAGTTGGTACACATAATACTGCCATATGAGTCAGAGAAATATTGAAACCCATTCATATTAGTTGGTAAAGAGCAACTCTTTAACTACGGTTCACCAAATAATGTTACCCAGCAGTGGCCAGAGAGGCAAGTAATGAGGTCTGGGAGTGATGCTGGGTGGTAGGAGGGAAGATGAATGTAGACCAACTAAGGCTACAGGGATGGCTTTGGTGCCAGGGGTGTCTGCAGTACCTGCCAGCTGCTCCTGAGAAGGCCACCACCGTCAGGGATATCTGACTAGGTGGCACTGCAGGTGTTATTACTAGCAGCATTTTCATCGCGGACCAAGCAGTATAACTTACATTGGCTTCTAAATGAATACCTGGAAATGACTTGTAGGCAATGCATCTCACCACCTCTGGCTGCAGTAAAGCACTAGACACCGAACCACCTTCTGGCGGCAACAAAGCCCCAGGCACCAAGGACCTAATGGTAATCAATTTAATGGGGCTGTTGGGAAATTTTGATGCAATTCCTATGTCAAATTATGGCTTAATAGGAATCTCATTTAACTAGTGGCAGCTCAGTTAAACAAAAAACCACAATAATAATTTCTAAAAATTAACAAATGATTGGTAAATTAATAAAATGATTTGATAAAGAATTGGCCCTATGACTTATTCCTTATTAAACACTATACTCTGTGTATTTAGACAATAAAAGGCAATATATTTTAATGTATGTATTTATCCAAAGATAATTTGTTACATTACTAGTGGATGAATATTTTAAATATTATATCTGGCCTCTATTTTTATTCTCTCTTTTACAGATGAGCAAATTAGGCACAGAATAGTTAAGTAGCTAGCCTAGGTTATAAACCAGTAAATATCAGAGCTGATATTCAAACACAACAGACCACCTCTGCAGTCTGTGATCTTAACCACTGTTTTACTGCCTATGAGACTATCATACTGATGAACTATTTTTCCACTGCTTTTTAATTAAACATTTATTTTAATATTATTGCCTGATGCTAAATTACCTTTCTAAGAGAATTAGTGCACATTAGAAGTTCTGTTATTTTGTCATTAAATACTGATAAGAAGTTGCATTATGTTTTTTCATTACCAAAAAATTTTTTTCACCTATATTCGGATCAACCCAGAAACAAAGCGATAGCAGATACTTAACACATTCTTCAATGATTGGCAAGACATATTTAGGTAACATACAAGTTTTTTTAAAACAAATATTTTTTCTTAAATTTGTTTTTCTTTTGAAATTCTAAATTTAAACTATGCCATATGCACTAGAATATATAAACATATAATAAGATTTCCTTTTATTGAGGTGACATTAGTTTATAACATTGTAAGTTTCATGTGTACAACATTATATTTCTACTTCTGTTTTACAAAACATATTTTGAGGTTAAGATTTCCAAATCACCCCTCCCCCCAGATTCTTAATCCAAACAGGTCAAGTACTGGATATTCCAGTTAAACGATTTTCTATTCAGCTGCAGTGATTAATATCTCTTCTATTACTCTTTGTGCTTTCTAGTTTTTTTCTGCTTCCATGTTCTTTTATATCATTTTCTATAAAAACAAAGTTTCATTTGCTTTTACCTTCCCAGTGTTTTGGAAAGTTCATATGTCTTGATTTTGTAATTTTACATGTAGAAATTGCTAAGATTTTTTTCTTTTAAAAAAAACAACTCTTAAGCTCTATTTCTCTAGTTATCAGTGGCAAATGAAATGCTATAATTTATTTCTAAAATATAAGATATAGAACTCAGTACATTTTTCACTTTCACTATTATCCCATCCCCTATAATACATACTTCACAATGTTTGTAAAAGTAATCTGGAATTGTGAATTAGTATTATTATTATAGTCATGTATTGTTACATTAACTATCTTGTGCTTGTAAGTGGTATAATCCATCATAAAACCACCAATACGCCCTTCCCCCAGTTTATGAAATAAAGCTTTATGAGGACAAATAAGAGTTTCTCTATGACCACCAGTTAACTGCTCTCCTGAATTTAGTGTTGATCTTTCCCTACATCTAAAAATTGTTAGTACATATACACTTTATTACATATATATGTATATATGTGTACATGCATATATGTTTATATATATCCATAAACTATATATAATAGTGTTTTGCATGTTTCTAAGCCTTATGAAAGTGATATCTTCCACAGACTGTTCTGTAACTTGCTTATTTCACTCAGCATTCTGTTTTTGAGATTACCTATAATGATATATGTATCTTCACTTGAATAATTTAAAAGTGGTATTGAATAGACTGCAATCTGATCATTCTCCTTTAAATGAACATTTAGGCTCTTTTCAACTTCTTACCATTACAAACAACATGGCTGTAAAGATTCTTGTACGTGTCTTCTTGTGAAAGGAGATCCAGAGTCAGAATCTCAGAATGGAATTACTGAGCTATAGATGTGCCTTTACGTAGACTTTAATTTTACTAGATAGTGCCTAATTCTTCCCAAAATGACAGCTGCAATGTGCACTCCCACCAGCAACTGGAGTTTCCAACTTCATTCCCATCCCTGCTAACACTTGGTTTCGTCAGAATGTTTCATTTTTGCCAACCTTGTTACATGAAAATGTATCTCATTATGGGTTTTATTTTTCCTTCCTTAGCTACCAGCAAGGTTGGGCTTTTTTTTCCAATTTATTAGCCATTAAGGTTTTGTTTTACCTGTGTATTACCTATTCACATATATTTGTTTTCTTTTTGGTTGCCTTTTTCTTATGGGTTAGTAGGAGTTATTCTACTTTTTATTCTAGATACAAAATCTTTACCAGTTATGTGTGTTTCTAAAATCTTCTCCAAGTCTACTTACTGCTTGTCATTTTTATGTCTTTTTCTGAAAAGTGTATAAAATTTGGAAATAGTCAATGTATCTTTTTTTCTGTAATGATTTGGGTTCTGTGGGTCTTGTTTAAGATACTCTTTCCTTTCTAAGGTCATAATTTTTTGGGAAGTTTTTAAAGTTTTACTTTACACATTAAGCCTTTAATTCACCTAGAATGTGCTTTTGCATATCACATGAAGTAGAATGGTATCATTTTTATGTGATACATTTCTTGAATAGTCTACTATTTTCCCATTTCTTTTAATGCCTCCTCTGTCATATATCTCATTTCTGTATATTAGTGGGTCTTTTTCTGGGTTATTTTTTTTTAACATCTTTATTGGAGTATAATAAACACACAGTGGTGTGTTCGTTTCTGCTTTATAACAAAGTGAATCAGTTATACATATACATATATCCCCATATCTCTTGCCTCTTGAGTCTCCCTCCCTCCCACCCTCCCTATCCCACCCCTCTAGGTGGTCACAAAGCATCTGGATTACTTTTTATATTCCATTGCTCTAGGTCTATGGACCAATTTCTGGGACAATATTATTCTTGCTTAATTATTATATATCATAATACATCTTACATAACTTTGTAATTCAAAAATTTAGAATGGTCCCATTGCGTCAATTTTGATCAAACTCTTTTCAGTCCAAATACTGGGGAAAGGGCTTCCCTGGTGGCACAGTGGTCAAGAATCTGCCTGCCAATGCAGGGGACACGGGTTCAAGCCCTGGCCCGGGAAGATCCCACATGCCACGGAGCAACTAAGCCCGTGTGCCACAACTACTGAGCCTGCGCTCTAGAGCCTACGAGCCACAACTAGTGAGCCCACATGCCAAAACTACTGAAGCCTGCGTGCCTAGAGCCCATGCTCTGCAATAAAAGAAGCCACGACAATAAGTCCGCGTACTGCAACGAAGAGTAGCCCCCGCTCGCCACAACTAGAGAAAGCCCGTGCACAGTAACGAAGACCCAACACAGCCAAAAATAAAAACAAATAAATAAATAAAAGAAAATTAAAACAAAACAAAACAAATACTAGGGAAAAACATTCATCTCAGGAGGATTCTCTTAAGTTAAGTTTTTGGTTGTTAGTGTTTCAGAATCTTTACCAAGCTGGATTTTTAACCTTAGCCCTCAACGTTGAGTGCCCTTTGTTTTTATTCATTTGTCTTTTTCTTCAATAATTCTGGAAAGCCTATCAATTGTATCCTCCACATTTGATCTTACGTTTTGTACTTTAAATTTGGCTTTCAATAAAAAAAACAAAATTGAGTTATTTGTAGTGAGGTCGATGGACCTAGAGTCTGTCATACAGAGTGAAGTAAGTCAGAAAGAGAAAAACAAATACCATATGCTAACACATATATATGGAATCTAAAAAAAAAAAGGTTCTGATGAACCTAGGGGCAGGACAGGAATAAAGACACAGACGTAGAGAATGGACTTGATGACACGAGGAGGGAGAAGTGTAAGCTGGGACGAAGTGAGAGAGTAACATTGACATATATACACTACCAAATGTAAAATAGATAGCTAGTGGGAAGCAGCTGCACAGCACAGGGAGATCAACTCGGTACTTTGTGACCACCTAGAGGGGTGGGTTAAGGAGGGTGAGAGGGAGACGCAAGAGGGAGGGGATGTGAGGATATATGTACGCATATAGCTGATTCACTTTGTTGTACAGCAGAAACTAACACAACATTGTAAAGCAATAATACTCCAATAAAGATGTTAAAAAAAAAATTTGGCTTTCACTTTCTCCATGATAGATTTTAACTTCATTCCATTTGCATTTCCTGTGGTCCTTTACATCCTCTATCTCTCCTTTGCAATTTATTCTTTTAGAGTTCCCAGTAAGCCTACTCTTTCCCAATGGCATCTATCTCAGCTTTCTCTCTACAGTCTATACTGAGGATTCCAACAGAGTCCAAACATTTTATTCTCCTGCAGTGGATAATTCTCTCACATATTTTTCTCTTAGAGTTCAGAATATTCTCCTCATTCCTATTTGCTACTATTTTTTCATAGACTCTGTGTATAGGCTGCCCTCTGTACTCAAATGAGATGAGGCTTTGAGAGCCATCAAGTGTCACTCTTTGCCTACAGGCAGGGTATTTTTAGCCTCAGTGCAGTTTCGCAGGTATAGCAGATATTCATCTAATGGACCTCATCTGCACTTAGTCAGGAGGAGGCCATGGTGGTTTCCTACTGGCTCTATTACTTGTTTCTTCTTTTTGCTTTTGCACTTTAAATGAGTGAAATGTATTAAAATCTACCATTCCTAGCATATTCTATCTCACTAGACTTTTAGTTCCAGGATGGCTAGGGGCCATTCCTAATAAACCTTGACATCTACATATCATACCTCAGAACAGTGATATGCTGTCTGTCTTCAATCCCCTATTCCATGCTCCACTTCAATCAGACTGTCATCCCACCACCATACTAAAACAATTCATAACAACTTACCAATGACCTTCCTCCACAATGGTAAATCCGGTGATCGATTCTTAGCCTCATCTCACCTGACATATGGATCGTCTGACACAGTCGGTCTTAGTCTCCCTTTTGAAACACTTCTTAATTGCCTTCGAGAAAATTCCACCTCAGTTCTCTTCTCAAGTTAGCCATCCCTCTCAGTCCCCTTTGCATTTGCCCTCATATCAATGACTGCTTAGTACTGGAGTGGTCCAGGGCTCAGTGCGCGGACTTTTTCTCTTCTCCATCTACACTCATCTCTAGTATCACCAGTCTCATGGATTTAAATATAATTTATACACATATAAATACTTATATCTACCCTGAGTGCCCCCCTGAATGGCAGACTCATTAATCCAACTGCCTGCACAGTACCTTTATTTGGATAGTCAATAGGCATATCAAACGGTATGCGTCCATAACAGGAATGACTGTTTTCTCCCTCATCGCTGACCCTAAAACTCCCTTCTGCTTCTTGGTTAATGACTGAATTAGTCTGCTCAAGTTTCCATAACAATATACCATAGACTGGGTGACTTAAACAGCAGAAATTTATTTCTCACAGTTCTGGTAACAGGGAAATCCTAGATCAAGGTGCCAGCTGATCTGATTTCTGGTGAGGGTCTTCTTCCTGGCTTGTAGACAGCCACATTCTTGCTGCGTCCACACGTGGCAGAAAAATATGGAGCTCTGGAGTCTTTTACGTTTTTAAAAAGACACCAGTTCTATGGGATCAGGGCTCTACCCCTATGACCTCATTTGTTTAACCTTGACCTCCTCCTTAAAGGCCCTATCTCCAATGCAGTCACTTAGGGGTTAGGTTAGGGCTTCAAAATATGAATTTCAGGAAGACACAATTCAGTCTGTGACAATGACATTTTCATTATTTCTAGTTGCTCAAGAAAAACACTTTAGAATAGCCTTGACTTCTCTTTTGTTTCTTTCTTTCACAAATTACATGCATTTTATCAGCAAGTCCTGCTGGCTTAACCCTTAAGATATTTCCAGAGTTTGCAACCCTCTCATTACCAATGCCTACTACTCAGCTGCCATAATTCTCTACCTGAGAATAGCCCCGTGGCTGGTCTCTTTGCCTCTGCTCTTGCCCCTCTTTCTGCTGCTTCTTCATAGCACAGCCGCTGGGAGTAACCGTTTTCAAATATAAGTGAGATTATAACGTTCTTCTCCTCAACACTCTCCAATGACTTCCCATCTCACTTGAAGTAAAAGTCAAGTCCTTACAATGAGCTCTATCACTTGTAACAATTCGGCTACCTGTGCTTCTCAGATCTAAATCCTACCAACCTTGCCCTTGGCCATTAGCTCCAGCCACACTGGCCTCCTCATTGCTCTTCCTGAACATGCCAACAAACCTCCCACCTCAAGGGTCTTTGATTTTTCTGTGCCATCTCTCCAGAAACACCTTTTACTAGAGCTCCCTGGGGAGCACACCCTCAGGGATATCCCCTGATACCCCTAAATAAAAAGACTACCTCCCAACATTTCCTTTTCTCCTTACCGTCTTTTTCTCTCCAGCATTGATACTATCTTGTTTATTTGTTGTCTTATCCCATAATTAGAATGCAACCTCCATAAAGTCCTGATTGCTTTTTTTGTCTTATTAGTGGCTTTATCTGCACCACCTAGAATACTCGGCACACAGTTGATGCTTCATAAATAATGAGGACTAATACATATATTAGAGAGGTAGCTGTCCACAATTCTAGTTGGCACAAATCTTGAAACAAAGAGTTATCCCACTGCATTTTTAATCAGTCTTTCTTTTGTAAGAAGTACTCAGTGGAAGGTTCATGAGGCAGAGTAAACTAGAATGGTAAATGTTCTTCTACCCAGCTCATCTAATGTTGTTTTTTTTTTTTTTTTCCCTCTTTTTTCATGATTCTTTTAGTGGAAAGTTGGGACCTGCTTCATGAGGGGCTGCTAGCCATTTGTAATTTTAATGTAGAAATTGAAAAGAAAAAAATTTAACTGAGAGTACATACAGTTCTGGTCTGGGTCTTAGCTGTGAAAGGAATAGTAAAGATGGGAAGGGGTCACGGTCATAGTTTGAGTCTGTTCCGCTAAAGAAAGAGTTGGAGAGGCAATTCAACCAATAATAAATCAAGGTAACTCTTCAAAGTGATGAGGACAGATGTCAGGTTCAGCTTGTGAATGCCACTGCTCCACGGTTCCTGAAAGGCAGGGTTCTCTGAATCCAACACAGAAGATAAATGATTTTGGTGCTACTACTGAAAAATGTGAGAGAAATGACTTGCTCGTCTTGAGGATGGCCTTAAGTGAAGGTAGAGGTTTGCATTATCTTTTTAGAAAGGGAAAACCATGGACATGGTAAACTAACTAGGAAGAACTTTCGTGTTGTTTTCCTTTAATGTAAATAGCACCAAGTTAGTGCAGTCCAGTTTCAGACTGTAGTCCAGTGTCAGTAGCTCACAAATCCCTAAAGATAGGTGCCTAGGAATCTTCCCTGGAAGCTGGATTTGTGGGAAAATGCTCAGTAGATTTAGAAGACTGACTACAATTCTTTCCATCTCCCCCTAAGAAATGTACACAGCAAAAGAGTGAGGTGATCAAAGCAAATGTCTATCACAGCCCCAGAACAGACTCCAGGAGACATGAAGAAGACAAGAGTAATATGTAACTAACATGTTTTGATTAAACAACAACAACAAACATAGCCTACCCATCTTTTTTTTAACAAACAACTTTTTATTGAAGTATAGTTTCTCACTGTGTATTTTCTTTAATTGAAGTATAGTTGATTTACAATGTTTCAGATGTACAACAAAGTAATTCAGTTACACATATATATTATTTTCAGATTTTTTCCATTATAAGTTATTACAAGATTTTGAATATTGCTCCCTGTGCTGTACAGTAGGTCCGTGTTGTTTATCTATTTTACATATAGTAGTGTGTATCTGTTAATCCCAAACTCCTAATTTATCCCTCCCCTCACCTTTCCACTTTGGTAACCATAGTTTGTTTTCTATGTCTGTGAGCCTATTTCTGTTTTGTAATTATTTACAAAATTATTTACTTTTATTTGTATCATTTCTTTTAGATTTCACATATAAGTGATATCATATGGTACTTGTCTTTCTCTGTCTGACTTACTTCACTTAGTATGATAATCTCTACGTCCATCCATGTTGCTGCAAATGGCATTATTTCATTCTTTTTTATGACTAATATTCCACTGTATATATGTACCACATCTTCTTTATCTATTTATCTGTCGATGGACACTTAGGTTGCTTCTCTCTTGGCTATTGTAAATATTGCTGCTATGAACTTTGGGGTGCATGTATCTTTTCTAATTAGAGTTTTCATCTTTTCTGGACATATACCCAGGAGTGGGATTGCTGGATCTTATGGTAATTCTACTTTTAAGGAACCGTAAAACCTTTTAAGGAGGTTTTAAGGAACCCCCATACGATTCTCTATAGTTAGCTTTCCCTGTCTTTAGAGGCATGTGACTTGCCTGATCAGGTAATCTCCCCTCTAACTATCCTGAACATATCTCCAAGTATAGTAATAAAGTGTGGGGCAAATTTTTTTTTTTTTAATTCATTTTTGGCTGTGTTGGGTCTTCAGTGCTGTGTGCGGGCTTTCTCTAGTTGCAGTGAGCAGGGGCTACTCTTCGTTGCGGTGCGTGGGCTTCTCATTGTGGTGGCTTCTCTTGTTGTGGAGCACCGGCGCTAGGCGCGTGGACTTCAGTAGTTGTGGCTCGCGGGCTCTAGAGCACAGGCTCAGTAGTTGTGGTTCACGGGCTTAGTTGCCCCGCAGCATGTGGGATCTTCCCAGACCAGGGCTCGAACCTGTGTCCCCTGAATTGGCAGGCAGATTCTTAACCACTGCGCCACCAGGGAAGCCCAGTGTGGCACAAATTTTGATCGTCTGAGAATATTCGTTGAAGGGTGCGTTGAAGGGTGGTATGCAGCTCTCTCCTATTGGTTTTGAAACCTATCCCAGATTGTTCTTCCTTCAAGTAGGTCCTACCGTACAACCCAGTGAGCCGTGAAAGACACTTTCTCTTATTCCTCTTTGTAAATTACATCCCTGGCGCATACTAGGTACTCCAGGATACTCGAAATGTCTGTTGAGTATAGAAATTAATGAATGTTCAAAAACGTGGGTGTTCAAATATTTATTGAAAAAAAAGGAATAAATAAATTTGACATTTATTGCACATACAGTATTTGCATCCCTACTTTTCCCCACCTGCAGGCCACAGTCCACCTCTATTTCCAGAATCAGTCACTATCTGACATACCATATTTTTACTTTCTTACTTGTCCTCTGTCATACTCCTAAAATACAAGTTACATTAGCAATCAATAAATGTAGCCCATCATATTGTGCTATACAGAAAAATTACGTAATATCTCTTTTGATCAGAAATGTATTTGACAAATTCAACACCCACTCATGTTAAAACATTACATAAAATATAAATTGATGGATACACCCTTAACGTAGTATTATTTACCTCAGCCCTCAAATCAACACTTTACTTAATGGAAAACAATACAGGACATGTCATTTTTTCCACTGAAGTTAGGAAAAAGACAAGGATATCTTGTCAATAATATCTCCTGTATTATTTAACATGACATTGAAGACATCATTATCCAATGCAATGAAACAAAACGAAGTAATTAGGAGCATAAGATTTGAAAAGTAAGAAGTAAATCAATGGTTATTTACCAGTGATATATAATAAATCAGGAAAATTCTCCCTTCCCTCTTGTACTCTCTGCTGCTCCTGTCCAGTGCTGTCAGGATACCCACACTAGGCTTGCTTCTTTAGAGCAAACCATCAAAGAGATGCCAATTTGCTGTTAAGCCCTAACTGCCTGCCTACGCAAAGTTAAATTTGCTTCCCCTAAATTGAAGACTCTCAGGCATTCCCTTGATTGCACACTTTGACATTTAACCTTTGTGAGTATATATCTGCCAGTCAATGTACAGAAACAAATGGTGAGAGGTAAGACTTCCAGATCTTCATTCAGAAAACTTAGTATCAGATGCATCACAATTGGTGCTCAGAGGGCTCTATATTGCTGCTGTAACAAATTACCACAAACGTAATGGCTTAAAACAACACAGACATACTATCTTACTGTTCTGGAGGGCAGAATCATGAAATGAGACTAGCATCAAGGTGTCAGCCAGGCTGTGTTCCTTCTGGTGGCTCTGCGGGAGAACCCCTATCCTTGCCTTTTCCAGCTTCTACAGACTGCCCACATTCCTTGGTTTGTGGCTCTTTCCTCCATCTTCAAAGCCAGCAAGGTTAGGCAGAGTCACCCTAATGCTGCCACCACTTTGGTTCTCTCTCGCTCCTGCCTCTCTTTTTCACTTGTAAGAACTCTTACACTGGGCCCACCTGGATAATGCAGAATAATCTCCCCATCTCAAGGTCAGTTGATCAGCAATGTTCATTCTATCTGCAACCTTAATTCCCCTTTTCATGTAACCTAACATACTCATGGATCCCAGGGATTAGGTCATGGACATCTTCGGAGGACCATTATTCTGCCTACAGCAGGGTATTAGATGACAGAGCCCCAGTCTTACAAATCGAGAAGATCTTGGCTGAGCATTGATTAGAATAAACATACTCCATCTCTCAGACCTGAATAATCGTTACAGAGCAGCCCCAATACACTTTATATACTTAAGTCCTCCCCCAATAAAAATGAATACATTGCTCCATTTACCGTAGATATACAATTTAGAAAGTTTAATACACAGTATAGACATCCCACATGCATGTTTTCTTTTACATTCAAAATACAATGACTAATAATATTTTTAGTGTAGTAGGTGGCAGTGAAGGTGACAGCAAAAACAATTTACGCAATTGAGATTTTAACGAATATTTCTGCCAGTGAAACTTGAAAATCTGAGCACTGATGTGAGAAGGATGTTGTTGTTCTCTTATTAAACATTCACTGACCTTGCATATATCTAAAGGGACTTCCTGTCACAGCACTGAAATTTGATGTTTGATCTTCAGGTTCAAATTTGATCTGACACACTGCAATTACCCCATTTTTTTAAATTAATAAGCATCTTGGATTCTTTTTCTTGGAAAGGTTGGCATTCAGAAATATCATTAAGAGACGCCTCTCTCTTTTTCTGGTGAGGCAGCAGGGGTGTTAGCTCTGGCAAGCACAGAAATCAGGGAAACCAAAGAGGTAAACACGTACATCAGCATGATATTCAGGGACCGCCTGACACAGAGAGTCTTCAGCGATGTGTTCTCTTCTGTTTTGACTCCAGAAGAAAAGGTGCTGTCAACCTCATTTAGAGGGTTATTCCACATTCCTACGTACTAGGTGCTCTTTTCACTCAATTTTCCTATTTTATTATAACCCAGTGCCCTTAGATGTTATCTTTCACTTCCATTCCTACATTGCCACTTGAACTTGTCCAGATAATTTTGATCCATGGAAAGAACGAATTAGCTTCTGTATTCTCTATAAAGAGGTCCTCAGCCTCTATGGAGAAAGATGACACAGGCAGAGGAAGAAATTAAAAACTGACTCCATGGCTGAGTCAGGAGCCTTGAGGTTAAGAAGGAATTGTTCATTCCTGCTGTGCTGTTGACTGAGATTCAATACCCATGAATCCCCCAAATCTCAGGCTCTCTTCGTTCTGGACATATCCAGGGAGGAAAACAGTTGTGGGCAGGGAGAACTGAAAAGGATGCTATTGGGCTACTAGGGAAAAGTCAATTCCATGTAATTCTTCTGCAAATCATGAGGTTCTTTCCTCAGCACTGAAGCTATGGAAATCCTAATATGTGGCCCCTGTACTTCAAAACCTTGAACTGTAAATATTAATAAATCAGATAATTATCTTTTAATATATTTATTTAAAAAAATTTGTAACCATGTGTGGTGATGGATGTTAAATAGATTTATTGTGGTGATCGTTTCTCAATATATACAAATATCAAATTATTATATTGTACACCTAAAACTAATATAATGTTATATGTCAATTATATTGCAATTTTTGTATACACAGTAGGCTCTTGAATAACACACAGGTTAGGGGCGCTGACCCTCTATGCAGTTGAAAATTTTCATATAGCTTATAGTCAGCCCTCCTTACACCTGGTTCCTCTGTATCCGAGGTTCCACATCTACAGATACAACCAATTGCAGATCATTCAGTGATCATAGTATTTATGACTGAAAAATATCTGTGTGTAAGTTGACCCACGCATTTCAAACCTGTGTTGTTCAAGGGTCAATCTATTTGTAATGTTAGGAGAAACAAAGGAAAGAAAACATTAATTCCACCATGAACAAAGGGAAGGGATGAGGAGCTGGGACACTTTTATATTTAAAAAAAAAAGGTTATTTGAGGATGGTGATTGTTTGGTTCTTCATTGTAATACCAGTACTTCAGCAGTATAGGGAGCCTTGAGTGTAATACTAAGAAATTTGATTTTTTTTTTTTCTATTTGGTGTGGAAGTATGGTTTAGTGGAAGAAAAAAAGGACTTTGTAGTCATATAAACTTTGGTTTGAAAATCACTGGGGGAGGTGTCAAAAGTTATTTAACCATCCTTAGTCTTAATGCCCTCATTAGAAAGGGTAACAGGCAAGGGTGTCAGATTATAGGTTTGTTTTGTCAATAAGATGAGAAAATACCCAGACACTTGGAAATACCCAGCATGAATCATGCAAATCTTAGGATTTTAATAAATGATAGAGATTCCACTCCTTGTTCTCTTTCTTCTTCCCTTGCTTCCTCCGTTTTCCCTTCTCGTGGGACATCACTAAAGATATTAAACAGAAATGTAGTTAAGAAGATAATATGTTTTGGACTATCACAGACCCTGCTTAACTTGATTCATCACCTCTGTTCACTCAGTTTCCATCAAGATATCTCACTTCCTGCTTCCAACATTCAACTCCATACTCCACACTCCACATATTCCATACTCCATACTCCATATTACCAGATCACATTTGATTTTTTAAAAATTCTCGGCCCAAAATAAGAGCTCTTCAGCATGGGATTCAAGTCCATCCACACTTGGCCCCATTTTGTTTGGCAACTCCTATTCTTTGAGAGTGGCGTCCTGGGACACTGTGTTGAGAAGGATTCTGAAGCTAGTTATATCTTTACCAACAACAAAAAGGTATTATGATTAATTAGTACTTTTGGTCATGGACATGGATCTTGGCCATTCATGATCTAAACTATTAGTATACATAATAATTTACAATTTACTTGGAGTGAAGAATCTGAGAACAGTTTTGATAGAGATGTAGAACATGACCTTATGTCCCAGTTTGCCTGGGATGGTTCCAAGTTTTGCCTATTGTCCCAGTGTAATTTTTTGTAGTAATTTTTAGTAACATTCACTCTCAAAGTTGTCCTATGAAGAAGGTGTATGGTTATCCTAGTGATAGAATTAGGAGGCATTAGACTTAGGGTCCTACTTATGAATCTAAATAATAACAGATTTCAGAAAATAAGATTTAATAAGGGACCTTAGGGGCAGTCAGGTGTAAGAGAGATAAAGCATTAATGGGGTAGGAGATGGCCTGTATGAGTCTTAAGATCACTTCAAGCTTGAGATCTTGGTTTAAATATCTTATTTAACTGACTGGGTAACTGAGACCTAGAGGTCAGGCCAGAATTCAAACTTGGGCTGTTAAATCAGGAGCCTGTTCATTTACACCACTGCTTTACCATGTGGTAATGGACCACCAGGGCAAATGATGTGGATGCCCCATGGATTTTGGTTTCAGTTAAGCCTGAAACCAAATGTACAAAATCAGAGGCAGCTCCGCTAGAGTTAGAGAAGTCTTAAGTGAAAGTCACACGTGAAATAAGTTGTTTTCCTCTTCCATCTGCTTGTTTTATTTTGGGCACAACCTCCTTCAAATGTTCTGCTTTTCTCATATTCTTTGCTGTCTGTGCACAATTTTGTGATGAGTGTAACCTCATTTTAGTAGTCACTAACTGATTCATCCTTTGCTTTTTCAATCAGTTTATGTTGCTTATGAATTTCCATATTATCTTCCGCTGGAGTTGAGTCCTAAGTTTTCATAACTTCCATAAACAAACCGCTCTGACTGTGTGACTCACATGTGAGCAGAGTCTGGCTGAATTCTGACTGATGAAACCACTTGTGGTTTGATAGGTATAAACATACGGACTTTGTGTGCTCTGTAGAGCATCTAACAGCTTTTATCTGTTCCACATGAATATCTGGCAATGTGTCTTTCGGCAGATTCTGCACATGTAATACCCCCATAAGCAAAGTCTTCCCTTAGGATGCCCAAGTCATGGAACAGAGAAATTGAGGCTGAGACTCTTGTTAAAGACTGCTCGGCCACAAATTTCAGCTCCACTCGTTGCTAACGGCTAACCTTAGACAAGTCACTAATATTTCTAAGCCTCAGTTTCCTCATCTGGGCATGATAATCGTGCCTACATCATAGGAATTTTTTGAGGATCAAATCTGGTAATGCATGCCGAATACTTAATGTAGTCCCTGGCTTATCTAAGCATTTCACGAACATTGGCTATCATCATCATCATCATCATCATCATCATCACCATCATTATGATAAGTGGTTAAAATCCATATTTATTTTTATTATGTTGATTACTAGTCTGCACTTACAGAGATGAAATAGGAACATAAAATTTTGCAATGATGGAATGCCTTAAATTTGCAAGTAAGCCAGTGAGATGTTTGTTGTAGTCTAGTTTGCAAATGCAATGGTCGTCTCTCTCATGGTGGCAAATCTTGTAGCTTAGTTTATTTAACACCTATTTCCAATTATACCCTCCTCCAGCATAGGAGATAAGGGGACTGAATCTTTATTCTCCTGGCCAGTTAATGAGATTGAAATAGAAGACTTCTAGGAAGTGCTCCCTTTCCTAAATAAAAGACAAAAGAATAAGCCCTCTTAATGTCCAAATCTTGGTTCTAAGGCGATTCTCCAATAAGACACCAGAGTTCCTTAGGTAAAGGGCTTATTCTAGGACTGGGACAGGGAATATATAAGATGAGCAGGGAGCATCTTGTGCCAGAAAGTAATGAAGTGCTCAAAACAACAACAGCAATGGGGGTTTGTCAAAGGGACACAAGGAGCTGACTGAAGGAACTTGCTCTGAAAAGCTAAAACAATTTGAGAAAAAAGTAAAGTAGAATTGGACTCTAACCCAAAGCATCAAATAAATGTCCATAAAGCTATATGAATATAAATAAAGTATTCACAATATAAATGAATGGGAGAAAAGAGACAAATCTCTTGTGAAGAATCCCAAATAATGCCATTTATGTTTTCAGAGATAGACTTTCATTCCATAAGTATTTACATACTATTACTCATGACAATAGCCATGATGCAGCCCTGAGACCGGCCCCAGCTCAGCCCAGTTCTCATGCTTAATCTGCCTGCTCCCACCAAAGCATAGTTGCAGAGCCATTTCTATCCATACATCCTCCATGCATAGAAGACCAGGGCCCACCGTCTCTCGTAGGTGAAGGAGAAATCAAGGACAGTGAGTGTGGTGTTTCACGGGGTAAATCAGGCAAGGGCCAAGCAAAGGTTTAAGGCAGACATAGGCATCTGTCCAGCTGAGGAGTCCACAGGCAAACATTGCCTGTGCTGGAGACACTAATGACAGTACCATTGCTAAGCCCCTCGAGATGGGACAAGAATAGTGCTCACTCAGGAGAAGCTGAGTCTTCCTGGAATGCTGATTCTACTCCTCCTATAGAGTCCTTCCAGTTCTCATACTGTATCTGGGGTCACACAGTTCCCTCAACCTTTGCACATTTTCTGTTCCCTTTTCCATTCAACAAAGCCCGGGGAAATTATATTCTCATCTCATAGATGGAAACCTTGCCCCTATCTTCATCTGTTCCAGTTTTGTTGTATATGCCATGAATTATTTCTATTGACCACCAAGATTTAGGATTTTAAATCTCAAAACCATTGTTCTGCTGCCACATCCTTTATCCAAGACACTTTATCAACAGCCTAGCTTAAAGAGAAACAAGTGATGATAGAACTGGAAATAAAAAATAGTGAATATTTCAGGAATATCCCACTTCAGCCTCTCTCTCTTTCCTCTTTTCCTCCCTCCAGCCCTTGCAGCATCTATACATTCCAAAGAGCATAATGCAAGGTAGAAAGTTCCAAGTGCCTCAAGGCATGTACAGATGAAGTGGGGAGGTTATGAAGGAGAGAGCAGGTCAGCTTTTAGATACACCTTGAAGGATGGGAAGTTGAACATGCAGGACTTTGAAAAGAGCATTCTTGGCAGAAAGAGCAGCCTGGAGCTAGGCAGAGAACAGGGAGGTGCCCATTTAGAGCAACTATAGCTTGGCCAGTGTGTTTGGAGAACAAACAACATTTGAAGCCTGATTATATAGGGCTTCAAATGCCAGACAAAGAGGTTTGGACTTTGCTGGACAGTGCTAGAATCTGCCGAAGGGGTCAGAGCAGAGGAGGGACATGATAGAAATGGTGCCATGTAAAAATGTACCACCGACTGTCTAAAAGATAGATAGACAAGAACTGAAAATGGAAATAGCAAGAATGATTGTTAACTATCAGGTGACAAGTGACAAGGGCCTAACCTAGGGCAGTGGCCATGGAGATGGAGAAGAGTTGACCACCTGAGACTACATCACAGCTGGACATCATCAAGTGTTTACTCAGTGCCAGACACATAGCTTCAAGTTTTACCTGGATTACTTTACTAAATCCTCATCATAAGACAATGAGTTATATTATTATTACACTATTTTACAGGTAAGGAGACTGCAGCTAGGTTTGGATGACAGTCCTTGGGGCAGTCCTGGGTTATTTCTCTTTCCCTAGTGTAATTATTGAGGTAGCTTCTCTCCAAGAGGGCTACCCATCAATTCATTTCCTCCGGGATATGAGTGCCATTCCTCCATCAAGACGTAGAGTCTACCCATCCTTCCCCTTGACTCCAGGCTGTGCTATGACTCCTTCAGGCAATAGAGTGTTGTAGATGTGACACTCTGCCACTTCAGGCATCACTTTCAGGCCAACTTGCAGTTGCCACCTGTGTTTCATAAAATACTTGTTTGTGCAGAAGACCCTTCTCAGAACCAAGCCACCATGTTGTAAGAAACCCACGCCACATGAAGAGGCCATATATAGGTGCTCAGGTTGCAAACTCAGTGGAGCTCCATGTCCACACTCAGCACCAGCTGCTGGACATATGAGGGTATCATCTTGGATATTCAGCCCAGCTGAATCTTCAGATGACACTACCCCCAGTCAACAACCACACAAAATACTGCAAGTGAGAATCATCCCGCCAATCCTGGGCAACACAGAGAATCATGAGAGATACTTAATCATCTCTGTTTTAAACCACTAAATGTTAGGGTGGTATATTCCATAGCAATAGATAATAAAAACAATTATTAATGATGCCCCTTTTTTCTCTCAAAGTGTTCTGCTGTAGACAACATATTGCATGGTTAACCCAGGTTTGGGAAGTACAAATAGCTGGTGCAACCAGAACTCAAACCCAGGTTAACTATAAGTTCCACTACCTAAGAGAGGAAATGATGTATAGGTATAAATTCCCTGGGAACTCAAGATGTTTTATTAATCTCTTCAGACCCCAGATTACCAGGCACCCTGCAAGTGTTGAATGAAAAATGTTTGTTAAGTGAATAATTAAATAAATTAATGGGTTAAAGGTTGAATGAGAGTCAACTTCCCTTAGTTAGTTGGTAAGACAGTTGGGGGAAACCATCCTCCACTTTCCCCTATAACATGCTTTTGAAGAAAAATAAGCCTGTGGATACATTTATCAACTCACGATGTGGTCCAGCCTAACCTCTAACCATTGTGGGGAGGAAAGGGTGAGAAAAAAAGGACAGGATAAAGCCTATTATGAGGTTTTACTAAACTCTAGGGTAGATTCTTTTTAAAAGAATGATCTAAATTTTTTTCTAAAATAGAAATTATACCAAGCTTTTATAACAGCTCAGGCCTTCCTCAAGCTCTTTTCTCATGAATTTTAATATTAGCATCCTTGGTGCTGCTTAACTGCAGTTAATGTTTCTTTCTCTTCTTTTTCCTACCTCTATTCTCCTCCTAGAGCTCATTGAAAGCTCTCACTCCTCTAATGATTTCTGGGCCTCAACTTAGACTTATTAGTGCACAAGGAGCAACAGATGCCTAAGTGTCAGATCTGTTTACCAGCTGAAAGGGCTGTTACTGGTGAGGCATTTGTCTTCTGCAGGACGTGTTGATTGTGGCTAGTTAATTCCATTCTTCCTGACGGGAAATGGTCCTCCTGAATCCAAAGCTATTTAGCCCAACCAAGCTTCAGCATGGAGAATTGCACTCTGGGTCATGCAACATCCCAGTGTGTTTTTAACTGAAGGAGGGGTTACTGATGTTGCTGCAGAGTTTTTCTCCTGAGCAGGCATAGACCTGTTTTATCTATTCTTGTGTTTCTGATGCTTGTTACAGTGGCTGGAACCCAGGTAACTGTCCAATAAAGGTTTGTCTGCTTTAGCCTCACTTTCTTCCCTTCTTTCCAAATAATCTATTACTATTTAATCAATATTTGAAATTCTTTCATTTCAAACCTTTTTAATACTTCTCAAATCCAGCCCCTCAGCCCCATTCTCTCTCTTGTTACCTGAGTCCAGGCTACCATCATCCCTCAACTGGATCCTTGGACAGCCTTCTAATGAATATCATCCTCCTCCATGCATTCTCCACATTGACACCAAATGAAAGTGAAATTTGCTGCATTCATACTTAAAACACTTCAAGGACTCACCTTTGTCCATCTTTAAAACAGGAAAAATAAATCTAAAATCTTCACTATCCATTCAAGGCCCTTTATAATCTGGTCCCTCAATGTTCTCTAGTCTTGTTTGTTACTCAGCACCTCTAGTCAAACTATGGTCCAATCAAGCCAGACTCCTCATTCCCAGTACACTTCATGCACTTTCCTTTATCGTGTCACATTGCATGATTCTTCCTGACTCTGGAACAGTCTTCCTGCCATTTTGGCTTGCCGAAATTCTACTCTTCCTTTATGACCCAGTGAAAATGCTTCCAACGTTCTCAAATTCTTTTCTACATCTTTCTTGTTTAAATGAATTGTTTCCCCCTGTATTCCTGCACTGCACCCTGTTTATTCTGTTAAAGCTTAGCCAGAAAGGCATCTGGGTGAAAAGCCCAAATCTGGAGCCTGACTGCTGAGTTGGAGCCCAGACTCTGCCATTACTGGCCTTGTGAACTTGAGCAAATTACTTTATCTTTCTTTCTCAGTTTCCTCATCTGTAAAATGGGAATAAGAAAAGTATCAAATTGTAGCAGTGCTATGGTAATTAAATGACTTAATTGTCTGATACACTGAAAGCGCTTGGGATTTCCCTGGTGGTCCAGTGGTAAAGAATCCACCTTACAATGCAGGGGACGCAGGTTTGATCCCTGATCAGGGAACTAAGATCCCATGCCACAGGGCAACTAAACCAGTGTGCCACAACTACAGAGCTCACATGCCCTGGAGCCTGTGCACCACAACTAGAGAAGAGAAAAACCCTCACACCACAATTACAGAGAAGCCCACATACTGCAACGAAAGATCCCGCATGCCGCAACTAAGACCCGACGGAACCAAAAATAAATAGATAAATAATAAATCTTTAAAAAAAGAAAAAGAAAATGCTCTATAAGCATTTCTACAAATTAAAAAAATAGTAAGTGAGGAAGTAGATGAACAGTGATATCTTAAATCACTGATTAGTGTTTCTCAAAGTGTGGTCCAGCAACACCACATCCCTCACCTGGTAGCTGGTTAGAAATGCAAATTATCAAATCTCACCCTAGACCAACTGAATCAGAAATACTGAGCATGGGCCCGTTAGTGTGTATTTAACAAGCTCTCTGGGTAATGCTGATGCTCAGTCAAGTTTGAGAACCACCCTATAGCTGATCTCTAAGATGCCTTTCAGCTCTCACCACCTATAGATTGATTACAATCCTCCAGTCCACAGCACTGAACACTAGACTATCCCACTGAGGTCAATTCTCAAAGGTCGGAGAGGGCAGTAAGGAATTAGGTCTGGAAACTGGAAGTGAAAAGGGAAGCAAACTACCCATTTGCAAGGGAGCAAAAATACAAGAGAGCAAAACATCCTTAGAGAAAAAAAGCCAAGGTGTTCCTTCTACTTCTTCCTTCTCTCATAAAATCAGGAAGCTTCACATGGGTTATTGTTCTAAAATTTATTAAGACTTTAAAGAATATTTGTATATTCTATATTTGTATATATGAAATATAAAAATATATTTTATGTTTCTTAGAGTATATTAATAAGAAATATTAAATTATTAGAAAATTATTTTTTAACAAAACTCTTTCTCCTAGCGATTGGGGAATTGATTTGGAGGGGGGAAAGAATAATGGGAAAATTTACTAAAAAATGCAACACAATTTAACATTTATCTCCCAACATAAATAAATAAATATATATATATATATTTGCAAAAATAAACTCATTCTGCAGACACCACCACCAAAACAAAAGGCATCATAAAAATATTTTAGACATGAAAAAGCTCGAAATAATAGACTAAATATCTGTGCATCCAACACCCAGCTTAAGACGTAAATAATTACTGCATATACCTAAAATAGATTTTTAAAGGGGTCAAAGAGTCTAATGCATTCAAAATGCTGCCTGGCTGTTTAAAATTTAATCAAAAAGCACAGCACAGGCCTTAACATAATAAATATCCACTCCCTTCTGTTCTCTTCCTTGCAAAATGTGTAAACAAGCTCCCTGGCAGTGGGATTTCCAGAGAGAAAGATGCATTTCTGGGTAAGTTTTGGGATGGTGAAATTGTTACAAGTGAATAAAACAGTTACTGTTGTTGTATTTTCCAAATAAAGTAATGTATTCTTAAGGGAGACTTATTTCCCCCTTTTATTTTTTTTCCAGTTTTTATTTTATTTTATTTTGCTTTTTTCATTTTTATTGGAATATAATTGCTTTACAATGTTGTGTTAGTTTCTGCTGTATAACAAAGCGAATCAGCTATATGTATGCATATATCCCCATATCCCCTCCCTCTTAAGCCTCCCTTCCACCCTCCCTATCCTACCCCTCTAGGTAGTCAGAAAACATCGAGCTGATCTCCCTGTGCTATGCAGCAGCTTCCCACTAGCCATGCATTTTACATTTGGTAGTATATATATGTCAGTGCTACTCTCTCACTTTGTCCCAGCTTCCTCTTCCCCCACAGTGTCCTTAAGTCCGTTCTCTATGCCTGCATCTTTATTCCTGCCCTGCCACTAGATTCATCAGTACCGTTTTTTTACATTCCATATATATGCGTTAGCATATGGTATTTGTTTTTCTCTTTCTGACTTACTTCACTCTGTATGACAGACTCTAAGTCCATCCAGCTCATTACAAATAACTCAATTTCGTTCCTCTTTATGGCGGAATAATATTCCGTTGTATATATGTGCCACATCTTCTTTATCCATTCATCTGCTGATGGACATTTAGGTTGCTTCCATGAACTGGCTATTGTAAACAGTACTGCAACGAACATTTTGGTACATGACTCTTTTTGAATTATGGTTTTCTCAGGGTATATGCCCAGTAGTGGGATTGCTGGGCATATGATGGTTCTATTTTTAGTTTTTTAAGGACCCTCCATACTGTTCTCCATAGTGGTTGTATCAATTTACAGTCCCACCAACAGTGCAGGAGGGTTCCCTTTTCTCCACACCCTCTCCAGCTCAACATCACTAATCATTAGAGAAATGCAAATCAAAACCAGAATGAGGTATCACCTCACACCAGTCAGAATGGCCATCATCAAAAAATCTAGAAACAATAAATGCTGGAGAGGGTGTGGAGAAAAGGGATCCCCCTTTTAAAAGTAAAGATTCTGTACTGAAAATGTTTCAGAGAAACTCTCAGGGATAATTCCACTATTTAAGTACAGTATTACAGATTCTGAGGATAGAGAATGAATGATTGTGAAGGTTTTTGTAATCTCATCTTTCAGTTCAAGCATGGCCCGGTGGTGGGGGGATATGTCCACGTGAGCCTATAAAGAAATTAGGCAAACATGTAAAATCAACTAAATGTATTTCTGTGTGCTCTTCTCTTGATTTCTCTGGAACTCTGGGTTTACAAGGTAAATCAAAAGGACGTCAAGAATAATATTTATGTTTATTGACCAGATTTCAGGTGAGAGTCATCATGCTAAGTACTTTACAGATATTAATCTGTTTAATCTTTATAATGACTTGGGGGTAGGTATTGTGATCCACTTTTTCCAGCTAAGGAAATCAATCATCAGGGAGGCTGAGTAACTTATCCAGGGTGACAGAGTTGGAGAATGGCAGTGCTGGGATTCAAGGCCATGTTTTTAACCACTGTGCCATACTTTTTACAATTCAGAACATATTGCCAAAGACTGCGGGTCCCTAGTCATCTAGGGAGCAGTGACTAAGAGATTGCTCATCTAGCCCAATCGCTTCACTTCACAGGTGAGGATATTAAGGCTAAAACGGAAAAGGCCCTTCTGCAAAGTTAGAGAGCTGAGGCTAGAATTCAGGATTCCTGAATCTCAGCTCAGTGCTATGTCATTTCCTCCTTTTCACATGTCCAAAATGGAATGGACCTTCTTTGCGTTAAGACCAACCATATTCCAGATTGCATGGACAGCACTATAATCTGCTCCAGGGTTCTCGACCCTGTGGCTGAACTGCAGTCATCTAAGACCTTTTTGAAAATACCAAAACCAGACTATCACTCAATAAAATTTTACGTATTTTGTTCTGGAATGGTACCAGGACTCCATACAGCCTCTATTTGAATGTATTATAGGGTTCTCAAAATTTTTATGTACACAACAACTCTTTCACTTCCATCTCTGAGCAAAAGCAACCTAAGCAAACCATGCTCAGATCCTGAATTTTTGCATTTCAGTGAATGGCACCGTCAAGTTGCTCAGATCAGAAACTTAGCCTTTATCCTTGATTCCTCTCTCCCTTCCATCTACATCCAATCCATTGGCTTGTGTCAGGTCTTGGGTAAAATGTTTGTTAAATGAAAAAAGTCAGACAGTTATTGTGTGAGGTCCAGTGTGTGTCTTCATTTGGAAGAGTGTAAACGTTTAAATCACAAACATTTTGTGTGTGTGTGTGTGTGTACACATACACACACACAACTTTCTGGATGGCTTCTTCTGTCATTCCTACATGACTTTGAGGTGCAGGACTCCCCTCTGAGAGAGTCAAACTTCAGGCTCTCTAAAGAGAACCTCAATGCTCTGAGTGACACCCTGACACCACTACAAGAAGACTTGGACCGCTTTTTTTTTTTTTTTTTTGCGGTACGCGGGCCTCTCCCGTCGCGGAGCAACAGGCTCCGGACGCGCAGGCTCAGCGGCCAAGGATCACGGGCACAGCCGCTCCGCGGCGTGTGGGATCTTCCCGGACCGGGGCACGAACCCGTGTCCCCTGCATCGGCAGGCGGACTCTCAACCACTGCGCCACCAGGGAAGCCCTGGACCGCTTCTGAGCTCTCATGTTTTTCATCTTTATTCTTCCCACCTCTCTCTCCTACCTTTCTCATCACTGGCATATGCACAGGTAATTTGTATGGCCCTGAGAAGGATTCTCTGCTCTGAGAAGAGCTGACAGAGAAAGGTCCTTTAAAGCAATAATCTCCACCACTTTCTAGTCGAGCAAGCAACAAATGCCTGCCAAGACTGATTAAACAGACAAGTCAAGCGGAGGCCTCTGATCAGTCATGAGTGCCATCTGTCTGGATAATATTGCCACAAAGAGACAGCACTTTTCTGGCTTCCCACCCCACAGCCCCCCTCTGGGTGGTGGGAATGGATCTCACAGACCCTAGACTGTGACCATCCACGTTTGGAAGAGTCAGTACCGGCTAACAATTCAACAGTCAGAAAGCCATAGAAGGGATTTTTTTTTTTTTTTTTTTTGATGATGATGATCATGAGATCACATGGCAGGTACAGTGTTTCAGAGTTTGGGCCTTTTGTATTTTTGTCTGAGAAATAAAACGATTCTCCAGCTGTGCTGTCAAATAGAAGCAGATATGAACAACATATGAGATCTTACATTTTCTAGCAGCCACATTAAAAATAGTAAAAACATGTGAGGTTAGTTTTAATATTATATTTTCCCAGTGTATCAAAAATTATCATTTCCACATGTAATAAATATTAAAGATTATTAATGAAATACTTTACATTCTGTTTTCATGCCAGCCCTTCCAAACCCAGTGTCTAGTCTAGCTCATGCTTACAGCCCATCTCAATTTGGATGCTAAATTTTCAACAGTTTAAGTGAAATGTAGTCCTACCAAATCATTTGTTGTATTTAATGGAAAAATATTTTAACTAAAAGTAATTAAAATTAAGTAAAATTAGAAATTTAGTTCCTTGGTTATACTATCCACAGTGCTTTCCAGGAACCCAAAGGATGGGGGATTTCTTAACCATTACTCTTTTTCAGGGACACAGAGCTTAGAAAAGTTCAACATGGTCAATCCCTCTTTTTGTTCACTGTGAATGATTATAATAGGTTCCTAAGCAACTAAGAGACAATCATAAAACTCATGCGTGAGATGAAGCAGGATGTAATCAATAGTCTTCCTAGGGCTCTTGTTGGTGTTGTTACTGTAAAATAAATTGAACCATCTTTTGAGAGGTTACAGCAAAGGCCAGTTGTTTTAGAATCTTGAAGTCCATGCGTCGTAAACAGGAACACCTGAAATGAAAAAGAGAACTATTAATATAAAAGGTTAAATTAGGGCTTCCCTGGTGGCGCAGTGATTGAGAGTCCGCCTGCCAATGCAGGAGATACGGGTTCATGCCCCGGTCTGGGAAGATCCCACATGCCGCGGAGCGGCTGGGCCCGTGAGCCATGGCCACTAAGCCTACGCATCCAGAGCCTGTGCTCCGCAACGGGAGAGGCCACGACAGTGAGAGGCCCGCGTACCGCCAAAAAAAAAAAAAAAGGTTAAATTAAAGCAAATAACCAGTAGTAACACCCTGTGCTTCACAAGTCTAGTGGATTCCAAGGGGTTGGTGGAAGGAAATCTTTCAATTAAGCAGCACTGCTGTGGAAATAAATGAAAACCATCCAAATGAGAATGGGCAAAGACTGTACATTCAGAGCCGGCTATAGCAAGGGAGTCAGCCAGCATTACTTACATCTGGCAGAGTCTGCAGCCAACAGAAGCAGGCATTCTGACTACAAAGGAAGTAGTACTCAGTAAGGACACGTGGAGATCTAGGGAAAAAAAGGAGTTAATCATGACATGAGGTCAAAACCAAGCCTTACATCAGCTGGATTACATATTTAGGTCTCTATTATCCCCTTCCAGATGGGAAGTATTTGGCCTATTACCCTAAGAATGTTGTGGAAATAAAATTTAGAATTACATAGCATCCAATCAATAGATTGTAATAATTGGTTCTTTTGCTGGGAGAGATCAACACTGATAAAGTTATTTACCAGTTGAATTTTTAAATATCGTTTTCCCATATAGGTCCAAGTACAAACAACATCAGCTATAATTCCTTATGATCTCATTTGATGAAATTGGAATTGCCCAGAAGTTTCTGTAATGGGATGCAGTGATGGATGGTATATCCAGCAGTCAGTAAGACTGAAGGCTATGGCTACTGTTTGAGATAATCTAAGAATGGCATTAGAATAAGTATGTTCTGACCTAACAATTATATAAGGAGGGAAAAAAGAAAGGTCCATTATGTATAGATGACAACCAAGGATCTATAGAAAATGAGAAGAGTTATTATAAGCAGAAAGATAAAAAACAAAATAGGAATCAGATAGGGGTCTTGGTCCAACATCTTGGGCAGAAGCTGTCCATTGTCTGAAGTCATCTGCTCATGCCAAAGATATTAGGTCAAGTTTCTTTTTCCAAAGACCAGCTGTGTCTATAAGATCCTATTAGTATCCTCAATTTGAAGTCCCCTATTGGAGTAGGCTTCCAATTGTGTGGAATTCTGAATTATTTTTTAATTGTTAAACATGAACCCAAGCATGGACTCCCTGGCATTTCACTGCTGTGTTTGTTGTTAACAGTACCTGATAAGGTCTCTTCAGGCAGCTTTCCTCTGATGTCTCTTCTAGTAGATGAAATATCCTGGCTAAAGATCATAAAGAGGCGGTTTAGGAAAATGTCTTGGAAAGGTACCTTAATCCATTGGTGAAAGGACTGGTTATAATATAAGAGTCCCTTGCAATATTTTGCCATGTTACCATGCAGTAGGGTGGAGTCTAATATTGGAGGTAAAACCCCCAAATGCATGGGCCTTCAAATTACCAGTTTATAGGAAATAACTGATGTGACCGTGAGGGAGTAGCCATAAGAGGCCATAAGAGCTAGTGAGAGTACCTTTGGCCAAGAGAGTTTAAAGGTGTCTAAAAGTCTTTTTTTTTTTTTTTTTTTTTTTATGGTACGCGGGCCTCTCACTGTGTGGCCTCTCCCGTTGCGGAGCACAGGCTCCGGACGCGCAGGCTCAGCGGCCATGGCTCACGGGCCCAGCCGCTCCGCAGCATGTGGGATCTTCCCGGACCGGGGCACAAACCCGTGTCCCCTGCATCAGCAGGCGGACTCTCAACCACTGTGCCACCAGGGAAGCCCACTCACTGAGTTTTTTGAAGATAAGATTAAATTGGTGATGTTGTCCATAGCACTGACTCCTTCTCCAATAAAGATATCGATGACCTGAGTGTTTCACCAGACTTCAATAGTGACCCAGACAGCAGCTTGTCAAGGGGGAAATCGGGCCATGCATGGTCTGCAGTAGTAATGAGTCCTCCTAAGCTTATAACAAGTCCTCAGGCTTCAGCTTGCAGTGACTCTTCAGATCCTAGGGACAAGGACCAGCTACAAGGCAGCCTGAGAGTCCCAATAAGGATCTGGCAGTCAGGTTTTAGCTCTCAGTGGCTCCAAGTCAAGGAGGAGGGAGAAAAATTGAAAAGCTTAGTGTGGAGGCTAAGGTTAGTTTGCAGCCAGATATTGAAGGAAAGTGGAAGAATTGAAAATTTGGTAAGGGTTGACAATCTGTGCCAAGTAACAGATCCAAATCCACTTTACAAGTAGGCATCACAACTGGTTTATCCACAATGGGAGAGCAAGCCAATTAAGTCTCTACCAGACAAGACAGAGTTTGCATATCCATGAGTTACCTGCAATTTACAAAGTGATACAAAATAGCTCAAAGACAGTGAATGGCATCAGAATGTGATAACTCAGAATGTGCATAGTGTCCCATTGGAATACAGAACTTCTCTCTACTGTCCCTCTTTCCCTTCTGATCAAAGACAATCTCTAAGGAAAGATTATTCTTCATCACAAAATAAAGCCATTCTCATTATATGTGGCCTGGTTATTTACATAGGTGCAGCAAGAATGACAATTTACCACATGACTCTTATATTTGCTTTGCTGAAAGTTTTCATAAAGAATCTCACATTGGACTCTTCTAAGCCTCTTGAGGATAGGAAGCCAAGCCACGAATTCACCATCATTTTTTACCTGCAGTGCCTAGTGATTTGGTGGGAATTCCTCTCTTCCTTGAGGTCCCCCAAATACCTTAAGATTCCTGGGCCTGCCAAGAGGAAGTGACCTTCCTTGCTCACCTATGAGGCTGACAACCCTATAAAGCCAGTAACCAGGACAGTTTTCCCAAGAGGGACTTAGTAAGCATTGGCCCCGTAAAGTCAACCTTAGTTCCTCAAAAGTGTCTGATCATAACTGATTAAATGAACATCATTCTCAAATATGACATTATAGGTAAAGCCTAGTTGCATAACCAACATAATTTCCAATCATGTCCTATTAACAAGGTGGTCAGATTCTTGTTGAATGTATGCAAATAACCATATTGGCATGAAAATAAGAATACCCAATAAGAGTTTCCAAATTTTGGAAGGAGTGAGTCAGGGTAGAAAAGATAAATGTTTCACTTCTGTTTGTAAGAGCACAGTCTGCTAAATAGTTATGAGTGATAGCTAGCTTAAAAGGAAAAGAGGTTCCTTGTTACCCAAAAATAGAACATTAAAGCATTAGCACAATTCCAAACAAAGTTCATATTCATCCAGTTCATTCAGTCCTATGTAATTAATTTTTGTTCCATTCGATCTTAGGTTCGTAGTCTCATGAATGCATCCAGTTCTTGACTAGACGTCTGGAACTCCTGACGCAGTCACTAGAATGATGTGATAGCTGTTTAAGCAATGCCATCAGCAGCCTGTACCCAAGAGTACCAGGCATAGTCCTTTTCCACCAGGCTCTAAGATAATCCTTCTTTGCTAAAGATGGAACACTGCCCTGTAGCTGATTCCAAGTGATTTCATGGAAGCATCAGGAGTTTAAACACGCACACACACAAACAAAACTATCTGTGGATGACAAAAGACCAGAAATGGCTATTGTTTACTTATTACTGACATTTTTCATAATGGAATGATCGGAACAGAATTCATTATAAGGATAATGCAAGTGACAAGCCTATCTGCTTATTTACATGGCATGAAAAACAAAATAAAGCCAGTCCAAAAAAGTATAGACAAAATATCTTTAAGTAAAAAGATTTAAGCCTATTTTAAAAAAAACATGAATATTACATCTAATCTATGAAAATGGATGAACACAGTCTTTACAGAGAAAACATTTTCAGATATAACATAGAAAAATCCTGAGACAATAGATGTCCATTTAAGAATATATCAAGTAAATAGATTCAGTAAGTCTGGAGTAGGTTCTAAACACTAGTAGATTACTAAATGTCCATAGAGAAGTGATGTGGATCCCCTGTAGAAAACTACTTGCCTGGAACACACAAGATTCAAATTAAAACAGTAAAGTCGCAACCAAGTTAATGTTTTAAAAAATAACTGCACTAATGACTGATAGCTTTTTATATACTGTATAATTATACTACTTTTGTCTAATAAGCAACATCAGGACTCTGATAAATAGAAACACATCATGGACAGCAAAAACATTGACAATTCTCTAGAACCTTCCCATATTGAATACAATTTGTTTAAATATTTATGTTAATAATATTTTACCAATACAAATTTAACCTAGGGAAGTCTAAGCATTTCCTCAGGTTTGACAATATTTCCCATGCAACTCATCATTAGTAACATATCAAATGACCCTATTATTTCTAACATGTCTCTTCTTACAAGGTGAAAGGACAAATCTTTGTGATTTTCCAGGGTCCCCTTTGGACACCTCAAAGCCAATTTTAATTGCTGACAAGGCTAATCAAACTTTGACCTTGAAGCAACTTTAGAACCTTGAACCCTCAAGGCTATGTGAATTCCCTGCACTTCAACTTGTTTGCTCTAGCTCAGGTGCAGACCCCACCCCATGTGTCTAATCACAAACGACCATTTCCCGCCTTGACTTTCCTGTTAGCACAATATTTGACAAAGATTGGCAAGTTCCAAAAACACCCTCCCACCAGCAGCTTTCAACATCCTTCCCTCTACTTTTCACAGCCACCTGTCCCAGTAGTCTCTGCATTTAACAGTTTTGGCCTCCCATCCCTTCCCTGAGACATTTATGGCTTAGTCTTTGAGCGTCTTCCTGTTATAGTAGTCCCCTCCTCCTATTGCAATATCCCCCTTAAAGAGATCTTTCATATTAACATCCGGATTGCATTTTTTTTTCTTTGACAGTAATGATGCCATGACTTTGATGGAGTGTTGACCACCCCTCATACACTGCTTTCTTCACCCAAGTGCTAATTCCATCTTATCAGATGCTGTGTCCTTTCCTGGCTGAGGAAACCAGGATCTACAGTGGTGAGTCATAACTCCTAATGCAGCATTCCAAACATTTGTCTGTTGTAGCACGATAAACAGACAAATGTTTTTGGCTTTGGTTTTCGTTTATTTTTGTCTTTTTTCTTCTATTTATCTGTCTTCTCCTTCTGGCTTTTTTGACTATGGGTTAAGCCGCTGACTCTCCCAGGATATCACACCTTGGGTTAAAGTCCCAAGGCCTTAGCGCCAAAAGGTGTTCCTTTTATTAATCATGGGAGATTGTCAGTCTAAACATTGTCGCACAGATCTCTTCATTGTAGAATTTGTACTCCATCATTATGGTACTAATTCCACCCAATTTCTTCAAAACTGTCAAAATTTTTCTAAAAAAAAAAAAAAAAGAACCTTAGAATATCAATGACCTCTTTGGGGGACTTAGAATCTTCCCATATTGGCTCATTCTGAGTGGGGCCCTTGAATACGGTGACTCCAAGAACGCATCCAAACAATGGATTGCTTTCATTGTTTGGTACAAAGAGACAATTATTATGCCTCTCCCACAAAAACTTTTCAGAGGCTATTTCTTTCTTCAAAGGCCATTTTCCTCCCAGTTGTGATGCCTACTTGTAAAGTGGATTTGGATCTGTTACTTGACACAGATTGTCAACCCTTACCAAATTTTCAATTCTTCCACTTTCCTTCAATATCTGGCTGCAAACTAACCTTAGCCTCCACACTAAGCTTTTCAATTTTTCTCCCTCCTCCTTGACTTGGAGCCACTGAGAGCTAAAACCTGACTGCCAGATCCTTATTGGGACTCTCAGGCTGCCTTGTAGCTGGTCCTTGTCCCTAGGATCTGAAGAGTCACTGCAAGCTGAAGCCTGAGGACTTGTTATAAGCTTAGGAGGACTCATTACTACTGCAGACCATGCATGGCCCGATTTCCCCCTTGACAAGCTGCTGTCTGGGTCACTATAGAAGTCTGGTGAAATGTTAAGATCATGCACATCCTCATAAGAGGTAACCCAGACTCTGGGCAAGATAATTAGGAGTATAATAAAACTCTAAAAGCAGTGCTGCATAATCAAATGTTTCCATCTACTGACCTCTTGAAATTCACTGGACTAGCTACCCTTAGAGTTTAACTTCCATCTCCTTACTTTAATTCAACTCTTCATATTAACATTTCTCTTTTTCACTTTAGCCATCCCACTTTTAAGATATCTGATCCGAGGAATATTGAAACAACTGACCTTTGCCAGCACACAAAACAGAGGGTTCAACTAGTCCTCTAGGGACATCGCTGAGAAAAAGCTGACCCTGAGGACTATTTCACTCAGCCATTCCTTGTTTGAGATATCCCCTACCCCTGTATTGTTCAGAGAAAGTCTCTTTCTGAGTCGGCCTTGAGCAAGAAGAGGGACTGACAAGGCTGAACAAGCTCTGTGCTTAACACAACTTTAGGCTGTATAGCTGAGGACCACTAGGCTCCCAACTCTATGTGAATTTCCTATGCTTTAAGTTGTTTGCTCCATGTCAGACCCAGAATCCCAACCCGCCGAGCCTAACCACAAACCACCTTTCCTGCCCCAGCTTTTCTATTAGTACAATATTTGCGGCACTTCATAAGTTTCAAAGCCATTCCCACATACCAGTTTTTCACATTGCATCCCCTTCTACTTTCTGTAAGCCCCTGTCCCAGTGTCTCTACCTATAAAAGCTTTGCTTGCCTAACCTTTGCCTGAAACTTTTGTGGCTTAGGCTTTAAGCATCTCCCTATTGCAATAGTCTTGCTTAATGATGTCTTTTCTTACTCAAGTCCATACTTACATCTTTTTCCTTGACAATGCAAAAGATACCATCTAGGATTTGATTTTTGGAAGGTAAAATATAAAAAGTAATCCAAAAGTTTAAGTATTTGATTAAATAAGAACATGGATTACTGAGAAAGAATTCTATTTAACCAAAATGACAAAAAAATTTCAAAAGTAGATGTAGAGCACTTCAGTTCTTTCGAGTGAAAAGACTTTGTTCTCTTAAGTGATCAAGGATATTATAAAATCATCACAACACATGGGGAGTTATTCTGGTAAGACCCTGAAAAGTTGTCTTCTAGGCAGATTACTCAGAAGGTAAAGAAAAAATCTTTTACAAGCACTTATTAAGAGAAGACCAATAGTACAAGAAAAGAATTGTCATCTTAATAGAGAAAAATCAAATTAGAGTTTTAAACAATATATTTGATACTAATGCGTTTACTAAGAATCTTGTAAATAAACTCATTAAACCTTAGCCAACTGTGACTACAAGAAATAAAATTCCCTTTTCCTGAACCATCTGCAGCTTTCTCTATCCAGACAGGTTTTGTCATACACTTTTCTCTTTCTCGTTCTGGAACAACCAGTCATTTTAATTTGGAACAAAACTACTCTCTTCTTCCTTAACAAAATACCTCCTGCACACTTTGCATGCAAAATTTTTCCTCTCTGACACTATCACTCCTATTAGAGTCTCATTCACATATTGATTATAATTTTTAACTGCAGTAACTCCTATTGCATAGAGAAAACCAGGAGGTGGTATAAAAGAAAAGTTATTCACTAGGCACGTGTTAAAATGGCAAGACAAATCTTATTTGAACTACTGCAATAGGGGAGAGAGACTCCAGGATAGAACTGAGCTCAACTCCCAATTCAGCAAAGACAGCTGGAGATTTATAGCCAAGTAGCAGAGTGAGGGGGTCAGTGGATGAAAACTTACTAAGAGGAACTTGATTCAATGTCAAGGGTAGGGGGATTCTTGCTAAGCTTGCTTAATGAGATTCTTCCTAAAAACAGGCCTAGGAATTACATATCCAGGGCAGAGGTTAAGGGACTTGATCAGATATCAAGGATGATCAGGTATCAGAGGTGGGGGGATTTCCAATGAACTGAGCTCAGCAGGCCAAGGCTATGGCCTAGACTAGAAGAAAGCTCCAGGAGCATGACTAAAGTTTGGTCAAGGAGGGAATCAGTCAGTAGATAACTGTAAACTATCTTTCACATGCCAATAGTTTCTTGCAGACCAGCAGAGCTTACAAATATACATATCATAACTTTTTATAGCCATAAACATTCCTTTTATTACAACTTCTCAATGTGGCAAAAATGAACATGTTTATTAACAGACCCAAATATATAGCCTTTCTGTGTTATATAAAAATGAGGCAAAATGTATGTAAAATGAAAGTACATTTAGTAATTAATGCTTCAGTGTTCTAAATATCTTACTTAGATATGATCTAGGTATTTAATGAATATTTATTAATCAACTCAATTTAACAACAGTCGAAGGTTTTAAGTTACCAGAAGATTTTGGAAACTATTTTCAAGCTGACATACTGTAAAACATAATTACTTTTGAAATAAAATTTGTCAGAATAATGATTTAATTTGACTAAATACAAATTTACATTTTTTATAATCTTAAAAATGTAATAACTGAAATGGTAGCTTATTAAGTCAGCAAATCTTTGTAAGTTGAGAAAGAGCATGCCCATGTAGAATAAAAATGTATGTTGAACTCAGAAGATATAGCTGTTTTATGAAACCAAAAATACTAAATTAGACCCATCTGTCAAAATTTACCCAAATTATGTGGACTTGAATTCTTATAACTTTTTTTTTTTTTTTTTCGGTATGCGGGCCTCTCACCGCTGTGGCCTCTCCCGTTGCGGAGCACAGGCTCCGGACGCGCAGGCTCAGCGGCCAAGGCTCACAGGCCCAGCCGCTCCGCAGCATGTGGGATCTTCCCAGACCGGGGCACGAACCCGCGTCCCCTGCATCAGCAGGCGGACTCTCAACCACTGCGCCACCAGGGAAGCCCTCTTATAACTTTTGAGTTAGTGCTTATGAGAATATAGTTTTAGTACATAAAAAGTATCAGAAGTTTAATTTTTTCAATATCTGGGAATTTTAGGAACATTTCATTTGTATAAGGCCTTATTTAGCTCTAAGTCAATCAAAATAGAGCTCTTTTAAAACTTTTATAATCTATTTTAGTAATACCATCTGGAGATAGGGAAATATTACATACCCACAGACATATAAACATAGAGACATAGACATAGATAACTTATAGCTTTGATTCTAAAAGTTTAGCCTGTAGTTCAGGCATAAACCCAGAAATAACAAAACTCACTTTTTATTATAAAAAGAGCTCTTGCTTCCCAGTGGGTACATATTCTTAATTGATTTGAGTCCAAAATAGGGAAAATAGATAAACAGAAAAGGGTAACAAACTCCATTCTCTGTCATCTTTCACATATCAGAAACAAGATATCCATAAACAATTTAATGCATTTACAAGGATTACCAAATTGTCAGACTAAAACCAAAAAAAAAAAAAAAACTAAAAATCTAGCACAAGAATCAACTAAATACTCAAAAAGAATCAAAATCAAATCCTTACCTTGCTAGCAACAGATAAGAATCTGGAGCATAGGACCAGGATCAGGACCCATCTTTAGATCCCTGGGTCGCCAGTCATGAATGAAGCACAAAAAGCTCCCAGTGGCCTCATTACCTGGCTGGAACAGATGAGAATCTGAAGGCAAGGTCCAGTCCTGAGTCAGGGCACCAAACTGTCAAAGACAAAAACCAGACAGGTTGGGAGACTAATATTATTGAGACTATTGCGATAGGGAGGTCACCCCATCTGAAGATCTTCAGCTGTCTCAGCTTCTATAGAAAGGAATAAACAAGTTGCCAAAGTTGTGGTTTACACTGTGGTTATAGTGCCAGCCCCGACAGTCCGTTAGCCGTATAAATAGGAAATGTTGGTTATTTCTTTTTCTTTTATTCTGGTTTAGCTAGCTCTGCACGCAGAGTTTTAATCTCAGCTAGTTAACCATGAGACAAAGAACTGGAAGCTGAGGTGTCTGTGTTTTGCCTTGTCAGCAGATTCAGACAAAAAGGGAAGTTTGTTGGGTTTTGTCACATGGTAACAAAGATCTCGAGGGAAAGTTTCAAGCAGAGGTAACAACAAAAGCAGTAAGCTTTCTAGTCATTCCTGAAGCTAGGCTAAGTCATGTCTCCTTCTTCAGCCCAGCTGGCTCTACTGCATGGAATGCACTTATTTTCATGTCCCCACCACCTCCTTACATGTAGCCTCTCTCCCCACCTTAACAGCTACATCCACATCTCTCCATTTTCACTGCTGCTGGCCAATCACTATGTCACCTTAGCCCTTCCAGGCTACTGCACTACCCTCCTAAATGGGTCCTTCCTTCTAGTCTTTTTTCTCACAATTCAGTTTCCATAGAGCAGTCAGAGTGAAGTAAAGTGAAAATCTGATTTTGTAACTGATATATTCAAAAGTTTTCAATCTCTCGCTATTACCCTTCAGACATAGTCTATACTACATAGCATAACATTCAAGGTCTTCACGTTCTGGCTCACCTCCTTCCTCTCACCAGTCCTTAGTGGACTCTGCATTTCAGGGATACGGAACCACTCGCAATTCCCCCACATCCTATGCTCTTCTCCATGCCTAGATGCTTGCTTCTGTTTTGTCTTCTGCCTCCAATGCCCTCTCTCCGTCTAGCTAAGTCCCTAATGTATGTACAGACATACCTCGAAGATATCATGAGTTCAGTTCCAGACCACCACAATAAAACAAGTCACACGGTTTTTTGGTTCCCCGGTGCATATAAGATGTATGTTTACACTATATTGCAGTCTATTAAGTGCATAATAGCATTGCCTTTTAAAAAGTACATATTTTAATTTAAAAAATACTTTATTACTAAAAATGCTAACCATCATCTGAGCCTTCAGTGAGTCGTAGTTTTTTTGCAATAGTAACATCAAAGATAACTGATCACAGGTCACCATAACAAATATTATAATAATGAAAACACTTAAAATATTGTGATAATTACTAAAAGTGTGACACAGATACGAAGTAAGTAAATGCTGTTGGGAACATGGTTCTGATAGGCTTGCTCCATGCAGGGTAGCCACAAACCTTCAATTTGGGAAAAAAAACAATATCTGCGAAGTGCAATAAAGAGGAGTGCAGTGAAACGAGGTGCGCCTGTATACATGAAGTTCAGATGACATCCGCTCTGGGAACCAGCCCTGGCGCCTCTTCCTCTCTCAGTCTTCTCAAGCCTGAATGGGCTGAAATGCCTCTTTTGCATACTCTCTTCTTTCATACTACTTACCACACCATTTGGAAAATTTCTCTTTCTTTGCCTGTCTCTGCAACTAAGCCAGAAGCTCCCTACACGTTGGAATTGTGCGTTCTTTATTGTTGTTTCGTGGCAAGGGGAGCTAAGTGGTTGCAGTAGTGACTGGGCATCAGAGGAACGCTCACTGAACATGCGAATTAATTAAGTGGGTGAACTCATCAAGTGTCTTTAAAATTATACAACATGCTGGGATTACACAACACATCTCACAACTGTGTTGTGGAAACAAAACAAGCTCAGGTAAAGCAGTTAGAAAAAGCTGAAGACTACGAGGTAGAACATGAAATAGAGTGATTTCTTTTTAAACAAATGTGTCTCATCTCCTTCCGCCTAAAGAAGGTTACCACCCACTAACCAGACACCTTGGGGGTCTGGATATGCACTTATTTCAGGATTGACTTTCTTTACTCAAAACCAGGAAGGAATTCCTCCTTAGAACCTGATTCCTGAGACAGAATCTGAGCAAGCTACATACTAAGATCAGTTCCATTCCTCTTTACTTAACCAACATAAAAGTCCCCCTGGCTTTCATGACTATGGGATGCATTCCCGAAGATCAAATCTGCATTTACAACTATCTTGGCTCTGCACCATGCCTTGTACATAAACAAGATTTGATAAATACTTGCTGAATCAGTGACTTGCAGAATAGCTTCCCACTTCGGGGATGATTGTGATTTCTTTAATATGAGTCTTGATTTTATTCTCCCTAAATGCATTTTGCTTGCAATACCGCTCATGATTATTCAGACCATAGTCAAAGTGAACAAAATAAAGCTTAATCCTTATCAGCCACATTCCTAAACATGAGTTACAGAGTCTGAAATATTTTCCGAAGCAGTGTGCTCTGAACCTGCAAAGCAGAACCACAGGTAAATTGCCTTTTAAAGACACTGCCTCTCAGGAGAGGACATTAATATGAAAGTTCAGAGGTTGAAACTATGTCTTAATTCGGGTTCCCCAGAAGCAGATCGTGACACAAGGATTTTTGGCAAGTAGATTTGGAATGAGATCCCAGGAAACATCAGTAGGGGGTTGGAGAATGAGGACAGGCAATAAAAAAAAAAAGCCAAAAGAGAATGCTATTGTGGGAGACCAGGTCTCAACCTCCAGGAGATGGTGTAGGACACGCCTCACAGCTGACTCGCTTGAGCAGTGAGAAATCTGGGATATTGAATGCACTAACTCCCATTAGTGGAGAACTAGTCCGAGGATATTAATTCCCTGGCATTTACAGCCCACCTGACATCAGGTCTAGCATGTTACCTTGCCAGAGGGAGGCCTTATAGCATGAAGCAGTTTCCTGAACAATTGAGTCCTCAGGAAACTCACTCAGGTGAGAAACATGGGTAGTGTCTCTCACCCACACTTTGAACAGTCAAGTCCTAGACTGCAAGATGCATTCATACAGACCTCATTATATCTCAGCTGAACCTCGGCAGTTGCGCCTAGGTACAATAGGCTCTCTCAGCTGATACACAGGCAAAAAGAATTAGGAATTCCTTAGCTTCACTAAATTCCTGCAAAGTGCCATCCACTAACCGGATTTCTAAACTCTTCTCCAGAATTTTCATTCACTCCTTTTGTACCTAAATGAAACTAGGTACCTCAAGCAACTTAAATATGCATATTATTATTCTCTCCTTTAAACCTTGATTCCACCCACTGGAAGTGCCCTTTAGTTTTAGGCCCAGTTATCTTAAAAGCAGTCCCTGAGGCAAGGGTCCTAATGCAAGGGCGGTATTAAGGAAGTGCTCCTATAAGAAACTAGGAAGGGAGAAGAAGAAGCAGAGGAGGGAGGAGAAAGGAACCAAACAAGGGTGTGACTTCCATGAAGCCCCAAGCTGCAGATCCTGCAGGACTCCGGAACATAACTTACACTCTGAAGGTATTGTCTTAAGACAAAGGAGATGGGGCTATTGTATTCCCATAGTCAACCAAGCATTGGCATCAAGCTTCCCTGAGGGGATTGGAAGGCATTCCTGCCTCTCTGTAAAGGAAACGGGCCCCAGTGCCTGGGCACAGTCCTCTGTAGCAAGCATGAAGAGGCTAGAGGATGGATGCACAGAGCTGGTGAAAGGAATCTGAAGTGCTCTGGGTGGGGCACTTTAACTTCACTTCATCTGTCATTTACATATTTTTCCATTTTCTGGATGGTCGCAAATTCTGGGGGAAAATTTATGAGAAGGAAGTTGGAATAAGCTAATCTGCTGCTGCATTTGGTCCTGAGACCATGAGTGATTCCCCTCATCTTCCTTCTCTATCACTCTTTTACATCCCCCCCCTTAAGCTGTGGTTTGTGCTCCCACAGTGCACCTGACTTGTCTTCATCTGAGGAGTCTGGGTCCCTGGTTACCATGTTTCATTGAGCCATACCATGGAAGTACTAAGAGATGCCCCAGTAGGTTTCCTGAGTGCCAAGCATAGCCCTGCCTGCTCCCATTATATAGCAGCAACCTCTGCTTATACTAAGTGACCTCTGTCTCACCTCTCCTGATGCTGTACTTCCCCTGAGTTTTAGCCCAAGATCTCACCTCTTCCATAAAGCCTTCTGGATGCTTACAGACCTCAGAACTTTCTTCTTCCATAACTCACAGAATTTACCGCTATGCCTCTCATCTGGCCTGAATCACAGTCTGCATTGTGATTTCTCATTATGGGATTATTTTTGTATTGTCTTTGGAAAATGTCATTTGGTTGACTTGTGAGTGCACATCTTGTCTTTCCAGTGGAAACCTGAAAGGTTCACTGACTACCTCCAGTGCCTAGCACAGAGTACTCTGCCTCCCCAGGACTTGGTGAATGCATGTTGGATCCAGCCACTGAACAGCTTACAGAACAGCACATTTGCACTGTAGCACTGGATCCTGATTTTTTCACTGGAACTCTTGCTTCCCAGAGTTCCCTAATTTCTTTGTTTCCAACTCCCCAATCATCTTTCAAACAACACGAAAAGGAAGCTTTGAAAGATTTAACTTTTCACATTTTGAAACCAGTTCAAACCCTTAAAAGTATATATTTTTAGATATTTGATTACAAATTTCTTGCCGATGAAGGTCGTAAATGCCGCCACACAGAGAAATTTTCCCTTTTTGGCACTGCTCAGACCTTAAAATTTACAAACATGCTTTGTTTGAGGATAGTGGGTATTTGTGGAGAGGGCATAGAAAATGTTTCCAATCATCACATAAAGAGGCAGTTCAGCTTATATTGAACACCTTTTTTGTGCCAGGAATTGCACTAAGAACTTTATACAGACTGAGTTGTCCAGAGATGCTTTTTTTCTTCTCCTTTTCTCTGAAGCTCACATGTTGGAGTACTTTGAAACATATCATAGCCTCTCGTGGAAGCTTAAAGAGAAAGGGGGAATACTCAGGTCAATTCGTTTCACAATTAATTACTTCTTCTGGAAGGCTTTGCCTTGTAATTGTAGTATTAATCTCTATGTATTTGTTATTTCTGATTGCTTCGGTTTTATGTACTCTATTCAGAAGCAAAAATTGAATACAGTAATAGAACTAATCTTGACTATGTGACCCCAAGTATGTAATCTACTCTCCACAAGCAATACTGGGATGAAATAAAATATTTATATGACTGTTAATAAAGGTTAAGATATATTGAATGCTTGCTATGAGCCAGACAATCTGTAAAGCACTTTATATACATCATCTCATTCAAATACTCATCACAATTCCCAGAGATAGGTTCTACAATTATCTCTGTTTTATAGACACAGAAATTAAAACTCAGAGAGGCTGAATCAGTTCCCAAAGATCATACAACCAGTAAGTAGAGAAGCTGAGATTACACTGCACAGAGGAAAGAGTCCTGGTTCTTTACTTGGAGATGGCCGGCTAAGTTGCATTATCAGCGCTGATCTTGCTACTTAAGAGATCAAAAGAAAATCACACACTCTTTAAGCCTCAGTTTCTTCATTTATTGAATAAAACCCTCGATGCTCACACTGCTTATTCCCATCTATCTACACTCTCATTTGTCCATCTTAGAGCATTTAACTTGCACTGTTTTATACTTTGTTTATAAGAGTAACAGGTAGCTCTCAAAGAGCAGAAATTATGTCATATTCGTCTTCAAATCCATAGCTCCCAGGCCACTATTCTATATGGTTTAAATGCATTCATTCATTTAGTCCTCACAACACCATACAGAAGGTTTTATTTTTATCTCCACTTATTTCACACTTAAGGAGGATACTGGACCCCAGTCATGATTATGTTAATGATGTCAGATGGATCTAAACTTAGGTAGTCTGGCTCCAGCATCCATGCTGTTTTTTTTTTTATTAATTTTTATTGGAGTATAGTTGATTTACAATGTTGTGTTAGTTTCTGCTGTACAGCAAAGTGAATCAGTTTTACATATACATATATCCACTCTTTTTTAGATTCTTTTCCCATATAGGCCATTACAGAATACTGAGTAGAGTTCCCTGTGCTATACAGTAGGCTCTTATTAATTATCTATTTTATATATAGTAGTGTGCATATGTCAATCCCAATCTCCCAATTTAATCCCCCCCGTTTCCTCTTTGGTAACCATAAGTTTGTTTTCTACATCTGTGACTTTATTTCTGTTTTGTAAAAAAGTTCATTTGTACCATTCTTTTAGATTCCACATATAAGCAATATCATAGGATATTTGTCTTTCTCTGTCTGACTGACTTCACTCAGTATGACAGTCTCTAGGTCCATCCATGTCGCTGCAATTGGCATGCTCTTAATTACTATGCTATACACAAGAGTAATTTAATTTTTTTCTTAAATCCAGGTCTAGTTTCAGAATGGAATTATGTATACATTTTCCTCTCCACTTTCTCTTTAACTCTTGTTTCTGTTCCGTGACCTGTATTTATTTGTATGTAACTGGAGATGTGATTTTCATTGCACTCTACTTTAAAAATCCCAGTATTAAATCTCATATGTACATTAATATTAACATATCGTTGATATTTCTCAGGAGCAACACTAAAAGCGCAAAGCCTTCCTCTAATTTTCAAGTTTACAACCTTAAGTGTAAAGGGTAGCCAAATTTGGCCACCCCAAAATATGCCACTTTGGCATAAGTATTATTTCGAACTGAAGGCATTTGTGGAGCAGACACAAAAACGCTCTCTGTCCTCCCCCTATTTGCCACTTTAGTTCCTTATTAGGCTGGTGGTGACGCTAGAGAAATCTACATAACAAACTTTACTAATTAGTCTTTAACCATTATCAGTTTTCCTTATATTTGCTTTCACACAATTTGCTGCCCCTAGATACCCAAAGTCCTTTTCCTTTATCTTGTCACTTCTCTAAAAATGTACTGTTCCCTTGCCACGCTTAAGTTCTAACCACCCCTTGAGTCTCTCCACTGTATATATGAGATATACATGTTAGTGAACTTCTGTTTTTCTCTTGTTACTCTGTCTTTTGTTAGAGAGCCCTAGCAGAAAACCTAGAAGGGGAAAAAGATTTTCTTTTTCTCCTCCCCTACAAATGCAAGGACATGATCTTACACAGGTCCAGCAGAAGTCCAAGGTTTAGAAAGTCAGCACAAATCTAGGATAAAATCACAATGAGCATAAGGTCCCAGATATGCTCATTTTGGCCTAGTAGGACACAGAAAACAGGTATAATACATAAGACCTAAAAAAGATTAACTAAGTCCCTCAATTTTAAAAAATAAAATAACAAATGATTTAAGAATAAAACTAAATGAAATATCATTTAAAAAATAAACACTGTGATTTAAAAAAAGGAAGCAGTAAAGTATCTAAAGAAAACTGATTGGTCAACTAGGCATATCATTGTGAAAACCTAAAGGTATAACCAAAGATTATCCAAAAGAATTTAGACATGACCCCCAAAGATTAATATCTTTATAATATTTATCTCTATAAATAAAGGACACCAAGACTAAAGTATAAACAGATTCACTTTTTAATGTGACTTTTTTTCATTTACTTAAAAATTTGCAATCAGGGAATATATAATGAACATATCAGTCAAAACCGAGTGACTACTCCCCACGAGTTCTTAACATGTTACAGTTCATTGTTAGAGGCATAATCAAGATCACACACATACACACATTCTTCCCAGATTTCCAACAATTGTTTTGGGATCCACTAGTGAGAGATGCTCTTCTAAACACAAGTTAAACGAATAGAATAGAATAGAATAGAATAGGATAGGATAGGTTAGGACAAGATAGAATAGAATAGAATAGAATACAACACAACACAGCACAACACAACTCAAATGTATAGTTTGAAACTAGAGCAATAATATACAAGGTAAAGATATAGATGGTAGATAACAGATATAGAGTTATAGAGAGAGATTTCGATAAATGTGCCTTTAAAAATAAGGTTAGGGGCTTCCCTGGTAGCACAGTGGTTGAGACTCCGCCTGCCGATGCAGGGGACGCGGGTTCGTGCCCCGGTTTGGGAGGATCCCACATGCCGCGGAGCAGCTGGGCCCGTAAGCCATGGCCGCTGAGCCTGCGCGTCCGGAGCCTGTGCTCCGCAACGGGAGAGGCCACAACAGTGAGAGCCCAGCATACCAAAAAATAAATAAATAAGGTTAATCACAGTATTCCCTCAGATTGTTTAACTTTGTAAAAGTGATACTCCAAGGCTGTCCACAACCCAAAGCAAGTCTGTGAATTTTTTCTTATCTATGACAAGATGAGCACAGAAATTGAGAGTAAATCTTTAGAAACTTTTATAACAGTCTGACAGAAAAACTTCATGACTTTTGAATGTAGTAACAACAATGACAAAGTTTAGAGTTTCATTTTATGCCTTTTTATAATTTTTCTAGTAATTCATTTTTATTATATTTTACAAAAGAATCAAGCTCTGATGGGTTAGAAGTTTCAAAAAGAAAACTATCCATTTTCCACAGGTAGTTTGAGAAGCACGTCCTAAAATTATATTTGGTCAAGATGTTGCTGTGTATTCTTCCCCTCTCTATGGTTGTACAAATCCACATTCTGGATTTCGTTAGACTATTATTTTCGTTAGACTATTATTTCACCTTCCCAGGAATTGTAATTATTCACTTTCACGGTAAGAAAAATCAGAGGAGGTGGGTGAACTGAGAGAAAGGGGAAGACCACCTTCCTGCCTAGCAGCTGCAAGCTAGAACTGTACACGAGGTATAAATTTAGGAATTCTACAGTCAGCGTTAGGTCAGTAGTTTCCCCTTTTATATCAATTGTCACAAGGTTATTTTTCTTGCATCTCTACACAATTCTTCCAAACTTTGTTTTGTACTTTATGCCGTCACTCACAGATACCACAAGACATCCTCTCCCTTTGACTTCTAGGCTCAAGGGCAGTGAAAACGCGGGGACCCTTTTAGGCTTTGGTGAGTTAAAATGCCATCTGAGATTTGCGTCTGTCCCCGCCCCGCCCCCTTGCTTTGGTGGCACTGATATGGATGCGATTTGCTGTCTGTGTAGGGCTGAGCTGACTCCCAGTGGAATATGTATATACTGGAGGTGCTGAAGAGTGTCCAGGGCTAAGGTTTTTCCTGCAGAAACAGAGCTGTAAGCCTCAAGCTCACACCACCCATTTATCTTGCTTAGCTCCAAACCACAAACTGTACAAAAGGTACTTGCCCAGATTTGTTTACATTTCTGTCACGTTTTCTGAAAAGAGAAAAGGGCTAACTTCCAAATTCACTTCTCAGAAAATTGAAAACAGTTAACTGACCTTAGAGAGCATCTGCCTGGCCCCGACGTCACATCCTTGTTTCTTGGTCCACTTGTCTCATGACCAAGCCCCAGAACTCAAAGCACCTATAAGATATAAAACCACTGCTAATTGCCAGATGTCAGGGTCATTGCCCTTTTAGGCTGACCCTTCTATTAGTAGCAAATAAAGGTGCTTTCTTTTTTTCCTCACCTCTATATCCTTCAACAGGAGATTTTTGTCAGAATATAGTCCACCTTGTGGCCAGGCAGTTCTTCCTCCAGAATTCCTTTAGGTACACTCTGTGAGCTGAAATGTATGTGCTGATGTCCAGTTTAATGCTGTATATTACACATTTTGAAAAGGAACTCAGAATGGAAGGGATACTAATGTGTCCTCCATATATTAGATAAAACAGCTGGAAGAGAATTTAAATAATCATTGACTGAACCCCACTTTCCATTGATCTGTAACCCACATGTCCATCAGGACAACTGGAAGTTCCTAAGGATACTTATAGCCAGTTTTGTTAAAAATGACATCATCTTCTAAGGAGGTTTAGGCCAGATGGCTCCCTATATTCCTGTTTCTCAGAGAGTAGAAGTAGTCAACTAATTTAAAAACAGAAAGAAAAAAAATAGAAGGGAAAATAGAGTTCTAAAAAATCCATGTTAATATTTTACAATATAAGGAAAATTAGATGAGCTACAGTTATCCTTCAAATGAGTGTAAAAGGGAAAGAGCTTAAAAGCATCTATTACACATAATAGATGCCTGAAAAGAGAACTCTGGGAATAGCAACGATAAGCTTGTAGGATAAAAGGAAATAATCTAAAATGTGTCCAATATACTAATTATTGTGAACATCTTAGTGGTTTCTATTAAAAGAGTCTCTTCTAAACCTCAAAATAAAATACAAGAAATTGTAGCCTACAGAGAGATACGTTTAATATAACAAAATGAAAACATGCATTCAAAGTATAGGCAATAGGGCCAAAAGAGTAATTAATCAGCAAAAATGTACTAATTAATGCTATTACTATTCCTAAGGGAATACCAATACAATAAACTACCTTCAAATATGTATTAAATAAATAAATATTTAAAATCCATCAAGAGAGAAAAGATGACAACATAATATCATGAATAAAACAACAAAAAGATAAAATAAAATTGATTTCTGCTAATATGATAGCAATATTACTAGTGCTTTGGAAAATTCATAAAATTTATATATTTGGATTTAACTGATTTATCAAAAACTAAAAAATATAACAATTAATAAAACTTGGAATAAAAAATGAGAAACCTAGCAACTTCCTTGTACCTGTATAATATCTATTATTTTATTGTGTCTAGAGTGATGTAAATCAGTGTCTGTCTTCCCTAGTAGATTGAGACCTTAGTGGGGATGGTGGGTAGGTTATCTTCAGGTTTTGGTTACCTACATAATAAGTACTCAGTAAGTGTTTTTAAGTAACGGAGAATGTGAAGAAAAAGAGATTCTTAAGTTACAGGATAAGATCAAGAGATTGAAAACAATATAAAAGGTTAATAGCAACTTAAAAAAATAAAGCACTTATATCTGACATATTTACTGGGCAATTTTTCCAGGCATCTAAAAAAAAGGGAAAAGAAAAATAAGAATAAACTTCTATTTTTTGAAAAATAATATGTGTCAGGCACCATACTCAGAAGACACTGAAATATCAATGTTTGTGAATGTGATTGTATAAGTAGAAAATAAGAGAAAAATCCCAAAACAAATTAAGCTCCTTTTGTTGTAGGATATCAGAAAACCCCAAGCATTACAATTAAATTCTTAAGTACTGATGATAACTAGAATGTGAAATGAATGGAGTCCATTCCTGGCAGCAAAAACTGAGTACTGTATTAATGCATTAAGAAATAGATGCTCAACAAAACACACGCACATGTACTACCCTAAATGAATGTACAAGAACGCATACATCAATGAAGAGGGAAAGTCTCCGCAAGAAGTCTATTTTGAAGTTTATTTTGAAAAGACTTCAAAATACCTGCATTATCCTACATAGCTATCCATTTCATGATACTCTTCCTGAATCCTATCATCCGCCAACCACACTTCACCCTAACTTCCACCACCAGATTGATTACCCTAAAACAGACATTTTTGATGCATCCTTACTGTTTTTTATTTATTGTATTTATTTATTGCAGTAAGCACATTTAACATGAGATCCACCCTTTCAATAAGTTTTTGCGTACAATGCGGTATTATTAACTGCAGGCACAATGCCATACAGCAGATCTCCAGGACTTAGGCTGCATAACCGAAACTTTATGCCCTTTGAATAGCAACTCCCCACTTCCTCCCTCTCCCAGCCCCAGGCAACCACCCTTCTCCTCTCTGCTTCTATGAGTTTGACTATTCTAAATTTCTCATATAAATGGAATCATACGATATGTGTCCTTCTGTGACTGGCGTATCTCACTTAGGATAATGTCCTCCAGGCTCATCCATTTTGTTGCGTTCACTTTTTATATTTATTTTCTGATTTCTCCAAACTTGCCTATTTTCAATGCCTGTGCCACATGATCCCCACCCCTGCATTTTTCTATTTGTGTGCCTTTCGTGAAGCTTTTCCAGATTTTTCCAGCTGAGGCGACCTATTACTGCAATTTAACAGTCTGTGTGTTTCTGCCTAATGTTTTCAATTCAGTTAAATCTGTGTCCTATACAACATCTATATCCCTCATCATATGTAGCAGAGTGTCTTACAGTAATTATGCAGTAAATAGTATTTAACCCATTGGATGGTTGTAAACTCCTTAAGAGAACATTTCATTTACCTTAGTAACCCCAAGCGCTAGGAAGTATCTGATGTAGTAAATGCTCAAAATATGTTGAGCTCTTGTGTGGGGATAACCAGAGAGGAAGGAGAATGCAGTGATTTGGCTGAGAACACATTGCTGCATGCAGAGGCCAATACTTAGCTCTCTTCTCATTTGACCTGTCAGCAGCATTTGACCCAGCTTGTGACTCCTCCCTACCGGAAACACTTCCTTCACTAGACTTCTAGGACATTTCCTCTCTTGGTTCTCCTTCTATGTCACTGACTGTTTCTTCTCAGTCTATTTTGCTATCTCTCTGTCTTCTCCCAGCCTCTTCACCTTGGAATGCCTCAGGAATCAGTCCCTGGTCCCTTTCTTTTTTGTCCTCTTCTTTTCTAATACTCACACCCTAGGTGACCCCATTAGTTCATGGCTTTAAAAAAATAACTAGGTGCTGATAATTCCCATATATATATACATCTCCAATGCTGACACCTTCATTAGCTCAAACCTATAGTGTTCAATGCCTACTTGATATTTCCCCTGGGATGTCCAATAAATGTTTCAAATTTAGTATATCCCAAGATGAACTCTGAATCTTTCTCCTTAAGCCTGATCCTCCAGCAATATTCCTCATCTCAGCTAAGAGTGAAAACATCATTCTTCCTGAATCCCAGGCACTTCTGACTATCTCAGAAGTGAAACAGGAAACACCTTTGTGCTCTATCTCCAAACTATGTACAGATGCCAACTTCTCACCTCCCACCCCTCCGCCAACCTGATCTGAGCCATCGTCATTGTTCCTTTGGATTGTTACAATATTGTTACAATTGCTTGCCCACATGGCAGCCAGAGAGATCCTTTGAGAATTTAAGTCAGATCACGTCACTTCTCTTTCACAACCCTGCAACAGCCCTCCATTTCACTCAGAGTAAAACCCAAAGTCTTTACGAGGAAAAATGCAATTGGACTTCCCATGTTCCTCTCTGACCTCATCTCCTACTAATATTTCCTTCCTGTTCACTCCCCTCTAGCTACAATGCCCTCCTTCCTATTTATTTCAGTTCTCTATTGCTCCATAACAGAATCCCCAAATTAACTTTTGTTGTCATCTCTGTGGCTCTGTAGGTTGACTTCAGCTGGGCATTCTTGCTTCGGGTTTCTTGTACGGTTGCAGTGCAGGGTCAGCTGGTCTGAAGTCATCTGAAGGTTTAAAGACCAGGGCATCCAAGATACCTCAGTCCTATGTTTGACAGTTGATGCTGGGCTTGTGGACCAGCGCACCTCCATGTGGTCTCTCTGTGTGCCTCGAACTTCTTACAGCATGACAGCCAGGGGACTGTCAGTTTTCTGAGAGTCAGCATCACGAGAGCAAGTGTTAAAGAGGCAGGAAGTAGACATTTCCAGGCCAGCTAAGAGCCACACCTGCAACTGGCACAGTGACACTTAAGCCATATTGTATTGGTTTAAGCAGTCACAGAGCCTGGCAGGATTTTAGGACCTGGAGAAATAAACTCCACCTGTTCATGGGAATGGGGCAAAGTCTCATTGCAAAGGAGCATGTGGGATGGGAGATAATGGGGCAATCTTTGGAAAATATACTCCATGGAGCTATTTTTCAAACACATCAGCTATACTCTCACCTCAGTGCTTTGCACTAGCCTTTCCTTCTGCCGCGAATGCTTTTCTCCCAGTATCAGCATGCTTTGCCCCCTCATTGCTTTCAAGTCCTTGCTTTCTCACTTACTTCAGCTCTGCTGATATGTCGCCTTCTCCACGAGCCCATCTGTGGCCACCCTATTTAACATTATACATAGCCACTCTCCCTTATGACCAGGTGCTCACAATGGCCCATGACATAACCATTGAACTTCAGGCACCTCTGCTGCCCCCAAGTGCCTGAACTGTGGCTTGCCCTCAATTTTCAGCGAGCACTAAACCACTAAGGTGCAGAATATCCCCTTCTTCACAAAACATTCTGAGAATCTGCTAACCACACAGAAAAACATTTCCCCGTTAAAACAGCCCAGTGATGCCACCTGTTCACCCCACCCTATTCACCCACTTGCCCTGCTACCCCACAGATTTCCTGTCAGTTCTTGCCCACTCTCCAAAAAAGAAAAGCCTTTTTTGGTTTAATTTTGAGAGATTTGCCAATTTCTGGGATCAAAACATTCTCCCTATTAGAATAATCATTTTAAATAAAGTCTCTCTTTGTCTAAATCCATATTTATTTTGATTTGACACTCAGCACTCTTAGTCCTTTTTACCCTACACCATTTTTTTCATATCACTTATTACTTTCAAACATACTGTATATTTTATCTATTTAGTATGTTTCTTGTCTCTCTCCCTTTATTAGAATATAAACTGCATGACAGCAGGATGTCTTTCTATTGTGTCTACTAAATTCCCATCACCCATTACACACATTGTGGGTGCTCAAAAATCATGTGTCAATTTAATGCATAAGCCCTCTCCTGTGTTGTAATGAAAGCAAGTCCATCCAGCACATAAAGATAGAGAATAAAGAAATATTGGCTACTGATCTTCTGGGATCTCATTCTCCACGGCAGGTAATTGAGTCTTTGACACGTTCCTTGAGCCAGTTTCTCCTTTCAATCGTGTGGCTCCTATAAAACTCTAATTAGCGATCTGTCATATTATCCTTAGTCCTTCCTAACTCCTTTCCCTCTCTGCCCTTGAACTTAGCTCAGAGACTGGAACCTGGTTATTTGTGAACAGTTTCCCCTGATGCTGCTGGACCACTGCATTTTCAGTCATTTTCTCTTGGCATGCCCTTGTTAACTTGTGCTGAGTTTATATCCTGTCTAATCCCAGCCATTAGTCTAGACCTTCCCTGTAGTCTGTTACATGTTCTCAGATGTTATACTGTCCTATGGTCTGGACCATCTTGCTTCCTCTCCAGCTGATCTGTCCACCCGATCTTGCCCCGCCTCAATGGGCAGGTACACTACTGTTTGTGACCCCTCCTAATCTTCCACATCCTACTTTAACAAACTAAGTCCCTTGTAGACACATCCTGAGGCAGAAGGAAAAGAAACTAATCTCTTCTTCATGATCATGCACTGGTAATATTTATGGAGTGAATTTTTGTCAGAAAATCTAAGGGCACAGTGATTTTGTTGTCAAAGTTATTCCTCCTTTCCTAGGATCTAGGCAGAGAGAGAAAGAGAGGGGGAAGGTCAAAAGTCTTAGGATCATAATGACTTTCAGTTTGTGACCACATAATTTACCTTGTTATTACCCACTGTTGCTCTTTTAAACAAAAATATCAGAGCCCTATTCAAATGAATGGGATACCAATGCCTCAGAGTTTCCCTCAAGCATCGTTAGTAAAGGGACAATCTTCAAATTTATTCAAACTGCGTATATCTCTTGAGTTTGCAAAACTGAGCTGGAAATCCGTTAAAGAAAATTTATGGGATTTTGGCCCAGGAGGGAAAGCACGAAAGCTAGGATATTCCAAACTGTGAGGAAAATCTTCCCTCACATTGAAAAATAAAATTTTGTTTTCAACTCTTCTTTTAAATGTAGGAAATATCTCACACTATCTTTTATATCTTCCCTGTCTTGTTTTCCAATTTTATATCTTCAGATGAGGCAGAGGGTGAAAGAAAAGGCCCTAGAATGCAGGTCGATAGCCTTGGGTTCTACCTTCTTGTGATCAACATCTGAGTCTCATCTATGAGATGTAAATAATAATTTATTTACATGCCCCATGGGTAATAATGTGAATTAAACAAGGAGGGCAAATTGAAAATATTTTTACTAATAGACATATAACCAATTGCAAATTGGAATGTAAAAAAATAGTATAAATGGAAATATATTTGTATTGGATAATTAATATTTGTAAATACCATTCCCCCCCAAATAATATATAAATTAAATATACTTGCAAAATGAGTCTAAAATTTAACTAGAATAATAAATGTATGAGAATAGCTGAGATCTGATGAGGGGGGAGAAAGGAAGAATAACAATTGGTTTATCCTATCTAATATAAAACGTATGATTAAGCTAAAACAGACTTCTCAACTGGGGGTAGTTTTTTTCCCCAAAAGGATATTTGATCATGACTTTGAGACATTTTTTCTTGTTACTGGTGAGCTGGGTTGAGGGTGGGGGACGTGCTGCTGAGCTCAGTAGGTAAAGGCCAAGGATGCAGGTGAACATCCTGCAATGCACAAGATTTCCCTGGACAACAAAGGATTATCCAGCCCAATATGCCAATAGTACTGAGGTTAAGAAACTGAACCCAAAGTATTAAAACTGTGGTGCAGGTATGGGGACCAATAGACAAATACTGGTGCAGACTGGAAAGTCCAAGTTCAGTCTCAAGTATACACAAAGGTGTTACATCTGATAAAAATGTCCCACCAGTTCGGGAAAGTACTCAGCAAATGTTAGTGGATCAACTGACTAATGGATTGCAAGGAATAGAATTACCACCTTACTTCACTCAAAAAGATTCAACATTTTTTATCCAAGTAGCTAGAAAAAAATAAAGTGAATAGTAATTTAACCTTGGGATGGAGAAGCTATTTCTAGAAATAGCATTCATTCTACCTATCATTTAAGATGCAGTGTGTTGCAGTTCCTGAGCCACACCCCTGTGAAGAGGGAAGTGGGAGGGTAAACATTTCTATCTCCTGGAAAACAAAGGAAGTTTCAGCTCTGGGGAGGCTAGCTTATGCCTGCAGATAAGCAAGAGGCCTGATTAAATAGGGCTTTGTAAAAGGAGCTTAAGTTTCACTTCTCAGTCTATGCTTTCAAACAAGAATAAAGAGTGTTCCCAAAGAGACATGGATGCTGAAGCATTAAGTCCCAGCTCCAGTGATTAGCCTCTGTCTAGAGAACACAAACATCCAGAAGTGCACGCGTTGCTTCCCCTACTCATGACTGCAGACCTACATTTTAGTCTTTGCACCTGATTTATTGTTATAAATGTATTATTCTACCCCTTGAAAACCAAATGGATTGGGTCACCTTGATTGATGAAAACAAAATCAACTGCTTTGGTGTCATTTTCCAAGAAAAGGGTGGTATATTATATATGAGAAAGTAAAAGGATACAATTAGAAGGTGATCCCTCCAGCTAAAAACAAGGAGAGCTTTTCTTTAATATGGCTGCAAGTCTTCCTTTTTGTTTGACGTTTCTCCTTTAAATTCCCCATATATCATCTCTGTGGGCAAACCTGGAGGAAAGAAGCTCAGGTCTGACCTCAAAGCTATAACATACAGAACTGTATTTGCAACTATTTAGTTCCAAGGGGCCGTGTACAATTCAGTCATAGTTTTGGTTGCGTTTGGAGACGTTCTTCCTAGTCTGTTGTTCCTCATTCACTTATGACTTGTGCGTAGGGATCCATATTGGCCTGTGACATTTTTCGGAAATAGAATACGGAGCCGGTCCCATTACTAGTTGCATCACAAGTGAGAAGGCAATAACAGAATTGGAGGATTTGGGCTCTAGAAAGCAGATGAGTTTCTCTATTGAGAAAATGAGAGCCGAGCACAGGGATGGTGGATTATATATTAAATGAAGAGATAGAGTATCAAATTAGACAGCACAGCCTGTTGTATCAATATTTCAAAGAACATTTCTAAACCTGCGAAGAATATTTCTAAACCTTTACATATAAATACAATCATGGGTGTAAGCATCAAGATATTTTAAGACTACAGTAAGTATACAGAGGTTGGACAAACTTTCCTTGACAATACTGTCTTTCTGTAAAAAGATTTCTCAGCCTGCTCCAATCCTCAGTTCCTTCTCTGAATTATCCACATTACCTGCTCAATCATGTGTTTTTTACAAAATTTCCTTTATTTTTGCCATTTTAAAAGAAATTTGAATTGTCATCTAATTTGGCATATAACTGTGCCTGGGCTTTCCATGTTTGTTTTGAGCAGCTTGAGGGCAGGGATTTTGCTTGTTTTGTATCCTCCAGAGTATAAAGCATAATTATTTCTGCCCAAATAGTGCATTTATGATTTTAAATTATAACTGATTAATGAATCCATACAAGTGAGTGGAAGATAGAATAATATCTCATCTACCCAGAATTCACTGCTCCAGTAGTCTTATCTTTTTGAAACATATGAAAGAACCATTAGAAAAAGAAAAGCTTTCAAACATCCAAAAAGGATATTATAAAGTTCATTTGTACCGTCTTAAATGAGCATGAAATAACAAAAGGGAAAAACCTGAGATGGTTACAGCTAGGAATTATTTTAACAGTGTGACACAGGAATTAGTATAGGGTAAATAACTTTTGACCCAGTGAAGCAGACTTTTTTCAGATAGCATGAAACCTGGATTTTTTTTTTTTTTTCTTTTCATCAAAGGCAAACAGCCTAAACCCCTCTCCTTGCTGCAGAGAGAAGACACTATTCCCAGATAACAAGGAGCTTTTCCAATATAATTTTGCAGAATGTACTCTGGAGAGGTTGGCGGGGAACCCTCAATTTTCAGCATTTTCATAGTTGTGTGCAGTAGGAAAAAGAATGGCTAAAAGAAATGCAATAAATGAAGCCTCTGCTCATAATGGGTATAGGAGGAATTATGGACAAAGAGTTTGAAAATTCTCTGGAGTTAGATCTTCAACACAGAGGTAAGGTAATGACTTTTATGAAACAAAACTATCTTACGAATCTGTCATAGACAAGTATGAAACACAGAAGTGATTAAGCAAAACAGGTAGAATCAGACATGCATCAGTAAGAACATCCAGGCGAGAGCAAGAGAGCAATACTGCCCTTAATATATTACTGAAGGGTTCACCATCACCTAAGTGAAGAGGTATGGGAGGTATCAACCAGTTATGTTATACCTACATCAGGATATCACTGGTACTCTGAGATGGTATATCATTGTGTTTAAGTAAACCAATTAGCAAGCCATTCATAGCTGATCTTATATATTAAATTAGTCATTCTCAACTGATTCTTTGCATTTTTTTTTTTTGCGGTGTGTGGGCCTCTCACCGTTGTGGCCTCTCCCGTTGAAGAGCACAGGCTCCGGACGCGCAGGCTCAGCGGCCATGGCTCACGGGCCCAGCCGCTCCGCGGCATGTGGGATCTTCCCGGACCGGGGAACCCGTGTCCCCTGCATCGGCAGGCGGACTCCCAACCACTGCGCCACCAGGGAAGCCCTGCATTATCTTTTAAAAGGATCAAGTAAAAAGCACCATTCAGGTATTGCCGGAAAGAGGTTTTCTACAGCAATTCAGATCCAGTTTAGTTGCTCAGAGTGACGGAAGCTCGCACATTGAGATAGAAATGACTCAATAATTTTTCCCTCTGAAGTTTATAAACGGAATGAAATTGCTATTAGAAATGCAAAGAAAAATCAAGTTAAAACCGCTGATAGGGCTTCCCTGGTGGCGCAGTGGTTGAGAGTCCGCCTGCCGATGCAGGGGGCACGGGTTCGTGCCCCGGTCCGGGAAGATCCCACATGCCGCGGAGCGGCTGGGCCCGTGAGCCATGGCCGCTGAGCCTGCGCGTCCGGAGCCTGTGCTCTGCAATGGGAGAGGCCACAACGGTGAGAGGCTGGCATACCGCAAAAAAAAAAAAGCCCTGATAAAAATAAAATAAGTCAATTTTGTTAAATTTTTAAACGTGCATTTTAAAACCTAAATTTCCAAACCCCCTTTCTGACGTTAATATTGGTAAATTAAATAGGGTTAAATTAAAAAGCAGTGTTTGGGTTTGACGGTGACAGAGCGTGGGTTCTAGACCGCACCCTGTCCTCCCTACTGTAAACAACCATAAGACTGGACAAAATATACGAAGCATTTTCGGAGGAGAACTGCGAGAGGTGTGGGGGTGTGGAGGGACAGGGCCACGGGGGAGCTGTAACGCCAGCCAAAAAGAAAACACATGTGGTGAGCTCAGTGCTTTCCCGGCCTTCTGCCTTGAGGAACGTTCAGGGCTGCCACATGTCCCCAGAAATAAAGCCCACGGAGAGAACAGCAGTCTTGCTGGGCTGAGGAGGCAGAGATTAGAGCTGAAGGCTGTTAAAGCCACTGGAATTTGCAGGGCAGTATACCAAAGAGAAGGGCCCTGTGCAGACGGAGTCCCCAGAAAGACACAGGGGAAATCTCCACGGATCCCTCCCCAGGGCTGGACTGCACACATGTAAAGTGGCTCTTCCAGAGCTGAAGGGAAATACCGCAGGGCTTACAGACTGTTTCTGAGTACAAAGGAGGCAAATTAGAATCCAGTAACTGTTGGTGGGAATGTAAATTGATACAGCCACTGTGGAGAACAGGATGGAGGTTCCTTAAAAAACTAAAAATAGAACTACCATACGACCCAGCAATCCCACTACTGGGCATATACCCTGAGAAAACCATATTTCAGAAAGAGTCATGTACCACAATGTTCACTGCAGCTCTATTTACAATAGCCCGGAGATGGAAACAACCTAAGTGCCCATCATTGGATGAATGGATAAAGAAGATGTGGCACATATATACAATGGAATATTACTCAGCCATAAAAGAAACGAAATTGAGCTATTTGTAATGAGGTGGATAGACCTAGAGTCTGTCATACAGAGTGAAGTAAGTCAGAAAGAAAAAGACAAATACCGTATGCTAACACATATATATAGAATCTAAAAAAAAAAAAAAAAAATGGTACTGATGAACCTAGTAGCAGGACAGAAATAAAGATGTAGACATAGAGAATGGACTTGAGGACATGAGGCGGGGGGAGGGGAAAGCTGGGGGGAAGTGAGAGTAGCATTGACATATATACACTAGACTACACTAACTATGTAAAATAGTTAGCTGGTGGGCAGCAGCCGCATAGCACAGGGAGATCAGCTCAGTGCTTTGTGACCACCTAGAGGGGTGGGATAGAGAGGGTGGAAGGGAGACGCAAGAGGGAGGGGATAAAGGGATATATATATATACTTATAGCTGATTCACTTTGTTATACAGCAGAAACTAACACAGCATTGTGAAACAATTATACTCCAATAAAGATCTGTTAAAAAAAAGAATTCAATAAGTAAAAATAAAATAAAAGTATGCAAATATTTGGACATTAAACAACACACTTCTAAATACCACATGGGTCACAGAAGAAATCACAAAGGACATTTAAATATATCAAACAATCAAAATGAAAAGGCAACATATCATAATGATAAAAATGCATAAAGAAAGGTAAAGAAAAGGTAAAATTTTAGGAAGTGGCTAAAGCAGTGGTAGAGGAAAATTTGCAAATTTAAATACTTATATGTAGACCAAAAAAAAAACAAAAGCTAAGAATGATAAATGACCATCTGTCCATAAATGATGAAAAATGAGATACCAGAAATAATCACTAAAACTTTGTAGCTTCTACTTGAACATCCTTTGCACGTTATTTTTTGAAACCAGGTCCTCTGTTTGTTTTGGTTTTCTTTTGTAAAATTTATTTCTACTTTTAAATGTTCAAGAGACTTTAAAAAGGCCCAAAGGCCCAAATATGTCCAGGTTTAATATAATATCAAGCCAAGGTGGTATCTGTTGGTTCCTCCATTGCCAAAACCTCAATTTGATGCTGGTTAATTATAGACCTTGATAATTCTTCTAGCTGGGTAGTGGTGATGGCCTCTGATTCCTGGCATCTTCCATAAATGGCAAAACAAAAACAACAACAACAACAACTAAGAATCAATGATTTGTGTTTCCATTATAAAAGGTTAGAAAAAGAAGAGCATAGTAAACCCAAAGTAAATAGAAGGAAGGAACTAATAAATATGAAAACCTAAATCAATAAAATAGTACACAAATTTTACAGAAAGTAAGAAAGGCAAAAATTTTATCTTTGAAAAGAACACCAAATATGTCCAGAGTGCATATAATATGCCACTTCTTATGCTATCTCTTACTCAGATTAAAACAAGGCAGTCCACTCTGCCCCTACCCTCAAGTTCATCATATTTGAAGTTTCACAGATGTTTTTCACAGGATGGTTCAACTATAAAACTAGCTGGAAGTTTATCTAGTCCAGCAGTGCCTAGACCATAATAGGAGCTCGACCAATATTTATTGAATAAATGATTGAATTATTTCCTTTAACAGATGAGGAGGTCCAGTGAGAGGAAGGGACTTCCCTCAAGGTCACCAGAGTCTTTAAGTGGTGGATCCTGGGTTCACAACTTACCTCTGGACTCTGGGTTTTGTCCTCTACCCCAGACAATATTTTCTGCCTTAACCAGATCAGACTGTAGTTTCAAACCTCTGTGCCTCTAGAGAACCATAATAGCTAGTTCTGTTTTGGTTTTTTGAATTTTATTTTATTTTTTTTATACAACAGGTTCTTATTTTATTTTATTTTTATTTATACAGCAGGTTCTTTTTTTATACAGCAGGTTCTTTTACTTTATTTTTTTATACAGCAGTTTCTTTTATTTTATACAGCAGGTTCTTTGTAATTTTATACAAATTAGTGTATATATGTCAATCCCAATCTCCCAATTCATCCCACCCCCCCACTTTCACTAGTTCTGTTTTTAAATTGCCCTGGCAGCCCATCTTACAGCGACATTTCATTAACATTCTTCTTCTTTTTTTTTTTTAAATATCAGCTTGCTAGCCAGGGAGTCCATTGAGAGATGAGAAAGGGGAGAGTTAATGGGCCCAAAAACTAACATTGGAACTTCCAACTCCAGGCAGCACAGGTGGAGCTGAACTGTGTTTACCCACTCTAGCAGCCACCCTTCTCAAGCTCTCTCCCCTCCCTAGCACTGCTCCTTCTAGTAGATTGAACCTGTTGAACCAAATTTTCCTGAGACAGAGTTCAGGTATAATTGAGACTTCCCACCAGTGGAGAAATTCCAATGGAATTCACCTTGAAATTGAAATTGAATTTGAAATTGAAATTTGAGTTTAGAAATTAAAGGGAATTTCCTTTACAATGGAAATCACAGAAAAAAAAATAATATTGAAACAGGAGGGAAGGGGGCAGGGCACAACCTTTGAAAGAATGACAGAGCCCAAGGACATGACAAACTGATTAGAACCAAATGGGTCCAAGATGGCTGACAAGTCAACTTCCACTAGACCTTGAACCTCAGTATACGCTCACATCAGCAAGCTAAATGACACACCCACAGGCGCCATGACAGTTCCAAGACCGACCATAAGGATAAAAAACGTGGGCGGTGGCCCAATTCCTGGAAATTCCCACCCCTTCCTGAAATAGCTGGAACACTCCTCCCACTCATTAGCCTATGAAATTACCCACCACTGTAAAAACTGACAATCCCATACCCTGATGCCTTTCTCACCTTCTGAGATGGCCCACACTCTATGGAGTATGTTTCTGTCTAAATAAATCCACTTCTTACCTATCACTTTGTCTCTCACTGAATTCTTTCTGCAATGAGACTTCAAGAACCTGAGCTTCATTAAGTCCTGAAACCAGATGTGTGATCTCAGTTGGAAGACTGTGGGTTTTGGCTGGGTTTGAGTCCCGGCCGCGTGGATTCAAGTCCCAATCTGGGTTTTGGCCGGGTTCGAGTTCTGGTACGGGGTGTCAAGTCCCAATCTGAGGTGCACGGTTTCAACATTGTCATGATCCAAGTAGGATCAGCAAATGGTCAGATTATAGCAACTCAGGTCACAAGGAGGCAGGAAGAAGCCAGAACTATGAGAGAAATGGGAGGAGACTTAGGAAGGAAGTGGTTTTAGGGGCTGGCACATGAAAAGGCATAACGTGATTTACCTCATAAACAAATATATAAAATAATAGTCAGTACTTATATAGCATGAACTGTAAGTCAGGAACTGTTCTAAACACTTTGTAAGATAAATGTTAAATTATTTAATCTTCACAACAACCCTCCCATATAAGTACTGTTATTATCCCCATTTACAGATGGTAAAACTGAGTCAAAAAACTCACTTAAATTCACAGAGCTAATAAGTGGTGCAGTCAGGCTTTAGATGCAGGCAGTCTGGTTCCAAAGTCCATGCTTAACACTGCCCCCCACAACACACACACACACAAAGAATCGCTCTGGGTGTATGTATGGACATGAGCTCCTGATTAGATAGGCAGACCAGCTCCTGAATTCTCTTCCAGAGGCTGAAACCCTGCAAAATAATGACAAACACTCATTGAAACTCAAGCTTTGCTAACAGTTAAGTGTATAAATACCAATTATATCCATTCCTTCCTTCCTCCATTTATTTGTTACTGATCAATTTGACCAACTAAGGAATGTGTAGATATGAACTAAGTTAGTGATCGGAAGGAATAGAAGACTGTTTGGGGGGAGTGCATCACAAATATTTATTTAGCATCTACTACATGCTAGTTTCACAAATTGGAGACTGAATAGGATTTAGAGAGGGATTTAGAGAATATTTACATAGTAGGTTTCTGTGATTAGAAGGTATCTAAGTTCTGTGCCAGTCATGTCATGTTGTCCCCGCTCTTATGGAGCTTACATCTAAAAGGAGAGACAAATATATATATATTTTTAACATCTTTATTGGAGTATAATTGCTTTACAATGGTGTGTTAGTTTCTGCTTTATAACAAAGTGAATCAGCTATACATATACGTATGTCGCCATATCTCCTCCCTCTTGCGAGGAGAGACAAATACCAATCAACTGATCCATTAGACAAGGTATAGCTGCAGAGTGAGGCACTCTGAAGGAAAGGAAGGCAAGTATTAGTGATTCACACAGGAAGCTGAGCTGGCCCTGGGCAGCCTGCCTCGAGAAGGAAAGGCTTGGGCTGAGAGCCCCCAAGAATGAAAAAGCTTTCCTTGATGACACAAGAGTGATACAGAGAAAGTTCTAGTCAGAAGAAGCAGCACTTGCAGAGGCAAGAGGGAGCAGGCTCCGAAGCTGCAGGGCGCGCGCCGGCCCCACGGCAAGGCTCAGGGTGGAGGTGATCGGATGCTGTAGCGGGAAGCAGAGGCGGGCCACACAACATCTGAGAGCGCCAGGTCTTCGTGCAGAGGCCCCGGGAAGCCACGGGAGGGCATTCACACAGCAGTGACATGAAACAAGCAACACCCGATGCACCCAGGGAGTGACTAAACAAATAATGAAACTCAGATCCTTCTTCCTCCCGACCTCCAACCTCACTGCATGCACACCAGCATATGAAATTCAGCCAGTAGAGGTCCTCGCCAAGCCCCCCAGAGCAGGAGCCTCTCTGCTGGCAGAGGCTTAGACATCTAGTCACCCCACCTACTAGGTAAGCACTAACTTGCCCTCTCTGAGGCCCAGGCAACCGCTAACCCGTGTGAAACTAGATATCAGGACTCAGCCTAGGCTTAATAGCTGGGTAAGCTCCAGCAAGTTAAGTCATCTCCATGAGTCTCTGTTTCTTCAACTGCACAAAAGGGGATTGTAGTGTCAATTGATTATTAAGATAATGTAGATAATCTTTCCAGCACCACCCAGTCTTTGGTATGTGCCCAATAAGTGACAGTTGTATCTGAACGCATTCATTCTGAGTGATATCATTCTCCCATTTGATCCTCACAATGTGGAATGGTTATTATTTCCCCCACTCCATTTTGCAGGTGATAAAACAACCGAAACCCAGACTAGTTCAGTAGCCTGCCCGTTGCCAACAAGTGATGGAAACATGCCTCACACCCACTTCATTCTGCTTGCAAACCAAGTGACTCTGCTCTCACATTTAGTTAGGAGGAGCCCTGAGAATCATCTGTGTGGAGGACACCCAAGCAGGTAAGAGCAAATAGTAAAACACACACACACACACACACACACACACAGGAGATGGTTAGAGTGCAGCCCTGCCTCTTCCAGCAGGCAGGGTCAGTGAGGGAGATGGGGGTGACGCCTGGATGAGCCCTGCCACGGAGAGAAGCCTCGTGGGGGCTACAGTGCCTGCATGAGCTCATGTGCCGTGAAGCTGGCATCCTGTAAGTGCGTGTGCCGACGATTATGCCAATCAACACTGCAGGGGCTGACTGCAGAGATGAGACACGGCCACCTGCACATTTGTACAGCTTCTCAGGTTGTAGGACATTTCAAGGCTGGGAAAGTATGTTATTGCTTTGCTAAAGCCTCTCTCTCTCTCCCTTCCTTTTGTAGCACACATCGGCTGTTTCTCAAGCAATTTCAATTCAAAGTAATCAGTTTGCCATTGTGGCCGAATTTGGGGTAGCCCCACCTGAGCCCCAAAACATCCATCCATCCAACCACTATGTACTGTGTGCTTTCTATGTGCCATGAAACCGTCTAAGCACTTTCAATATTTACTTTCGCTTTCATCTTCACACCAACAATATGAAGCTTAGGTGCTGCCCCTCGTCTGAGATGACCCAGATGGGAAGAGGTAGAGTGAGAACTATAATCCAGGTGTCTCTAAAGCCCGTGCTTTCATAACCATCATATTATACTGTCATCCCAGCTGGTACACAGCTAAAAGTCAGACTATGAGAAGTGATAGTAATACAGATACAGGAGAGAAGATGCATTTAGACAGGTGAGCCTGCAAGGCTTCTGGAGAAAACACAAGTTAGCCTTTGGAGTGCCCAGACTCACTGCCAGATCGAAAGCTCAGCAATTTTGTTCGCGAGAGAGAATGGAAGGGGCCCAGGCTCCAGAGTCGGCAGACTTGGGTTTAAGTCCTGTTTTCATCTATTACTAGCTGTGTGATGTTGGACACCTTACTTAACCTCTCTGAACCTTCATTTTATCAGTGTGAGAGACCTCATTGACTTGTTGTAAAGTTTAAAGAAACCATGAAACTCATCTAGTCCAGTACATAATAACATAGTAGACGTTTAACAAATGATGCTTGGTTGAGCCAACTCAAAATCTCTCGGTTATAGTAAGAAAATGGAGAAAGGTTCGTTAATCAGCTTCTCTAGTGTATGCCTTAGAGAAGGCTGAGCCAAAGAAGGACTTTGCTCTTGTCCTTGTATCTCATATTACACTATTGGTCACAAAACCTATGCACTTGCACATGCACACATGTAAATACACACATACACACACAGGCCCACACACACGTGCACAGACCCTCAGGCACGAGAGCCACAGACCCACAGAGCAGAAGCGCTCAGAGTGCTTAGGCTATAATAAGCTTTCACGTGGAGTTCAGTGCCATAGTGTTCTTAATTAAAATCTCTAAAGAACTCTCAGCGTTTCCAATCTCACCACCCAAAGCCATATTTACGTTGTTAATTATTTAAGTTGCGGTGAATAAGAAACAATGCCCAGGCTTCCCATAAAATTTCCAAAAATTAAGCCAGGGAAATGGGCAATAAATGTCATTTGAAATGGTCCCGCCGCCAGTCAGCTGCAGGACAACTGTAAAGTAATAGGGCATGAGGTGCTTCAACAATGCCTAGTTAGTAACAATATGAACACTTTCTTGGGAAAAATGGCAATTACATGGTACAGACACTCAGCAGTCATCATCAAAGGCCTGTTACCAATACTAGCTAATTCATCTTGCCCACAATACCCCAGGAGGAGGCTACACAAGCCCTCACGGAGAGACTGGGAGAAACAAAGGCCAAGTAATGAACTGGCAAATCCTCTTCCTGCTTAGCATCTTTGAACTGCAATTTGAAGATCTCAACCTAGAAGCATCTAGGAGGGATCCCCAGGAAAGGGGAGAGGACTTTTTCTTAATAAGTGACTTGCCCAGGTGATGTGTAAGTTCGTGTGCTGAACTCTTGGCTTCCTCCTGATCTGCCATGTCTCACATCCCAGCTGCCCCTGAGAACTTCCCTCCCTGAAATGCTGTCTCGTGCAGACGCACACTCTTGTACGTGTCAGCCCTGTTCCTTTTTCTCGGCAAGAAGGCTTTTGATCACAAACATACTAAACCAGTGGGGGAGGAGGGAGAAATATTCCTCTTTCCCTAAAGCCACACATATTTTATTAGAACACGGTTCACAACTTTTGGTTTCAACCCAGCTATAAGGTCTAGAAGTATTTCTGGAATATGACTGCTTTTGATTCGGTGAAAATACGAAAAAAGGAGTGAATTATATCTTGTATGTACTAATTTAATCTCCATTAAAAATTTTTCAATACCAATAAGACAGTGGAGACGAAGAAAGGGGAGAATGAAGAGGAACAGAAAGAGGAAGAATAAAAGGGAAAAGAAGGAAGACAAGAGGATGAGGAATGGGGAGGAGAAGCAACAGCAGAATGAGTCAGGCCTGAACTGCAGTGCTTTGTGGATGTTAGCTTTTAACCAACTGCTGTGAGGTTGGGATAATTATCAACCCCATTTTAAAGATGGTGAAACTAAGGCATGGAAAGGTTAAGTGTCTTCCAAGATCCCATAGCTAGTAAAATGGTGATTCAGGTCCTGAAATCATCTCTACTTGATCCTAAATTCGTAGTTTTTTCCATAACCACTGCCTTTATGGTGAGTTTCTTTGCCACCTTCTAAGCTGCCTCTAAACCCTAGTTTTGTTTGAGATCTAGTTCCAGGTCAAACCAAATACTATTTTCTTAGAGAAACACATACAGTTCCTGGAAGATGATTCATTATTTGTCTCTTCAGTATCACAAAAGAGGAAATAAGACCACACAATATTGAGAAGATAAGCTTTAGGGTTTGATAAAGTTAGATCCAAAAATTCTAGATCCTGTGCCTTATCTACAAAGTGAGCACAATAATAGTACCTACATTACGAGGCTGCTTTGAGGATTAAGTGAACAGATACTTAGTGCCTCACATGTAGAAAGCATTCAATAATTGTTAGCTATGTTTTAAACACATACTGCCATATTAATGATTGATAATGATCACTCCTTTGCTGGAGGTGGTGTGCTCTGTTGAACCATGCTGGCTTGGAAGTCACACAACCTAAATTTCAATCCTGCATCATCTGATTACTCTCTGTGAACCATTGGGGAGCTACTTAGCCTCTCTGTGCCTCAATTTCCTCATTAGTAAAAACAGTGTGATCAGTGTGATGATCGCATCTTCATGATTTTTTTTTAACTTTCAGCCTTTTTTTTTTTTTTGGCCACACCTTGCAGCTTGCGGGATGATCTTAGTTTCCTGACCAGGGATGGAACCCAGGACCTCAGCAGTGAAAGCACAGAGTCTTAACCACCGGACCACCAGGGAATTCCCTGCATGATTTTTTCAATAGATTTGTTTGTAGGGTTTGAATGAGACAATGCATGTAGGCATTAAGCCTGGCACCTGGACAATAACAAGAGCTTGAGAAATATTAACCAGTGATATTCATTCCAAGTAGGCATACTTTGTACACAAAAGAAATTCAGTCCATGTTCAAATCCTAAAATCAACAAAGTTTATTTGCTCAACAAACATTTATTGCAAATCTACTCTATAGAAGGCAGTGTCTTCTGTGCTACAGATTCAGACATAAATAAAACACTGCTCTCATCTGAAGTAATAGTATAGACAAACACTTCGGGTATAAACAATGGAATAAGGATCCTTAGATATGTGTGGACTGGGAGACTCTTCTTTTTCAGGCCATGTTGAATGAAGGAACAAAGTATGTTGCAGTTCTTGAAGTCTCAGGAAAACACATTTTATCCAACTTCCTCCCCAATGTAAGAGTTCATTTAATCTAAATTCTTACCTCAGTATTAAACAAATTTTGATGAACCGTCTTCCATGAAGTGACAAGCTGTTTTTAAACATTACTACAAACAGGAAGCTTTGTGAAGCAGCTGCTTCCACTGTCCAATAGCTTTAAAGTTCTTCCACCAAGTGATTATATGGAAACCTGGTCCCCTTGAAATGTCCACCTTTGGTCATTGTCTTTTTCTGGAGCTGGGCAGAGTCAGTGTAACCCCTTTCCAACCAACAGGTCTTTCCCACACTTCCACTCCCACTTCTGAGTCTTTGTTTCCTTAAGTGAAACTTGCAGATGCACTGTGATGAAAACCCAAGAGATATGAGCATCTCAGTGGGGAGCTTCCAGAGGGCAGGAGCCATGACTAGGTCTGTACCCTGGAACTCAGCACCCCACAGCTTAGTCTCAGCACTTTCTCTCCCCAAAGGTCCATGTCAGTCCTGTCGGTACTTGTGAACCGGGGCAACCCTACCAGAGTCCTCTCCCTTTAATCCTTCCTGGTGGCATAACTCGTGCTCATATACTCATTTAACAGTGACTTGTTGAGTTTCCTCTATGCCCAGAAGTGTGGGTAATGGATTACCTGTCCACTTCACATTCACGGCTAGTTTTTGATATCAGTGAACTGTTTTCCCCCACCTGAGAGAGCAAAGTTCAGTGACGTAGACAGTATGATGAGCATAATTAGGACATGAGGATTAAACTTCAGGTGGATATCCAGAACTGTTAACATTCCCAGAAAAGTTCATTAAAACCAACTTCTTACCCAACTGAGAAATCCCTACTTCCACATTCCTAACACAATGCTCTTGAACATCTCTGAAAAGAGGGGGTTTATGAAGCAACTGCTTCTACTGCTTAATAATTTTAATGTTCTTCCGTAACAGGGTAATTTGAAATTTGCCCCTTTGTCACTTCCACCCCTGGTCATTGTCCTTCCCTCTCGAGCTAGAGAGACTGAACGCAGCCCCACTTCTGCAAATAGATGTCTGCATGTTTGAAGATTTCTCATGCTTCCATTTGCATTTCTGGGTCTTTGCTTCTTCAGCCTAAAACTTTACAGCTCATCAACTGTTCCTCTCTAAAAATGATGTTCAGATTCCTCATCACATGAATGTCTTAATGTACTCACTTTTTTAGTATTTCTCTTAGGCTCTGGCATCTAAATCTCAACAACGCGAACAGTGCCAAGCCTTTAAAGAAGGGACAGCTAATTCCATAATCTCACAGTGGAATTTTCAGTAGCAAAGTCTTCTGTGCAATAAAAAGGCCATGGGTCCTCTGGGAATCCACTTAGTGGATTCTTTGCTCTCACAGAAAAATGAAACAATGACCCTGGGAATATTGTTTATTGACCCTGAAGGATGCTAGTATCATTTTGATTCTGCAGATGAAGAGGATATTCACCCACACCTCATTCCCTTAAGAGTCAACTCGCCAAATGAGCCATAAGGTTAATTCCTAAAACATGTTCTTCAACCACTACCTTATGTGCCAGTCCCAATCCAGATGGCATTTGGCTTCACACTTTATTAGCTAACAGAATGGAGATCTCTGAAAATGAGACTTGTCTGGCTTCTCCTTTATATACATTTGGACGAATTTTCAGTAACCTAATTAAACCGTTCTGTGATTGACAGAAGCTTGTGACAAGCAGATCTGCTGATGGAACTAAATATTTTCAGTTTTCCCTTCAAGACAATAGATATCCAGAACAATTTTAGAGATCAGAAATTTGGTGAAAGTAGGAGATCATTTATAAAAAGGATATGAGCATGAAAACAGCATCAGATGAGGCCCCTGACTTGGCAGAGGAAGAAGCCCAGAAAATAAATGGACAGAAGTGGTCCTCCGTTTACTCTGCAGGAAACAAAATTCCCCAGACAAATACATCCTTGGACAAATACCTTTACTCTTACAGTGAAAATCAACACTCTTTGCTGAGCCCCACAAAATAGCATGGAATGATGCAGTGAGCACTGACCTCGGAATCCATAGACGTGGGTTTCAGGACTTACTCTTATTCAGCTTCTTATTGGCAAAGCATGTCAGTCTCCTCTTTGAACTTCAGATAATGTTAGCTAGTTGCTTACCAGTCTCAAGAATTATTGAATGAGCTTCAAGTTATATGGGTGGATGAAAAGGCTTTGTGTTACTGTGAAATGTTATAGAAAGGTGAGACATTAATAACACCAAATTCTGCCTCATATAATTATTTGTACACACTTCCCACTTGAATGCAAATGCTGAACAGCAGGAATTGCTGTCATCTCAGCCTCCTCTGTATCCAGCATAGTATCTGTCGTAGTAGGAACTTGATAAATGTTTGCTGAATTGAATTCCATGGAATTGAATTCCTAACTTGCATGGTCTTTGAGGGCAATTGTAGAATCTCCCTTTACATCATCACCATCACCTTGCTGAAAGCTGACGTGAAAAAGTATGCAATAAATGGTGAGTGAATGAATGAATAAATTGAGAGGACTTGAAAAGATGGTTTCCAAATCTGAGTGCACTTTACAACTACCTGGGGTGCTTTTAAAAATCAGTCTCTGGGACGCTGCCCCACAGATTGATTTAAAAGTTCCCCAGGATATTCTAATGTACAGTCGAGGTTGAGAAATAATGACTTTAAGCAATAGGAAAATATAAGGAAGACATCACCTTCCCTCTTTTAACTACCGTAGAATTTAGATTCTTAAGTGGAATAAAGCATTCTGAAAGCCTGTGGCACTCTAAAATGGAAGAGTGGTGTCATTACTGCTTTTTAGAAAATACTGTCAAGGAGTGGTTTTCTAGACTTTTGCCTGATGGACCTCTTTCTTGGCGCTACACCTTGGGAGACATTGACCTCACTATGG